>NC_089830.1:21815783-22415783 GCF_035046505.1 Tiliqua scincoides | reverse complement strand
CAAAGTGTTTCACTCCCTCCTGTTGTATTCAACAGGAGTAATCTAAGGGCCCAATCCTATTCAATTTTCCAGCACCAGTGCAGCCGCAATACAACCCCAAGATAAGATAACAAAAATTCCCATACCTTAAGGAGGCCTCTGTGATTGCTGCCCCACCCCATTGGCACAGCTATCCTGGCACTGGAAAATTGGATAGGATTGGGCCCCCAGTCATTTGTTCTGTTCTCTTTTGCACTAAATAGCAAATATTTCTGCTGGGTTCATATCAAGAACCACTTGGATCCTCGTCTCCTAACCCAAACTCTTTCCTTTTCAGGGATGCCATCAAAGCTAGCTGACTCAATAGGCATTTGCAATTTTTTTTTTTTACTGTTGTTCTTTCATTCAAGTTTCAGGGAGGTTTGGGGTGAAGGAAATTGGTGGTGGTTAGAGAGAGAAAGATGTCAGAGCCAAGCTTGATGAAATGATGAAGATTCTTGGTAAACTCTGTTCATATTAGGGTACAGAGCAGCAGAAAGAGGGTTTAATTCAAATTTAGATTGGGGCCATGGCATGGGGGGGGAGAAGGGGTTTAACTCCCCCTCCCCCACACTGCAATCCTGATGAAAACAGTTTCCCCCACAGCTGCTATTTGGCCTTTTTGGGTGCATAAGTTTTCCCTTAACACAATAAATGTGTTTAATACTCTGTCCATTTGTATATGCCTGAGCTTTTCCTAATGAGGCAAATAGCTGCACGGGGTCTGGTGTTGCACTGTGATCCCAGGCAAAATCTTCCTGCTTTTTATCCACACACAAAGGGATGGGAGATCCGATCACAGATCTCCATCATCACATCTAGTCTGGACAAGAGAGCCGAGAATTTCTTGGGATATTATCTCCACTCCTTGAAAAGGCTGGCAGCCAGATTAGTTTCCATTCAGATCTTCAAGAAATGTCCATTCAAGTGGTTTGATTAGTAATTTCTGAGCTGTGCTCCAGCACACAATAGTGTGCCATGAGAAACCAGTGTATGAAATTGAAGATACGTGTGAGTGCAAATACTTATTCTCAGAAGAGGCTATCCCCAGAACGATTTCTTGCTCTGCCATTACTTCTTCCAATAAACATCCCCTGGAAATGGGTTATTTCAGTCCCAATCACCCCCTAATGCTGCAGAATTGCCAGCTCTCAGAGGGGGCTCTTCCAGAAATCAAGTAGAATTCACAGAGGGCTGGCTTCTCCAAGAGTCTCCAAGACTTCTCCAAGAGCTAACTCTTAAGTCTTGCACAGTCTAGAAAACCTGCTTAATGCAAGATGCACCTCCAATTCACATAGGAGTAAACCAGTGCATCTTGGCTACCAGAGATTTGGGACAGGAGGAGATATGTTTGTGTTGAATCTTGAAGCAGACGAAATTAGTATTTGATTTTCCTTAAGTCTATTAAAATTCACTTCTTAGTGCATCTCCAGGGAGAGCTGAGCAAGACCCCCTCCCTTCATCAAAACTTCATGAGCATTTACCTTTTGAAGCAGTACTGATGACCAATTGCAAATCTTATCCCAAGGGGTTTTCCAGGACTCAAAATGTGTTTGTTAAGCCATTAGAAATACCTGGCGTGCCTTCCTCCCACCTAATGAGATATTGCTGAAAACCTATTCATATTATTTACTATGAATAGACTTGTGTTTTCTCATTTTGAAGATGGGTTAAGTTCACTGGGCTGGGAAATGAGGTTTTGAATTTTTTTTTTTGTCTCCAACACACGACAACTTCTGTGACCTTGTGCTAGCACACCAATAGCCTCATGATGCTTCTCCATCCATTTCCACCCTCCTGATTGTAAAAGCACCTGAAACTGGAAACTCCTTGGGGCAGAGACTGCCCAGTGCTGATGCGTCAGCAGTCAAATATAAGCTTTTTGGAACAATGGATAATCAATATGCACTGACAGCGTGTGTATTACGGGAAAGTCTCCCTTCGACCTCAGTGCGCCAAGTTCAGTGACAGACAGTTCCCTTTCAGGGAAAGAGCGAGGCTCCCTTGCATGAACATGGGGCTGCCACCCTCTCAGGGAAGGCATGCGCTCAGAGTCCAAATCGGACAGCTTGTTTGCCCTTTCTCCACACTGCTTGCATCCCTGATGGGATTTGGCTGGGTTCCAGCCGACCTGGCTCCTCTCGGTCGCCCAAATGTAGACCGAAAGGCGCCAGGACACACACCTTCCCTTCCATGCACCCTGGCTCAGGATCAGCGACCTTGGCAACATCAGTCCCAGGCAGGGGAAAGGGAACGTACAATGGAACAGGCCACAAAGTCATTCTTAAGTCTTCTATATCTTATTATTATTCAGTTATTAAGTATTACCTCCAATGCATTATTTCTGCAAAACATGCAGGCCCTGTCTATGGTTGTCCTTGGGAGAAACAACTCATTGATTTTATTTATTTTTAATTAGACAAATTCCATCCATCTTGGAGAGGAATCCCCAGCCAATCCATTGGGGGGGGGGAAATTATGAATGGGCAGTTTGCGGAATATGTTGCTGGCTCCCAGAAAGACTCTTTATGGGCCACAGAAAAGCCCCCAAAACAATGAAGATGCAGAAAGTTTATCTCAAGAAACTCCCATACAGGAAGTTGATCTTAGTGGGTCGATTGCCATGGAAGAAATCAGCCAGGGAAGGAGGAAGCGGAAGTTTGTTTTCAGGTCAAATGTTGGGCCGGACCGATGCTTGTCCACCCTAAAGATTAAATCCCATCAGTTGTTCTGCTTCGTTCGTGGTTTGGCAACCTATACACAGTGTCTACTGTTCTCAACAGCTCATGCTATGGGTGGCACATCTTCCCTAAGTGTGTGTGGAAGACAGGTGTGGCACAGGTAGAGTCAATGGAGAAAGGAGCATGTTTGGGCACATAAATGAACATAGGGGGGCCACAGGCTCTCTGTGGACTTGGGTCCACAGTACTTACTCAGTGATGCCAAACTGGGAGACCAGCCTTGTAAGTTCTAATTCCAATTATTCCTATTTATCAACCATTGTCCTTCTATTACGGGACCTCTTTCTAGTCTTGCTTTTTGGAGAAGTTGGTTACGAGTATTAAAATGTTGGAGTGAAGTTGCTAGACTTGCCCTTCTTCAAACTTTGGTCTGTTTCAGGTGCCTCTTGGCAACAGCCACCCCACCCCCCAAAAAGGCCCCCTCTGTCTGGGTTGGGTCCAAGTAAGTCACTCCATTGTTCCCATCACACAGTGGTCTCAAAGATCCACAGTGGGCCCTTCTGAAGGCTGCCCAATGATGCCAACCTTACTGCACCCCTTGCTCTGGTGGTTGCAGCTCTGGAAATGGGCACACAAGGAGTATCTGAAATAGTAGCATATTCTAGCTACCCATTTCTGGTCACCTCCCCTTCCTTCAGCTATCTAGATTGTAATCCACTTAAGGCAGGGTCCTATCCCCTAATTTCTTTGTAAAGCATAATACACAAGGACAGTTTTATTATCATCATCATCAACAGCTGTCCATGTACATTATGCTTTACAAAGAAATTAGGAGATATTACTATCATCATCATCATCATCATCAAGAAGCAGCAACCGACTTTCTTGGGTGATAGCGTCCCATTTGCAAAATGTTACAATTGTACTGAAAAAGAGAACTGGAACTCATTAGGCTGTGGAGGTAGGAACCGACTTGGGGCACAGTCCTAACCAGGTCTACTCAGAAGTAAGTTCTATTTTGTTCAATGGGGCTTACCCTCAGGAAGGTGTAGTTAGGATTGCAGCCATAATCTTTTTGTTAGCTTGCCAGCTTTCGAGGCATAGGGTCTCCTGGGGTTGTCAACTGACCAGGAAAACAATGACCTGACCTGCTCCTGTGCACTTAGCAGCATCGGTCTCTGAAGACATCAGCAGGTGAAGCTTTCCCCAGCATGGAACTTCTAGACCTGAATATGATTCCCCACCGCCCCACCCCCACCTTCAGCCATGAAGCTATAGGATCCTCAGATCACATCTCTAGCAACAGCGTCCCAACATTATCAGCCAAAAACAGGGCAGGGGGCGCGACTGACCGATGCTCACTCTGCAAATACACCAGAGAAAGCTTGCAACATAACCCTGTTTACCCCCTTGATCTCCCCCTCTTTCCATCTGGGGCATGGAGAGTGACAGCCAAGATCACAGAGTGCGGGTGGCGCCGGGCACCAAAACGGACAGGCGACAGGCAGGCTGGCCAAGCGGCCTCCAAGAGCCACCGTCCCCCTGGGCAGCTTGTCCTGTTGTGTCCTTCACTGGGTGGGGGTGTCATCTCGCTTGTTGTCAAAGCAGCTCAAGGACACTGTTACTACAGGCAGAGCATCCGGGAAGGGAGAGGCACGTGGGGACAAAACAGGGATTAGAGGAAAATTAAAGGTCACATCCACTCCCTCCCAGCCCTGGAAGGGCTCTCGAAGGCGCATGTTCCTACAGCATCATATTATTTTTAATAGAATTTAGTGCCTAAAATCACATTAACACAGTGGAGCAAAACTCCTCTGCAAATGGCCTCACTCGGTGAACACTAGGCCCTGGATTCCACTGTGGCCATGGGCTCCATCTATCTAGCAGTGGGCAATACAATGAAATGACGCTGCTCTCATGGCTTGCAAGACCTTCAAGTGCTCACAAGCTCAACCGATTTGTATTCTGAAGGTATACAGAATTACAGGTATATCTGAACCAGGTAATCCTGAAGATTACCCAAACCAGGTGGTTCAGGGGCATCTCTCGATAATCATCCTTCTTTTTAAAAAGGAGGGCTTCAGTAAATACAAGCCAGAGAAGAACCATTGGGGTTGTACAGGCTAATCTAGCATCATGGAGAGCATTATGAGTCCTACTGATTCTAATTCTGAGCTGTGCCTGGAAAATACATCACTAAAAGTAACAACACCCCCCCCCCCACCCCATTTTTATACCACCTTTCCTCCAAGGAGCATAGGGTGGTGTACATGGTTCCTTCCTTCATCTCGGCAACAACCCTGTGAGGTAGGTTAGGCAGAGAGATAGCAAGTAGCTCAAAGTCACTTCAGGGAACACCATAGCTGAGCGGGGATTTGAACCTGGTTCTTCCAAGTCTTAGTTCAACTCCAGGTCCAACCACTACACCATCCTGGCTTTCAGATCCAAGCAGTCCATGGAATTGTACTGGCAGACACAATAGTTGTGGTGTGGGGTTCACAGCACCCCAGGGGGCTGCCATTTTTAATTGAATGGGTGACTTTACAGGGCTGCTGTTTCAGCAAGACAGCAATCCAGGGTCAATCAGCTCCCTAATATAGCAGCAGCCGTCCTGCAGAAACAGCCCTCAGCTCTTGACGTACCAACCTTCACTATATACATTTACATACTGCACATCAAATCCAGAAGCCTGCTGTTTGGAGATGCTGCAAAGTAGGAGATCTACCACCAAGTTAGGGCCATCTCCCGTCTAACTAGCCCACGAACATACCCCAGAGAAAGCAGATGCTACTGGGCTAATCCACAAAAATAGCCATGCTGGTTAAAAAAAAAAGGGGGGGAAGACCAGAACTTGCAGGGTCTACAAGGCAAGAATAAGGACTCATCAACATGTTCAGCACACTAACAGAACTGCCAAGCAGTTCATGAATTTTTAGCTGTACCTCTGCCCTGGAGCTTGTTCTATTTAAATACATTTGCATGCTCGCCAAAACCTCCACTGTGTTCTTTTGCGACACAGAACAGCCTCCAGAAACGAGACTGTCCACTTTGAACTCCCAGCGCCGCTGATTAACACTGGCCCTCTGATTAATCTGCTTATGCCAGAGATGATTAACCGATCAACTGCAGCTTATCGTCCAAATTTGGAATTTAGACAGTGGTAGCCAGCCTTCAGAGCAGGGGACTGGGGAGTTTTCAATATGAGCAGACACTCCTCTAGAGCAGAACTGTAGGTCGGGACCCACTAGGTGGGTCGCGAGCCAATTTCAGGAGGGTCCCCAATCATTTCAATATTTTTAATATATTAAACTGGTACATGACTGCATTTGGGGAGATGTTTTACAGATCTGTATTAAGCGTAGGTAGGATTGCAGCCTAGGATTGTTAAAAATTTTCTTGCTTGATGATGTCATTTCTGGTCATGATGTCACTTCTGGTGGGTCCTGACAGATTCTCATTCTAAAAAAGTGGGTCCCGACGCCAAACATTTGGGAACCACTGCTCTAGAGGCTAGGGAGGGGGAATTTAGTTTCAAGTAACACATCGTAAATTTTAGCATGCAACTTGGGTCTTGGGAGAATGTCATCATATAGTCTTCATAACCGGGAGAAAAAGGCATATGCTATCCTTGTTGATCCCCTTTCTCCTATCACCCTTTCTTTCTTCTGTTGAGCTTTTGTGTCACTATCAGTCATTCCCAGACAGTGTGCCGTGAAAGGTCTATAGGTGTGCCATGGGAGTTTGGAGCACAGTAGCTGAAAAAATCGCTGGAAAAGACCTCTTGTGGGTTCCCTGGCTCTGTTTTTAGGGCAACTGTCTGAAGTCACAAAATGCCTGTCCCTCTTCCTCCACTATTCAAAAAGACCCAAGGATAGGGCCTTTTGGGTGTTGGCAGCTTCATCCTAGACTGTGGTTTTATGGGTACTTCCATCTGATTTTAAAGTCTTGCCTTGCTGCTGACCACTAAAAAAAAAAAAACATGTCTAGGCATTTCATTGAACTCTCTTTTTAATGCTGCTCTGCAGTCTAATTGGGATGCTTTTTGCAGTTCCAGGGTTGGATGTGAGGTCTCTGGAAGAGGGGTGGCCACCTCTTATGAGCACAGGCAGTTATCTTACCCAAAGCCAGCTTCTTGCTTCAAATAACTTAGTTAAAACAGCTGATCTAACGGGCAGAGAAGGCCTTTATTTACTGAGTGCAAGTTTTTCAGGGGTCGTGGTGGTAGTCCTTTATGGTTGTTTATAGTGCAGCCTCTCTATTACCCCAAGACTGATCTCCAGCTGAAATGCGTACTGCACTTTCTAGGGTGGCAGCTCTTCTGCCTGGTGGTCTCCTACAACAATTGTGATCCTTGTTTCTTCATGTCCTTTCAAGCCCCACCACTTGGTGACTGCACCCAAGACTTTCTGCATGCCAAGCAGATGCTCTAACCACTGGGTATGGACTCCCCCCATACAAATTGCTTGTGAGATGGACAGTCACAGCTCCATAGGAACCTGCCTTGCAGAGTCTGACTTTTGGTGCAGCTAGCCTGAGACTAACACCCCAGCCTGGCAGCGGCCCTGCAAGGTCCCAGACAGGGATTTTGCTCTGCCCTATAGAGAGATGCCAGGGACAGAACCTGGGAAACCCCCACACGCTCAACTACTGAATCACAACCCCTTCCCACTTTAGCCCTAGCGGAGATGGCGAACTGGGTAAAGACATACCTGCTTCCTCTTTTGGCTCCAATCTGTTGCATGGAGTCCCTCCAGCAGTTGATGGAATGTGAAAAGAACCCCCCCCCCCATGCCTGCAGACTGTGGATCCAAATCTTCCCATCCGCCCCCAGAATTACAGCCCTTTTCTGCACCTGCCCCCCCACAAACTGTCAAACAACAAAATGATTTGATAAGATATTCTTTCTGTGCAGGTTTTTTTTTTTTCCTTTATATATATATTTATATATATATAAACAGAATTATGTCCTACTTTCCAACAATCACTCAAATTCTGCAAGTCAACTCAGAAATCTTTCGATATACCAATTTTGCCTTTTTTCCCCATTTTTCCCTTGATTTCACCTGTCCCTCCTCCCAGTTACAAAGGCATAGTATCATCTCCCAATAAGAGTCCTTGGTTTTGCGTTTCAGAGGGACTGGTGTAAGCAATATAAAAAACTCAAACCTAATGAAAACCTGCTCATACAACAATCATAATAATAGCAACAATGTTTTTTGTTGTGTAGGAACGATTTGTCTTAATCTCTTAAAAAAAAATTAAAAAAACCCAAAAAAATCGATCTGTTCGGAAGCAAGGGAGAGGGGAAAAACCCAAAATAGAGATGATAACTTCTTTTAAAAATTCACCTCCCGCTTATTATTTTACCTGAAATCCTAAAACACTGATGTTTTAATTAAAAAAAATATATAATATCAAAACCACAAAAAATTAAGCAACCCTGTTGTCAATTCATTCCACCACTAAAAACTTTTCTAATGGCCTGGGATTCAGCTATCATACAAACACCGTACCTCTATACAAATGCTCTTAAGAACTAATAAAATAAAATAAAAATTACTTACAAGAAAAGAAAAAGGAAGAGGGAAAGGGGCAGAGACAGAAGTAGGCTTTAGGATTTTATTCCACTATGCCTTAAAAAAAATACACATCTGGGAGGGGTATGTTAACAGAGGGGTTGCCTTAGAGGAAAAGGGGGCAATCCACCAGCCTGTTCAAACCACAAGACGAAATTCAGCAAAGTCATTTGTGAGTCACGTCCCATTGAAAGCAACGGAGTGGAACTCGGTTGTGACTTTAGCCTGGACTAGACATGTAGCCTCTAGAACGAGGCGGTTAAAGTCCTGAAGCGATAGACCAAACTGCACTACTTCAGACTCCAAGTGGGGGACACAAAACAAATCACAGTTTTTAAATGCTTCCTAAAGTAGGTCTATAAAAACTCCCTGCAAGGAGAAAACTAGCACACCGCATGCTACTTTTCTGCTTGCAGGGAGATTTAATAAAAATGGGGGAAACGCTGAAGAATGCAAGCCCCCACTCCCCTGCAGCCTGGAGTGGTACAGTCCACTCTGCCAGCTCCAGAGTCCACCACCTCATTCTGTTGGATGTATCAACCTGGCCCAAGTTGTGCTGAACCCGTGCCCATGGGAAAAACGAATGCTGCTTGCACCCAAGTGCATAAGACGTGCACATTCGCGCACCTCTTGTGCGAGCAGCAGTCGTTTCGGGGAAGGGGTGTTCGCTGTGGATTGCACCCAAGATCTCTTGCAAATTCATTTTGCAGTCGTGAGGGTCTGTGAGGCACCAAACCCTTTGCTCTCACGGTCTGGAAGGTGAATCCAAAGGAAGCAAGCCCCACCCCCCCTTTTATGGCTATAACCAAAAAACGATCGGCTCGTTTGCCACCTGGTGGCAAGACAGAAAAACGTGCCAGGGTCAGAAGGAAGAGGAGATGGGATCCAAACATCTTGACAGTGGAACTCACAAGAAAGATGTCCCCGCCCCAGAGATCCAGCGGACAAGGACAGGACAAACAAACAAAAAAAAGATTGGCTAACCTGTGTTAAAAATCTACTATAAAAAATGCAGGTTTTGTCTCTTTTATCTTAATATATCCTAAGTAAAGGGAAGTGGGGTGGGGGAATCGGGAGCTGAAGGCAGGGGAAAGCTGGAGGGCCCCTTCAGAAGAAAGGGCTGGCCTGGCTAGTGGACTGCACGATCAGTCTTCTGCCACCCCCCATCTCCCCCTCCCCTCTAGCATCCCCCTCCCAAGTAAGGGGTAACGAGGGTTCGTTCAGCGGAGGGGGTTCTCATTGCGCTATACAAAAGGGCAGCAGAAGTGGAGGGCGGAGATCCCACGTGAAGAGGCAGCAGCAAGGAAGGAAACAGGAGGGGGTTACTGCCCCGGGGTGTCTCCCACTATCTCGATCCCGTGTTGCTGAAGCTGTGCCCTCAGAAGTGCATTTTCATTCTTCAGCTCCTCAATCTGCCGCAGAGAGAAAAACAGAGAGAGGCAAAAAAATATGTGAGATAAAAATGGAATTGTCCATATAGAGCAGGAGTGCCCAAACCCTGGCACTGGGGCCACATGCAGCCCTCGAGGCTTCTCAATGCGGCCCTCAGGGAGCCCCCAGTCTCCAATGAGCCTCTGGCCCTCCGAAGATTTGTTGGAGTCCGCACTGGCCCGACGCAACTGCTCTCAGCATGAGGGCGACTGTTTGACCTCTCACGTGAGCTGTGGGATGAGGGCTCCCTCCATTGCTTGCTGTTTCACATTTATGATGCAGCAGCAGCAGCAAAGGAAAGACCAGCCTTGCTTTGTGCAAGGCTATTGAGCTATTGCAAGACCTTCATTCATTCATATAAGTTCATCTTTAATATATTCATTTATGTAAAACTTATGCAAATTTATTCAAATTTTAAATGTAAATTAATTCTTTTTTTTCCCCCAGCCCCGACACAGTGTCAGAGAGATGATGTGGCCCTCCAGCCAAAAACTTTGGACACCCCAGATACAGAGCAAGCTTCCACTGTATGCTGACATCTCTCTCTATTTGCAAAATCAAAGACTGACTGAACAGATAGGAGGGCCACCAGGGACATCCCGTGGAGCCCCTTGTGAATGCACCGTGATGCACTAAAGCAGTGTTTTTCAAACTGTGGGTGGGGACCCACTAGGTGGGTCATGAGCCAATTTCAGGTGAATCCCCATTCATTCCAATATTTTATTTTTAATATATATTAGACTTGATGCTACCCTGGTATGCGACTGCATTTGGGGAAATGTTATAGATAGGTACTTTTAACAGGCTACTATGTATATGCTTTTAACAACAATAGTCAATGGGACTTACTCCTGAGTAAACGTGGGTAGGATTTTTTAAAATTTTCCTGCTTGACGATGTCACTTCCGGAAGGTGCTGATGGATTCTCATTATAAAAAGTGGGTGCTAAAAGCCTGAAAACCACTGCACTAAGGCATCGCAATGCCCACTTTGGAAACCCCTGCTCAACCCCCTTCCTCACACAGCTGCTTTAAACAAACCAGGAAGTGTGTGTTTTGCGGAAAGGGGCCACAAAAGGAAGGCACCAGGTGTGCGGGAGGGAAAGCAGAGCGCTGCTGCCATGCCCACCCAAAAGTACTGCATGGAAAGCGGCAATCCACTTCCCTGTCCACTCACCTTGCTCCTGCCTTGTGCAGTCCCTGGAGCTCCCAGCAAGCCCTGCACTCCCTGTTTGGCTGAAAGAGCAGGCAGGGAAGGAGCGAGGTGAATGGATACAGAAGCGGATCACAGCATTTTACATGGTTTTTTTCCCCATCTGTATGCAAGGAGGCAGAGATGCAGAATTTAAACCCGCTTCAAGTGACGCTTGGGCCAGGCCTGTTTGGGGGAAGCACTCCGTCAAAGGAGCCCCCTATCTGCAGTCTTAAAACTTTTCCTCTCTGTGAGAACTACATCTAAGTTCTCTTGACAACTTTCTGGGGCACTTACGACAATCTTTGAGCCCCTACCCACTCCTCTCCTCTCTTTCCCACTCCATTCTTCCTCCATGAACTCAAGAAGGATGAGGAGTGGTGAAGGCAAATGACAGGTGCCCCTCCAAAAATTTGCTCCCCAAGGCCACCGGCTCAATCTGCCTCATGGATGGGCCGGTTTGGCGCAATTCTTTAGCACTCCCACGGAAAGGCAGCCCCATCACGCCTCTAGTGACGGAGGGAAGCTGTGGTGCGAGAAGCCAGGCTACCTGCTGCTGTAATAAATCGTTGTCCATCTGCAGCCGCTCGGCCTCCTTGAAGGTCTCCTGCATGCGCTGGTTCGTCTGGCGCAGCTCGCGGATGTAATCGCAGGCCTTGGATAGGATGCCTCCTTTGCTCTGGAGAAACCGGGAGCACAGATCCTAAGTTCCACACAAGCCCAACCTCTGGGCTACAAGCCCCAGCCCTCTCCCATCTCTCTGTTAAGCAGCAACCAGCAAACCGCCTCCAGAACGCCGCTTTCCGACTAGAAGGCCGCATAGCCAGCAAGTCGGGAACAACATGATGTGGACTGGACAGATTTGCAAACAATGCTTCATGGGAACGTCAAGTACTCCTGCAAAACAGCTGCTCCCCTCCACATCCCTCCTCCTGGATCTCCTCCCCTCCCCACCCACCCGTCAACTGCCCTCACCGCCCCCGTCTTGCTGTTGTCGGTGTTGCAGTCTGGGATTATTTTCGATAGCTGGACGATCCAATTGTTGATCTTGTCCCGCCTCCTCCGTTCCACTGGGGAAGAGACAAAGAGATGGCAAGGCATCAATTACACACATTTCAGTGCAATTAGATCACAGAGACCGCTCACCAGGAGGGCGTGCAAAGAGAACCCAAACTAACCAAATTGGGAAAGATTAGCAGGACTAATCATGGACCACAGGGCAGTTAATTCTTTTATTGCTCAAACCGGCCTCATGGGCGCTCCTGTCCTCAACCCTTGTATGTGGGGAAGTTTGGAGCTTTTCTTAGAATAGTGCAGCGTGCGCGGGGGGGGGGGGGGGGGTAAAAAACAGCTAATAAGCTGTTTTTTTCACTATTATTAGAGGAAATTCCCAAAATCTGCCAGATATGAAGGGAGGAGCCAGAACCGCACCTGCTCATGGCAACTAACCCGGGGGGGGGGGGGCTTGGATGATAAAATATCATCTAAATCAGTGCTTCTCAACCAGTGGTACAGGTACCCCCACTTAGGTGAAGCTGCATGGGTATAGTGACAGCGTCATGGTGAGCGGGAGGAATTCCAGCCCGAGACAATGTACGACCCCCAGAGAACGAAGAGGGCGGCCAGTCTTGCTCAAAGAAAACAGAATGCAAAAAAAGAGGGAGGAAAAGGAAGGTGTCTGTCCAACTGTTCACCTTCGTTGTGCTGGGCTCTCCTCCTCTCGTCCCGCGGTGTCCGCGTCCCGTCCATTTTTCTATATTTTTACAGGGAAAGATGGGGAGGAGAAATCAGGAAAGGGTCCTCACATCTTGAAAGCAGTATCATGCATTAGAAAGAGCTGGGGGGAGGGGGTTCCAAATCTCAGTCCCCATTCCCCCCCCCCAAAGAAAAAACTGGGCAAGAATGTCTAGAAGTGTCCTGCTGATCAGACTGAAAGCTCATCTGAGCCAGGATCCCACTGCCAAAGGTGGTCAACCAGATGCACCTCTGGGAATCCCACGCAGAACAGCAAAGGCAGCAGTCCTCTCATGCTTTGGCAAGCCAGCAGAGGACATTTGGTGAAGTGCTACCTCTTAATACGGAATGCCAGGAAACCACAGGCAATCCAGGCTTCTCCACCATAAGCAGGACAGGTTTATAGGATGCTCTATGCACTTGTTTCACCTCTTTCCCACATGGAAATATCTTATTGTATCACAGAGTGTTAGAGTTGGAAGGGAACCTGGAAGTCATCCAGTCCAGCCCTCTGATCAGCACAGGTTTCCTGAACTCTGCTCCAATTCCAGTTGGCTTCCCCTGTTCAGATCACACAAGCTGTGCTTGGTGTTGTCAGCTCTCCCACCCCATCCCACCCTCCATTTATACCCCTGCCATGCTTATGGGATGCCAAGCCTCAGGTATCCTGCCGAACAAGCCCATTGGTCCCACCAGCTCAGTCCTGGCAGGCAGCAGCAACAACTCAAGTCTTCAGGCAAGAGTCCTTCTAGCCTGGAGACCCTGCCAGGGAGTGAGGTTGAGATTTCCTACATGCACCGTGGGGGGCTCTCCTATGGCATGTCTCTTGCTTACAGGAGCTGCTGTAATCTAGGCAATCTCCAGGTGCAAGGGCCAGGCTCCAGACCCCTCACGCCACTGCTTCTCCACCCAGGAAGTCATACGTACGGGGAATAGGGGTGAGTGCGAGGCGCAATGGTGCGCTGCGTTCCTGTCTGCAACACGTCCTGGGGCGTCATCATCACGTAGAACTGGCCTATCGGAGACAAGGTGAAAAAGGGATTGGTTGGCTGCTCAACAAGGGAAGGGTGGAAAGCGAGAGCACCAGAAGGGATGGGGAAACCCAAGCTCTTGGCTATAAGGAAATCCACCCAGATGCCTTCTAGCTCCTAAATGGACATTTACGCAGGCGCGCAGATACGTGAGTGAGCCACCATTCCACAAGAGCGCAACAACAAAATGCAACATGTTTTCCCAGGAGGGGGGGGCAGAACGCAGCCTGTGGAGAGCTCTGGAAACCAACCCTCAAACTCCCCAGTCCGGAAGGTGGGTGAGATGTGTTTTAGAGCTCTTGCTTCCTACCTCCGGCCTGTGCCAGCGACTGATCCGTTGTCTGAACCGACACTGCTGTGGCGTCTCCCACCGTGGAGGCTGGGAAGTACGCAAACCGAGCCTCCCCGCTGACGGCGTCCGTTGCCGGGCTCCCGCCATTGCTGAAGGGGTTCTGGATCACAGCCTGGAGAGAAAAAGGTGAAGTCAAGAGGAGACTCCAGCATGGTGGATACATAGTCATCTACCAAGTCAGCCCAATGGCACGGTTGGCCAGGACTTGGGACAGGGGTCTTTCCCAGTCCTACCTGGAGATGACAGGGAGTGTCCTGTTTAGATAGTCCTTCTTCCAAGGACAGGGCAAGGAAAGGAATGGAGATTCTAACAGGTCCCAAAACTGAGGCAGTGGGAGAAGAAACTGGGCTCCGGTTTTTGTGAAAGGACGGGAAGGGGCATCTAACTTGTTTTATTTGTATTGTGCAGCTGAAATGCCACCTTTCCTCCCTAATTCAAGTCTCTTAGAGTCCACCCTTGCTCACTGTGCAGAGTACCCTCTAAGTCTCCAGGCAGGAGACAGGCAGGAGGTCGGGTCTAGAGGGTAGAGCCTCCGTTTGCCTGAAGTTAACACCCGCAGGTCGCCAGTTCAAGGCCACCGGCACCGTGCGACCTAGAAGCAGCTGACAAGCTGAGCCGAGCTATTTCCATCTGCTCTGAGTGTGGGAGGATGGAGGCCAGAATGTGCGGCCAGATCAGAAAGAAACATCTGAAATGTTGTGGTTCTTGAAAGATAGAAACCTTCTTTCAATTGTAAAAATCCCTACGGGGATTTAAATAGCCTGCCTATGTAAACCGCCTTGAATAAAGTCTGAGGAGAAATCTGATGACCAAGAAAGGTGGTATATAAATACCTGTATTATTATTTATTGTTATTAAGTCAGGGGTGGGCAAACATTTGGCAGGAGGGCCACATCATCTCTCTGACACTGTGTCGGGGTCCAGGAAAAAAGAATTAATTTACATTACAAATTTGAATGAATTTACATAAATTCACATAAATGAATATATCAGAGATATAAGTTATATGAATGAATGAATTTTACTGGGTTGATTTATAATACCCATGAGAACTATAATACAGGCATGTAGAACCACATGAGAATTATGAACAGTTTGCCACACACCTCTTGCACAGTGAAAACATACAGACCAAGTCAGAAACACATGGAGCCATAGGTTGTCCAGAGGCAATTGGGGGGGGGGGTGTTAAAATAATGCCTAGGAAAAAGCAGAATGCATCTTGCTCTAACATGACTGGCAATTGTCACCGGCAGTCACGGGTCAGCATGAGCTCCAACAGTCTCCAATGGGCCAGAGGCTCAAGGAGACTTGGGGTTCCCGAGGGTCAGAAATGGCCCCCTGGGCCAGGGTTTGCTCACACGTCTCTAAGTCATATCTCTCTTGTATTTGGCAAGGACGGAGCAAGCAACCTGATATATTCTGTCTTTTCAGTGGCTGTTTGTGGGCATTTTTTCTGCATCTACTTAGACTGCGAGTCCCTTTGGGGCAGGGAATTATGTCTTTATCTATTCAGGTATATAAACCACTCAGTCAGCTTTCTGGATGAAAAGCAGGACGTAAGTATTCTTAATAATAATAAAATGCAGTGCAGTGATTCCACCAAAATAATCCCAACATCTCATCCTGGAGGACAGCCAGTCCAGTAGGAAGGAGCCAGTCCTCAGATGCAAGGGGGAAAAAAGGAAACCTGTGCAATATTATAAGCATAGACTGCCCCCATGTGGTGCATTTTGTCTTCTAAGACAAAAAGCTGGCCATTTCTAAACACAATTATTATTTTTAGCTGCTGCATTTCACTGTGTTTGTTTCTGGACTTGTATTCAGGATCTCTGTAATCCCTTTAAGGCTAATCTTTTAGGGCAGCTGTTATTCATGAGAATGTTACTAGAGCCCTGCAAGAACAGGCCATTGGCCCATCTAGTCCAGCTTCCTGGATCTCACAGCAGCCCACCAAATGCTCCAGGGAGCACACCAGATAACAAGAAGACCTGCAAGGCCTCCTTGGAATTGTAGTTAAGAACATAAGAACAGCCCCACTGGATCAGGCCATAGGCCCATCTAGTCCAGCTTCCTGTATCTCACAGCGGCCCACCAAATGCCCCAGGGAGCACACCAGATAACAAGAGACCTGCAAGGCCTCCTGGGAATTGTAGTTAAGAACATAAGAACAGCCCCACTGGATCAGGCCATAGGCCCATCTAGTCCAGCTTCCTGTATCTCACAGCGGCCCACCAAATGCCCCAGGGAGCACACCTGATAACAAGAGACCTGCAAGGCCTCCTGGGAATTGTAGTTAAGAACATAAGAACAGCCCCACTGGATCAGGCCATAGGCCCATCTAGTCCAGCTTCCTGTATCTCACAGCGGACCCACCAAATGCCCCAGGGAGCACACCAGATAACAAGAAGACCTGCAAGGCCTCCTGGGAATTGTAGTTAAGAACATAAGAACAGCCCCACTGGATCAGGCCATAGGCCCATCTAGTCCAGCTTCCTGTATCTCACAGCAGCCCACCAAATGCCCCAGGGAGCACACCAGATAACAAGAAGACCTGCAAGGCCTCCTGGGAATTGTAGTTAAGAACATAAGAACAGCCGCACTGGATCAGGCCATAGGCCCATCTAGTCTAACTTCCTGGATCTCACAGTGCCCCACCAAGTGCCTCAGGGAGCACACAAGACAACAAGATGCCCACATCCTGCTGCCACTCCCTTCCATCTGGCATTCTGAGGTAGTCTACTTCGGAAATCAGGAGGTTGCACATACTCATCATGGTTTGTAACCTGTGATGGACTTTTCCTCCATTAATCTGTCCAATTCCCTTTTAAAATCATCTAGGCCAGATGTTATCACCACATCCTGTGGCAACAAGTAAGAAATTTTTTTTCCTGTCTGTTCTATAACTCTCCTGCCACTTGATTTTAGAGGATGCTTCCTGGATCTAGTGTTGTGCGATAGGAAAAGAACATCCTTCTATTCACTAAAACCTTCACCGATCAAAATTAATGCGACCAGCTGATTGATTAAGTTGGTTAATAAAATAAAATAAAAAAACCAAAACATATTTTCTTTGGCTTTTGGCTGGCGTGCATGCATATTAAAACAGGCATTACCTCTTCTACAAGAAAGAAAACAGATAGCCTTTTAAGATGGGGCACATCCAGAACAGGGCAAGGGTTTTGCTGTCCAGCCACAGAGTGAACAACTGATTAAAGTTAACAAGATACACACACTTGGGCCAACTCAGACAGAACAGAATGGCCTCAGACATAGCATTCCTCAGTCATACCCATTCTCACATTCTGCAACCAGGTCAACAAGTGTACGGAAATCCAGCATTTGCCCAAGGATGCAAGGATGGCCATTGGGCTGCTATTATGTGCATCTGCTGGCCCTGGGTGCAAGATGTGCCACAGCTACATCAAAACACATGTGCTTTGCATGAGCATAAGAGCAGTTGGATCAATCCTGAGAGAGAGAGAGAGAGAGAGAGAGAGAGAGAGAGAGAGAGAGAGAGCATGCATGAGAAGAGAACAGGTTTCTCTAATGCAGCGTGACCCAACAGCCGGAAGCCACACTAACAGACACATCCCTCAGCAGGGCAGTAACCACATCCTAAAACACTGACAGCATGGAGGACACCCGCGATTCATACCCAACCACCAACAGTAAATCAGCAAGCATAGGAACAAAGTTTTAGAGGCTGCACGGAAAAGAGAAGCAAAGACTCTCTCTCCATGCATTCAGTCAGAGTGCCACCTCCTGCCTTCTGAATGTGTCCACACCAGGTAATGGGATAGGGAAACTACAGCCCTGCTCTGGCTCTTCCCTTAGGTCAGCCTTGCCCCGAACTATTAACTGATAGCCCAAAGGGTTGTTAAATTTTCTGAACACACACACACCATTACAGGCATATTTTTACTTTATAATCAGGGTGGGAGGTGAAAAAAAAAAAAAAAAAGACACAAATCCACCTGCACTCAGAAGTGAAAGTCCAAAATTACTTTTCTGGCACAAATCCCAGTGACATCTGTGCCCTCACTCTGCCTGAATGGCATAGTAGTTCAGGAGTTTTCTTAGACCTGGAAGATACAGGTTCAAATCCCCACTCAACCATGAAGCTTTCTGGGTGACAAAGGCCAAAGGCCCTGCATATGGTAATAAATGACCAAGACTCTAGTAGAGGTCAATCAACAAGCAGACTCTCTGCTGATTAGCTGAACGTTAGGGCCACTTTGTATGGGAACAAGTGGCCTGGTGCAGGGCTAATGTAAAGGCCAGCAGACGAACGGGGGGGGGGGGGGGGAGAGAAGAGAATCTGCACCTTGAACTGTGCTGCAAAGTGTGAGTGTTCTATAGAGTAGGGGGCTCTGAACTTTTTAGTATGAGGGCCACATCATAGCCACATTGCTTATTTTGTATATTTCCATGGGCCAAAATATGTATTTATTTACTTTAGTTATACCCTGCCTTTCTCCCCGAAGGGACCCAAGGACACAAAAATAAATCGGTTTTATAAATGAAAGAATTGAAATGAATGAATAAGTTTTATTTGGATATTTAGTGTAATCAGCATGGTACGATTCAGAACCAAAGATAAATTTGACAATTACAAAGAAATAATGCTGTGCTTAAACTGAGAAATGATATAGAACGATGAATAAAAATGTCAAACATTAGCAAATGTTCTGACAAAAAAGATAAATTGCTGATGGCTGGATAAAATCTTGTGGTGGGGTGAACATGGCCCCAGAGCCGCAGTCTGGAGACCCATGCTATACAGCAAGGCTGCTCAAACCCTGGCCCTGGGGCCACACGTGGCCCTCGAGGTCTCTCAATGTGGCCCTCAGGGAACCTCCAGTTTCCAATGAGCCTCTGGCTCTCCGGTGATTTGTTGGAGCCCACACTGGCCCAACGCAACTGCTCTCAGTGTGAGGGCGACTGCTTGACCTCTCCCATGAGCTGTGGGATGAGGGCTCCCTCCACTGCTTGTTGTTTCACGTCTGTGATGCAGTAGCGGCAGCAAAGGAAAGGCCAGCCTTGTTTTGTGCAAGGCCTTTTATAGGCCTTGAGCTATTGCAAGACCTTCATGCATTCATTAATATAAGTTCATCTTTAATATATTCGTTTATGTAAACTTACGTAAGTTCATTCAAATTTTAAATGTAAATTAATTATTTTTTTCCCCGGCCCCCGACAGTGTCAGAGAGATGATGTGACCCTCCTGCCAAAAACTTTGGACACCCCTGCTATACAGGAAAGATATATTCTGTTAATTGGAGAAGACACGTTACTAAAACCTGCCCCAGGCACTGGAGACCCCAGGGTGCAAGCATTTCATGGAATTACCTTGATGCAGCCTGTAGAACGACCCTGAAAGACCCACCAAGCAAGTTCATGGCAGAAAGAGATTCAAACCAGAGAAGCCCCCTTTCACAACTCAGTTTCTTAACCACTACACCACATCGGTTCCAGGAGGCAACTGTGGCAGTGCATGCTGTGGTGGAGAATGATATGTGCAGCCAAGCAGTGGCATTCATCCAAACCATGTGCTAAGTTGATGAAGGCACCACCTCTGCCCCTGTATGCACCCATCAACACAGCATCAGTCTAGCCACGCACCCCCAGGGCAACAAGCCAAGCCTTACCTGAGCGACTGCTTGCTGGCTGCCGGCAAAGGCTGCTGTTGACACCACGCTGACGGCCCCCGTCGTGTCTGTCTGTCCATCCAGCTGACTGTCCGTCACCTGGACCACTCTGTATGTCACCTGGGAGAGGAGGCAAAGAACAGACACTAGAGTGGGTCCAGCTCTGCGTTAGGACAGACTTAAGGTGGCACAAAGTGGTAAGCCAGATGGCAGGTTCTCCAAATTCCTTTATCAGGCTGGGCGTTAAGCAGAACACAGGCAGGGAGCAGAAATGGAGAGCTCAGCTATGATGGGGATTTCCAGTCTGCAGTTCCTAAAGGGACTGAGACAGAGCGCAAGAGGTTGTATGCAGAATCCACATCAACGCATCATTGGCTTCTGTGAGGCACAAGGCCAGTTTCACTTTGCATTAAGGGCCACAGGGAAAATAAAACTAGCTGCCCCCCAACACGTTTTGTAAATATGAAATCTAGTCATTTCCTGGTTAGAGTTTCCAGGACGAGGGACGTCTTGCAAGGAGAACAAGAGACACAAAACGCTTGGGATGAAAGCGGAATTGAGGGGGGCGGCAGCAGTCGCACCCCAGGGATAAGTCAGTGGAGAATGCCGGTAAAGAACATCCATGGGGAGAGGGTGTGCTGCAAACCAAATAAGCCAAGATTCAGGCTCTTTTGCCACTCTTGTTGCCATTTTCTACAAACATCCACAACCCCCCGCCCCCGCCCAAACATGCAGATCCTGGTATCGTGGCCTCCCACCCAACCCCAACCAGGTATCTCAGCTGCATTTACACATGCACACATAAATCCCATCCAAACCACTTCCAAACAGGTCCTATGGTTCTGGGCAGCATCTTCAGGTCCTTTGGCCCTGGGCAGTATCTTCTACCATCTCAGAAGCGAGAGCTTTGCCTCGCATTTGAAAGCACTATGTGGTACAGCCTTCCTGGGACTCTCCCATTTCATGTTTACATGGAGAAAGAAATTTTTTTTATTAAAAACCCAACTAATCACATAGTTGACGGTTCCTTCATCTTAAAAAGTGATAAACTAAGCCTCCGTGTAGGAAGCTTTCAACATCTGTTTGATCATATGATCCCCCCTCCATTTTGAAATGGTGCAGTCCAAGAACAGCTGTCCCATGCAATCTTCCTAAATGTGTAGGTTGAGGAGCTGACCAATGGCCAGAATGGGGGGCGAGGGGTGATAGAGCTCCCATGCCTTATGCTCTCACCCTACCACCATTTTCAAACTGTAAAGACAAGCAGTCCCCAAAAGGTGGTTCTTTGCCCCAACACATCTACAGCATCGCTAAGCGACCCAACACGTATGTCTACCTGTCCTCCATTGTTTTCTGTGCGGAACTGGTACTGGATATTATGGTCTGTAAAGGCTGCTTGCTGGACACTGGCGATGGCCACTGCCGTCTGTTCATCTGCATTTGTGCCATCCCCTGGGAGAGAAGGGAAATCAATGACTGACCACAGGACACCTCGCCAGCTTGCCTGTCTCAACTATGCGGCCTGCGCACCAGGTCAATGGGATGCCCTGGAATGTGGCAAGCTATGGGATTTGGAAAGGCAAGTGGGCATGAAGTTGCACGGGGTGGAAAAGCGAGACTGAAGCTTCACAAAGGCGGACCAGTTTTAAACAATGTCATCCATCTCACAGTTGTCAAAAGAAAGTCATCCCTGAACTCAACCAAGAGCAGAAACAGGTCTCCAGTCTTATGTGCCTCTCCCACACTGGGGCGCCTCTTCTCCATCTCAGTAACACTAATGCACAAAATCAATCATGGCATGGCAGTTGACCAGGAGAGTCCATTGGTTTCCCCTTGGGTCAGTCTGTCTTCTGCAGCCTGACCTACATCACAAGATCATTTCAAAGCTAAGGGAACGAAGGAGAAATCCTTATGAATGATGCTAGCATGTAAAAGTAGAAAACCTGGGGGAAAGCAGGGGTGTAGACTCTCAGCTTTTTGGAGCAGGGCTCTACCAGCCAATGGAAGCAAAGAGTGCATTAAAGGCTATGCCTTGGCTTTGAATAGCACTGGGGGCAAGTGGAAAGGATCTTGAACTCCAGCTGAAAACGTGCTCAGCAGGATCTAGAGCGGGGAGAGCTGAAGGATCAATTTAGTTCAAACCCATTTTTGTATGCCTGGTTTATGGGATGGAGACCTGAAATCTGTCCAGCTGTCAAGGAGGGAGCTTCGACTTCCTTATATAGTGCGACTGGACATTTTTGGACCAGTCTTTCCTCACCTTCTTGCAGCTCAACTCCCTCTTCACCTTCTTGGTCTTTTTCGTGGCTGTAACAGAGAAGAAAAGGAAAGAACATTAAGCTCTAAAAAAGGTTCTGGAAGAACCAGATGGTGCCAACTCCAGCAAGCCCCTGCCCACACTGTGACCACCAGACCCTTCCCTCCTTCAAAAGATGGGAATCTTACTCATACAGCCTGTCTTATGGCAGCTTCCAAGCCTTAAACATGCAAGGAACCATCTAGCGCTGATTTGTCCAGGGTACAACAGCATGGTGTGGTGGTTATGTTGCTGGGAAAACTTGGGTTCGAATCCCACTTGCGCGATGCTCAATGGGCGACCTTGGGCTAGTCACCCACTTTCAGCCTAACCTACCTCACAGGAGGGTTGTTCACACATTAAACTGTATCCGGATCTATCTGCGTACCCAGGTGTTCACGAGTTCTGTTCAATGCGGGTGTAACCTGTGTTCAGGGTACATGGATTGTTGATCTGGAAAAATGAACCCAGGGACAGTCATTCTGTATTTGCGTAATGTGTGAATAACCCTAGAGTTAATGGGAAGGAGAGAGAAAATCATGTACGCCACACTCTAAGCTCCTTGGAGGAATGGTGGGACAGAAAATGCAATCATATAATAAGCTTACAGCACACTGAACCTTTCCCTGCAATTGTGCAAGGCATGAAGAGATTGGCAACAACTAGCAAATTGTCTTTCAGGGAGAATCTGCTGCTGAGGAACTTCAGATAAGCTTCCAAAAACCCCAGGGTGTCCTCTGAACTATGTGGAAAAAAAAAACAAAAAAACCACTGCTCTCTTTAGGTGGGAGGTGAAGGTCTCCGATTGGGTTGTAACCCAAACTCTGCACTGATCAGTGATGTACAGTCATTCCTCAGCATCCATGGGGGGTTTCTTTCTCGGAACCCATGCGGATGCAGAAGACTGAGATAAACTGTGGTTCGGGCTGTTGGGGCAGTGGCCTGAGGCTGAAAACTGAGATAAAGGAATCTGCAGTTTGGGCCGTAGGGCACTGGCATACCTGGGGGAAGCAGAGGGGCAAGTGCCCTGGGGTACTGCTGCAAACCCCTCTGCCCCACTGGTTCCCCCCCCCCTCCTTAAGGCCCTTAAAGCCTCTAGAAGTCCTAATAACATCACTTCAGTGACTGTTTTGGGCTTTCCGGAGGCCTCAGAAGACCTTTCAGGCGCCAGGAAGACTTTTTTTTTTTTAACGTCACTTCTGGTTTTGTCATGGCCCTGGGTGGCAGAAAGGCCATTCGCACTTGCTGTCAGGGAAGTGGTCTAAGGTCCAAAGGCCTTAGAAACACACTTCCAGAAACCTTCTGAAACTGCGCATGGCCTCTCCAGGACTCAGAACACCTACAGGTTGACCCTCCTGATGCGGGTCAGGACCTGTGAATTTGTATCCCACAAACAATAGAACATATTAACAGACCGGAGAAGGGGAAAGGTGCTTCATTCAAAAATTGCATTCTATTCCTGCCAGTCCCAGGGAACGGTTTGCAAACATCATCTTAAAAACAGACCTTTGAAATTCTTAGGGTGCTGAAATTCAAGGGTTTGCATAGTGAGATTGTGCACAGTGAGAGACCCAGTGTGGTGATGGTGGGTAGTGAGAGAACCAAGATGACACGATTCAAAACCCCCACTTGGTCTTGAAGCTCCCTGTGTCACTTTGGGACAGCCATTATTTCTCAGTGCTGTTGTGAGCTACAGAATTTTCAACGTCTGTAGGAATCAAGCAAGTTTCCAGTCCTCATGGTCGAGATGGAATGCGTAAAAGCGAGAGGCGAAGCAACAGCAACTGAAATCTAAAGAGCAGACACCCCCAGTCCAGTTCATAATCAAATAAAAACCTAGCAACCCCCCCATAACATAGCATAAAAAAACCACAGAAAATAAGCAGAGAGTAAGAGAGCACGTGAGTTGCCTTAACTAAATCAAACCCTTGGTGACACAGAAAGTGATTCCATTTTTGTTTTCATTGCAGTGTACTGGTAGAATGGTAACTGACCACACTTCACATGGCAGGGAGTTCCACAGGCCGGGTGCTACAAAGTAGGCTTTCACTTTGCTATGCTCGGTTGGCACACGTTTACAGACGAAAGAATTCCTCTCCTCTTGGTAGAGAACTTAGATTGCCCAGGCACAGAGAACATACATTCCTTGACTGTTCATCTCACCGATACAGAATCTCACTTTGCCCGATACAATCTCCTGCTGCGCAGGGCTCCGCATGATGCGATTTCATCTCAGAGATGGCAGTGGCAAAATCTCCCTTCCTGCCAGCAACGAGAGATCTCGCAACCCGACCTGCACATGCCTGAAGCCAGGAGATTCTTGTGCTGATGTCTGCCACCAGGTCCAAATTAATATCCTCTGCTTTCATGGAGGCAGGATGAAGGGTGGCTCGCAGCTGCTTACAGCCAGCCAGCCACAGAGCTGGAAAACATTCAGCTCTCTTAATCCTTTTCACTGGCAGGGAGAGATAAGGCTCGTATCTCACCCGGGGCGTTGGTGCAGAGTGGAGATGCTGTTGCGCAGAGCAGAGAAGGCACCCACAGCGCAGAAGGCGGGCTGGGTTCGAGAGCTCTAATGGGGCCAGAGAACACAGTCAGTTCAGCGGTCTTTGGGGAGGCTGGGTCATGCGTGCACCATGGATGGAGCCAAAGAGCTTCTCAGGCCAGCAACCCCCAATTTTTGATACTAATTCAGAGACATAACCTGTATCAGAGACATGCCATGCAGTACACTTAAAAAAAAGGGGAGAGGAATAAGTTTTATCTCAAGGAGTGCCAAAACAACAGACAAACAGCAGGACAACCTAGTTCATTTATTTTTAATTACACAAGCACAGCTGAGACTTCTCTCTGCGCAGTTGTTTTTCATCCTTACAAACAACCCTGTAAGGTAGGCTGAGCTAAGGGGGACGTGACTGGCCCAATAATTTCCAGTCAGCTCTATGGCAGGGTAAGAATTTGAACTTCAGTTTCTCCTATCTGTACACCAATAGTCTAACCACTACACCGCACTACCACAGGAAGGGTAAATCATCAGGAAATGATCTCAGGACACCTGATCCTGCAAACTAGGTGAAGCACACCGCAGCTTTGGTCAGGACCCTGGAAAGGAGACCCTTGGGAAGCTCATGTAAGAAGAAGAGATTAAAGGTGAACAAAAGGAAGGCTTTCTTCACAAAGGGCATCAATAATCTGGAATTCGCTGTCACAGTAGGTGGTGATGGCCTCAGATCAGGGGTGTCAAACATAAGGCCTGTGGGTCAAATTCGGTCCATGGGAGCTCTTCATGATGTAGCTGCAGAGCTCTGCAAGGCCAAAGTCTGGAGGCCTCCAGTGCTGTTTCAAAGTCTCGAGGAAGCTTGCGTGATCTTGGGGGACTAAGAAGGAGGAAGGAGGGCTGGGAGGCATAAAAAGAAGGAAAAGAAAGACAGGGGGAGGAAAGAGAAGGAATGGAAAGACCCTGAGCAAGACTTTTGGAAAACAGAAGAGGGAAGTCACTTCCTGCTTAATGGACATCACTTCTCACCTTTAGCAGGTGCCATGAGGGCTATTCGGCCCTCTGTATGAAATGTGTTGGACACCCCTGGCCTAGATGGCCTTAAAATGGGCACATTCATGGAGGAAAAGTCTGCCATGGGTTAGCGGCCACAATGGAGTGTGGCTGATAGGGGAAGGGGGTCTTAAGTGTGTCCACCATGGTTATAATCTGTATCCAGAGCCCCTTCAGTTGCTCCAAAAAATCTCCACTGATGCCAGTGGGTCTTTCCAGTCAGGTCAAAGAGTAGACAGCAAGGAACAGGGCTGTTGATAGGAATAGTCGGCTTACTTGGGGTCTGGAAGGAACAACCCTATTTGAACCCAATATGGCCTGATCAATGGGGTCATTAAGCCTTCAGATCAATATCCTGTACTCAGGAACACAGAGGACATTTGCTCTTTGCCCAGCCGACATGTCGCTCTCCTGCCAGAACTGAAGCTCACTTTGGGCTGGCTTAAAACTCCTGCAGCTCTGGAAGGGACACCACAGAGCAGTGTGTGCATGGTTCCTTCCAAAGTGAGTGGGGTCCCAGGAAGCCCTGCCATGGATATCATTGAAGGATAAAGAGGATACAAGCTGGGGCATCAACCACCCAGCCGGGGAAGCATCAACTGATGACAGAGTGGAAACACCAAAACGCCATAGGATCAAGGCAGGGCACCCAGGAGGTCATCCACCCAAGCACTCACTGGACCTATGTTTGGTTAGTCCTTTCTTATTCACGGGGATGCTTCTTTTAGGAATGGGGGATGGGTGAATACCCAAGAGGTTCTGGGCCATGGGCAAAAGCAACAGGGAACCACACTGCTATGAAGCATGCACCGGTCACCTTCAGCACACATGTGCCAACATTACAAGAAAGAAGGGGAGCTTTTTCGCCCTGAATGCTCGAGTCAATTCCTGGCCAATCTGAGGAATTTCGGCTCATTGCAAATTTAAGTTCATGTATAAAGTTCACCCCAATCTCTCTTTGCTGCCCTCTGCAGAACACATTTTCTTCACCCAACCTTACACTTGGCCCTCAGTTGCTTTCCTACTCCCAAGGATCCCTGGTCGCTCCATCTCAGACCTTCATCTCTTGACATCTTCCTCACCCCACCCTGTTCCACCACCAAAGGCACAGACAATGTAGCTCACACAGTCTGCAAAAGACAAAAAAAATCCTAAATTCTGCAAGAACTGGGACAGCAACATGGTGGATATGCCTGCCCTGTACCTCAGGGCCACCAAGGAAAACACTCCCCTCCCAAACAGCCTGTGTCTTCATTCGCACCCGATACCCAACATGATTCTAATTATCTTTGCACTCTGCTGGGATAAGGGGGGAGATATGAAACCTCTGAAACAGAACCTCCAGCCTCTCTAACCAAAATGAATGGAGTTAGTACACAAGAGGTTCTACAGAATAAGGTTTATGGATCAAGAAAGAGCCACATCTTCAGGAGCATAAGAAGAGCCCTGCCGGATCAGGCCAAAGGCCCATCGTCCAACTTCCTGTATTGCGCACTGGCCTATCAGATGCCTTAGGGAACACAGAAGGCAACAAGATACCTACATCTTTTGCCCTCCCTTGCATTTGGCATTCTGAGGCAGCCTACTTCTAAAACCAGGACTATCATGGCTTGTAATGGACTTTTCCTCCAACAATCAGTCTGACCAGGCATCTAGGTCAGTTTCCACCACCACATTCCGTAGCAAGGAGTCCCACAGACTAATTACACGTTGGGTAAAGAAACAAATCCTTCTGTCACCCCTCTCCCGACGCTCAGTTTTAATGGAAGTTCCCTGGTCCTGGTGTTGTGTGAGTGGTGAAGGGGTGAAGATGATAGGAAGGTCACCTTGACCAACCCTCTGCAATGATGCTGTTAAAATTGAGCACAACCCTCAAGTCAAGATGCAGTATGGGTAAAACATGGAGAAGACGGCATCCCTTCAAGCGTATATGCTTCCTAAAAACCTATGCTGGAAAGAATTTGATGAAACTGCTTGTGATCCATAAGGCCTATCCTTACAGTGAACCTATTCCCTCTCCTATGCTCCCAGGGAAATCTCTTGAATCAAGTGGTTTCAAGCACCGCTTGCAAGTGGATGACACCCAGTGTCTTCTCTTTCCCTTTCCACCCACTGCCATGTGTTCGAGCCTCAGCTATCACAGAATTGCTGAGGAGGTGAAATGGGGTAATCTCACACCGTGCTCCTCCAACAGGGATGGAACATGAGTGCGATTCAATCAATGATATCTAGAAAATGAGCTGCTGCACACCCTTCTCCACCCCACCTCTGGAGAGCATGTCGGTGGTGGAAGAATCTGAAAGCAAGCCTTATAGAAAGCTAGCATGTCAGGGGGAAGCTCAGGCTCTCAGGCTGAACTCTGCCCCCTGCACATAGAAAAGCAGCACATCAAAGAATTAGAATATGGATGCATTTTTTTGGGGGGGGGGGTAAGAAAGAAATATTCTAAAATGCAACCTGGAACCTGCCACTGCACAGACCAGGAGAAACCTGACCCCTTCATGCAGCCATATGCATAAAAATGTGGACCGACACATACGGATACGACACATGTAAGCTAAAAGGGTTGGACAAGGAGCCTATCCTATCAAGGAGCCTCGGATTCTCATCTCCCTGTAACCGTGGGCATCACCAGGTGACCTTGGTCCAGTCACCATCTCTCAGCCTAGCCTACTTAGCCTAGCCTAAAAGGGGATTGGACAAGTTTCTGGAGGAAAAATCCATTATGGGTTACAAGCCATGATGCGTATGTGCTACCTCCTGATTTTAGAAATGGGTGATGTCAGAATGCCAATGCAAGGGAGGGCACCAGGCTGCAGGTCTCTTGTTATCTGGTGTGCTCCCTGGGGCATTTGGTGGGCTGCTGTGAGATACAGGAAGCTGGACTAGATGGGCCTATGACCTGATCCAGTGGGGCTGTTCTTATGTTCTTACTTCACAGGACTGTTGTGAAGATAAAATGAGAGGATCACGTATGCCACCCTGAGGTTCTCAGAGGAAGGGCGTGATAAATATAAGGAGCAATTGCATGTGCTACATGGGGCATGGCACATCTCTGCAGGTGAGAGCTGTACAAGGGACAAATTTCCAAGCCAAAAGCCTCCATGTTCAATCCTCAGCACCAAGCAGAGGAAAATTAAGGTCTGAATCCCTAGAAGGATGCTGCCAGCCTAAGCTAGGAAAGCTGGCCTTTGCGGCCCACTGACCTAACTCAGAAGGCAGCATCCTATGACACAAATGCATCATTTTAAAAATCCATATTAAAGTATTCATCTCGCTCACATACCCCTGCTGCTCACACCACCAGCCTCATGTCCATCACTATAACAGGCGATGGGGGAGGCTTATGCCCTGCAAGGACTTCATCCCTGGGGAATGCAGTGTGTATCTGCACAGAGAGCCTGATTCCGCCCAGGGTCAGGGATGAAGGGCAGATTCTTGCCTGTGTTGTGTCTTTCCTCCTCCTCCTCCCCCACAAGTATGAAGAGCAGCCCTTCGTTCATGTGGGCAATGGAAGGACTCCAGCGGAGAGGGCGCTGTGCTTGTTCTGCCCAGGTGACACCAGCCTCTGGACATCACGTGTTCCCACCTCAGTAGCCTCCCCATTTCTCGGTTGCAGCCCTGAATCTAGGGCAGTGTGGTGGAGTAGCAGTGGGGTTGTAGGGGTTTCACCTTGAAGGGAAAGATGACATAGCACAACAGCAAAAAGCATTCAGCCTGTGAACTTGCTCTCCTGGGTTCAAATCACACTTCAGGACCCTCCTGTCTGCTCACAGCAGTTAACTTTAGGGCAAGCCACTGTTCTCACAGGCCCACCCTCACGTTCAATGTGGTCCGAAGGGGCAGAATGTAGCCATCTTGTGGAAACTAAGCAGTGCGTGGATGAGAGATGGCCTGGGGACCCTACCACTGAAAAAAACAAGCAAATGCAATAAAGAACAAAGGACTACCTCACAAGAGTATCTGTTGTAAGGAGGCTTCCTCTCCAGTCAGGCCATTTGTCCAGCTAGCTTAGTACCGTCAACACTGGCTGGCAGAAGCTCATCAGGGTCCCAGACAGGGTTTTTTCCCCACCCCTACAGCACTAAGATATTATTCAATGTATCACCTGTCCTCCCATCTTCTGGTAGCTGCAATCAACAGAGGAGCACCATGGTGCAGTGGTTAGAGTAGGCCCGGGAAGTCCTGGGTTCTAATCTCCACTCATTCCCCTGGAACTATCTCTCAGGTTAACCAACACAAGAGAACCAGGGCAGGGGGAAAGACCCCAAGTTTCTTGTTGGAATAAAAATGTAATAATACAAAGTAGTAATTCTTACTGCCCCCCCCCCCCCCAAAAAAAAAAAAAAGAGAATCCAAGGCTAAATTCAGTGTACCAGCAAACCTGGGTTTGCCCATCCGGAGGATCACTGGACAAGCGCCACCATGACTCCCAGCTCCCTGACAGGCATACCTACACTGGATGACCTGTGGGCTTGCTGAAGTTTCTAGGGACACACTTAAAATACCTTCGCACGTACTGCCACTCCCAAAAGAACCTAAATAATATGTGAAGAGGCTCTTGGCCTCCCACGAGCAAGATCCAGGATACATGGGCTAATGTTCAAACTACTGTATGTGGGGGAAAGCAACGCAGCAACTTCCTGATCCCCCACCTACTTCAGCCAAGTCATGCCCCCCAACCCGGTTTTCTAACTAGAGTAGTTAAGGAGCCAGTACAAAAGGCACGGGTCAGGACCCTTCTGCTCCCCACTTTCTGGTAATTTGGGCACTGCTGTTATGCTCTCAGGCCAGACTCCCAGTGCCCAGACTCCCCAAGACAGATGTGCAAACCCTAACCTGCAGCTTCTCTGGACTCCATTACCTGCCCAGCAATTCTGGGCCCCCAACCCACACCTCATGGTGTTAGTACACCTGCTGCATGCAGATGTCACAGGTTCAACTCCTGGCAGAAGGTACCCTGGGCAGCATTGCTGCCATACAGTGCCTGGAATCACCTGGGTGACAGGTCTGACACCAGGCCATGTAGCTGGACACACCAATACACACTCAGTCCCCCCACGACAAATGCATCCTGTGGGGAACCTTTTTCACTCCCCTACTAGTATTGCTCACTCCTCACTGCCACTTTGCAGTCCACCTAACCCCCTGGTCAGCAAGCCCCTTAGTGACATTTACCACAATCCCTAATCCCCCCCAGTTTGTCCTTTCCCCTATGACTGCAAAACCCTGCCCACATGGTTCACTCTGCCCCCCCCCAAACCTCATACAAAAACCAAGGCTCCTTCAGTTCCTTCTTGACAAGATCTTCCTGTGCATGCAGGCGGAGGGGGCACCTTAGTGTGCATGCAGGCGGGGAGGGGGGAGCACCTTAGTGTGCATGCAGGCGGGGAGGGGGGAGCACCTTAGTGTGCATGCCCTGGGGGGGGGTATCCTCCCTTCTCACTTTCTCCATAGGCACTCTACATGACACAGCCTCTCTTTTTCACACTCCAATCGTCCAGATCCCCCCTCCCAGACACAAACACCCCCCCCCCACACTCAGTGGGCAACTTGCATTCATGCTATCCCACCCCAGCCTGCCCCCCACAGCTCCTCTCCCAGGCTATGCCTTGTCCTCCATTTTGTCCTCCCCCTCTCTATGTTGCTGCTGCTGCTGCAGGAGGAGGAGGAGGAGGAGGATCATGGCTGGTCTCCCCTCCCCCACCCTGGGTAGGCCAGGAAAGGGACAGAGGGGCTGAGCCCCTCCAAAGGGGGCTGGAAAGGGGGGCTGGGCTGGGGGGCGCACACCCCCCACTCCGGGTCTTACCTGGAGGCAGCGGCAGAGGCGGTGGCTGTGTCCAGGCTGGGATCCAGCATGTCCATGGGGGGAGAGGGGGAAGGGGAGGGGAGGGGGGAGAAGGGGGGGAGGGGGCAGCGCCGGGGGGAGGGGGGCAGGGAGGAGGCAGTGCGAGTTTCAAATCTCACGCCGGATGGAGGCAGAGGGGACGCGGAGGAGACACGGGAGCCCGGCGCTGATCACGGGGACAAACACTCGGGTCATGTGAGTTGGGGAGACGCGAGCTTCTCTCCCTCCTTCCTTCCTTCCTTCCTCGCCCAGCCGGGACGGACACGTGAGCGGCCGGCGGAGCCTGGGAGCCGCCCGCAGGAGCGGCGAGGGCTGCGCCGGGCGAGCTCCGGGCCTGCGTTGCAACGACGGGCGCCCCAGCAGCGGCAACAGCAGCAGCAGCAGCAGCGGATGGAACGTTGCAACAAGGGAGGGGGAGGGGATAGAACGTTGCGACGATCCGGGGCGGGGAATGGAACGTTCAGGACCCGGGAATCGAACGTTGGCGCGGCAGCCCCGCGAGCGCGCCTGGGAGCGCCGCAGCCGCACAGGGAGGCTGGCAGCGGTGGGGCTGCCCGGGGGGGGGGTGCATGGAAAAATCGCCCCCCTTTCTTCTTCTCCTCTCCCCCCCGCCTTGCGCTCCCACAGCGCATGCGCACAGGCTTTGCAAGGCGGCTGCCGGAGCTGGACAGGGAGGTGGCAGCTACTGCGGGCGGAAGGGGCTGCGATTCCCGGCCACGCTTTCCTGGGAGTAAGCCCCACTGACTGTCATGGGGCGTGCTGTTGAGTAGACAGGCCCAGGATGGGGTTCTAGCTCTGCGATCCTGGCCACGCTTTCCTGGGAGTAAGCCCCACTGGCTGTCATGGTTTGCTGCTAAGTAGACAGGCCCAGGACGGGGTTCTAAGGCTGCGATCCCGGCCACGCTTTCCCCGGAGTAAGCCCCACTGATTGCAATGGGCCTTGCTGCTGAGTAGACAGGCCCAGGATGGGGTTCTAGCGCTGCGATCCTGGCCACGCTTTCCTGGGAGTAAGCCCCGCTGGCTGTCATGGTTTGCTGCTAAGTAGACAGGCCCAGGACGGGGTTCTAAGGCTGCGATCCCGGCCACGCTTTCCCCGGAGTAAGCCCCACTGACTGCAATGGGCCTTGCTGCTGAGTAGACAGGCCCAGGATGGGGTTCTAGCGCTGCGATCCTGGCCACGCTTTCCTGGGAGTAAGCCCCACTGGCTGTCATGGTTTGCTGCTAAGTAGACAGGCCCAGGACGGGGTTCTAAGGCTGCGATCCCGGCCACGCTTTCCCCGGAGTAAGCCCCACTGATTGCAATGGGCCTTGCTGCTGAGTAGACAGGCCCAGGATGGGGTTCTAGCGCTGCGATCCTGGCCACGCTTTCCTGGGAGTAAGCCCCGCTGGCTGTCATGGTTTGCTGCTAAGTAGACAGGCCCAGGACGGGGTTCTAAGGCTGCGATCCCGGCCACGCTTTCCCCGGAGTAAGCCCCACTGACTGCAATGGGCCTTGCTGCTGAGTAGACAGGCCCAGGATGGGGTTCTAAGGCTGCGATCCTGGCCACGCTTTCCTGGGAGTAAGCCCCACTGACAGTCATGGGGCTTGCTGCTGAGTGTGTGTGCCTAGGATGGGGTTCTAACGCTTCGATCCCGACCACGCTTTCCTATGAGTAAGCCCCACTGACTGTAGTGGGACTTGCTGCTGACTAGACAGGCAAAGGCTTTTGCTCCCGGTTTCTTTCCGACCCCACATTCTTTCCCCAACACTGGTGGTCTTGCAGCAGGGTCCTAGGCTCAGCTTTTAAGGACACGATCCTAGGCATGTCAACTCACCAGTAAGTTCCATTTGTGCTCACAGTGAGGCTTTACTCGCAGGAAAGGGTGTATGTATAGGATTGCAACCTGAGCCTGCAATCCTCTCCATTTTTACCTAGAAGTAAGCCTCTGTTGACTATAATGAGACTTACTTCTGAGTATACATATCTAGGAGTGGGCTGTAAGGCTGCAATCCTATCTACTCTTTCCTGGCAGTAAGCTCCATTGAGCATAATGAGACTTACTTCTGAGTAGACAGGCATAGGATTGGGCTCTAAGTTGGGTGCAAAGCCTTGAAAAGCTTGACTCATTACAAGGAGGGAGTGAGGCTGCAATCCTATCCACACTTACCTGGGAGGAAGCAAGCCCTGTTGAGTATAATGGGGCTTACTTCTGAGAAGGCAGGCATAGAATTGGGTAGTGAGTGCCTTGGGGCTTAGTGGGAACTTGCTTCTGAGGATGCACTCCCAGGCTTCTTGACCAAGGGAGGGTGGCTGAATCAGAGTAGATGGGTGTGTGTGGGGCCCAATCCTATCCAATTTTCCAGCACCAATGCAGTTCCTAGGTAAGGGAACAAATATTCCTTTACCTTGAGGAGGTCTCCATGACTGCACCTCCCTCACAGGATGCAGCGCACACCCCATTGACATGGCTGTATCAGTGCTGGAAATGTGAATAAGGTTGGGCCCTGGCGTAGCTAGAAGGGGTGCAAAGTGCTATGTTTGACAGGGAGCCTCACCATGGCCTGCAAGCAGCCTCTCCCACCCACACCCCCAATGGCTCTGAGGAGGCTTCCTGCAAAACTTAGGACACAATCCTAACCAGGTCTGCTCAGAAGTACTATTTTGTTCAATGGGGTTTTCTCTCAGGAAAGTGTGGTTAGGATTGCAGCTTTGCAACCCCCTCTAGCTGTGCTACTGGGCCCTGGTTCCAGAAGCAGGTTAGAACTGGCTTCTAACATACAGGATCTCAGCCTCTCCCTTTTTGCAAAAGGAAAGCCTCTTCCTGATGTTGGATCCCAGGACCTGACCACAACCTGTGCACAGTATTTTGTCTTGGGAGAAACACGGAGCTCTTTTGGTACTCACACAGCCTCCAAATGGATGATCTCCACAAACTTATTTCCGCGTTATGTGATGCATGGATAGAGGTGTTTGAAAATGGTGTTATTTACTTTACTCAGAAGTTAGCCCGTTATGCTTGGTAAGACTTAGGGCCCAATCCTATCCAACTTTCCAGCACTGGTGCAGCTGCAGTGCAGCCCTGTGGTAAGGGAACAAATGTTCCCATACCTTGAGGGAGGCCTCTGTGACTGCCTCCCCATCATATGATGCAGTGCATGCTCTATTGGTACAGCTGCACTGGCACGGGAAAATTGGATAGGATTGGGCCCTTAGGCTGTAATCCTGCTTTACTCAATGGAAACAAACACCTCTGCGCATGGACCATGTTGCCCTGAACATACTGGGTAATGAAGTAGCATTGGGTGGTTTTGTGTTCTAGGGGCCTTTGACAGATCCATGCATTTGGACTGTTTATTTCCCCCAGCGGCTCAGGAAGGTATCAAGCTCTTTTGTTGCCTTTGTTGTCCCCGGTGCGGCAATGGAAGCCGCCCCCATGCCCTTTTCATGCCCTTTCTTGGAATCGGTTTCCCAGGATCCTTGTCAGAGCACAGACAAGGGGGATCTGTTTCAGGAGAGACGGGGCAGAGCTTTCCTTTTTTTAATCAGTGCGTCTAATTTAAATAAGGCTAAAGCATGCGGACAGGAAAGAATATAAATACACGGCAAAACAATGCAATATGAGCAGCTGGGCAAGGACAGAGCATGCTCAGAAGGCCTCAGTGCCAACTGCCTTTAGCCGTTTACAAATTTGGCTTCCTTCAGCCCAACTGATTCTATTGCAATAAGGAAATGTTAAGTTACACAGGAAGGTGAATAGGTGAAAGGGTGCATAGACCAGTCTTAGGCATGTTTACTCAGAAGTAAACCTCACTGAAGCCAACAAGTCTGGTGTGTGTGTAAAACTCTGAAATTCAAATTTTATTTATTTTGTTTGTTATGATTTTCGGCCTTTCCATACAACTGCCATTAGCTCAATGACCGGCTTCTCTATGGGTATGTGATTTAATTTCTGGTAAAATGAAAATTAAGGCACACTTGTCATTTTAAAAGTACACATGAATTTGAAGGATTACCTAATTCATACTTCCAACTGACCTTTAAAATATGGTTGCCTTTACCAACACATTTCCTCCCCCCCCAATATTTATTTATAACAAATAAACAAAATGGATATATAATACAAAACAACAACTAAAAACACAACTAAACAACACAACCAAATCTACTAATAAATAAATAAAGTAAAGTAGGATGCTAGAGTTATTTTCATATACTTTACTTGCTACACTAGTATTATATATTAAGAATATTTATAAACCACTTTTCAACAGGAGTTGTTCACAAAGTGAACCTATCCAACTTTCCAGAGCTGAGACCTCTTCCAGGGAACAAACATTCCCTTATCTCTGGTCTGCACTGCAGCTACATTGGTGCTGGAAAGTTGAATAGGACTGGGTCCCTACATAGCAAAATAAATTCAGAACTGGTTTCCTGCCCCAAAGGGCATACAGTGTATGTGACAGATAGATAAGATCTTTATTGGCGTACATAACAAACACAACAAACAGAGCAACAGTAGTGAGTATAGGCCTATGATAAATGCAGTATATGTGGTTGAAATGAGATGCGACTGTACAGCTGCAGCAGGTTCAAAGGGTTGGAAGGTGTGCCTGCCCCATCCCTTTTTGCCCCACCTGTGGGAGGGTTGCTGGTCTAGTGGTCTACCCCAGCAGGGCTTGGGAAGGACATCACTGCTCTGTCTCCCGCACATACACCGTGACCTTGACTCAGCAGCTCTCCTGCTTATTGGAGCAATGGGGGAGCTGGCTGCAGTGGTTTGGGCTCAGGTTCCTGAATGCAGGAGCCCACCACCAGCCTCTCCTCCTTGGCTCAGAGGGACACCAGAACCAGGAGACATCCACTAAGATTGAGTGTTGGGATGGTTAGAAGAGCTATTTCCTATTTCCTAGCCAGTGTGTCATTAAAGAAAGCAAGGGTGAGGCGCATGCAAAGCACCACAAAATGCTTACTAGATTCCTGAGTAGGCATGAATAGGATTTCAGTGGATTTGCCATCTTGGGCCTCTGCCACTCATGACCCCCCTCTCATTTGCCCTGGGCCCTTGGTACCTGATAGGGTGGGCTGCTCCCCAGTAGCAATGCCACAGGGTGCGGGGCGCTCAAAAATGTGGGCCCATAGCATGCGCTACTTTAGCTACTATATCTGAAAAGTATGCAAGTCCAGCATGTCCTTCCTTGAAGTGTCCGTGGAAACCAGGCTTCCCTTCCTGTCATTGATTTTGGGCACAATCCTAACCAGGTCTGCTCAGAAGTAAGCCCTATTTTGTTCAATGGGGCTTACTCTCAAGAAAGTGTGGTTAGGATTGCAGCCTTTGTCTCTCAGCCAAGGTCATTCATTCCTAAAACATACAACATGCTCTGACGTTCGTGATCTGGTACTCGCCTCCACGGGTCATGTGAACAGAAACAGAACACTAGGCCAGGGGTGTCTGTGAATCAGCTGCTCTCCTGAGCTGAGTTACGTGGTTGAGGAGGAAGCAGAAATGTCACTAGAGTTTCTGTCCCCTGGTGCTAGACCTCACTGCTTCACCCCCATGGTGGACCTCCTTTTGTACCAGACCATAAATTACATAAATTACAATATCATACATGCAGCCTGAATGCAGTGGCATCACTAGGGGAGGTGTCACCCCATTAACTTTATTTAGTTTAATGTAACAATAAAGGTCACTCCAAAAATCAGTAACCACCAAAAAAGCAGTGGCCAACTTGATGGCACTCACACAACTGAATAAGAGTTCTAGTATTAGCGCTGATACATGGAAATCTGAGCTGACTCATCCTAACACCATATTGGTTCCCTGCTGTGTCATAATAACACCTCATTGGCTCTCAGAACAATCAGCATCATTGGTCAGTTTTGAGTCAAGAAAATCCACTTTTGTTACATAAGGCAGTTGTGTTTTCCTTCTTCTGGTTATTTGGCTCTAACTTGATAGAATACAGACAATTCAACGCAGTTTGTTTCACTGCGTCCTGCATTAAATTATGCATTAAATGATGTATAACATGGTGGTATCCTTTGAAAATACAGTGATCTTCACAATTTTGACCAGTAGTGGTGTCACATACACCCTGAGTATGCCACCTGGTGTGGTCTGCACTGCCCACACCCCCTAGTGACTCCACTGATGAGAGATATCACAAGGTGATTTCCTATTTCAGCCTCGATGTACCCAGAGGAGTTATTATTTAGGAGGAAAAGGGGGGTGGGTCCTCTGGAGATGAATGCTAGTTCATAACATAGTTACAACTGAGAAGGTTCTGTTCTGTCCATTGATACAGTGCAGGGGTGGGCAAACTTTCAGCTTTAGGGATCCAGGACCTTTGTGTAGGAAAGGGAATTTCAGCAGTTCTCACAGATGGCAAGCTACACCTGAAATTCTCTCTCCTACTCAATTGTTAAGAACATAAGAACAGCCCCACTGGATCAGGCCATAGGCCCATCTAGTCCAGCTTCCTGTATCTCACAGCGGCCCACCAAATGCCCCAGGGAGCACGCCAGATACCAAGAGACCTGCAAGGCCTCCTGGGAATTGTAGTTTAAGAACATAAGAACAGCCCCACTGGATCAGGCCATAGGCCCATCTAGTCCAGCTTCCTGTATCTCACAGCGGCCCACCAAATGCCCCAGGGAGCACACCAGATAACAAGAGACCTCATCCTGGTGCCCTCCCTTGCATCTGGCATTCTGACATAACCCATGTTAAAGGTCAAGGATCCCTAAAGTTGAAAGTTTGCCCACCCTGATATAGTGAATCCCCCTAAGGCAGGGCTTTTCAAACTGGGGTGTTGGGGCAGGGGCAGCCTGGAGGCAGGGAGGAGGCAGCTGCACGATCCTGGGGATCGGGACTCTGCCTTCCCCCTCCCGCCCACCTAAGAACTTAGTGGCTCTCAAACTCTCCCAGAGAGTTTGAGAACCACTGCCCTAAGGGATGCTGCTTTCATCGTTGGATTTGAGTACACGGGGAAGAACAGCTATTTTCAACCCTTTTCATCTTACAGCACACTGACAAGGGGCTAAAATTATCAAGGCTCACCATCAGCTTTTTGATAGTTGACAAGGCACACCATGCTACCAGCAGGGGTGCTCATTTAATGGAAGTGTGCAAGATCCCTCAAGGACGGGGTGTCCAAAGTTTATGGCAGGAGGGCCACATCATCTCCCTGACACTGTGTCGGGGGCCGGGGAAAAAAAGGATTAATTTACATTTAAAATTTGAATAAATTTACATAAATTTACATAAATGAATATATTAAAGAGCTTATATGAATGAATGAAGGTCTTGCAATAGCTCAAGGCCTATAAAAGGCATTGCACAAAGCAAGGCTGGCCTTTCCTTTGCTACCGCTGCTGCATCACAGATGTGAAACAGCAAGCAATGGAGGGAGCTCTCATCCCATAGCTCATGCAAGAGGTGAAATAGTCGCCCTCATGCTGAAAGCAGTTGTGTTGGGCCAGTGAGGGCTCCAACAAATCTCCGGAGGGCCAGAGGCTCATTGGAGACTGGGGGCTCCCTGAGGGCTGCATTGAGAGGCCTTGAGGGTCGCAAGCGGCCCCAGGGCCGGGGTTTGGGCACCCCTGCTCAAGGAGATAGGTGTGATGTTAACAGTGGTCCCTTGCTCTGGCAGGCAAACTTGGGGTTAAAACCTAGTCTTTGAGCAGTGGGTGTGCTGCAAGCCACAGCCACTACAGGCAGCTAGGTTATTACAGAGATAAAAGCAGCACCTGGAGAAGTGAGGATGGGTGAGTTTAGAAGGAACTTGAAAAGAATGAGAGGACAGAAGGAAGGAGCTTGGAGGAGAGAGGACTGACTAATGGATTAACTGACTGGTGAACAGATGGGTGAATGGACTTCTGAAGGTTACTGGAATGGAGACAGCTGGAGTCAGATTTGTGGCTGTCCTGCCCAAGACCTGCTCAGGACCAAGGTGTTGCTGTGGTGATTGGAGAAGCTGCTGGGAGGAGAGGAAGGAGGACCTCTGCAAGTTGAACAGGTGAGCTTCCTTGATGGTGGGGTCTTGCAGGGCAGAACTAGGGCTACTGTTAGGAAACAAAGGGGAGCTAATTAGTTAAAAGTGGGTATAGGTTCTCTAGGTGAAACTTGGCAAAACAGCTTGCATCCCCAATGGCCCTACTATAACAAATGACTCTCTCTCAAGCTGCTGTGGCACATTTGTGGACCATTCATGGCATATTAATGTGCCACAGTGCAGTGGCTGAAAATCACAGCCTTAACTTCACCTGAGCTAGCACCTTGGGTTGGGGTTTGGGAGCTTACTATCAACAAGCACAGCTATGCCAAGATGAGTTCTGTGTTTCCTGTGCCCATTCTGGTCAAAAATGCAACATTTGGCACCAGCTGTAGCTCCGTCCATGCTATCTTCAAGGGTAGCCCCGGCACGGAAGAATTGCAGTAGTCCAGTTTGCAATTGGACAGCATTTACCCCATCCAAATTATCTCAACAAACTCCAATGGAGTAGAAAACAGACTGATGTTTATTAACTGCTTCCTCTGTATATGTTGGAAGAATGTGGATGGAAATGGTGAGATGGATACCTGTAGCTGTTCAGGGACTGTAGTGGAGAGAGTGGTTGGAGGCCTTCATTATAAGTCCAGGATGCCAGTTAAACTGGGGCCAAGGTGGAGATACCCTGAGCAATATGAGGTGGGGCAGTAGCCAGCACCCATAAAATCTGTTCCACTTGGAGAATGATAGTAGCATTTGGGATGTTCTAGGGACCTAAAATGGACCATGATGGGTGGGGCTCATAAACTGAAGGTTGATGGGCTGCATTGGTGCGGAGTTTGGGAGAGTTATAGGGGCAGGCTGGATGTTCCTGTGGCTTTTGCCGTCTTGCAGGAGAAAGGGTGGCTCGCCAAGTACAGTGGTGGTCACGCACGGCATGCTGGTGATGACCATGATGTCTGGTCGCAAGGGGAGACTGGCTTCTTGTGGGGCTGGCATCCCCGGGGCAGTAGCGAGGGAGGCTTTGCTGGCATAACTAAGGGCCAGCTGCTCAAGGCGTCTCTTTTTGAAGAAGGCCTGGGTGGTGGCGTGTAGTGGTTGGAGAAGGCGAGGGATGGGTTGCCCCGGGTGCAGGAAGAAATCGAAGCCCGAGCAGTCGGCGGGATCATAGGCCGGCTGTCGAGATACTTCGCCCTCGTTGGGCCAGGCGAAAGGGAATGGGAGCGTGAAGTCTTCGGTCAGCACTCGTATAGCAAAGTCATCCTCTTTGCCAAATTCTTTGTAGGCCCTCTGGATACTTTGAAAATGTTCCTCCCATTTCTTCATGTCTCCATCATAGATGTCTGGAAAGGAGCCTGGAAGGGTCTGGACCAGCCTTGGTGGAGATGAGGTTGCAGTGGGGCCCAGAAGGCTGTAGACCACAGTGGTCGGCGTGTTTGGTGGAGCGGTCTGGTTGAAGATGGCTGGCGGAAGTGAGGGTGGTGGAGCGGTCTGGTTGAAGATGGCTGGCGGAAGTGAGGGTGGAAGCAAGAAGTCTTGTGAGCTGCTTCCTCCCCCAGGATTTGAGCCACTTCCTGTCGCAGGAAGGGACTTACCCTGTTGCAGTGGGGCTGAAAGAACTGGCTTCCCTCCGTCACCTGTGAGTGCACACCCAAAGACAGCAGGGTTAGAGTTGGACACCCACGAATCCACCCTAGTCTAGAGGCATCAGGCTGCTTCCAAGCTATTTGCCCAATAGCCCACAAATATCCCCTGTTCGTGTTGTGGGTTGAAAATGCTAAGAGGCAGCAGAAGTCCCTTCCGAGCAGAAGGAGAGATGCTCCATGTTCTCAGTTCTTCATGCCCCAATGCAGTGTTCTTCAACCTTGGGGTCGGGATCCCAATGAGGTCACAAAGCCTCAGTTGTGGGGTCTCAGCAGCTTACAGGGAAAAGGTTGACCTATGGAAAGCAAAGCAGCCTCACAGTCATGTTTACTCGTGAGTAGGCAGATGTGCCTTGGCTGGTGGCCAGGCCAGGCAAAGGGAATGTGAGGACACCAGAAGGGTCCTGATCTGAGGGAGCTGCTCCAGAAGGCAGCCTCCCCCCCTCTCCAAAAAGAACAAAAAAGAGACTTGAGCTGGTAAGGGGAAAGTTTTCTATTTTGCACTTGTGAAGCCAGGTGGGTCTTTATTCTGATGTGCCTGAAACAGAAGAACTTTAAACTGGGCACTGGGAGGGCTGGAAATCTCACTGATTCTTTTGGGAGGGTGTTATTGCAGGCAGGCTACAGAGTAAGCTCCATTGACCACTATGGGACTTAATTCAGAGTAGATATGCATAGGCTTGGGCTCACAGGCTGCAATCCTATCCACGCTTTCCTGAGAGTAAGTCCCATGGACCACTATGGGACTTACTTACTTACTTCTCAGTAGACATGCATAGGATTGCAGCCTGTGAGCCCAATCCTATCAACACTTTCCTGAGAGTAAGCCCCATTGATCACTATGGGACTGACTTCAGAGTAGATTCACTTGGTGGAACAGGACTGGCTCCCCCTTTATTTATTTATTTATTTATTTATTTATTTATTTTAATTTTAATTATTTATAACTATTTTAATTTGCTTGATGATGTCACTTCTGGCCTTGACATCACTTGCAATGGGTCCTGGACAGATTGTCATTCTAAAAAGTGGGTCCCAGTGCTAAACGTTTGAGAACTGCTGCAATAAGTTGTTAGTAAGTTGTCACGGGTGTGTGTGACTCCACAAGTTTTCAAAATCACTAAAATCAGAATTTGGAGGAATAAGACCATCATGTTATATATTAATCAATGCGCAATTTCATGCAGAATGCAGTGAAACAAACCACATTGAAATATCTGTGTTCTAACAAAAGGTACAGCCAAAAAACCGGTGTGGGCGGGGCGATGGTACATCACCACGCCCACCTGGGGCATTGCCCCGCCCACTCCATGGGGTGACGCACAGGCCTCCTGCACCGGGTGACGTGAATCCTAGTGACGCCACTGAGGGGGAGGCATCTGGTGTACCCCTTCAGGTACCAGGAGATAGTGTCTCAGTCCTGCTCAGGTTCTTAGCAATTGTGCTAAAATAACTTTCACTAGTGCCAGGCTTCAGAATAACCTTTTCTATTTTCAAACACAGTCTCAAGACATAAGAAGAGCCCTGCTGGATCAGGCCACAGGCCCATCTAGTCCAGCTTCCTGTATCTCACAGCGGCCCACCCAATGCCCCAGGGAGCACACAAGGCAACAAGAGACCTGCAAGGCTTTCTGGGAATTGTAGTTAAGAACATAAGAGCAGCCCCACTGGATCAGGCCATAGGCCCATCTAGTCCAGCTTCCTGTATCTCACAGCGGCCCACCAGATACCTCAGGGAGCACACAAGACAACAAGACGCCTGCATCCTGTTGCCACTCCCTTGCATCTGGCATTCAGAGATAGCCTACTGCTAAAATCAGGAAGTTGCACATACCCTTCGTGGCTTGTAACCTTTGATGGAGTTTTCTTCTAGAAATCTGTCCAATCGCCTTTTAAGGGCATCTAGGCCTGACGCCATCACATTCTGGGCCAAGGAGTTCCACAGACTAATTACATGCTGGTTAAAGAAATATTTTCTTTTGTCTGTTCTAGCTCTCCAGACACTCAATTTTCGTGGATGTCTCCTGGTTCTGATGTTGTGCAAGACAGAAAAGAACACCACCCCCTCCCCCGTATCCATTCTGTCCATCCTATGCATTAATTTGTATATCTCAATCATGTCCCCCCGCACAGGTGCCTTTTGTCTAGATTGAAAAGCCCCAAATGCTATAGCCTTTCCTCATAAGGGATGTACCCCAACCCAGTAATCATTTTGGTTGCTCAGAGATCGTCAGAGCGTGGGCACACAAGAAGGGGTTTAGTGTGGAAGAAGACTGCCAACAAACATGCAGAATATTGGTAAATGGGGGGGAAGGGGTGGTAGATGGGATGTTGAAGGGAGCTGAGAGTGGAATGGCAATGGTGAGTAAGGAGGCCACAGAGATGCAAGTGATGGAGCAAGACAAATGGAAAACATGAATGTGGGAGGGTCATTTCATCCTGGACAATGTGTCCCAGTCTAAGGCACCCCAGTTTTGGACACTTGCGTCCATTCTTTTTGAATCCCAGAATTTGTGTCCTAGTACAGGTATATATTTATATTACATTTACTTTTATTTTTAAAACACAAATGTGGGTTAAGGCTGAGCTAAGAAGCTTAGGATTGATAACATGGGGTTTGTTGCCCAGTTATATAGTGGGATGCTAATGACCAGGGTGAAAAAAAAGACCTAAATTCCAGGGTCACCAATGACTGGAATGCATTTGGCCAGGACATAAATCCCCTAGTACCAAATGTGATATACCCCAGACTGGCAAGGAAGGGGTGTTCAGTAGGTTTCATGCGTTGAAGTGGCCCAAGTTAAACCCAAGTGCAGTCTGGTGTCTTTGTTGAGGGGTGCGAGCGTAGATAGAATGCCAGATGCAAGGGAGTGGCAGCGAGATGCAGGTATCTTGTGGTTTTGTGTGCTCCCTAAGGCATCTGGTGGGCTGCTGTGAGATACAGGAAGTTGGACTAGATGGGCCTTGGGCCCAATCCAGCAAGGCTCTTCCTATATTCTTATGACTAGCATTTTACAAGGATCACCGGAGAGAAGAGAGGATGGAGAGTGAATGGCCAGTCCCAAGATAGACTTCCTGTTTTGACCACCCTGGCCCTCTTCTCATATTTCTTTGCCTTTGGGCCAAATGGCACTCCTCAGTGGCTGGATTTCACCCTGAGACAAAAGACCTGAGAGTGTTGGCTTCTGCTTTATACTCTCTGTTGTGCCCCTCTTTGTTGGACCCTTTCTCCACCTAGGGCACTCACTGTTATATTCTACCCAGCCCCTTCACCTGGAGGTTGAGGTGGATTGTCCATTGTCTTTGAGGCCATTGTAGCCTGTGGAAGGGTTGGGGACAATTGTTGACTATAGTCACCTAGGAAACTGCAATGGCTCTATGATGACATCACAGCAGATCAATGGGGAAAAAGGAAGTGACATAGTGATGCAAGGGATCCATTCTGAATGGGGGATGAAGCCTTTTTGTTGATTCCAACTCAGGGCAATCTATTGGAAGAACCATCAAACGCCTTCCCTCTCAATACAGCAACCCAGCAGGAGTTATGTGAATCTTGCAACAGGCTGAGGGCCCAATCCTATCCAACTTTCAAATGCCTGTGCTGCAGCAATGCAGCCCCAAAGAAAGGGAACAAACATTCCCTTACCTGGGGGAGGCCTCTGTGATTGCCCCCCTACCACAAGATGCAGTGCATACCCCATTGGCACTGCTGCACCTGCGCTGGGAAGTTGAATAGAATTTGGCCCTGAAACACCTATGCATTAGTCATTTTATGTGTGAGTAGACACACCTCCTGGCTGCTCAAAATGACAAATTGTGAGTAGCAAGAAGAACAAAGCAAAAACAACTTCAGACTGGACTGAGGGCTTTTGTTTTGGAGGGGAGCTGGTAAAACTGAGAATCTGATTTCCTTCCTAAGCCCCACTTTTATTCCTAAAGCTTAATCTGCATATGGTTTTAATGTTCATGTTGCCTTTCTATTTGGTTTTTCTCTCTTCTTCCTTTCCCCTACACTGGGCTGACTCCAGATTTGATGGGGCCCTTGACAAGTTACTCTAAAGATTGACCCTCACCAATGGGTGGGGTGGGCCCCCCAAGGGACGGATCCTTATCTGGGCAGTAGTGGTGGCTCTAGGTTCCTCGTTCCAGTGGTCACAGAGCAGTGGCTGCCATTGTTTCTCATTATGCACCTGACAGAAGCATGATTCTGGGGCATTGTGGGGAAAAAACAGTGGTTACCATGGACAGCCAACTTTCTCATTTCCCCAAATGCCCCTGATGTGATGTGTCTTGTTTGGGCACTGGCTGACTAAGTTTACGCTTACAGCTGAAGAAAGACACAGTGCAAGTAAATAGCAGTACATGTAGTGTTGGACCCTTCTGCCCCAAGTCTTGTGTGGATGGAGATATATATCTTCGCTTTGCTCTGCTTTGCAACCCACAACATTTACAAAAAATAAACAAAATTGCTGGGTTGCATCTCATTCAGAGACCAATAATAAACTTTTTGGCCAGAGGGCCGCATGAAATATCTGGTGCAGTGCTGAGGGCCAGAAACAAATTTAAATATAAAATTTAAATAAATAAATTAGAGATGGAACTTAGATGAATGAATAAATGAATGAGTGGGCTCATTCACTCAGCCTCTCTGGCCCTCAGAACACCCTCCAGATGCAATCAGAGCACAGCTCTGGTCATGTTCAGTTGAGTAGGCCAGAGGCTTTCAGGGGACAAGAGACTGACCGTGGGCCAAATAGAGGCTCGCTGTAGGCCACATCTGACCCTCCGGGCTGGGATTTGGAGACTCCTGATTTAGAAGCTCAACGTGCAATTTCCCAACAAATCCACTAGATGGCGGTGGTAGACTAATTTTGTTCTTGCTTCAAGACTTCCCTTCCTAATGATCCCAAGCATAGAATTGGCCTTCTTCACTGCTGCCGCACATTGGGTCGACACTTTCATAGACCTGTCCACCACCACCCCAAGATCTCTCTCCTGATCTGTCACAGACAGCTCAGAACCCATCAGCCTATATCTAAAGTTTTGATTTTTTGCCCCAATGTGCATGACTTTACACTTACTGACATTGACGCGCATCTGCCATTTTGCTGCCCATTCTGCCAGTCTGGAGAGATCTTTCTGGAGCTCCTCACAATCACTTCTGGTCTTCACCACTCGGAAAAGTTTGGTGTCGTCTGCAAACTTAGCCACTTCGCTGCTCAACTCTGTCTCCAGGTCATTTATGAAGAGATTGAAAAGCACCGATCCCAGGACAGATCCTTGGGGCACACCGCTTTTCACCTCTCTCCATTGTGAAAATTGCCCATTGACACCCACTCTCTGCTTCCTGGCCTCCAACCAGTTCTCAATCCATGAGAGGACCTGTCCTCTAATTCCCTGGCTGTGGAGTTTTTTCAGTAGCCTTTGGTGAGGAACCGTGTCGAACGCCTTCTGAAAGTCCAGATATATAATGTCCACAGGTTCTCCCACATCCACATGCCTGTTGACCTTTTCAAAGAATTCTATAAGGTTTGTGAAGCAAAACTTACCCTTACAGAAGCCATGCTGACTCTCCCTCAGCAAGGCCTGTTCGTCTATGTGTTTTGAGATCCTATCTTTGATGAGGCATTCCACCATCTTACCCGGTATGGATGTTAGGCTGACCGGCCTATAGTTTCCCGGGTCTCCCCTCTTTCCCTTTTTAAAGATAGGCGTGACATTTGCTGTCTTCCAATCTTCTGGCACCGTGACCATTTTGAGGGACAAGTTGCATACCTTAGTCAAGAGATCTGCAACTTCATTCTTCAATTCCTTAATAACTCTTGGGTGGATGCCATCAGGGCCCGGTGACTTATTGATCTTTAATTTATCAATGAGGTCTGAAACATCTTCTCTTTTAACTGCTATCTGACTTAACTCCTCGGTTAGGAGGGGCCGTTTGGGCAGCGGTATCTGCCCGAGGTCTTCTGCCGTGAAGACAGATGCAAAGAACTCATTTAATTTCTGTGCCATCTCTAAGTCTCCTTTTATCTCCCCTTTCCCTCCCTCACCATCCAGAGGGCCAACCGCTTCTCTGGCGGGTTTCCTGCTTCTAACATATTTGAAGAAGCTTTTATTATTCCCCTTAATGTTGCTGGCCATGTGTTCCTCATAGTCTCGCTTGGCCTCCCGTATCACCTTCTTACATTTCTTTTGCCAAAGTTTATGCTATAGTCCAGGTGTGTCATACTTGTTTCATACATTGGGCAGAATAGCTTTCATGATGCCATAGAAGTGATGTCATTAAGTGATGACATAAAAGCGATGTCATTAAGCAGGATGTGATGTTATTAAGAAGGTCATGACCAGAAATAAGCAATTTTTTCTCATTTAGAAACTCATTAGCTGCAAATGATAGAGGAGAAAATATGCAAATCTTGATCATATTTTAAAGATATGGGCGAGCCCAATTATCACATGGGTTTCCCCTTCAGTAGTGAAAGCACAGCTAAAAGCAACTGATAGAGACACTGGGAGTGTCCAAGGGCCAGATAAAAAGCATCTGCAGGCTGCATCTGGCCCCTGTGCCTTTGACACCCCTGCTCTAGCCAGTCCAGCACCAATCGTAATTGAGTCTTGTGTTTCATAACTGATATCAGGAATTAGAAATCTCCTACAGCCAAGCCCTAGTGAGTTCCTGCACAAATGAAAGCCTGCACAAGTTATGCCATCTCCTTTAAGCCATTTCTGCCCAATGCTACATGTATGCAACAGGGATCATGTGTGTGCACCTGTAGGCTGGGCAAAAGTGTGTTAATACTGCCTTAAAATTATTATTTTTTTTTCATATCAGCCTGGGTTGGGGGGGGGATCAGGGGCTTGTGCATTGACTGAGGACCCATACCATCAGAGGGTCCACATGGTCAGGTCAACCCCAGGAACCTCAGCACCAGTGGCAATGCTTGATGAGTCATCAGGGGATGGGAGAGAAGCCCCGTGCGCTGAACCAAAGGCCTCCAGCAACTGGGATGCTGGCTCTGTAGTCATCCATTCATCAACAAGACCTTGCATCTTTTGGAGGCTTCCACGTTATGATGTTTTATGCTGAGTCATTGCAATTCTGCAGCCATCTGTAGGAAGATTTAAAGCAGTAGTTGCACAAGGGCATTTATATTGTCTGGCAGTGCCTGCCCTCTTGGTAGAACAGAATCCTACTAGGTACAACAGCAGCAGCATGAGCTGGGACTGCTCGTGCTGAAGACCAAACGACTTGTGATAAATGTATTCATCTTTTCTTTTTTCTAAAATGCTGGGTGAGATCCAGAGCTTTGGATCTCAGGGCAGATGCAGACGGCCACCTCTTTTCCATTTGACCCCAAGGGAGATGTGCTAAGCATATGTTCTATGTAAGTTGGGCTATATTGCTTCACTGAAAAATCCTGGGAATGGTAGTTAAGTGTGGGTACTAAAACCTCTGTTGTATTTAGTCACTCAGATAAGTTGTACAGGTTGATTATCCCTTATCCAGAATTCTAAAAACCAGAATGCTCTTAAATGCAGAATTTTTTTGAGCACCGATGTGACATAACATGACCTTGGGCGGTGGCTAGCATGCATTCATTACAGAACAAGAAATCAACTGCTCAATGTATACAAACTATGTTTCATGCATAAAATGATTTAAAATATTGTATAAAATTGCCTTCAGGCTATGTGTATGTGCGTATGAAACATAAGTGAATTTTGTGTTTAGACTTGGGTTTCATCCTCAGGATATTTCAGTTGCAAAAATTACGTTTTAATATATATTTTGCATTTTATGCCTTGATTTTAATTGTATTTTAATATTTTTGTGGGCTGCTTTGAGTGCCTTTGGCAGAAAAGCAGGATTAAAAGGAATGAATAAATAACATTTTGGATTTAGTGTAACTGTGTTCTGCTGAAGGGATGAAGGGTGTGACAGCCAACTGCAGCTGCAGGAATATGCAAAGAAAAAAAGAAAATGACTCCAGATTCGCTACAACATTTGAGAAGACTGGGGCAGGATGCAAGAATCCACGTAGCAGTTGTTTTTGGACTCAGATAATGTTTTCCAGAAGAATGGCCAGGTGATAAGTTAATCCCTCTAACCTTTCTGTACTGATAAGGAAATTTGGAGATGGCCTCAACAGAGGCTTTAAGTTTGGGCGGTCAGGCTTGTGATGGCATCAATAAATAACAGTTGCTGAACCATGTATTCCGTACTGGAAAGGAAGCGTAGAAACCAGCGACATGAAGCTGACTGTAGTTGTTGTTCTCATGGTCTCTGTGCTTTGCACACATGAAGCCAGAGCGCAGGTGAGCTGGAAATAGACTTCGAGGAGTAATGAGATAGACGCTTGAGCTAGCTTCAATTTTCAGGGGGCCCTTGGCAAACTGCTCTCTATGGTTCCCTGCCCACCAGGGTGGGACCTGGCTACAGTCCTATCCACACTTTCCTTTGCCTCATTAACAATAATGGGACTTACTTCTGAGTAGACACGCATAGGGTTGGGCTGTAAGAGAGCCACTCCCGTGACCATCGCCTGAAGGTTTTAGGCGCAGGGATGGGATCAGGAATCAACAATAGGCATCTCTGAGGGCCGTGGACCTTTGGCAGTTGCCAACTGGCAGTCCCCAACTCTTGCCGTGGGACCTGTTTAGAGAGAAGAAAGAGCTCCACTGTGAATCCCGCTTTATTTATATCCCATGATGTTCTTCCACGATGGAGTTCACAGTGATGTGCATGGGGTTTCCAGGTGATCTTTCACTCAGACACTAGCCAGAGCCTCTGACCTTCAGTATGGTTGTTTTGTGTGCCTTCTGACTGTGCCTTAGAACCCTTTTGAAGAGAATGGTACCCAGAGATATAAGATGCCCAGAGCTTGCTTGAACCAAGGGACAGTATGTTCCCCACTCTTCGGGCTGGGGTTGTACAAGCTGGGAAGCTAGGAAGAAAAGAGCGCTGTCGTCTTTGGTGGTGATGTAACAGAGTTGGTTCCCTACCAGGTTAGCCATCTTAGCGCATAAGTTGTGGTTCTCAGTTTAACCAAATGGTTCGCAACCTTTAGGAATCTGTAGACCACTGAGGCAAAAATTGGACTACATGCAAACTTCCCATCTTTGTGCCCCCTTGCACAGAAAAGAATAAAATTTAATTTATAATAGAGATGATTTATTAGAGATTTATTATTTCTAGAGAAGATTTGGGGGTTGCTGTTTTTGTTGCTGGCTGTGGCTTTGGGCAGGCCATTCCCCACCCCCTCTGGTGGTTTGTGGGGAAGTATCTCCTGAGCGAGCACTTCTCCATGAACTAACAAAGAGGGCAGAGAATTGACCACCCACACCTGACCCTTCAGTGCTGGCTGTGGCTGTGGGCAGTCTGTTCTCCGCCATCTGTGGTGGAGAGCTTGCCTGGTGAGACACTGAAAGTGATTGAAGGTAATATTTTTTTTTTTTCTTAGACCCTGTGAACTACTTCTCAGGGTCTCACAGATTCACTGATTGGGAACCACTGGTTTAGCCCAACATCCCTGCTATGTGTACCTGACTGCTGGTAGGATTCACCTGTCCAATCCAATTGACCACTCTAAGAGTTTCTGGGATAATGTAGGACCTGGGTAGAGCACACACTCTCCAAACACATTCAACACATCTATGTTCAGATTGTCTTGGAACTGTGGCCATTGGTTGTCACAATGCCTTCTTCTTGCAGCACAGGAATCTCTTCCTGGTTTTGAAAGTTCAACGGGAAGCAGATAAGACAGTCTTGAAGCCATCCTCCCAGTAGAATCCTGTTCCCGTGACATAACTTCTTGAGTTCTTGGGAACAAAGAGAATCTATGAGAGGAAGGTTTTCTTTGTTACTTTCTTGTTTTCTCAGTCCCAGGCAGGCAGAAAAAAGGTGGTTTCTGGGTGAACTGCATTTGGCTTGGTGGGTTGGAAATTGTGCCAGGCTGACAGGCAGGATGCAGTAACGCTAGAGGTAGCATTATGGTGGCATATCTTATGAAGGCTACTATTGCACAACAAAAGAGTTCTAAATAATTTGCTGGGGAAGAAATAAGATAGATATTAGCCTGATGGTTCATAACTTAAGGTAGATAGAATAGCTCAGCCAACAGCATCCTTTTGAAAGTACTATTTTAGGGGTGGGACGTATAAGGCCACAGCTCTGTCCAAGCGGCTCTTCCAGAAATAATTTTGAATTCTTTTCTCCTGGAATTATCCACTTATATGCAATTTGCCACTTGGTGGCAGCAAAAGACTGTGCCAGTCTAGGAGGAAATCCTTACTAGGCTGGATGTGATAACTTGACCCCATCCTCTTGTCTTTTCTGTGACCAGACACAGACATTCTAATATGAATTGTGTCCTTGTAGAGCCAAAGTAGATGTGACTTGAAATGTGTAATACCCCCTTTGTTCTTGTCTAATAGTGGACTGAAAAGCTACAAAACTGCAGTGGAATTTGCAGTCTGTAGTTGAATTTGCTGCCTAGAATTTCAATTGAAAAAGAATAATCTGTTCAATTAAAAACCAGTATAAGTCTCTCTCCCCCCCTTGTTTTAATTGGATGGTCTAATGATTTTGAAAATATTTGTAATTGATGCCATTGGTTTGCTTTTTATTGAAGGCACAAGATAGCTAGCAAACATTCCCTTGAGGAGACCTCAATGATTGCCCTCCCCACCGCAGAATGTAGCTTACGCCCTGTTGGCCCAGCTGCATCCCTGCTGGAAAACTGGATAGATTTGGGCCCATAATGTCTTATAGAAGAATAAGCAAACCATCTTTGAAATATACAAATATAACTTCCTTTGCAGTTTTAGAAATGAAAATAAGTGAATTTTTTCTAGTAATGGTTGAGGCTGGAATATGATAGATGTCAGAGCCTGGGCTTCCACGCAGTTTCTCTCTCTTAATTGTTTCCTCAAGTATCATTGAAAATTAACAGCCCAATCCTAAACTGCGCTGGTGCATCAGGGCTGCATGGCCTGTGCTGCCTCCAATGTAGCTGAGGAGGTGGCTGGAAGTCTCCTTGGGGTAAGGGGATATATTTCCCCTTTCCCCAAGTAAAGCCCCAGCCTTCTCTATGGGGTTATTTAGCTGGCACAAATCAGCTGGTGTAATGCCGGGTAGGCGGGGGGGGGTTAGGATGCAGTGGAGGTCTGCTCCAACAGTCCCACCACACTCCTGGACCCAATATGCCCCTGTTCCGCCCCCCCACCCCAAAGTGCCCCCTCCGCTCCTCCAAAATGTCCTCCGACTACCTTCTCCCACCCCTCCCGTGCTGCCCCGCGCAACTTTACCTGTGCTGGTCGCTACTGTCCCTGGATTCCATGCCACCAGGCCAGCGCAGACTGTCAAACTGACATTGCCAGCGCACAAGTAACAGCAAACATGCTTTACAGCACCTTTGTGACACTCAGAGCCAGCACAGGGATGGCTTCACCAGCTCACAGACTATTTAGGATTGTGCTATAAGTTGCTTTCAATTTTTTGTAGGGTGGTGGTATCACTAGGGAATATCCACCTCCTTATCCTGCCCCACAGAACCCGGTAAGTTTGGTTTCTCTATATCTGCCTTATCCTCATTTGATAGACAGCAAATGACCAGCTTGGTCCTGGTGGGTTCTACTGATTTCCTTTCCCCCATTTTTTTCTTTTCAAAATGTTCTGTATTATTATTGATAACTATGGATATTTACAATATCTTTTAAATTGGACAAGATAGCTCTTGTCCGCCTATTTGGTTTATTCAAAATCTTTTCTCCTCACCATGTTATATGTTGTTAAAAATACAGGGGTGGGGCATATCCATGAATCCCATATCCTCAGATTCAGTTATCCACAGATCAGGTCTGCAGGGGTCCCCATGCGCGCCCCCTGGGCTTCCCAATGCCTTACAAGGCATTAAAAACATCACTTCCAGTTTCATGAGAAACCAGAAGTGACATTTTTACTTTTGGGGCTCAGTCTGATCCTGGCAGAAGCCGTGGATGGCCATCTGCGGCCTCTGCTGAGCTCAGAGGACCATCTGGATGTGAGGGGAGTGGAGCTCTCCCCTAGGCTCCAGAGAGTGAAGTGGAGGCATTCCAAATAGTAGCCAGAATAGGGAGGGTAGAATAGGGTAGGTGTAGCCAGAGGGGTTGGTCCGTATTCACAGGTATGGGGGCACATTTGTATGAGAGGATCTAGTGAAACATCAAAACCTAAAATTTCTCCTCCCCACCCCCCAACAGGATGATCCTGGTTCTCCTGGCTACCCTCCCAATTCTGGCCAAGTGAGTATGTGTTTGGTTTTTCTATTTGTGCCTTATCCTCCTTTGATAGACAGCAAGTGGGCAGCCTGGTCTTGGCTGTATTGATTTCCCTTCCTCCATTTCCTCCAAAAGTTCTGTTTTACTATTGATAACTATGCATATGATAATCAGATAATCCTATGCATGTCTATGAGTTAAAAATAAGAGGATCTAGTGAAATATCAAAACTTAAAATCTCTCTTCTCCCCAGCCCCCACAGGTTGGGCCTCCTCCACAGGGCTACCCCTCCTATCCTGGCCCGGTGAGTATAATTTTTTTTTCCTATTTGTGCCATATCCTCTTTTGATAGATAGCAAGTGACCAGTCAGCTCCTGGTTCTACTGATTTCGCTTTCCCCCGTTTTCCCCCCAAAATGTTCTGTATTATTGCATATAACTTTTCATATTTAAATATATTTTAAATTGGACAAGATAAATCTTGTACATTATGATAAGCAGAAATTGACAGTGCAATCCTGTGCATGTCTGTTCAGAAGGAAGGCCCATTTTCTTCAACAAAGCTTACTCCCAGGTAAGCGTGGATAGAGTTGTGTGGCTAATGCAATATCGACACTTCATTACAACATTAACATTTTGCCATTAGTGTGCAGTTCATGTTCTCACTACCCATTTATTGACAGTAGGGTCAACAATAAGTTCTTCCTTTTGAGTTAACATCTGTGCCCTTCCTGTTGTCCTTCTGGAGGGGGAAGGGTTAAAATTTTTCTACTTTGTTTGGCTTTCCACCATAGTTTAGGTTTTTTGGTTGGCCTGAGGCTGGCTTTTCATTTTTTGGATACGTTTTCTGTTTGGGCTGATGCTTTTAAAAGATTTTTAATGTCCTTTACACCACTGGTTCTTCTCAGTATAGTCATGTATATAGTGCTTTTATTCTTGATTTCTGTTGTGTTTTGCTTATTTACTGCATTTTTATTGCATTTTTCATCCTGACTAAGCTGCACTGGCACCTAAAATGGGTGGGGGGGGGGGCGGAATAAAAAAAAATCTCTTAGAGATTTCTGTATTATTTCTTTAAGTACTGTATTTGGCTTGTAGAAAAGAGTTACTGTCCTTGTACAGAACTTTAACCACCCCAAAGTTATTCTGCTATTGTTGCTTCTTTTCCATGCGCATAAGCCAGGGTGTCCAAACATTTTGGCGGGAGGGCCACATCATTTCTCTGACACTGAGAGAGTTCCCCAAGGGCCGGATTGGGAGCCCCCAAGGGTCGCAAGTGGCCCCCGGGCCGGGGTTTGGGCACCCCTGGCATAAGCTGTTAGTTTTGCCATTTCTACACGATCCCAAATTCTCCCATCCATTTGTTGCTGATAACAGAGATAACGGCAAGTCAGTGTTGAATTTGTGCTGCCGTAATCATGCATGTATTTTGTTCAAAACTATTTTCTTCCCAACATGGTAGTGTTGCACTTTAGTAAAAATAAGAGAGGATCTAGAGAAATATCAAAACTTAAAATCTCTTCTCCCCCCCCCCCAGCCGCAGGTTGGTCCTGGTTCCCCGCAGGTTGGTCCTGGTTCCCCTGGCTACCCCCCGTATCCTGGTCCAGTGAGTATAAGATTGGTTTTATCTAGTTGTACCTTATTCTGCTTTTAGTCTTGATTTTTATTGTATTGTGTTTATTTTTACTTATAGATAAGCTCATAGTTTTGCCATGAGCGTGCAGTTCACGCTCTCTCCATCCATTTATTGATAGCAGGGAAAACAATATGTTATTCTTCCCTTTTGTGTTAAAATCTGTGTCCTGCCTGTTATCCTTCTGCAGAGGGGAGAGTTGAAATTTATCTTTTTGTGTGTGTCATTCCTCCAGTCCAGAGTTTACTTTGGGGTTTTTGGTTGGTTTGAGGCTGGCTATTCATTTTTTGAAAATATTTTGTGTTCTAGTTGATGCTCCTTAATGATTTTTAATGTCATTTACATCGCTGGTTCTTCTCAGTATTGTCATGTATACACTGCTTTTATTATTGGTTTTAATTATATTGTGTTTATTTTTATTCCATTTTCAGTTTTTTGTATTTTTATGCTGATTTTAAACCACACTGAGTGCACTGTAGGGGTAAAGAAGGGATAAAGGTCTCTTAAATACTAAAGGACTCTCTCGTATTTGGCATGTAGAATTTGCATGTACAGTATGCAGTTTATTCAAAATCTTTTTTCCCTGTGTTGTTATATGTTAAAAATAATGGAGGATCTAGTAAAATATCAAAATCTAAAATCTTTTCCTCTCCCCCTAAAGAGAGCTCCTGGTTCCTTTGGCTATGCTTCCTTCTATAGCTCAGTGAGTATAAGTTCCTCTGTTTGTGTTTTTGCCCCCTTTGATAGGCAACCTGACCCTAGTTGTGTTGATTTTGTAAGTGAACAGTCTGACCCTATTTCTGTGGATTACTCTTCCCCTTTATTTTCGGTTCTTTCCCTTTTTATTATCAGTAACTCTGCATATTTACAATGTCCTTGAATCAAAGATAAATCTTGCACATTCTGAGAAACAAATAGCTTAATAAACAAATGACTTGCCTCGTAGCAACATAAGGAAAGGAATATAAGTGTGGTAATAAAGAGTTAATTGCACAGAACTTCATAAGCACCCCAGCTGACCATAAAGATATTTCACTTCTGTTGATTCGTTTACATGCACATAAGCTGCTCGTTTTGGCATTTCTACACAATCCCCAATTCTCTCCATCCGTTTGTTGTTCATAGCAGGGATAACTGCTAGTCTCTAGGATTTTTAATATGCTGAATTTGTGCTGCCTCAGAGCCCAATCCTATCCAGTTTTCCAGTGCCAGTGCACTGCATCCTGCAGTGGGGAGACAGTCACAGAGGCCTACTCAAGATATAGGGACATTTGATGCCCTTGCATCAAATTGCAGCTGCACTGGTGCTGGAAAGTTGGATAGGATTGGGCCCAAAAGCATGCATGTAATTTATTCAAAAATATTTTCTTCCTAATGTGGTCGTATTGCACATTAGTAAAAATGAGAACCTAGTGAAATATCAAAACTTAAAATATCTCTCCCCCCCCCTCCCTTGCAGAATCCTGGTTCCCCTGGCTATCCTCCCTATCCTGGCCCAGTAAGTATAACTTTGGTTTTTCTGTTTGTGCCTTATTATCGTTTGATAGCTGGTAGCTGACCTGCTAGTACTGTTTCTAATGATTTTCCTTCCCCCATTAAAAAATATTCCCCATATTCTCATAAAATATTCTATTTACTGATTGATAACTGTGACATTAACGTCACTAGTGTGACATTAATAAAAGAGATGAAATATCTACTGAAATATCAACACCTAAAATCTCCTTTCCACCCCCTTGCAGGGAGGCTCTGGTTCCCCTGGCTACCCTCCCTTCCCTGCCCCAGTGAGTATGATAATTTTGGTTTTTCTGCTTGTGCCTTATCCTCCTTTGATAAGGAGCCTGGTTCTGCTTATATTGCATTCCCTTCCACCTTATCTTCAGATTTTTCATTTTTATTCTTGATAACTATGCATATTTTAAAGTTCTTAAATTGTTCTTCTTACCATGTCATTAAATAGCAATCAGGGAGGATCTAGTTAAATAACACACAAAACTCTATTTTGTTTTCCTGCAGTGGGGATATCCTGGCTCAGTGAGTATGAGAAGTTTGGTTTCTGTATTTGTTTTGTATCCTTCTTTTGGTAGCAAGCTAGTGAACACCCCAATTGAAGCCCCACTGATTTCCCTGCAAGTTTGCTTCCCCGGATGGACTGTGAGGGTCATGAGCTAAAGATATGAGCCAGAAAAACCCATAATCTCGTCAGCTGGGTAAATGACTAGAAACCCATTTAAATTGTTTCAGTATGGCCTACTTCTGTATAAGAATACCTCAACTGGAAACCAAACTGGACTTTGATTTGGTTAGTCTTGGTTAGAATGAAAACCCATCTGGAGTGAACCTGTATTGGAAATAATATGGGAAGTGGTCATCTCATGACCACACTATATCTGGATGTCCTACAGAAATATCCGCATTATGTTAAAACTTCATCACACTTGTGCCCTTGGCATGTCCGAAACCTTCAGTCATGTAAGGCAATGCCCACCCCAGCCCAGAAATAAGCCTGGAGTCCTCTGGTGCATTGAGGTGTTAGTGACATCCCTAACTATCTCCTCATGATGGATGCCCCATGATATGTCCAAGAAACCTATTCTAGGACTCTTTGCACATGCTCAGAGTGGAATGCAAAGTAAGAAATAATGGGCACTGATGAAGCATCCCAGGGGGGTGGCAACGGTCCATTCACGTCATTGAAATGGGAAATAAGCTCTTACATTTCCACTCCAGTGATCTTACAATGAAAGGCAGGTGTACTTTTCTGAAGGGTAGTGTCTATAGAATGCATGAGCAACAACCCATAGGGGGGCCTTCCTGGGCAAGTACCAGGAGCCAATGCCCCCCCCCAAGGCCCTAGCTGTGTGCCCAATGACTGATTTGCAGCAATCATAATGTCCATTTCTACTTTTAAAATCTATAGTCTTGCAGAACTCAAGGTTTCCTTAACTCTATACGCAACTTGCAAGGAAGCAGGCCCAAAACAGCTTCCAATTTGTTGCTCTACAAACAGATATTTGGGGTAAAACCTTCAGATGGTCTACACAGGGCTCTGGAAGCAGTGCACGAAACTTGGCGGCAAATCCGTGGCATAGTTAGAGGGGTGCAAAGCACTAAGTTTTGCAGGGAGCATCACTGCAGCATGCAAGGAGCCATTTGGATCTATTCCAGGTGATGCTTTCACAGCCTGGAATGGCTTTGAAGGAGAGGGGGAGGGACCCCTTGCATGCTGCGGTGAGGCTCCCTGAAAAACTTAATGCTTTGCACCCCCTCTAGCTATGCCACTGCAGCAAATGATTACATTTGTAATAGCATACAGTACTTAAAAGTGTCTGGACTCCCATGTAATTTCATTAAAAAATCGATACAGATATATTTGCGGAAACACAACATAAATGCTTATAACTATATATTCTTCTGCAGGGCGGTGCTGCTTTTCCTGGTCCTCATTTCCCTGGCTCAGTAAGTATGAAACTTTTGATTTGTCTACTTGGTTTGCCCACTTGTCTACTTGAATACATAACAGATAGATGGCCTGACCCTAGTCCCATTGACTTCCATGCAATCTGTGGTGCTTAGGGGCATGATCTGCTCAGACACTTGCAGTGTGCCAGACCTACCCTTGAATGCTCTAAGACCATCATCATATTTGTTCCCTTCACAAGCCAGAATCCTTCGTCCTCCCCACACCCTCTAGACCCCCATGCCAGCCGAGCTTGGCTAGCACAAACTTTACAAGGCTTGCTTCAGTGCGGGGAGGCCACAGCACATTCATGTGGTCGCCTATCTCCCCCAAGAGTGGCGCAAAAGTGCTTTATGGCACTTTCGCGACACTCTTCGACCGGCACAAGGGACTTCCACCGACTGAAAGGGCAGTTTGAATTGCGCCCTGAGTTTCTGTAAAGTTTTATTTCCAATGTGGAGGCTAGCAAATTCAAATAATCTATTAATTTAAATTTTGTAGAATGGTCCTGATGACAGAAACCCTGTGAGTATGACTAGTTTTTATCAGGTTATGCCGTTCCCCTTTTGTCCTGTTTAATGGATTGCCACCTTGAATCTTTGCCATTCTATTGATATGCCCATTTATCTAAACATTGCTAATTTTGGCTGTTGGAAGATGACAGACGCTTGGGAATTGATCCACCCCACCCCATCCCATGCACACCAGGCCCCCAAAGTACTATTGTGCCCCTTCCCTTGCTCCCCACTGCTTGCCCTTTGTTGAGCATGAATAAAATGGTGTACACTGTAACAATGCTCAGGCACTGCTTTTGAGGACTATGAAAACCTCTGACAGTATGATACCGAAGTTGGCTGTTCCACTCCAGAGCTCTGCCTGCAAGTTACATGGGCTCAGAGCATCAGAAGCACAAGTGAAAAGGTGTAAGGATGCTACATCTTAATATAGGGGTGCTGATGGCTTCCTGTTCTCAATAATAGTCAGGCACATTGCAATGTGCAAGCACTGAACGCAATCCAGTCAAGTGCTGGTGGGAGAAGGGCATGAAAGGGATTAACTGAGCCCATTGGGGGATGCTGAATCTGACCGATGATCCATTTAATCCAGTGCACTCTTCCCTGCACTGGTCTACTAGAGGCTATTCTAATGGAGGGAGGCTATTTGGTATTCAAACAGTGAATATTTCTCTGAACGTGGAGGCGGGGGTGGTGTCAAGGGTTGTCCTAATCATCTGTTTTATTTTACTTTACTGCAGGGTGGTTCCAGCAGAGGCAGCACATGGGTAATACATTTTGCCGACCCAATTGTGACAGTTCCCCCTTGGGCTGAGTCTCAGACTGGCACCTTGATTTCCCTGTGACTCTTAAGTTTGGCATGCTTTGAACTCCACCGTAAGCAGCCAATCCACTGGCTGGGTGAAGAAGCTGGGTGAGAAGCAGGCCGGGGAAGACGGCAAATTGACAGGGGGTGGCGCTCTAAGCTTGCCTGCCTGGCTGCTGCATCCAGTTGTGCTTCAGCTACTCAAAACTGGCCTTTCTTAAAGCTTAGAGGAAGCAACTGCTGAGGTTTTGGGATCCCTGTTAGTGTGAAACTTGTCATTTATCCCCTAAAGCAGTGGTTCCCAAACTGAGGGTCGAGACCCACTGGTGGGCCTCAACCTGATTTTTGGTGGGTTACCAACAGGTGAAATATCAGATAACTAATTTCTTCAAGCCCTGAGGCCAGTGGTTCCCAAACTGTGAGCCATGGGTCCCCGGCGAGCCATGGAAAGCAGCCAGGGGAGCTGTGGAATGCTCATGAAAAATCTGCCACCCTATATAATGTAAAGGGTTATAGCCTTAATGGGGAGCCGCACCCAAATGGCCCAGTAGGTCAAGGGAGCCACCAGTTTAAAAAGTTGAGAACCACTGCCTGACGCTATTCAAAATTAAATAATATAGCTGCTAATTACCCTGCAAAGAGCTCAGCTCCTGCAGTTTGCAAGCATGTGTAAATATAGGGAGATAAATGTTGGAGGTCTTTTTCTGATTATTATTATTTATAAATAAATAAAATATTCTTTCTAGATCTCCTTTGTCTGGTAAACCTAGGTGGGTCCCAATTGATTGTCGTTTTAAAAAGTGGGTCCTGGTGCTAAAAAGTTTGGGAACCACTGCCCTAAAGAGTTGTTTCCTGCCAGTGGGAAGGGAGATGAGGGTGCATAAAGAACTTCTTTGAGTAATCTGTGTTTTGTTTTTCCCTTTGTAGTTTGATATCTTCAATCCAGTAAGTAAATGGAAAGGGGAGCGTGTGTGAGTGTGTGTGTTTCTCATGATTTCCGTCAGCGTAGTGTCTGAAGGTTAAACTACCCATTATCCCGAGGATGTGTTTGAAACTGACATCCTAATTTTCTGAACCTAAAAAGCAACTGCGGGGAGATCCGAAGCAATATTGTGATCGTGATGGGAGCAAAAGGTCGATGTCTCAGTCCTGGTTCAGAATATGAAGTTTGGCCCTGACACTGAACTGAACTTATTGGATGAAGACATGTAAAGTCAGCTATTGGGCTGACTTTCAGCCATTGTCATTGGCAGACAGACTCCAGATTGAGAACTTTGGGTTCAAATCTTCCAACTGCCAGGATGCTTCCTACTTGAATGCTTTCCTAGCACACCCAACCTTGCAAGGTGATAGAATGTGGTCGTGGGAGGCGGGAGAGGCAATGGACCCATCCCTGGCACGATGAAAACAAAATAAATGCATAATGGCTCAGGGTCAAGTTTGTATGTTCAGAAGAACCAAATGGGACTGTACCATTTCATCCTGCAGGTGGTGAGGGTTTTTGTCTCCGTATCTGATGGTTCCCAGATAGAAAAAAAACTCACTGAAGAAGCATGCCAGGGAAAAGAGAGCTCTGGGAGTAGATTTGATGGCTGACCATTCAGACATTCATTCTCACCCACAGGCCTGCAGTCTAAAGTGAACCGGTCAAGGATAACTGATGCCACTTGATTTTGCTGAACAGAAACTGACCCACAAAATGAGCTGAAGTTACTATAATGTTGCATCATGCCAAAGCTCAATGATTCACATCTCCCATTTCAAGAAGGAAAGACAGGGAAGGTCTCTTGCTTAAGTGCTTAGTTCTTTTGCAGTTACTGTTTGTCCTCCAGGACCAGTAGCATAGCTAGAGGGGGTGCAAAGCACTAAGTTTTGCAGGGAGCTTCACCGCAGCATGCAAGCAGCCCCTCTCAGTTGCCTCCACTTTGCTCCAACTGCCCAGAATGGCTCCAAAGCAGAGCAGGAGGGCCCCCATGCATGCTATGATGAGGCTCCCTGCAATACTGTCAGTTGAAAACCAATAGCAACTTGTGTGTGTGTGTGTGTGTGTGTGTGTGTGTGTGTGTGTGTGTGTGTGTGTGTTTGCTGTGAATAGCACAAGATTATGTAGGGGATTGAGATGGCAGAGGTTACCTGCCCCTTACCTCACTTTCTCTGGGCCTGGCCAGGTGCTATTTACAAAAAAAAGAAAAGAAGGGACCAAACAAATGCCCTGTTCAGATCATACTATAATTTGATTCTAAGTGGGATTTCTTCTTTGCCAGAGCTTACAGACAGAGCTCTGCTGATCTATAGAGCATTATGATAATGGTGCTAATTAACATGATGTCTGCCTTTTTCCTTTTAGCGTTTTTGGGCAAAAGTGTTTAGAGATAGACCTAAATGGGTGAGTATTATTGTAAAAATAATCCCATACTCTTGTTTGTTCTCACTACAAGTGATGTTAGAATAAATGCAAAGGGCCCTTTGATAAGGGAAGTTTTTGCTCCCCTTTCTTTAGCTATATACAGAGGCATCACTAAGATTAACATCACCTAGTACAAGAGCCCATAGTGTCACCCCCATAATGGATCTTCTCCCATACCAGACCATGCAGAATACATTACTATATCATGCACACAGCCTAAATGTAGTGGCATCACTAGGATTGGTGTCATCCCCATTAACTTTATTTTATTACAGTGCAAGTCACCAAACAAATCAATCCTTTACCAACCCAAAACTAGTGGCCAACTTGACACACAACTGAATAGGAATTCTAATATTAGTATTAACTCTGATACATGGAAATGCGAGCTCATACTAACACCTTATTGATTTCCTGCTGTGTCATAATAACAACTCATTAGCTCTTGGAACAATCAGTCTCACTGGTTAGTTTTGAGTGAAGCAAATTCACTTTTTTTTTACAAAAGGCAGTTGTGATTTTTTCTAGTTTTTTTTGTTATATTGTTTTGATAGAATAGAGATTCAACGCAGCTTGTTTCGTTGCATTCTGCTTTAAATTACCCACTGAATGATATATAACATGATTGTATTATTTGAAAATACCAAGATGTTACAATTTTTGCTAATAGTGGTGTCATCCCCCTGAGTGCATCTCCCAGTGAGGTCCACACCCCCTAGAGACGCCACTGGCTATATAAATCAGTACAGACTTTGTTTGCAGGGTGTGAGAAGACCATATGAATCCAGGCATATTGGATGTTCAAACTAAACTGGATGTTGCTTGCCGTTCAGTCCTGAATTCACTTTGGGCAAGAGACTGTAGATTATGTCTTTCCAAAAGATTAGTCAGGGAGAGTTTCTTTGTCCAAAATGCAAACACTGAAACATTCAAACAGATTATGTAGATTCAAGACAGTGGTTCTCAGCTTCCTGTTCCTTTAAGATGTTATTTTTTAAAATTTTGTAGAAAAAGAACTCTACTAATTTTTTGTTTAATTTTATTTCTATAGGTGCGTCCTAGCTACAGTGACTCAGTGAGTATAACAAGGTTCTTTTTTTGTCTGTGTCATATTCCCTGTTGGGAAGGAGTACCGATTCTTCTATTTTCAGTTTACTGTGATAGTTTAGTTCCTGATCACACATATTTGCATCTTGTTCTAATAATTCTCCAGTCCAAAATAGAGAAAAAAAGTGTATTGCAGTGGCTTATCTCAAAGTAGTTTCTCAGTACAGGTGTGAACTCTCAAAGCATACACTCTGTAATTTATAACTCTGAATTTTGTGTTATATTGCATTATTTTGCATTTACAATTTTCAAGCACCTCTACCCATAAGAAATGATGATGCATTGCAAAAACACACATGCCAGTTCATGTCTTTATGGTCCTAGTTATTTGTCAGGTGAATGGAGTACTGAAATCTGTACCTCAGTGACTTTACAATGGAAAGCAGAAGGTGTGTCTGATGAAAAATGTCTAGATCTCTCATAAAGGGCTGTACCTAAAGAAAGTCCCATTGAAATTAAGCATGACTAATTAGCCCTCACTCTCTTGTCTCATTGATTTTGATGGTGCTTCTTCTGGATTGACTTCCTGTATTGGAATCACAGAAGGTTTGTCGAGGAGGTGGGATGTGGTGTCAGCAGTGGCCCCTTTAAGGGTAAGGCCTGGGCATTCAGCAGAGAGTGTGCTATACAGCTGCAGCCACTTGAAGGCAATAGGGCCCTCAGGCATAAAAGCACCTGATGAAGGGAGAGTTTGGGGTGGGCAGCAGAAGGAGGAAAGACAGACTGGAGAGATGGACTGAAGAACTGCTGATGGACTGATGTGTGAATGGACTTTGAAAGCTGCTGGAGCAGAAACTACTGGAGACGATAAGACTAGTGTTTGGCTGCTGTGCCCAAGACCTGCTGAGGGCCGAGGGGCTGCTGTAGTGGTGGGAGGCTGTTGGCAGGAAGGAGGACCTCTGTAAGTTACAGTCCAGCTACCCTGGTGTTGGGGTCTAGGAGTACTTGGGGCAGAGCCAGGGTCATTTTTTGAGGAAAGAAGGGGAGCTAATTAGCTAAAAGTGGGCATAATTCTCCAGGTGGAGAATTGGACTGGGAATCTGGCAGAACACACTTCCTCCAAAGAGCTTGGGTGGTGTACACAGCTGCTCCCCTCCTTTTGTCCTCACAACAACCATCTGAGGTAGGTGAGGCTGAGAGAAAGTAACTGGCCCAAGGTCATGCAGGAAGCTTCATGGCTGAGGGGAGATTTGAACCTGGGTCTTCCAGACCTAAATCCACCTCTCAAACCACTACACCACTCATTGATTTTGATGGTGCTTCTTCTGGATTGACTTCCTGTATTGGAATCACAGAAGATTTGGTGAGGAGATAGATGTGGTGTCAGCAGTGGCCCCTTTAAGGGTAAGGCCTGGGCATTCAGCAAAGAGTGTGCTGCACAGCTGCAGCCACTTGAAGGCAATAGGGCCCTTCAGGCATAAAAGCACCTGATGAAGGGAGAGTTTGGTGTGGGTTGTAGAAGGAGGAAAGGAGACCTGGAGAGATGGATTGAGGAACTGATGGCTAATGGAGTATTGGAACTGCTGATGGACTGATGTGTGAATGGACTTTGGAGGCTGCTGGAGCAGAAACTGATGGAGACACTGAGATTGGTGTTTGGCTGCTGGCCCAAGACTTGCAGAGGAACAATGTGCTGCTGTAGTGGTGAGAGGAGCTGCTGGCAGGAGAGGGAAGGAAGGAGGACCTCTGCAGGTAGAACAGATGAGCTACCCTGGTGGTGGGGTCTAGCAGTGCTGCAGGGCAGAACTTGGGTCATTTTTGAGGAAAGAAGAGGAGCTAATTAGCTTAAAGTGGGCATAATTCTCCAGGTGGAGCTTGGATTGGGAATCTAGCAAAACATTTCCTTTGGATACAGCTCCCCAAATGAACAACAAATGCAGGTATGTTGCTAAAGATAAATGGCAAGATCCCTACACTAGTCTACATATTGCCTTGGAAAGAGAGCAATTTCTTTGGAATAGGGCATGCATGAAAACTTGCTGAAACCTGAACACAAATGGTTGCGGTTGCAATAGGACCTCTGAAAAAAGCCTGAGATTCTAGAAAGCTGATTACTTAAATGATTTTTGAGGAAACAAGGTTAATGACTTTATTTATTTATTTATTTATTTATTTATTTATTATTTATTTATTTATTTATTTATTTCTGCAGAAGCAAAACAGCTTCCCTGACCCAGTGAGTATGAAAACTTTCTGTGACTCCTTGATCCAAAATTAAGCTGATTTTTCCCCCTCCTCCCCAATTTTTTTTCTTGCACTTTTGATAAGAAAGTCAGAAAGCAGAGGGATTTTTAAATTAGACATGGTAGGGGAAAGGAAGTTGGCATTTAAAAAGAAACAGTCATATTTACAGGTAAGAAAACTGAGATGAACTGCAAGATTAAGAAAAGACATTCGTGGTGTTAAATGAGGACAAAGGAAGACTGGCAAAAAAGAGAAGTACAATAATCAAGTCTATCTAGAAAACAGCGGAATCCTAACCTGTGCTGGAACAGACAGGCTGACTGGCCTGAGCTATATCCGGTACAGGTTAGGTGCAGGCTGGGGCACAATTCGGAGTAACACCCTAGCTAGCCCTATGGGGCTATTTGGAATTGAACCAGTGAAGTTGCTGGCACAAATTCGGGTGGCCCATGTAAGGCCGACCAGGCCTGGAATGGGGGTTAAGATCTGGTCTAAGTGCTGGATTCTGGTCCCACCTGTTCCCCGGGCTGGTCCACCCACCAACCTGTCCTTTTCCCACCCCAAGATGCCCCCATTCCACCCTCCCCTCACCCTCCTCAAACCCCTGCACCAGCCTTTGGAGGCCAGCATGCTCACTCCTTCCTGTCAATATGAAAGCCAGATTTGGCCTCTGTGGGCCGGTGCACATCTTTGTGCTGGCTCAGCCAACTCACAGGGAGGCACAAACATACCTTATGGCACATTTGCAACACTCCTGGGCCAGTGCAAGGGACTTGTGCCAGCTCAATGAGCTCCTAGGATTTTGCTCTGAAAGTGAAACTAGAATTGTAGCAGTATCATCAAAAAATAAATTTTAGAAATACTGCATTGATAAGTTGATGATATGATCTAGAAAGGGCTTGAACCTGTCATGAAAAGCACAAAAAGGAGCCTCTGAATAATCTATGTGTTCTCTCTTGTAGATGCAATTCTTCAGGAGAATAAGAGTAAGTATATGAAGAAAAGTTTTTCTCTGACTGCTTCAGTGTCTCATATTTGACTGAATGAAAAGATGACTGAATGAAAAGATGCACAGATTGCTAGTGCATCAGCATTTAACTCACACAGTGCAGTGACTACACGGTTGGTTTCAAATCTCTGCTTAGGTTGAAACACTTTCTGTGACCTCTCTCTGCCTAGTTGCTTTTGCTGGGTTTGTTTTCATGATAAAACCAAAGAGGGGGCATGGATCCATCAAGACATACAATAATGTGTATCATTGGTGTACCATCCATATACGTATTCATTGTGTAATAGACCCTTTTGAAACTGGGTTTAAATTTATAATGCAGATATGCATGAGGCATCTCTATTTTTTAAAGATATCAAAGAGAAAATGGCTGTAGGAGTCTTTCCTTGTTCATTAGAACCACTTGACTTCCCAGAGTTGACCTGATGAGAATGAGTGTCTAGTACAAAATTGGCATCCTTAAAACAAAGAAATGACTGAAAAAGGGATCTTACGAGATCAATTGGGCAATTCTCATAAATTGGGCAATTCTGAAGTGACACCTTGTGTTAAGTTCACAAACTGAGCTGATGTTGAGTGTGATTGCATAGACAGAAAATATCTTCTGGGTAGTGATCATGGACACATTTCTGCTGAACGTTATGATGAACTGCTACTTAATGTAACTTCTGCCTTTTCTCCTTAGGAATTTTGGGAGAACCTATTGAAAAGAGGACAACCTGAACCTGTGAGTGGGAAACAGAGCCTGCCCTTTTGGTTTTCTTATATAATTTAGAGGGCTTGGAGCACTGGCACTGCTACTTAGCGCTGGTGCTGAGTGTTGCAAATGTGCCGTAAAGCACATTTGTGGCACCTAGGAAGGAGGGAGTACCAGCACTGGGTCAGCACCAGCATGCACTGAGTCTCAGTGCTACGCAGATGGCCAGCCAGCATTCCTCCAGCATTGGCCATTGGTAAGGCATCTCAAGGAGTGGGTGGAACAGGGTAGAGGAAGGGCAGAAGGAAGGATCAGGCCTGGGAGGGGGGTGGAGATGGCGGCAGCCTCTGCCACTGCATCCTAATCCCCCTCCCAAGCTGGGCTACTTGACACAGGTCTCCTCAGCTCTGTGCTTGCTCAAACGTGGGGGCGGAGCTGAGGAGACCTATTGCCGCTGGCTACTGCCGACCCAGGGTAAGAGACCAAATGCTCCCTTCCCCCGAGGAGATCTCTGGTGGTATCCTGGCGCCTATAGGATCCAGCTGTCATCACTTTTACACCGCTGGAGCCATGGGTGCAGGAGGCTTAGGATTGGGTAGTAAATCCTGTGCAAAGTGTGTTAAGGTGTAATAGGACAAAAACAAAGCCTGGGTTTCCATGAAATTTCATTTTATAAATGACTGTTAAAACATGTAGGATCAACCCTACTCTGTTTAAGTACCCCTATGAGTATGACTTTTTTTTGTGTGCGTGTCAGAGGCTTGTATCATGGTTTTCCATGTCTTGCTTTATGTTTATGAAGCTGAATATATTTATTTTTATTTAGAGTGGTCCTGTCTACAATCAACCTACAGACACTAGTTCCGAGTACCCTGACCCAGTAAGTGTAACAAACATGGTCTGTCTGCTTATGTCATAATTCCCATTTTGATATACATCCAAGCAAACTCTCTGATCCTAGAGTCAATGATTTCTGTGCAACCTACTTATACCACAGCAAATAGACGTGGGCCAGGGAAGCTGATAGTCTTGTCAGTCATGCATCATACAACAATAATTGCAGCAAAAGCAGTTGGGTGTCTAATTGGCAACCAGGAACTTTTTTCATTTGTTTCAATGGCACCTTACTTCTACAAAATTCTGACTCACTCAGGATGGGACTGGTAGTCTTGGAGAGCATGAAGTGGGGAATCCAAGTGCAGCTCAGTTCATGTCTGGGCAATAGGAGCTCAGATGAATGGAGCTTAGTAGCTGGTTATGTGACAATCAGTCAAGAGATGCTGACAAGCCAGTGTTGACAATACTGAGCTAGATGGACCAACAGTCTGACTACTGGTGTCCCCTGACCCCTAACAGAGAGCTTGAAGTACCAATGTTGGAGATGGCCTATGTAAATGGCCAAAGTGGATTCTGAAGCAGCCAGCCACTGCTAGCCTGGATTATTCATTCAGTATCTTTCCCTCATGTGTTGATAGATTTTGTTCTCCAGTAAAAAAAACAGTAAAAGTCACTGTATGGTTTTGTTGATCTTTATGTCTGGTGAAAGAAATTTTAATATAAGGCTTCAATCATGCTTATATGGAAGAAAGCCCCACTGAACTTGGTGGGGCTTACTTCTGAGTAGGTATGCATACAATTGTTCAGTTAATCATTTTGAATGCAGAAGTCTCTGGAGAAATGCCATGTATAGCTACTAGCTTGCCTTCCCCTGAACATTTTGAAGTTGCTTTTGAATTTCACTTTTTCCAACTTGTATACATGTATAAACAAACATTGGTATAGCATCCAGATAGGTAGTGAAACAGTTTCAGTGTTTAGATTTACCATGTAGTTCTGCTCAAATCACTGCAATAGTTTTAATTAGCTGCAGGGAGAAAATAACTAGGGGAGCATTTTCTTGGGTACATGACCTGCCTTCTCACAATCAAAGGGTTGGGAAAGAATATATCTGGGAGAATGGGCCTTCTTTGTACGCGTACAAAGCTGACAGAGAAAATTACAAATGGATTTGGCTGTTGGGACAATTGAAATTGTATTTCTCTGGACTAAAATATGAGTAAAGCTATTAAAGCCTTAAAAAGAGACTATATCCAGATGGAGTTAATGGAGATACCTGAGTGCACAGAAATTGTATGTTGAATATTTCCTGTGTTGGAAGTATACATCACTGTTGCTGTTGGGAATAGGCTAAAGTGCAGCTTAAAATAATTCTTGTTTTTTTTTCTTTGCAGACTGTTTGGGAGGAATTTTTCAGACAATCTAGACCGGTGAGTGTTGCTGGAAAAGGTAGTCTTATTAATTCTATTAAGAGGTGAGCTCAGAGTAAATATCTGAGGGGTCTGCCCTGAAGGCTATCTTTGCTTCTGAGAATGGATATAGCATAATGGGTAAGAAACACAGCTAAGAATTGGGAAGTCTGTCGTTTGAATCTGCCATGAGCATACTAAATAGCCTTACTGAATATTCCCTCTTAGCCTCAACCCATGCGTGCAATATGATAGGTGTGTTGGCAACCTTCAGTCTCGAAAGACTATGGTATCGCACTCTGAATGGTGGTTCTGGAACAGCATCTAGTGTGGCTGAAAAGGCCAATTCGGGAGTGACAATCCCTTCCACACTGGGAGCAAGTGCAGTCTGTCCCTGGTCTGTCTCCCTGGCTATGGGCCTTCCTTCTTTGCCTCTTTGCCTCAGCCTGTTGGCCAAGTGTCTCTTCAAACTGGGAAAGGCCATGTTGCACAGCCTGACTCCAAGCGGGCCGCTCAGAGGCCAGGGTTTCCCACAATAATACAAACCTTACTGGGTTTTTTTTAAAAAAAAAAGATTTACAGTAAGATTATATATGTGAAGCACTTTGAACTCAAAAGCTCTATGCAATATTAATTAATATGTGTTTTCCTTCTTTCAGTGGTATTTATCAGTTGTAGACATTAATGCAGTCCTTCATTGTATTGCAAAACAAAATAAAAATAAATATGGGCGGTAATGGGAAGGATACAGAAAAGCAACTGTGGAATAGAGGTCTTTGTTTCTGGTAAGAAAGGGTCTTGCCAGTCTTACTGTACACAGTGGGCTTACTTCTCAATAAAATAAGTAACATCATTTTCAAGCACCGCTAATTATAAGCAGATGGTGCTAAAAGAAGGCAGATAGATGTTGGGGGGGGGGGGAAATCAGTCACTAGCCAAGTCATTTAGAGCCCAATCCTGAGGTCTGTGGCATGGCTCTGCACCATGGACCTCAGTCGCACACATACCGTAAGGCACGTTTGCGGGGCTTACCGCCAGGCTCCCAATGGAGCTAGCCCAGCATCGGCTTGCACTGGGCTTGCGCCCGGCGGTCGCCTGGATTCTGCAGCTCCGTGGTCCCCTGGACTGCTGGGCTGCGCAATGGGAGGCTGGGGCGTGGCCAGGGGCGTGGGGGAGGCGTATTGGGGGTGGGGAAGAGGCGGATCCGCAGAGCCGAGCTCTGCAGGATCCAAGGCGCTCGTGCAGGGCTGCTCGCCCTACATGAGCACCTTTACTTTAGCGGCAACATTTGGTCACTGCTAAAATGAGTAGCCCCATTGCGGGGCTGCTTCCCTTACTCAGGGGAAGGGGACGAACGTCCCCTTCTCCTGAGGAGCCTCCTGCGGTAGCGCGGGAGGCGCAGGATCCAGCGGCAGCCCTCCATGGAGCCACCGGGTCCGGGAGCTCAGGGCATAAGAACATAAGAACAGCCCCACTGGATCAGCCCAGAGGCCCATCTAGTCCAGCTTCCTGTATCTCACAGCGGCCCACCAAATGCCCCAGGGAGCACACCAGATAACAAGAGACCTCATCCTGGTGCCCTCCCTTGCATCTGGCATTCTGACATAACCCAGCAGCTCAGGACTGGGCTGTTACTCTCTGCAGAAGGCAAGACGTAAGAGTGCTGTGCTATTCTATACACATAAGGTTTAGATTGCAACACTGAAGTCACCTCCACCTCTGTACGCACACAAATACAGGTGGCCCATTTGTATCCATTCTCGGACCCCCCCTCCCCCCTTGGATTCTGAAAACCGTGGAAATTATATTAAAGAGTCAAAGTTCTCAACTCTTCACTTTCTCTGTTGCCTTGTAGTTCTTCGGAGATCAGAAGGCACCGGAGGTGAGTACAATAGATGTTCTTTCCTGAAACATCTTTTTTTGTGTTCAAGTGCATACGTTAAATACACTGACTGACAAGACGTCTCAAGTATTTGCTTTTTAATATATTTATATCCTGTTTTTCATTCATCTACAAAAAAGTGTCATGAGCTCAGCTTCTGGCAGTGAGCTGAACACTGACTTAGGGGAGGAAGAGCCATCTGAGTTACAAGACCCAGAAATGCAGGTGGCAAAGGCAGTAGATCGAGACCTTCACCAAACCTGAGTCCAGCAACCAAGAATCCCCTGAACTGGAGCCCCTTAGATTTGCTCCTTCCAGCATCATATCAAATACCAGAAAGTTAAAAGAGCTCCCCCTAGTTCTCATCCTCCTATAAAAGCTGAGGTTCTCTAACTGGGACATCATGATGCCCCTGCCTGAGAGGCTCAGCCTATGGCTCCTTAAGTGCAGGGGAAGGGGAAAGGCAGCGACACGATCCCCAGAATTGTGTCACTAACAGGAGGACAAAGGGAGCTCATAGGGGGCTGTTGCAATGCCCTGGAGCTGCGGGGAGCCCTGTGTAGCCTTCTACAGCCCTCCACAGGGCTCCCCAAGTCTTAGAATACTGAAAATGAGCAATCTCATTTGCGATTGCTCATTTTCAGTATTCTAAGACTCGGGGTGCCTTGTGGAGGGCTGCGTGGAGCTCCCTGCACCTCCTGGTAATTGCAGCAGCCCCTGTGAGTTACAAAATCCTTCGCCCCCCCCATTAGCAATGCAATCCTGGGGATTATGTCACTGCTTACGCACCTCCTCCACAAAGACTTGCCTCCTGAGTTTTACTCCCAAGAAGTTTGAGAACCTCTGCATAAAAGTGAAGTAACCATGTTTGCTCACATTCATTTTCTTGTTGGCCTTGCTTCTCTTCTTACCTCCTTTCCCTATGATGTCTTATCCCAGTCTTGAAATTTAGATTGGAAACTTAATACATTTCTTACAACTTTACACTGTAGGCTCTTTGGGGCAGGGATTTGGATTGGCTTCAGTTATGTCACTCTGTAAATTATAATGTGGAGTGATGGTATTATATTAATATGTTACCATGAAAGTCTGGGCTTGTATAATTTATTTCTTAAATATATATTTGTGGAAATGAATAGGATATTTTTTTTACTTTTGTAGTTTGGTCCTGGCTTCAATCGTCCCTACCCTGTTCCTTTCTACCCAGTGAGTATGATAAGTTGGATTTGGCTGTCTGTGTCCCCCTTTTGAAGGATATTCAATTATTCACCACACCTGTACTGGGTGAAGTTCTCGATTCTCAGATTTTGATTAAGCATGGAGTGATCATTCTCAATGGGTGGTCTTGTTGAAAGCCACAATCCAGGGGTGAAAAATAGGCATTGTTCCTTGTTGTGAACCATGCTGGACTTGGGTCCCAATTGTATCTAACTTTCCAGTGCCGGTGCAGCCAAAATACAGCCTCAAGGAGGAAGGGGCTGGAGGAGCCCTCCATGGCTGCCCTCCACCATAGCATGCAGCAGATTGGCATGACTGCACCAGCACTGGAAAGTTGGGTAGGAGTTGACCCTAGCAGAGCCACTGTAGCAAGATAACAGATAGGATAGAAGGAGAAGCCTGATACAAACATAATGATTTTTTTCTTGTTATCACTAAATCCTTGTACTTTATCACATGTTACTGAAATTTCCATCAGTTAAAAAAAATGGTTTTATTAAGGGGCTCTTCTCCTGCCAGAGATATCCAAAAGCCTGTTAGGGACATGAGAATGGATTTTTAGGAACAGCTATGTGTAAAGGTCTAGAATACTGGAGTTGAGCATTGTTTTATTGCATCTGGTTATTGCATCTTAAAAAAAAATAGATAGCTCCTCCCTTTTTTATTCAAAGGGTGGGGAAATTAGGTGACCACTAACTTTGCCTCTTATATTTTCTAGAAATAGAAGTAACTCTTGTTTCCTTCTTCCTTTAGCTGCCGCCTCCTCCCCCTCCAGGTTATCCAGCATTTCCTCCACAAATGGTGAATATCCTTTCCTGCAAACAGGATTTCCTTCTTTTATCTCCTCTGAAGGAGCAGGTCCGCAGCTTGGGGGTCCACCTGGACTCGCAGCTGCTCCTGGATTCCCAGGTGGCGGCTGTGGCTAGGGGGGCCTTTGCTCAGCTTCGGCTGGTGCGCCAGCTGCGGCCGTACTTGGGTCGTGCTGACCTGGCCACGGTAATCCATGCCTCGGTGACATCGAGATTAGATTACTGTAACGCACTCTATGTGGGGCTGCCCTTGAAGACGGTTCGGAAACTGCAACTAGTGCAGAATGCGGCAGCCCGTGTGGTTACTGGAGGTAGGCGGTTCGACTCTGTCAGTCCGCTTCTCCAGCGGCTGCATTGGCTGCCCATTCATTTCTGGGCCCAATTCAAGGTGCTGGTATTGACCTTTAAAGCCCTATACTGCTCTGGGCCAGGGTATCTTAGAGATCGCCTACTCCCGTACAATCCAGCTCGTCCTCTTAGGTCATCAGAGAAGGCCTTTTTACAAGTGCCGCCGCCTAGGGAGGTACGTGGGGCGGCTGCAAGAAATAGGGCCTTCTCAGTAGTGGCACCAGCGCTATGGAACTCCCTTCCCCTTGACTTAAGAATGGCTCCCTCTCTTGAGACCTTTCGGCAAGGTCTGAAGACCCTTCTGTTTAAACAAGCCTTCTGAGTTCTTGGCCTTTTAACATCTTTTTAACATCTTTTAATATTTTTTACAGGCCTGATTCTTTTATGACTTGCTGCTGCTCTATGCTCTTTTTACCTATTTTTACTCTGACTGCTGTTTTTTTTTAATGATGTGTTAATATGTTTTTATTTGTTTTTTAAATTATGTTTTTAATATGTTGTAAGCCACCTTGAGTCCCTTCGGGGAGAGAGGCTGGGTAAAAATAAAGTTATTATTATTATTATTATTTATATTAAGAGAAGTAATTCTTGTTTTCTTCTTCCTTTAGCCTCCGCCTCCTCCTCCTCTAGGTTATCCAGAATTCCTGCCTCCAAAGGTGAACATCCCTTCCTTATAAATGAGATTTGCATTTTTTTATTATCTAAAAATGTAGTAATTCAGCTCTGTCCTCTTATAGTTTGAAGAATATCCAGAATTTCAGCCGGAGGTGAGCCTGCTTTCCTATAATCATGATTTGCGCCTTTTGATATTCTTGTGAAATGTTGTAATTCCTGAGAGCGCCCCCCCCCACCGATCTAAGATGAACCCCAATATGTTAGTACAGGCATTCCCCAGTATTCATGGGGAATAAGTTCCTCACTACCACCCACAGCTACTGGAAACTGCTGATAAGGAGGAACCCTGTCTCCCTCCGGGTGCCCGTTACCTTCATTTATCTTCTTTACAATTGCACTAAGCAAGGATGTCTCTTCCTTTTACCAAATGCTATAAGCACGTGAGCTTTCTGCTTCCTGCTTCCTGTTAACATTCACTTACTCTTCTTTAGCATTCAGGCTGCCTGCCTGCTTGTCCTCCTATAAGCTTGCATGCTTATAATGTTTGGTAATAGGAAGAGACCTGCTTAGTTGACTGCAAAGGAGACAAAGGTAATGGGACTGGGGATGCAGGGAACCACACATAAGTGGATGGGGGGGGGACGGGACTCCTGTATATCCTATTATGAGGATATTTGCATCTTTTGGTTATATTAAAACATAAGTAATTCTTGGTTTTCGCTCTTTCGGTCCCTTCAGGCACAACCTGAACCTTACAAGGTGAGAATTGCATCATGTTATGAAGATACAGGGATTTGCATCTTTTCATTTAGTTGGGATATATGTTATTCCTGGTATGTTTCTCTTTCAGCCCCTTCAGGAACAACCTGAACCTTACAAGGTGAGAAATACGACCTATCATGAGGATATTTGCATCTTTTGGTTATAGTAAAACATAAGTAATTCCCCTCTCTCTCTCTCTCTCTCTCTCTCTCTCTCTCTCTCTCTCTCTCTCTCTGCCTCCCCAGTCTTGGCCTGAAACTTACAAGGTGAGAACAACATTGTGTCATGAGGATATTTGCAGCTTTTGGTTATGTTATAAGTAATTCCTGTTTGTTTTTTCTCTTTTAGCCTCCTGAGTCTCAGCCTGAACCTTACACAGTGAGAATTATGTCCTATCTTGAAGATATTTGCATCTTTTGTGTATATTAAAATATAAGTAATTCCTTTTTTGTCTCACTTTCTCTTTTAGCCTCCTAGTTCTCAGCCTGCAACTTACAAGGTGAAAAACTGCATTGTATCATGAAGATATTTGCATCTTTTGGTTATTTTAAAACATAAGTAATTCCTGTTTCCCACCCCCCATATTTTAGCCTCCTGAGTCTCAGCCTGAAACTTACAAGGTGAGAATTGCAAACTCTCCTTGCTGGGAGAATCTCTTTTACTTTGTTATAAGTAAACTTTGTTATAAGTACAAGTAATCTCTGGCTTTTCTCTTTTTAGCCTGCTCAAGAACAACCTACAGGTGGAACAGAGGAGGTGAATAGCACTACACATCCTCTTCGCAGGGACAGCCTTTTGCATTAACCTGGCTATTCAAATAGCAACAGACATAGATGGCTATATAAAGCATACAGAAGGACCTGTGCTCTGAAAATGTTACCCAGATCTTTGCAGGAATGACCTGCAGGAAATATAGTTTCAATCATTGTTGGCTAGTGAACTCCTAGTTCCAGGGTCTCCGGGTGGATTAAATTATCAGTTAGTGGAATAAAAACAAGGGTATTTAATTGGGCTTCACCGCAGCATATCGGCAGGGAGTTGGTTTCTTGCCCCACCATCATTTTTGTAAAACATGCCACTCCTCTATTTTTAGTCTAACCCAGGAGACAATATCTGAAACATTCAAAGACGTTGAGGGCGCAATCCTGAAGCACCCTTGGGGTGATACAAGTTCCTTGCATCGGCCCGGAAAGGTCGCAGATGTGCTTTAGCACAAATGTGTAAAGCACATTTGCACCTCCATTCGAATTGGGGAGGCCAGTGTAAGGATGTGTGCCAGACTCCCTGCGCTGACACAGACCATGGGATGTGTGAACTTGCACTGGCCTTTCCAGGCTTTTAGGGGCAGAAGAGGGTGGGCCTGTGGGCAGGTGGGTGGGGAATAGGAAGCAGGGCCAGGATCTGGCACTTATGCTGGATCCTAGCCCCGTTCCTGGGCAGCTTTGGCCAACCCTGGACTGCTCAGATTTGTGCCATCACTATAGGTGACGCAGATCTGAGTAGCCCCATTGGGATTGCTGCGGTGTTACCTGGGGTAAGGGAAAGTATTTCTCCTTGCCCCGGGCTGGCCAACAGTCAGCCCCAAACTTGCACTGGATACAGCGCAGGCCCACTGGCCTGCCTGTTCCAGGGCAAGTTAGGATTGCACTGCCCATGTCAGTGTCATGATCCCAGTTCAAATAAATGAAATAAACCTCTAGAAAACTTTTCATCACTTAAGTTGAAGCTCTAGTCTAAACAGTGGCACTATTTCTTAACAGTAGATGCTGCTTATTGCCCAATAACTATCTATTTCTGTGGTCAGCGACTCATTTTCCTGGAAGGGAAAATGACACAGGAGCTAGAGGTGGGAGACCAAACTATTTCTTTGTGACCTGTCAGAAAGTTATTGCCACAGGTGGCATTTTTCTGTATCCCTTTTACTTCTAGGTTGCTGGAGCCCAGGCAACTATGTCTAAAGGACTGAATTTGGCCAAGAGGCCTCCAGTTACTGATGCAATTTCTTTTAATTACGTGTCATTTTAGCCTACTTTCCCCAAACAGAGATCTACATCCCTTTCCCCCAGACTCCTCCCTCACCTGTTTTGCTGACTTTCAGTACAGGAGAATATCCAGTGTGCTTCTCTGTAATTAGATTAGCCGTGGCCTTGCAGCCCAGTCCTATGCTTCCCCAAATGGCTACCACTGTATCCAGTGGTCTCCGGGAAGCTGTTGGGAGTCTTCTTGGGGAAAGGGGACTTTCATCGCCTTCCCTCTGAGGAAAGCCCTCACCCCGGCAATGGGTCTCCTCACATCTGTGCTGGCTATTTTGCCAGTGCAGACGTGGGAGCCTCCATGTTGAGCCTTCCATTCCAACATGGAGTTCAGGATCCGATGGAGTAGGGCTCTGCTAGTCTCGGCCTCTCCTACCCTCTTTCCACCCTTCCCCTCGCCCCCCAGAGGCTGCATCAATCGCCATCAGTTTCACTTATCCCCAGTGGTGTGTCGTCCTCTTGCCGGCGCTGTGCCCGGCACCTGACTAGAGCCTGCCTAGCGCCAGCGCTCCCTACTTTTCAGGTGCTATAAACATGCTTAATGGCATGTTTACAGCACCCAACTCCGGCATAGGGCTGAGCGCCTGCACAAGGTAAGTAAAGGATTGAGTCCCTAGTCTCCTGTTACTAGTTTAACCTTTAGAAGCCTGGTTTGCAGATTTCGAGTATCTTCTGAAGACAGCATTTGCACACATAGTATCCACACCATGACCTGTTCTAGTTGTCACTTGTCTAATCTTTCAAAGTGCTTTATTCCAAGAAAGTGAATTAATGATCCCCCTTTTTAGCAATTACATGATGAACTTTCTCCTGTGATTTCAAGATCACCAACCTTCATGTTGTTTTGGACATGCACTGAGCTGGTTGCCTGCCTTTTGTTTTTTCAGGCACAGTAAACCTGACTGTCTCACCTGGAAAATACACCTGGGTGAGTATTGGACACCCCCTTATTCAGAGGGAGATTTTAAACTTTGCTAATTTTCCACAGATGTTTGTATGTGGGTTGTCTTGATGGTACAAGACAATCATTGGCATTTGTGGGATGTGTATTGGTATTGGCAACCTTCAGTCTCGAAAGACTATGGTATCGCGCTCTGAAAGGTGGTTCTGGCACAGCGTCTAGTGTGGCTGAAAAGGCCAATCCGGGAGTGACAATCCCTTCCACACCGGGAGCAAGTGCAGTCTGTCCCTGGTCTGTCTCCCTGGCTATGGGCCTTCCTTCTTTGCCTCTTAGCCTCAGACTGTTGGCAAAGTGTCTCTTCAAACTGGGAAAGGCCATGCTGCACAGCCTGCCTCCAAGCGGGCCGCTCAGAGGCCAGGGTTTCCCACTTGTTGAGGTCCATCCCTAAGGCCTTCAGATCCCTCTTGCAGATGTCCTTGTATCGCAGCTGTGGTCTACCTGTAGGGCGCTTTCCTTGCACGAGTTCTCCATAGAGGAGATCCTTTGGGATCCGGCCATCATCCATTCTCACGACATGACCAAGCCAACGCAGGCGTCTCTGTTTCAGCAGTGAATACATGCTAGGGATTCCAGCACGTTCCAGGACTGTGTTGTTTGGAACTTTGTCCTGCCAGGTGATGCCGAGGATGCGTCGGAGGCAGCGCATGTGGAAAGCGCTCAGTTTCCTCTCCTGTTGTGGGCGAAGAGTCCATGACTCGCTGCAGTACAGAAGTGTACTCAGGACGCAAGCTCTGTAGACCTGGATCTTGGTATGTTCCGTCAGCTTCTTGTTGGACCAGACTCTCTTTGTGAGTCTGGAAAACGTGGTAGCTGCTTTACCGATGCGCCTGTTTAGCTCGGCATCGAGAGAATGAGTGTCGGAGATCGTTGAGCCAAGGTACACAAAGTCATGGACAACCTCCAGTTCATGCTCAGAGATTGTAATGCAGGGAGGTGAGTCCACATCCTGAACCATGACCTGTGTTTTCTTCAGGCTGATTGTCAGTCCAAAATCTTGGCAGGCCTTGCTAAAACGATCCATGAGCTGCTGGAGATCTTTGGCAGAGTGGGTAGTGACAGCTGCATCGTCGGCAAAGAGGAAGTCACGCAGACATTTCAGCTGGACTTTGGATTTTGCTCTCAGTCTGGAGAGGTTGAAGAGCTTTCCGTCTGATCTGGTCCGGAGATAGATGCCTTCTGTTGCAGTTCCAAAGGCCTGCTTCAGCAGGACAGCGAAGAAAATCCCAAACAAGGTTGGTGCAAGAACACAGCCCTGCTTCACTCCGCTTCGGATGTCAAAAGGGTCTGATGTGGAGCCATCGAAGACAACAGTGCCCTTCATGTCCTTGTGGAAGGATCTGATGATCCCCTGGGGGCTGGGGCTAAGAATAGGCCCTCAGTTTGGCTGTACTTGTCGTAAGAGGCGACTAAACAGCCACCGGGTAGATGGGACTCGTCAGCCTAGGAAGGCAGCTCATCTAAGAGAAGGAAACTCTGACCTCAAACCTCCACTGCCTTGTGGCTACAACCAGTTCTGGATCCAGTTCTGGAAAAGGCTTCAGGAGTCAACCTCGAGGCAAAATCAGGAGCCGGAGTCCCTTAGGCAGTTCATGGCTGAACACAGTCACGTTCTGGCAACTCCTGCGACGCCGCTGGAACCAACCGTATTGGCTTCTGCCTTTCCATTGGACCATTCCAGCGACGTGGAGAGGGGGGATTTGCTGCATGGGTAACAGCCTATCCTCCATACCTTCTTTACCCAGGCTTCGCGCACTGGAGAGGACACTCCAACTTCGCCATACGGCGTCGGCACAACACGGGAAGCAGCAGTTTACCGGTTATAAGTCTTTGCTCGATTGGCGTAGAGCATGACGCCAGGGGCTGCTTCCGACGGTGGGAGAGATCATTGCATCTCATTGGGCAGCTACCGCCCGCCTTAAGCTGGGCAGTCCCCAGCCAGTAAGGTGTTGCCTCGCCACGGTCCGTTAACCTCATGGGGTGCGTGGGGTTTAGGGTGAAAACCGACAAGCGGATCGACAACTCTGCACCATGCAACAGAAAACAGAAAACTACTGCCCTAAAGCTGGGCACCTGGAACGTTAGGACAATGACACCTGGCTTCTCTGATGACCTGCAAGAAATAGACGACGCACGCAAAACAGCTGTCATCGACATGGAGCTGAGCAGACTGCAGATGGACATCGTCGCCCTTCAAGAGACGAGGCTGCCAGATTCCGGATCTGTCAAGGAGAGAAATTTCTCATTTTTCTGGCAGGGAAAACCACCAAACGAAACCAGGGAACATGGCGTTGGCTTTGCGGTCAGGAATACCCTGCTGAAATCCATCATCCCACCTACTGTGGGAAGTGAAAGAATTTTGTCCCTGCAGCTCCAGTCATCAGCAGGACCTATCACTCTCATCAGTGCTTATGCACCGACTCTGTCGTCTCCAGCAGAAGCCAAAGACAAATTCTATGATGACCTGGCCACCACTGTCAAGAAAATCCCTGTAAAAGAGCCATTGTTCATCCTCGGCGATTTCAATGCTAGAGTTGGTGCTGATAACAGTTCATGGCCCACTTGCTTAGGTCAGTTTGGCACTGGGAGGATGAACGAAAATGGCCAACGCCTGCTAGAGTTTTGCTGTCATCACGGTCTCTGTGTCAGCAACACATTCTTCAACACAAAGCCCCAACATAGAGTCTCTTGGAGACATCCAAGATCAAAGCACTGGCACCAGCTCGACCTGATCCTCACCAGACGCTCCAGCCTTCCCAGCATCAAGATCACACGCAGTTATCATGGTGCTGCCTGCGACACTGACCACTCCCTGGTGTGCAGCAGAGTGAAACTGCAAACAAAGCGACTGTATCACACGAAAAAGGAAGGAAGACCTCGCATTGATACCAGCAAGACCCGGGATCAGAGAAAAGTGGAGGAATTTGCACAAGCGCTTGAGGAATCTCTTCCAGGCCCGGCCGACGCAAACGCATCCAACAGATGGGAACATTTCAAGAATACCGTTTACAACACCGCCTTGTCCATATTCGGCAAGAAAACCAACAAGGCGGCAGACTGGTTTGAAGCCCACTCTGAGGAGTTGACACCAGTCATTGAGGAAAAGAGGAGAGCTCAAGCAGCATACAAGGTCTGTCCCAGTGAGCGCAACCTGCAGGTCCTCCGAACTGCTCGCAGCAAAGTCCAACAGACTGCCAGGAGATGTGCTAATGACTACTGGCTCCAGCTCTGTTCCGAGATACAGATAGCAGCTGACACGGGCAACATCAAGGGGATGTATGATGGTATCAAGCAGGCCCTAGGTCCAACACAGAAGAAAATTGCCCCTCTGAAGTCTGCCACAGGCGAGGTCATCCAGGATCGGGCGCAGCAGATGGAACGCTGGGTGCAGCACTACTCTGAGCTATATTCCAGAGAAAATGTAGTCACCGAAGAAGCACTGAACAACATTGAGTGCCTGCCTGTGCTGGAAGAGCTTGACAGTGAACCAACCCTAGAAGAACTTCACGTGGCCCTGGACTCCCTTGCCTTTGGCAAGGCACCTGGAAAAGACAGCATCCCTGCTGAAGTCCTAAAATGCTGCAAAGAGATCATCGTCACTGAGCTGCATGAAATCCTCTGTCTCTGCTGGAGAGAAGGTGGAGTACCTCAAGACATGAGGGATGCAAACATCATCACGCTGTACAAGAACAAAGGTGACAGGGGTGACTGCAACAACTACCGCGGCATCTCTCTCCTTAGCGTTGTAGGAAAGCTGTTTGCCCGAGTTGTACTAAAGAGGCTCCAGGTACTTGCAGAGAGCGTCTATCCAGAATCGCAGTGTGGATTCCGAGCCAACAGGTCCACCACTGATATGGTATTCTCCCTTAGACAACTGCAGGAGAAATGCAGGGAACAACGACAGCCACTCTTTATAGCCTTCATAGATCTCACAAAGGCTTTCGACTTGGTCAGCAGAGACGGCCTCTTCAAGATTCTCCCCAAGATTGGATGTCCACCCAGGCTCCTCAGCATCATCAGATCCTGTGGGATGTGTAGGGAAGGGAATAAGGAAAAATCTGAAATACAGATATGTGGGCTGTTTGAAATATATAGGTTACTTTAAATGTGCATTATTGTATTTGCTGTGAATGCTTTTTTAAATTTTACAGCAAAAGGATAAATTGTAGCAGGGAAATCTCATATGGGTGAACACAGTCTTGAAACATTTTGTTTCAGTATGGTTTTTGAAAAATCTATTTCTCAATATCAGTTTGTTTTCTTAAAAGTAATTCCTTAAGAAATAACTTGATTTGGTCATTAAGGGTCTATCTCAAATCTAAACCATTCAGAATATGATGGTGCTGGAAGCTTTCTCATTAGTGGAACGAAGACCATAAGAGGATTACTGTTGAATCCAGACCCTAAATTTACCACTCAGACCACCTGAGTGAGCAGCCTGAATCCCCTGAAGAGTCAACACACTTTAAATACCCACAACTTCTGAGGTTCACACTAAATCTTTGTCAGAATTGTGTTTACCTTCCATTCAGTGGCAGGGATTGGAAGAGTCATCAAAGCCTACACTAAAAAGACATAATGACATAGTTGAGACCTTCATTTTGGCAAGTGTCTGCTCCTTGAAGCTGGGAGTTGACTATGATCTGTCAAATCCTGCTTCTGTTGTGAAGGCACTGTCTTGCTGTAGTACCTGCCCTTTGCAGATTGCTCTCCCACAGAGTCTTAGAGATATCAGTCCAATTTATTATAGATGTTATATCTCTATGGTGGAATAGAAAGCAGTTAAATGTGCACTTAAAAAATGCATGTGAATTAATGGACTACGTGGATCTAAGCACATTTTAATATAAAATTGCATGCAAGACTAGAGTAGGGTACTCTAGCATGGGACCCTCTTAGGCATGGGGCCCAGTTGGAAGTAATAGGTCCAATTGGCTTAAAGCCTAACCTGATCAAGAATGTTACCAATAATCTAAAGGCCCTGACTGGACAGACAGGGAATTTGTGGTATGGGGGAGCATTCTATCCTGTGAATCTTTCCATATCCCTAGAAGGGCTGTATGGTGATTCTTCTGACCATGAGCTCAGATACTCCAAAATATAGTTCGACGATATCCCAACACACATCTGAATATGGCAGGCAAAGATGAATAAAGAACTCAATTCTGGCTCGGCTCAGTTTGCTTCTCTTGAAAATAGATATCTCTGTAGCCTTTCCACAAGATACTTCAATGCATTTAAGGTATACTTATATGTGTTTTTAATTAGTTAAAAATACAGTGTAGGAAGAGTGGGAAGCCTCTGAGAGGGAAGATGTGTATTGGAAACCAGTCTTGAAATTAGTCTCTTGGACCTCAGATGTTTAAATAAACATGTCTTTTTTCCCCTTAAGATCTCTGCATGTTGGGTATAACCTAGCTGTATCTCCTGATTCAAAGCAAATGATACCACTTTATGCAGTGTTCCTGAGTAGCTCGTTGAATGAGCTGAAGCGAGGGGGGGAAAAAAATCTCACTCTTATTTTCATTCATTTTCCCCCCTAGATTCACAAACTGAATACGCTGAGAGAAAATCGCAACTACAAATTTCACAGCTTTCTCACCAATCAAGTTTCAAATGTGAAATGCAGTTTCCTTCTCACAGGGGCTTCTGGTGACTGTAGTTTGTTATTGTTGATTTCTTGGGCCTTTCCTGCAACCAAGGGCAGAGGAACCCTCATGAAAGCTAGTTACTTTGCAAAAATAAAATATATATAATTATGTAAAAAGTTTGCTTTTTTAATAGTTCTGAGAAATGAAGTTTCTTTCTAACATATAGTCAGGATATTTGTTGGGTAAAAAGACCTGCAGCACCATCCTATTCATGTCTACTCAGAAGTAAATGCCATTGAGCACAAGCCCACTAGCAATATTTTCCTGGTTTCTGATATTCTTAAAAACACACACATACACCTAAAGAAAAATCAGTAGTCACCAAGTCTATGAAAGGGTGAAACGTTGAAACTGATTTGTTGCCCTCTTCCTGAGTGCCATTTAACAATCTAACCATGACTTCCAGTTCTGGGCTGGAAAAACAAGCACAGCCTCCCATTTGCATAGCATTAGTTATTTATTATGAATTATACGAGTATATATCCCACTTCTCAGCCATAGCTCAGAGTGTCTAGCAATAAACAATGTATAAGTTACCATATAAAAGCAATTGTGTTAAAACAGCCCTAAAAACAATGACACTTGAGACAAGGACGGGAGCATATTCTTTCCGGACTCAAAATATGCCACTCATTCAACTCACATGCATTTCCACTGACTTTGTATAGCATATACAGACGGCCACATATATGATGGTGGTCAAAACACAATAAAGATGCTCTTAATGAGGCAATTGCATCTCCCATAACCTGCAGCAGAGTGTCTGTTTACACAACAGATTGTCTCTTCATTGCAATAAGAGCCTCTCTATCTCCAGTAGCCTGTGCATCCAGTTAGTGTCTGACAGAGGGTCTGTTTACACAACAAAGGCAATGAATTGGACTGAATGTTCACTTAATGACCTAATTGCATATCAACAGGGATTGGAGAACGTATCCCTGTTAAGTGGCTCATACCTGTAATTCAGAAAATTACTGCAAGGCTTGCCATTGGTGTGTGAGTTTGCCTTCCTGGTTTTTTTAATGTAAAAACACACCGCTCTTTGAAGAGGAGCGTATGGCATTCCCACTTTATTTACCTAGCACTTTTCAATAAAAAGTTCACAAAACAGTTTACACTGATAAATGGCTCCCTGTTCTTAACAGGGCTCAGGATGGGAGGGGGGGGATGCTGAAGAGGCACCAGGAAGAGACACTGAAAAAGATGCTCTGTTGGGGTGAATAGGAACAGTTGCTCTACCCCAGGGGTGCCCAAACCGCGGCCCGGGGGCCACTTGCGTCCCTCGAGGCCTCTCAATGTGGCCCTCAAGGAGTCCCCAGTCTCCAATGAGCCTCTGACCCTCCTGAGATTTGTTGAAGCCCACACTGGTCCAATGCAACTTCTCTCAGTGTGAGGGCGACTGTTTGACCTCTCACGTAAGCTGTGGGATGAGAGCTCCCACCACTGCTTGCTCTTTCACATCTGTGATGCAGCAGTGGCAGTGAAGGAAAGGCTGGCCTTGCTTTCTGCAAGGCCTTTTATAGGCCTTGAGCTATTGCAAGACCTTCATTCATTCATATAAGTTCATCTTTAATATATTCATTTATGTAAACTTATGTAAATGTATTCAAATTTTAAATGTAAATTAATTCTTTCCCCCCCCCGGCCCCCGACACAGTGTCAGAGAGCTGATGTGGCCCTCCTGCCAAAACCTTGGACACCCCTGCTCTACCCTACTAAATACAAGAGGGCCATCACTTACAAAGTGCCTCTTTGCCATGTCAGCATCGTGGCCCTTCCTAGCCATTATTCTACTCCTTCTCTTGCACAATGGGCATCTAGATAGTTATAACTAATATAATGTTGTTGTCTAAGAACTTACATAGCTATACAGACAAGCAGCCATCCCCTGGCCTCTTTATCCCACAACTGGATTGCCCCATGAATTCAATGTATGGCTATTTTCCTTCTCACACTGAGCCCTGTTTTAAGTATTAATTAGATGCTTAAGCTTTTTCTGCTTTTTGCTTTTTAAAGAAGTTTAACATTCCTTTAAATAAACCTGGCACATCTTTTTGCATATCAAGAAACATGGCCAATGTTTCTGTCAGTTGTGTGGAATTCTAATGGCGGGTAAAATTCGGTCAGAGAAATAAATCCTTCATTCCACATTTAACTTGATGTGTCTCACACCTCTGGTCTCACCTGCTGGTTAAAGCAAAGTTTATTTGCTAATTAATTATCTTAGTGAATAAATATGAGAATATGAGAATTTCCTACAGTGCTTCCCTAGGATTTTAATAGCTTCTTCTCTGAACACATCAGACCTAGAATCATTGCATTAAATCCATCCTTGCATTTTGGTTGCAAGGGGCAAAATACTTGTGAAGGTACCTAGAGGAATACAAAATTTTGAATATAAGTATAGATAGTAAATTAAAGTAATTAAAGATTTAAATATATATTGAACCTGAGGACCCTGGTCCTCTTTACTCATTTTGCATGTCCAACAGTGCAATCCTAGGTTGGAGATAAGCTGACCCAGCACCACTGTGCCAACTCCCAAAAGTCACAAACATGCCATAAAGCACATTCATGCCAATTTGGGAGTCGACTGGGCTCGTGTAGAGGCATGCACTGCCCCCCAGAGGCCATATCCAGGCCCTGCACTGGCAGAAGGGGGTGATTTTGTGCCAGGCTGGGCAAAACAGTGCAGGGGGTGGAAGAGTGTGGGAGGCAGAGAAGGGACTTTTGGGGCTGGGGGAATGGCACTGGCCACAGTAGCCCACACTGAATTCTAATCCCCGTCCTGGGCCCAAGCAATCTTAGATGGGCTTCTTTTGATTTGTACCAGTGAAATTGCTGGCATAGAACCAAGGAACCCCATAATGTTGGCTGGGGCTCGATATAGGGTAAGGGGGGATATATCCCCTTACCAAAAGTTGACCTCCAGCTACCTCCTAACCTACACTGGATATAGTGCAGGCCAGTCAGCCTGTTTGTTCCAGCACCAGTTAGGATTGGGGTGCCCATTAATCAGCTTCCCAAACACCATTTTTGAGGGTCTGAGTGTGCAAGCACTGTGATCATAGGTGGAAAAAAAAAACAAAATTTCCCTTTGGGAAAGTCTGGTTTCCTTACAGGAAATTGACATCTGTTAACTTCATTCTGTTCCTTACTTAGATTTTATGCTTGGGGTTAGAAGGGTTCTCAGCACATATTAAATATCTTGTAGGATGTGTCCCTCAGTCAGCCCTTGAGGGTGTAAAGAAAATCAGAAAATGGATGCTGTGGTCTGAGGTGATAAAATTTATTTCACCTCAGGAAAGTCAGATTTCTTACAAGAAATTGATGTCTGCTGATTTCATTCTGTTCATTAATTAGGTTTGGGCACATTAATTAGGTTTTGTGTACTCCTCCCCTTTCTTTTTTCTTGACCCTCCCCCCTTTACCTTTCACTATTTACCCTTAATTAATAAATAAAAAAATGTTAAATAAATTAGGTTTTGTGTACTCAGTCAGGGTTCTGAGCACAAATTATCTTGTAGGATGTGTCCCTCATTCAGCCCTTGAGGGTGTAAAGAAGCCAGAGAATGGATGCTGTGGTCTGAGGTGATAAAACAAAATTTATTTCACCTCAGGAAACTCAGATTTCTGATGAGAAATTGACATCTGCTGATTTCATTCCATTCATTAATTAGTTTTTGTGCACAATAATTAGGTTTTGTGTACTCAGTCAGGATTCTGAGCACAAATTATCTTGTAGGATGTGTCCCTCATTCAGCCCTTGAGGGTGTAAAGAAGCCAGAGAATGGATTCTGTGGTCTGAGGTGATTCAACAACAATTATTTCACCTCAGGAAAGTCAGATTTATGACAAGAAATTGATGTCTGCTGATTTTATCCTGTTCATTAATTAGGTTTTGTGAACATTAATTAGGTTTTGTGCACTCAGTCAGGGTTCTGAGCAAAAATTTAGGGTGGTGTAGTGGTTTGGGAGGTGAACTCAGACCTGGAAGATCCAAGTTCAAATCCCCCCTCAGCCACGAAGCTTCCTGGGTGACCTTGGGCTAGTCACTTTCTCTCAGCCTTACCTACCTCACAGGGTTGTTGTGAGGAAAAAAGGAGGGGAGCAACTTTACACTGAGCTCTTTGGAGGAAGGGCAGTATAAAAATGTGATAAATAAAATTTATTATTATTATTATTATTATTATTATTATTATTATTATTATTGTCGCTGTCGCTGTCGCTGTCGCTGTTATACTGCTTTTCAACGGAAGTGCACAAAGCAGTTTACAAAGAAAAAAAAATCTAGTAAGATGTGTCCCTCAGTAGGCCCTTGAGGATCTACAGCGGTGTTTTCAACCACTGTGCTGTGGCACATTGGTGTGCCGCGAACGGCCAACAGGTGTGCTGTGGGAGTTTTGGGGAGGGTCATTTATTAGTAGGGCCATGGGGGAATGGGAACTCTTCTGGCAGAAGTGATGCCCACCAGGAAAGCGGTCTTCCATGAGAATAGCTTTAGCGAGCATGTCGCCATAGGCTCAAAAGGAGGCCTTGTCAACGCCCTCAGCACCAGGGTCAGGTCCCATGTGGGGGCCCTGCTCATGGGGGGGCGGATTGAGGAGTCTCACTCCCCTGAGGAATTTTCTAACATGGGGGTGCGACGCTGGGGCCCTTCCCTTGGGGAACCCCAGGATGGAGGTGACTGCTGAGACCTGCCTCATAAGGGTGGCAGTGCTGAGGCCCTTGTTGAGGCCTGCCTGGAGGAAGTTCAGGAAGTCCTTGACCCGGATCCTCTCTGGGTCAAGGTTCCAGGGTTGGTACCACTCAGTTAGGACCCTCCAGATTCCATTTGTAGACTCGGTTGGTGGATCCTCTCCGGTCGGAGGAAAGAGTAGCCAGTACGGCGGGGGAGTAGCCTGACTTGGCTAGCCTCTTCCGCTCAATCTCCAGGCAGCTAGATGGAGCTTAGCTATTTGTGGGTGTGGGATTGGGCCCTGTGACGGTAGGTCTGGGCCCTGAGGAAGGGGAATGGGTGGGGAGATGGCCAGCTCCCGCAGGTCCGGGTACCAGGGCCAGCGGGGGCAGTTTGGGGCTATGAGGAGGACCTCGGCCTGCTCTAGCCTGACCTTTGTGAGGACCCTCTGCAGGAGCTTTGTGGGGGGAAAGGCATACATTACCCCTCGGGGCCACCATTGGTGGAGTGCGTCCATCCCCTCTGCTTCTGGACAGCATCCTTGGGAGAAGAACCTCGGCAGCTGGTGGTTGTGGCTGCTAGCAAACAGGTCTAAGGTCATCGGACTGAACTGACGGCTGATCCATGCAAAGACCTGTGGGTGAAGCCTCCATTCTGAATGGTCGAGGTCCTGGCGACTCAGCCAGTCCGCTGCTGTGTTTTCCAGTCCGGCAATGTGCTCGGCTCTGATGGACCTGAGGTTCTTTTCCGCCACAGCATCAGTCTGCATGCCTCCATCGGCAGTGCTGCTGATCTGGTGCCACTTTGCTGGTTTATGTAAGCCCTTGCTGTGATGTTGTCAGTGTAAACTAGAACGTCTTGGTCCCTGAGCTGGGGGAGGGCCAACAGGGCCAGTCGAACGGTCCTCAACTCAGGTTGATGGGAGGTCCTCAACGCAGGTTGATGGGAGCTGTCCTCTTGCTTGGGGACCAGCGGCCCTGTATTACATCCTCGGGGGTGTGGGCACCCCATCCCTGGAGACTCGCATCTGTGAACAGGACGGCTCTGTGGTGTATCTGGATGGGCAAGCCCTGGTCCAATCTGTGCGGCCGCCTCCACCATCAAAGGTCCCTGAGAGTGAGGGAGTCCAGTCGGACACACTTGCTCCTTTTGGAGATGATGAAGTCCTGGAAGGGCAGCAGCAGGTGCTGGAGGAACCGTGCCCTCTACCTGGCCCAGGGAATGATGTCCTGGCAGGAGGTCAGCATGTCAAGGAGACAGGCCAGCATCAGTACGTCTGGTCTGGGGGAGCAGAGGGCAGCGTTGATCAGGTCTGCAGTCTTGGCCTGCCGTTCTGGGGACAGGTAAAAATTTGAACTGGGAGGTGTCAATGATTGTTCCCAGGTGTTCTATGGTGTGTGAGGGTGTCAGGTGACTCTCCTCCAAGTTGATGAGGAACTCATGGTTCTGGTCTGGTGCAGGTATAGGGCGCCCTCCTCTGGTGAGGCAGCCTTCTGATGGACATCAGGATGGAGTGTACGGTCTCCATCTTGAATTTCTGTTGACACATCCATTTGTTGAGCCACTTGAGGTCGGGGATGGCTCTGGTGCCGCTGGATCTCTTGGGCACAGTGAAGAGGTGGGAATATACCCCGGACCCCCACTGCTCCCTTGGAACTGGTTCGATGGCCCCGACCTGTAGGAGGTGTTGGATTGCCTTGAGTGTCTTGCCGTGGTTTAGCAGGCACTTGGGTCTGGGGACCCGTAGGAACCAGTTGGCTGGATGGCTGGTCGATATTGAGACTTTGGGCCCTTTGCGCCAAAGCGATGGGGCTGGTGTCCTCTGGGCTTGTGGGCTGGCCATCTTGGGTGCCAGATGGGCTTTTGACCTCTGAAAGGGGCCGCAGAGGATAAAGTAATGGGTTGAGAGCTCTTTGAGGGCTGAAAGGGCCGGTACTGAGACTGCTGGGCGGGCCTTGGGTTCCTCTCCCTGGTGGGCAGTACTCTCTTCTTTCCCCTGGACTCCACCAGTAGCAGGTCCAGGGCATCCCCGAAAACTTGGCTCCCTGGAAGGGGAGGCCGGTGACCCTGGCATGTGAGGTTGCATCCATGTCCCAGCTACGCAGCCAGGTGCTGCAGCGTGTGGCAACTCCTGCAGCCCTGGCCGAGAACTGCAGGGTATCTCCTGTGGCGTCTGCTACGAAGGCGGCAGCTGAGGCCATCTTTCTGATATCTGAGCTAGCCCTGGAGCGTAGCTTGTGGGTCTCGCTGAACTGCTGAAGCCAAAGGACCAACACTCTGGAGCAGAGGGAAGCGGAGGCCCGCAGCACATTGGAGGAGGCCTCGAATCCCCTCCTGGTGGTTAGCTCTACCTTCTTGTCTGTGGGGTCCCTTGGGAGACCATCACTGTCTGTGGGGAGGACAGCTGGGGATCCCAGTGCTGCTACTGGGGCATCCACCAGGGGTGACTTGAGGTGGGCCATGACCTCTGGAGGCAGGTTGTAGAACCTGATGGAAGGCTTGCTAGAGTTCCTGTCCCTATTTGGGTTATTCCACTCCTTGTCCACCAGTTGTTGGAAGAAAGAAGGGAAGGGAAACCATTAGGGGGTTTCTTGCTGGTTTGGGAAGACTGTTGGGGACACCCACTTGGTCTTGGGCCCCATATTCTTGTGGAGCTCGGGCTGCAGGTCTAGCACCTGAACCACCCCTGAGACTAGCTTGTTAAACTGCTCAGCGTAGAAGAGGTGGGGCTTGTGTGTCTCAACCTCGTCCCCTGATATTTCTCCCTCCTCCGCGGATGAGGCGTGGGAGCTCCCTTCGCCCTGCTCCTGGAGATGGGTGTGTTCGGGGGTGGCACTGCACATGGATGACGTTCAGCGCCTCTTGCAGGGGGGGAGTGTGGGTTCATCTTCGCCCTCCCCCTCTACCTCCTCCTCTGGGGAGGAAGCTGGGAGCCCCGTGGGTAGATGCTCTGGGGTGCCCCCCATGGTTGCTGGTGCCCCCCATGGTAGCATCCACGCTGGCCTGGACCATGTCCTGGATGACCCTGGAGAGCTCTCCCCAGTCTAAGGCGCTGAGCAAAGCAAATATCTACATGAACAAAATAGATATTCCACCTAATAGGGGCTTAATGTTCACATAACACATCATAGTAGGAAAAGCAAAACATTGATTGTCACACATACATCCTTAGTTTTCCTCAAGGGCTATTGTTTCTCTCATTAAAATAAGCTTATTTTATTGTATTTTATTTTAGGGTCTCCTATGATGTGGTTTAAAATATGGCAGCATTAACTGGATGGATGACTTGGTTAGGCTGTATATCTTTTTCATGGGATGAAAAAGACTTTTAGTTTCAGTTTATGAAACTGGCTGCAATCCTAACCACACTTTCCAGAGTAAGCCCCATTGAACAAAATAGGACTTACTTCTGAGTAGACCTGGTTAGGACTGTGCCCTAAGTGTTGTATCTTGTGTGAGTGTTTTAATTATTATGTTCTTTCACATTTCTCCTCATGTGTTTGACCGATGGAAAGTCATTTCTAAGCACATGTTTGAGACATACAAAATTATGCAGGGGATAGGTAGAGTGGATAGGGGGATGCTCTTTTCCCTCTCACACAATATCAGAACATTCACTAAAATTGAGTGTTGGGAGAGTTAGAACAGACAAAAGAAAATATTTCTTTACCCAGCATGTAATTAATCTGTGGTACTCCTTGCCACAGGATGTGGTGATGGCATCTGGTCCGGATGCCATTAAAAGAGTATTGGACAAATTTCTGGAGGAAAAGTCCATAGCAGGTTACAAGCTGTGATGGGTATATGCAACCTCCTGATAGTAGAAGTGGCTATATCTGAATGTCAGGTGCAAGGGAGGGCACCAGGATGCAGGTGTCTTGTCGTCTTGTGTGCTTCTCGAGGCACCTGGTAGGGCACTGTGAGATACAGGAAGGTGCACTAGATGGGTCTTTGTCCTGGTCCAGCAAGACTCTTCTTAGGTTCTTATGTTTCTGCTCCCCTTGTTTAGGTTTCTCTCCATTTTTTGTTTAGTAAATTTACTTTACATGTTTATGTATGACCTTTCCTGACAAATGACTTCATAAGCAATTTTATTTTTTTTGCTTTAGGAAGTCCCTCCCCTTCAAAAATTTCATCCCATCCTACCCCTAAGGAACTTCCCCTTAAATTTACATCAAAGTCTTTCTCCTCACTAACATGGAGACTGGAGTGTAGGACAAGAGAGCCCATATTTGCTCTGATGAAGGTCTGCTTTAGAGATTTACTACCCCTTATTATAATTTTCTTCTATATGTGCAGTCAAAGTGACTGAATATGGGAGGACAGCTTGATCACCAATTGGCAAGATTATCAGACAGCTGAATCCTAAAATGCACTGGGACAGCCAGGCCACATGGCCTGCACTGCATCCAATGCAGCTTAGGAGGTAGCTGGAGATCTCCTTGGGGTAAGAGGAAGAATATCCCTTTACCTCAAGTAAAGCCCCAGCCTGATGGGGCTTTTTGGATCTGCACCAGCTTTATAGCTGCTGTTGGTCCCACTCCCTCCCAGGCCCAATCCTCCCCCCATTCCCTCTACCCAGAAATGCCCCCTCCCGCCACCCGCTCCCATCCCCTGTGCCACTTGGCACACACCTCTGCTGGCTGGTGAGGCTCGGATCCATCACTGCCAAGCCAGTGTGGGCCTCCACATTGGCCCAGCTGGCTCTGAAGTAGGTGCAAACTTGCCATGGCACATTTGTAACACTGAGTCTGTGCAGGGGCGGCCTCATGGGCTCAAATCAAAGATAGGATTGTGCTATCAGTTGTAGATAAGTTGAAGATTAGAAAACAAGAAGAAGGCCAAGAGAAAGAGCAGTGAGATATCAGATAAGATAATGGCATAGATAGGGACCAGAAAGGCACAGTTGCATAATCAACTTCCTGGAATTGATAACGTATCTTCAATTAATGCATAAAAACAGCCAGAAAAGATAAAATGAACAAAGAAGAAAAGAACCTGGGATTTCTACCTCTCAGAAAACATGAATGTAGAGCCAAAATCCATGTTTGTGTTAAATCCATAATTGGAAGTGACATTCAAATGTCAGCTGCTGCACAGGGGGTGATCCAGAGCAGGACAGTGTCATGGAGCAAGGACCTTTTATCTTTGGCCCCACCAGAGTCTCAATCTGAATCCCAGCATCCCCATTGCACACATGGCTTCTCTACGAGGAGAAAGAAGAGCTCTTCAATCCTAATAAAGGGCTTTCTGTAAAGTAGTTTGGCCCAAAGGAAGGCAACACCATGGAATATAAACGGCCAGAAAGAGAAAGACCAGATTAACAAAAATGGAAGCAGCATACAAGGTTACCACAAAACTAAAAGAGGATACAACTGAATGTAAAGCAGTAAGAACAACAGTATTCAAAAGGGGTCATACATCTAGGAAAAGAAATACTGAGTAAAGATACTTAAGGCTTTACCATTAAGTCATTAGTGATGAGAGCTAAAGCAGATTCAGAAGAGGGACCATGGAAAACTAATGGGCAGCCCAATCCTAACCTGTGCTGGAACAGGCAGGCCAACTGGTCTGTGCTGTATCCAGAGTAGGTTAGGAGGTGGCTAGAGGGCAACTCGGGCTATGGGTATATTTTTCCCCTTACCCATGTTGAGCTCCAGCCATCCCTATGAGATTACTTGGATCTGTGCCAGCAAATTTGCTGCTGCAAATCTGAGTAGGCTCCTGCTCAAACTGGGGATAGGATTTAGGATATGATCTGGGCTGCTGCAGCTGGACCCACCCCCTTCTGGGTCCAATCCACCTCCCATTCCATCTTCCCCCTGCCCAAAAATGCCCTTTCCTACCTCCATCATGCCGCCACCCTCTGTACCAGCCTGTCTTGGGGCAGCACGTTCTTACCCCTTAAGGCTGATGAAGGGATGGGATCTGGCAGGAGCAGACCAGTTGACATCCTTGCACCATTGCATCCTGCTCCTGAGTTGCTGCAAACCTGCTTTACGGCATGTTTGCAATGCTCAGGAGCTGTCACAGCCAGCATTTACCAGGTAAGTTTAAGATTGTACCCCAAAGCAGTAGTCTTATGTTCACTTACTTGAGAGTAAGCTCTTTTGAACAAAGGGGAACTTACTTTTGCATAAGTTCTTAGCATTGCTTGGCAGAGTGAATCAAATACTGAATTGCCAGCAGGAAAAACCAAAAGTGGGAAAGAACACGTTCTATAAATTATGGAAAAGGGAAGAAAGAAAGATAAAATTGGAATTTTGAATGGACCAAAGCAGTGCACCCAATTTCACACCATGAGATGACAAGGCAGTTGGGGAAAAGCTAACTGAGCAAGTTTGAACAGCAACAAGGCTTTAGACTCTGTCTGGAACATCTGAATCTCAGTTAATTTAATTCTAGTAGCTGGATTGAAAATAATTGGAATATTGAGCATGAAGAGCATGCTCAAAAGCAGGAGAGCATGAGTGGCAGTGACAGCTGCAGATTCTCTGCTCAACTTCAACTTTATTAGTACTACTTGACCTCGTGGAGACCTGATGGATGGTTGTGGGAAGCCTCTGCCGAGCAGGTAACTCATGAACATGATGTTCCCAAGAGGCAGTGATGCATGGCCTGTCCTTGGTACAGCACCTCCATTGTTAAGGACAAAAAGGTTGTTTTCAGGTAATCTTCAGCCAGCATCTTCTGACATTCAGAATCTAAACTTCCTTATGATGATCAATGGCTGGACAGGTGATTTGTTTTTTTATGGAAAGGGCAACACACATTTGTCAGAAGCAGGAACCTGGATCAAAGTCTGTTATCAGTTTGAATCAATGCTTGGTCAGTTACTGCCAGAGCAGATCACTGAGACACTGAATTCATTGAAGAAATTGTTCCATCATAGGGAAGAGCAGAAAGCCAGAGATGCCCCAGGCAACCACTAAGGTACTGTCCAGCGTGGCATCCTTCCTTGCCCTTTGGTGTCTGGACAGTCACATTCTCATGTTCTGCTGGATATATGTGAATGGATATAGAAAGGGTCAGAGAGAGGACAAATACAGCTAAACAATGACCTTCAGGCACACTTATTGAGCTTCCAAAGGAAGAGAAAGGGTTGCGGCATCCAATTCGAGAAGCCACCAGGTCAAGCACAAAGACTGAGTTCTGATTTAGGATGTGGCTGGAGCTCATGCACACACACACTTCATGACACCCCCTTCTCACCTGGCACCCATGGTGGACCACCCTCCTCCCCTATGTGCTATGCCACTGTGAAGGAGACAGATGGATGATGTATAATAATAATAATAATAATAATAATACAGGTATTTATATACTGCCTTTCTAGGTCCTCAGATTTCTCCTCAGACTTTATTCAAGGCAGTTTACATAGGCAGGCTAATTTAAATCCCCGTAGGGATTTTTATAATTGAAAGAAGGCTCTATCTTTCAAGAGCTACAACAATTCAGATGTTTCATTCTGATCTGGCCTCCATCCTGGCCTCCATCTTCCTACGCTCAGAGCAGATGGAATAACTCGGCTCAGCTTGTCAGCTGCTTCAAGGTCGCACGGTGCTGGTGGCCTCGAACTGGTGACCTTTGGATATTCTCTTCAGGCAAACGGAGGCTCAACCCTCTAGACCAGACCTCCTGCCCCAAGGTGGTATAATGTGGGGAAATATCAATGGATTTGCATTCTAGAGTGACTAGAACAGGCATTCAACAAAAGTAATACCCACAGCACATAGTTCCTACAGCATGAGAGTCTCAACTCTTGTTTTCTTAATATAATCTCAAAAAACAATCATTTCACATTTATAATACTCCATAATAGATTCTGCTTTCATACATTTCTCCTCCCCTGGGCAGTAGTTGGCAACCTTCAGTCTTGAAAGACTATGGTATTGCGCTCAGAATGGTGGTTCTGGAACAGCGTCTAGTGTGGCTGAAAAGGCCAATTCGGGAATGACAATCCCTTTCACACTGGGAGCAAGTGCAGTCTTCCCTGGTCTGCCTCCCTGACTATGGGCCTTCCTTCTTTGCCTGCCTCAGTCTGTTGGCCAAGTGTCTCTTCAAACTGGAAGAGGCCATGCTGCACAGCCTGCCTCCAAGTGGGCCGCTCAGAGGCCAGTGTTTCCCACCTGTTGAGGTCCACTCCTAAGGCCTTCAGATCCCTCTTGCAGATGTCCTTGTATCACACAAACATGAAATTCAACAACTGATGGGGCTTCGAATTTCACATCTTGGATTACAAACAATTTAATATTTTTAAAATGTGATTAGATATGCAGTGGGAATATTAGATTCGCTGATGAATTATAAAATTTTAATATCTAAATATCTTTTTTCCTTTATTATATTTATAACAAATAAACAAAATTGATAAACATTACAAAAGACAACTAGAAACACAGCACAACCAAATTCTCTCTCTCTCTCTCTCTCTCTCTCTCTCTCTCTCTCAACCTATAAAACGTCATGTAAGAATGGAGGGTATTCTAATTCACTACAAATTCCCTACCATTGAATCCAAGTATCAAGAAAGTTGTGATATCTAAACATTAACATGCCAAACTCCTGGGCTCAGGATTTTCTTGCATTGCTTGACAATTTTTGCCTAAACAAAATCATTCCAGCTCTGTCAGATACCCATCAACTGTCCTGTGATGGGAAGGCGCATCTCCTGCACCCCAAAGTTCATGGTATGTGGCTCTTGAACAGACACACAACAGGTCAAACTGAGTCAGTCTAACATTTTGTTTAGAAAAAATGAATCCACCCAGTTAGGCTTTCTTATTGGTATCAATAAGATCCCCCAACTTTTGGCATCAACAATTACTTGACGCATGATGAAGATTACTTAACCCTTATTGACAAAAACGGTTGGCTTACGTGATAAGGGAAGTATTATATTTGTCCACCAAAGCCTGAAATTTTAGGAGAGATGGATGGTATAAATGCAGCAGGTGGAGGGACCCATTCCTCACATCGGTGACTTCACTCCAGAAAGGAGCCAAAGAAAAGCCAAGATGAAACTCCTCATTTTGTCGGCTGTTCTTCTCGTCTCTCTCCTCTGCCCAGCAGAGAGCCAGTTGGTAAGAATCCTTTTACTCCTAAGGGAGCCATGGAATATATATTTTTTTAATGATTAGTATGTATTGTCAGTGAACTGTGGAAACAGGACTGCTAATTTTAACGGACACTAATCTCTTCTTCAGGCAAGACCAGACATAGTCATTTGACTATGTTGTTGTTTACTGTGATTATACTTGGGTGACCACTTAAAAGAGAAAGCAGGTCAGTGAGTGTAATGATGTAGTCAGGAGATGGACTCTTTCCATGACAAAATGCACAGGCTTGTTTCACAAAGGAGCATTGAATCGTGTCTCCTTGTGAGGAGAAGCCACAGCTCCATAGAAGACCCAGCTTGCCCGTAATAAGTATGGCTGGGTTATTATATAGCTATGGATATTGACAACTGACTGTAAGCGTTGGCTTCAGCTGCTCTGATTTGGCAGGGATTGTGACAAGCAAACTCCCTGTAACTGGGGAGTGAGCAAGGACAACAATTTGAGGCAAATGGCGAGTGTGGATTGGGCAGATTGTGTAGAGGTTCAGCAAGGATTTCATTTCTAGACTGTTTTTTTACAAAAGTGACAATTCAGGCATTCTAACACAGGCCCATTCCAATGTTCTTCCAGAACAAGGGTCCCCAAACCTTTCAGTACAAGGGCCACTTCGCATATTTTACACATCCTGGCAGGCAGAAAAATAATCTGTTTTATAAATTAATGAATGAAACTTAAATGAATGAGTTTTACTTGGCTCTTTTTTGTAATCATCATGATATGATTCAGAAACATTAGCAATACTGACCACAACAAAAAAGTTGCTCTGGGCTGGATAAAGTCTTGTAGCAGGCCGCATGTGGAGCATGAGACCCCTGCTCCAGAACATAAAGATAAGGGAATATATTTTAAAATGACTATAGGACTTCCCCTAGTGGCAGTTCAGTCATGGGCTATCAATTCTGAGAAAAAACAAAAATCAAGAGCCTTGAGCCATTTCATGATAAATGAAAGGTCACTTCTATATGTTAGAATAGCCAGTTTCTTAGCACTTTGTCAGTCAGTATCATCCATTTATTCATCCAACCCTTTCCTGTGCAATCTTGATGAAACTCATGAAGAGGGTGCATTTTTCAGGCTTCGGAACATCCATTTCAATTATAAATGAAACAAAACTTCAGTAGCTAACATTTTTCCAAGCTGTGTTAATGTTGTTCTGGTGCTCCTTCCTATCCTGGAAAGAATATTTAAGCTTAAATGTATCTTTGAGTGGGAAACATCAATTCCTATAGAGTCTTAGAATACCTTTCTTTATTGTAGCTTGGTGGTAGAGGACTTTTAGGAGTGTCATCACCTGTGTGTATGATGATTTTGTCTTTATATCTCAAAGTATTTGCTAAAATTTCTATTTCAATTTTCTGGAACTTTAAAAAATATTTTTGAATATTTTTGAAAAATATTTCCTAATAGCCTAAAATTTCTAGTTCAACTTCCTTGAGTTTTTAAAAACCTTTGTCAAGGAGCTAGAGATCTGGTGGAGTGGAGGTAGGTGAACAATATAGATCAGTGCTTGCTGAGCCTGATTGTTATTGAGTGATCTTTCGGAACCTCCACATTTTCCAGCTGTCAATATTGCTAGGCCATTATAGTTAGTCTTTCTTGAAGTGCTTTTACAATCTTAAAAAGACTACATAAACTTAAAATGTCTACTTCAACATTGTGTGGAAACTAGAGTCCATGGAGTCTTACAATACTTATGTCTTTGTTTTTGGTTGGTGGTGGACTTAGTGGCGTAGTGAGTATTGTTACCTGATGACTATGTATATGCTGAAATTTCTATTTCAACTTTCTGTAGTTTTACAGAAAGTAAAGTTTTAGTGGCAGAGGTGGTCTGCGGAGAGAGGTCTGGAGAACACTGCTCTATGTAGAGTGATCTTCGAGCACATCCACATTTGCCAGCAGTCAATATTGCTCCACCATTATAGTTAATGATTCCTGAAGTGCTGCTAAGGCTTTGAAAAGACTACAGTCCAACCTTGGTATCTGCTGGGATTCTGTTCAGGAACTCCGCATGGATACCGAAATCCGTGGATACAGGGGTTGCAATTTAAGTGCCTTTAAAGGAAAAAAAAAAAAAAGAAATGAAATTATTGCATTACTTTCAGCACCTTTGGTAGCTGAATACAGTACATGCCAATTCTGGGAAACCTGGAAGAGTGTCATTTGAGCTGTTTTTAACCCTGAGGGGCATGGAAACCACAAAGTTTCTGGTTTGAACTGTGTGAAGAAAAGAAATGTGATTTTAGCTCACTTTTTTATTTTAAAGGAATTTAAAACACGACCCCAGTATCTTTGGATTTCAGTATCCGTGGGGGGTTCTGGAATCCCAGTGCATACAAAGGTTGGACTGTGGTCATTTCAAGACCTTAAAGGCATTTTAATCACCACCCTAGTATCCAGGGAAGTTTAATCCATGGCTGCTGGATCTGCAATACCAAGGTTGCAGTTCTATATCAACTGAAAATAACTGTTTCAACATTGAGTGGAAACCAGAGCCTATGGAGCCTTCCTTATGTCCTCATGTCTTTATTTCAGCTTGGTGGACTGACTGGCGGAGCTGGTGGACCAGCATCAGCAGTGAGTATTGTTACATGATGATTATGTCTTTATTTCTCTAAGTATGTGGTATAATTTCTACTTCAACTTTCTGTAGCTTTAAAAAATATTTCTGAAAATGTTTTGTCATAGAGGCATGGAGCTGGTGGAGGGGGGGTATGGAAGGGGAGAAATATATGGAAGAGATGTAAGTCAGTGCTTGCTCAGTGCAGTCTCATTCCTCTTTTATAGAGATCTTCCGGAACCCCCACATTTTCCAGCAGTTAATTCTGCTAGGCCATTACAGTTAGTCTATCATGAAGTGCTATTACTGTCCTGAAATGATTATAAAAACTTTAAACATCTGTTTCAACGTGGAGTCAAAATAAGGCCACATGAAGTCTTAGAATACTCAAGTCTTTATTTTAGGTTGATAGAGTTTCTGGAGCATTGCCAGTGAATGTTGTTGCATGATGATGATGTTTTTATTTCCCTAAGTATTTGCTAAAAATTTCTGTCTCAACTACATAAATCAGTGCTTGGTCAGTCTCATAGAGTGACCATCCATCAAATTTGCCAGCAATCAATATCTCTAGGCCATTATAGTTAGTCTTTCCTGAAGTGCTATTAATGTCCTGTGTTGGAAAGATTTTCAGATTCTTTTCACTGACACAATGCCAAACAATCACAGACCTTTGAAAAGGGTTTGGAGGCTTTATTTCTACAGTAGTAAGTGAATTACACAAGCCAATTGATTAAGTTTGGATACAAATGTTCACTCTAGTTTCCCATCCTGTTTCTCAAAGAACCACACCTAGAAAATCACATTAAATAATGTGGAATAAACAAGTTACCCATGTGACATTGTATGTCACTTCCACCTCCTTATGACAGGTTTGGTGCATTGTCCCAGCTCTAATTAGGCGGTCATTCTGCCCTGCATCCCAAAATATTCCTGGCCCACAATTTTGGTTATACAAGATCCTGGAATTTTCCCTTTGAGAAAGTTATGATCTACACATTCTGCCAATCATTATCTCTTTAGGTCACTTTGACATAATGACCCTCCTATCCTGTTTTTGAGGGGAACAACAGTCATTCTCTTGGCTCCAATTTCAGCTATTTTTCTCAAACTAGAGAAGATAAGTTAACCCTCTAAAATCTCTATCACCTGAAACGACAATATAAACTTAAAGTGTCTATTTCAACACTGAGTGGAAACCAGAGCCCATGGAGCCTTAGAATGCTCATGTCTATGTTAGGTTGGTGGACTTGGTGTTGGAGTGAGTATTGTTGCCTGATGATTATGCATTTGCTGAAATTTCTATTTCATTTTCTGTAGCTTTAAAAATATTTCTGAAAACCTTTGTCAAGGAACAGTGGAGCTGGTGGAGTTGAGGTGGGGGAGGGATAAATATACAGAGGAGATGAGCAGTGAAGGATCAGTGCTTGCTGAGCCTGGTTCTTCTTTTACAGAATGATCTTCCTGAACCTCCACATCTGGCAGTGATCTATATTGCTAGGCCATTACAGTTGAGTCAGTATTTGCTAAAAATTTCTGTCTCAACCACATAAATCCGTGCTTGGTCAGTCTCATCCTCTGTTATTGAGGATGAGCATTTGCCAGCAGTCAATATTTCTAAACTGTTATAGTTAATCTTTCATGAAGTGTTATTACTGTCCTCAAATGGCTATATAAACTTAAAATGTCTATTTCAACATGGAGTGGATACCAGAGCTGATGGAGCCTGATTATATCTTTATTCTTCTAAGTATTTGCTAAGATTTCTATTTCAGCTTTCTGGAGCTTTTACAAATATTTCTGAAACCTTTTGCTAAGGAGCTGGTGGAGGGAAAGTGGGGAGAAAAAAAATATGGAAGAGATGAGCAATTTCTTTAAACATGAAATACTTTAAAAGTATTTCTGAAAACCTTTGTCAAGGAACAGTGGAGCTGGTGGAACTGAGGTGGGGGGAATAAATATACAGAGGAGATGAACAGTGTAGGATCAGTACTTGCTGAGCCTGATTCCTCTTTTATAGAGTGATCTTCCAGAACCTCCATATTGGTCAGAGATCAATATTTCTAGGCCATTCTAGTTGGTCTTTCTTGAAGTGCTTTTATTGTCCTGAAATGACTATATAAACTTAAAATGTATCTTTCAATGTGGGGTGGAAACCAGAGTCCACAGATTCTTAGAATACCTATGTATTTTAGGCTGGTGGACATAATGGGGTGTTGTCAGCAGTGAGTATTGTTACCTGATATTTATGTCTTCTCTAAACATTTGCTAAAATTTCTATTTCAACTTTCTGCAGATTTTACAAATATCTTTGAAAAGTATTTGCTGACAGCCCAACATTTCTACTTCAACTTTCTTGAGCTTTTAAAATTACTTTTTGAAAACCTTGGCCAAGGAGCTACGGAACCGGTTGGAGTAGAGGTGGGGGGAGGGGGGAATTTGAACATGAAAATTGAAAGGCCACTTCTATAGGTTGGCCACTTCTATAGGTCTGTTTCTGAGCACTTTGCCAGGCAGTGTCATCTATTTTATTCATGTAAATGTGTGTGTTCATGTAAATGTTTTGCCTAATACTGATGAAATTCATAAAGAAGGAGCATTTGTCAGGCTTCAGAACATCCCATTTCATTCAGAAAGTTAACAAAAGATTCAGCAGCTAACATTTTGCAAACTGTGTCTCAGATCTAAGTGGGAAACATTCCCTATGGAGCCTAAGAATTCCTTTGTCTTTATTTTAGGGTGGCGCTGGACTTTTAAATGGGCTATCTGTGAGTATTGTTCCATGATGATAATGTCTTTATTTCTCTAAGTATTTGCTAAAATTTCTATTTCAACTTTCTGGAGCTTTTACAAATATCTTTGAAAAGTATTTGCTGACAGCCCAACATTTCTACTTCAACTTTCTTGAGCTTTTAAAATTACTTTTTGAAAACCTTGGCCAAGGAGCTACGGAACCGGTTGGAGTAGAGGTGGGGGGAGGGGGGAATTTGAACATGAAAATTGAAAGGCCACTTCTATAGGTTGGAGTCTTCTGTTTCTGAGCACTTTGCCAGGCAGTGTCATCTATTTTATTCATGTAAATGTGTGTGTTCATGTAAATGTTTTGCCTAATACTGATGAAATTCATAAAGAAGGAGCATTTGTCAGGCTTCAGAACATCCCATTTCATTCAGAAAGTTAACAAAAGATTCAGCAGCTAACATTTTGCAAACTGTGTCTCAGATCTAAGTGGGAAACATTCCCTATGGAGCCTAAGAATTCCTTTGTCTTTATTTTAGGATGGCACTGGACTTGTAAATGGGCTATCTGTGAGTATTGTTCCATGATGATAATGTCTTTATTTCTCTAAGTATTTGCTAAAATTTCTATTTCAACTTTCTTGAGCTTTTACAAATATTTTCAAAACCTTGTGTTATGGAGCTGGTGGAATTGATGAGCAGTTAGATCAGTGTTTGCTGAGCCTCAATCCTTCCTCTACAGACCGATCATTGATGAGCATTTCTCTACTGGCCAGTGGTCAATATTGCTCAGCCATTATAGTTAGCATCAGGGATGGGAAAATCCAGTGGGACTTGACTCGAGTCACTGAGTTGCTGTCCCAGTGACTTGACTCAAAATCAAGTCATAACAGGGGTACTTTCCAAGTTACTGAGTCACACTTTAGTGACTCTCAAAGACCAAGTCGAGTCTCTTCCCCTTTAAAAAGCCTGCCGTGGAAAAAACAGGGCTGCTGCCAGGCTCTGTGTGTGTGTCGGAGCTCTCTCTGAATACTCCTCTGCTGTCCCCACCCATCTGTAAAGAGGGCAGAAGGGGTGGGAGGGACTGCAAGAGCCGGGGCTGAAGTAGTGAGAGGGAGGAGGGTCTTGCACAGAAGGTTTGAGGCTTACCAGAATGACTTGATCCTTTGCAGCCCTATTCAGAAGTAGTCCCACTGTAGCCAGTCTTTCAATGAGGGTTCCCCTTCCCAAGTAACAACAGAGCCATAACCATTCATATTTGTGACTGGATGCAGTCATATATATGAACAAATCACAATACAAGTTCAGCCTTGTTATACACAATTTTTTTATACATGGATTTGACTCAACACAAAAGCCACTGCAAATGAGAAGGAATGTGCTGATCCCTGGAGAAGGGGAAAAATGCATCCCTTTAAAATCAGTTTAAAAAACTGAACAGTCCTTTAACAATAGCCTCCTTAATGAGAGAGAGAGAGAGAGAGAGAGAGAGAGAGAGAGAGAGAGAGAGAGGCAGCTGGTTGACAATCCATCAATCCTTCTCTCTCCAGGGGACCCCTCCCTTCCCCCTGAGCATGTAAAAGAAAGGTGATCACTTTGCATTGGTGAAGGGAGGGACTGAGTGAAGCAGACAACTGATTGATGGATTGTCTTCTTCATGACTCTTACCTCACACCACAAAGGTCAGCAAGACTGTTTTTAAATCACTGGAGCAAAGAAATTTTGTTTTTTTAAATTGATTTGCTATAGTGCGTTTTTTGCCATCCAGGTGAGTGCTTCGAGAACCCACTCGAATAATGAGGCTCAACCTGTAGTTGGTCTTTATCTCTGAATAAGGAATAAGAACAGTGGGCTTGGTTGGCCAATGAGTTTCACTGTGAATTTTGCATGGTTTTTGGTTTATACTGAGTATGCTGATATTGTTGAATGGGTAATTTGAAATCCAGAGAGTATTTTTATCAACTGGTGGGGGGGGGGGAGCATTGGTTTAATTTTTTTGTCAATTCCCATTTTCTGATTTGAATGGTAAGCTTGTCTTCTGAACTTAGTTTCACCAACACAGTGTGAAGAATATAATTCAACTTTTATCTCTGTTTCATATGACCTGGTTAGTAAAAGGAGGAAAAAAGCTTTTCTCTAGTACCAGAAAAGGCAAAGTAAATTTGTGATTTAAATGTTCTTCCAGGCATCATTGGCAAGTGAATCTCTCTCCCTGAAATTAGACTTAATTTGGATTACCTAATGCAAATGAAGCATTTGAGGGTCCAATCCTATGTAACCTCAGTACCAGAGTTGAGCTCCAGCACTCACACTGGGTGTCGTAAATGTGCCATAAGGCATACCTGCGACACCTGGACAGTAGGAGCTGTCAGCGCTGGGTCAGCGCCAGTTGACACTAAGCTTCAGCACTGCTTGGGAGACCAGCAGTGAATATTTTGGGGGCAGGGGAGGTGTAAAGTGGGTGGAACAGGGCAGGGGGAGGGCGGGCCAGGGGAGGAATCAGCCCAGGAGGTGGTGGGGTTGCTGAAGCTGCTCTATCAGTTCCTATTATTCCTGTTGGGCTGCAGGTGGAGCTCTGCATCACCAGTTCCTATCCTCCATGTCGGGTTGCACAGCCCAACACAGAGGCTCTCAAGTTTGCACCAGCAAAATAGCTGGCACAGACTTGAGAAGTCCCATTGCGAAGGTCCCCTTCCCCCAAGGAGATCTTCAGCGGTGCCACTGGATGCAGTGGTATCCATTTTGGCACTGCTGTATCTTGCAAAGCCGCCAGAGATAGGATTAGGCTGTGAGTTAGCAGTTATATGGGTTGGAAATTTTCCAGTAATGATGATATCTTAAATTTTTCATCCAATTCCACACGATGACACACCTTAGGCCCATACGTATTTTCTGTTAAAAGTAAGTGCATAATTATGTTTCAACAAAGGCAAATGGTTTGTAAATGTTCTTCCTGCAAAATTCATTATGAACATAATGTATAGAGAAAGGTGATCATAACTGGTTTAGTTGCAAAGCTGTGTATGGAACAACACTTACATTGCTCCTTCATTAGCCCCAACCACCATCACCATTAATGTGAACAATGTAAAGAGCGAGTAATCTACTGTGCTGTCATGCTTTAAAATATTAGCCTCTCTTCCATTAAAGTAGTGGAATATTTATTACATTTAACATTCCTCCTTGAACACAGATAATTCCACCACTCTTTTATCTCTAATACCACCCCAGTTGTCCCTAGAACAGTAGTACAACTCTTTCAGATTATTCAGTGTCTATGAATATTTTTTTAACATACAGTTTGCAGATCTGGGTGTGTAAATTCATGCATGGTGCTTTAGAACAGTGTTCTAAAGTATGTAGAACATGTGGGATGGGAAATTGGCTGTGATGGAAAAATGTTCACTCTTGTGTGTATTTTGGTACACGCTTCCATTTCCAATGCATCAAATTCAATATAAACATAATATAAAGAAAAATGGTGAGCATATCTGATTTAGGGCTCAATCCTAACTTGTGCTGGAATCAGACAAACAGACCAGGGTGGCATCCTGCACAAGTTTGGGGTCAAAAGCCTGAGGCAAGGGGAAACCTTTCCCCTTACCCCATGTCACACTGCAGCAGCCCCAATGGATCTACTTGGGTGTTCGTCATCTAAAATGGCATAAGTGTCAGATCCTGGCCCCACCTTCCACTCCCCACCTGCCCCTGGCCCCAAAATTCCTCCCTCCTGCCTCCTCCCCACCCCTCCTACGCCTTCTGATACCCTGCACTGGCTGAGCTCAGTTGATGCAAATTCACCTGGCCCGGGGCCCATGTTGGTGTGGGGATGCCGGTGCATGTCTGTGTGCTGCCTTATGTCCCCTGAGAGTAGTGCAAAAGTGATTTATGACTTGCATTGGCAACTCAAAAGGCCACTTCTGTATGTTGGAGTCTCCTGTTTCTTAGCACTTTGCCAATCAGTATCATCCATTTATCCAAGAAAACGAATAAAGGAATAAATGCTTTTTTGCCTAATACTGATGAAACCCATAAAGAAGGAGCATTTGTCAGGCTTCAGAACATCCCATTTCATTCATAAAGGTAACAAAAGATAAAAAAAGTTTCAGCAGCTAACAATTCACAAACTGTCTCAAATTTCAGTGGGCAACATTACCTATGGAGCCTGAGAATTCCTTTGTCTTGATTTTAGGGTATCCTTGGAGACAATGGCAGATTAGTGCCAGTGAGTATTGTTTCATGATGTTTATGTCTTTATTTCTCTAAGTATTTGCTACATTAATCTTCAACTTTCTTAAGCTTTCAAAATCTTTTTCAAGGAGCAATCTCATGGAATGGAGGTGGGGGGAATAAACGTACCAAAGAGATGAACAATGTAGATCAGTGCTTGCTGAGCCTGATTCCTCTATTATTGAGGGATCTTAAGAACATAAGAACAGCCCCACTGAATCAGGCCATAGGCCCATCTAGTCCAGCTCCCTGTATCTCACAGTGGCCCACAAAATGCCCTGGGGAGCACACCAGACAGCAAGATACCTCTTCCTGGTGCCCTCCCTTGCATCTGGCATTCTGACATAGCCCATTTCTAAAACCAGGAGGTTGCACATACACATCATGGCTTGTAACCCTTAATGGATTTTTCCTCCAGAAACTTGCCCAATCCCCTTTTAAAGGCATCCAGGCCAGATGCCGTCACCACATCCTGCAGCAAGGAGTTCCACAGACCAACCACACGCTGAGTAAAGAAATATTTTCTTTTATCTGTCCTAACCCCTCCCAACACTCAATTTTTAGTGGATGTCCCCTGGTTCTGGTGTTATGTGAGAGTATAACATGATGCTTAACCTGTCAATGTGTAGTTTAAGTCTACTCTTGTGTTGCACTAAAATAGTTTTGCAAGTAGTATTCCCAATAGGAACCAACAGAGTATTTTACTCTCATATCTCAGCAGTGCCTTCCCGTTGAACATTAAATGAGGGTATTTAACCCTAAAATTGCCATTGTCGCAAATCCTGAGGCCCAGTATATTCCGGGGATGGGAACATGACTTGAGTGACTCGTCCATAAGTCACAGTCAAGTCACTCCCATCAAAGGCTTGGACACAACTCTTGACTCACAGCTAGTGACTAGGAACTTGACATGGGTCTTGGGCCCTTTTTGGCTTTGAGTCCCTATCGAGTGCCTGTCGTTACAGCATATATGTGTTCTTTAGTAGTAATTTTTTGCATGAAAACTGGAAGTAACTGCTGATTGGAGATAAGTGCAGTTTACACAGCTACAGAGGACATCAGTGGGGGCTGCGAGCCTCCAGGAGCCTGCAAGAGGCCAACTCTGTCCCTCAAGTACAAAACAAGCCCCTTGGTAACGATCGCTGCAGCACCTTGCTACCCCTCCACGCCCCCCTCCCCAACCACGCAAACACTTACTTAGTTCCCAACTCCCCTGCAGGGGTTTGGAAACCACTGATCTAGGAAATTTTTTGGCTGACAGCACAGGGCATCATACTGTAGCATAGGTCACTGGAGAGTGGGGTCCTTGCTTTATCTGGTCAAAACACTGTTTTTTCTCTGCTACACATGGTAGGTGCAGGGAGTGGCTCATTGTGCAGTTTTGGGGTTAAGAGGGATTTGTTTATCAGGATAGGCAGATGGGGGATCACTAAGGGTTGTTGTATTGCTAAACTTGAACAACAGCACAGCTTTTTTTACATAAGTGGTGGCTGAAGTGAAGGACTTCAACACATAGCTGACTGGAGTGCAGTTGGGATGGGAACATCAGGCAGTGTTAAATGACAACTCTGACGCACACGCACACACACACACACACACACACACACTACCATCTCCCTTTCTTCTGTGAAATTTGGCTAAGAGACTTGAGAGTTGCAATTCGAGAGACTTGGATTCCAGTCACGAAGGCTCAGACTTGAGACTTCACTTGAGAATTGGGTTTAGTGAGCACATCCCTTGTATATTCACCCTACATTTCTGGACACTGTTTGGGTGGTCTGACACTTCTGCCATGACTTCCTCTGGCTAAGGGTCATTATAGGAAGTTTCCAGCATTGATGGGGCATTTCCTTATTGAACAGAAGAAGTTCATGGATGGTACTTGGGTTAAACGCTTTGACAAAAGTCCATGAATAACATGAAGAAAAAATCAGGGTTTGTAGGAAAAATAAAGTATTATGAATAATTATGTGTTTCTCTTTCATTTTAGGAGCTTTTACAGACAATTAGAGTAAGTACTGCAGATTTCTTTCTATAGGGCAGTGGTTTTCAAACTCTCGTGGAGAGTTTGAGCCACTGTAAGTACTTGCGGGGGTGGGAAGAGGCAGCGGGGGCGGGGGGAAGGCCGAGGCGCTATCACCAGGATTGCACCACTCAGGGGGGCTGCAGGGGCTTGAGTGCACTCGGGACCCTGCAGAAGGTCACGCCGGGCTCCCCGCACACCCGGGAGGCTGCAGGAGGCTTGGTTAAATGCACTCAGCCCCCCTGAGCGGCGTAATCCTGGGGATCGTGCCGCTGTCTCCTCCCTGCCTCCAGGCTGCCCCGCCCTTTAAGGATACAGAGGCCAGGGCCCACAGGCTGGAGCGTCATGACACCCCAGTTTGAAAAGCCCTGCTATAGGGTGATTGAACCACATTGCCTTCTGTAATGGGGGAAACTTAGGGCCAAATCCTATCCAACTTTTCAACGCTGGCACAGCCATGCCAACAAGGCATGCACTGCATCCTGCAGTAGGGGAACAGTCATGGAGGCCCCCTCCAGGTAAGGTAACATAGATTCCCTTTCCTCAGGGCTTCACTGCGGTTGCACTGGCACTGGAAAGTTGGATAGGATTGGGCCCTCACTCTGCCACATATTTTGTCTTTCATTTCTAAAATAGCCCCTCTGTCCAACCAGATCCACAGAACAATCCTTAAGACTCTATAGAAGTCAACGGAGCTTCACTTCTTGAGCGAGGAGAAAACTGGCCTCACCTAGTTGACCTGATTATGTCCCCCTATTCATAGATACGTAGAACTACAATCAACTCTTCCTTTTCATTCTGGAGGAAGATATATAAAGCACTAATTGGAAGTATGTCTGGGGCACCTGAGAGTTATACTGCTGTAGAGCTAGAATCTCAATCTGTAATGTAGGCACCCCTTGATAGTCACTGGGTTAGATTCAGGTATTCAATTTTTGTATAGAGTAGTGAAATAATCAAGATTTTTCAGACGGATTGAACACCTTGAATATCATTTCTTTTCTTTTACATTTAGGGTATCTTGACAGATCCAACAACTGTGAGTATTTCTGCAGGTCCTCTGTGTACTGAGGAAATGGTCCTCACGGTTGTGTACAATGGATGGGCAGCCCAATTCTAAGCTTCCCAGCATCTGGAGGAACAGCGGTGCCTGAATGATAATCTAAATTTTCTGGTCTTTCTGAATTATAAGGACATTAAGCCTTATAATTAAGCCCCTCCTGACCGAGGAGTTAAGTCAGATAGAGGTTAAAAGAGAAGATGTTTCAGACCTCATTGATAAATTAAAGATCAATAAGTCACCAGGCCCTGATGGCATCCACCCAAGGGTTATTAAGGAATTGAAGAATGAAGTTGCAGATCTCTTGACTAAGGTATGCAACTTGTCCCTCAAAACGGCCATGGTGCCAGAAGATTGGAGGATAGCAAATGTCACGCCTATTTTTAAAAAGGGAAAGAGGGGGGACCCAGGAAACTATAGGCCGGTCAGCCTAACATCCATACCGGGTAAGATTGTGGAATGCCTCATCAAAGATAGGATCTCAAAACACATAGACGAACAGGCCTTGCTGAGGGAGAGTCAGCATGGCTTCTGTAAGGGTAAGTCTTGCCTCATGAACCTTATAGAATTCTTTGAAAAGGTCAACAGGCATGTGGATGCGGGAGAACCCGTGGACATTATATATCTGGACTTTCAGAAGGCGTTTGACACGGTCCCTCACCAAAGGCTACTGAAAAAACTCCACAGTCAGGGAATTAGAGGACAGGTCCTCTCCTGGATTGAGAACTGGTTGGAGGCCAGGAAGCAGAGAGTGGGTGTCAATGGGCAATTTTCACAATGGAGAGAGGTGAAAAGTGGTGTGCCCCAAGGATCTGTCCTGGGACCGGTGCTTTTTAACCTCTTCATAAATGACCTGGAGACAGGGTTGAGCAGTGAAGTGGCTAAGTTTGCAGATGACACCAAACTTTTCCGAGTGGTAAAGACCAGAAGTGATTGTGAGGAGCTCCAGAAGGATCTCTCCAGACTGGCAGAATGGGCAGCAAAATGGCAGATGCGCTTCAATGTCAGTAAGTGTAAAGTCATGCACATTGGGACAAAAAACCAAAACTTTAGATATAGGCTGATGGGTTCTGAGCTGTCTGTGACAGATCAGGAGAGAGATCTTGGGGTGGTGGTGGACAGGTCGATGAAAGTTTCGACCCAATGTGCGGCGGCAGTGAATAAGGCCAATTCTGTGATTGGGATCATTAGGAAGGGTATTGAGAACAAAACGGCTAGTATTATAATGCCGTTGTACAAATCTATGGTAAGGCCACACCTGGAGTATTGTGTCCAGTTCTGGTCGCCGCATCTCAAAAAAGACATAGTGGAAATGGAAAAGGTGCAAAAGAGAGCGACTAAGATGATTACGGGGCTGGGGCACCTTCCTTATGAGGAAAGGCTACGGCATTTGGGCCTCTTCAGCCTAGAAAAGAGACGCCTGAGGGGGGACATGATTGAGACATACAAAATTATGCAGGGAATGGACAGAGTGGATAGGGAGATGCTCTTTACACTCTCACATAATACCAGAACCAGGGGACATCCACTAAAATTGAGTGTTGGACGGGTTAGGACAGACAAAAGAAAATATTTCTTTACTCAGCGTGTGGTCGGTCTGTGGAACTCCTTGCCACAGGATGTGGTGCTGGCGTCTAGCCTAGACGCCTTTAAAAGGGGATTGGACAAGTTTCTGGAGGAAAAATCCATTATGGGGTACAAGCCATGATGTGTATGCGCAACCTCCTGATTTTAGAAATGGGTTATGTCAGAATGCCAGATGCAGGGGAGGGCACCAGGATGAGGTCTCTTGTTATCTGGTGTGCTCCCTGGGGCATTTGGTGGGCCGCTGTGAGATACAGGAAGCTGGACTAGATGGGCCTATGGCCTGATCCAGTGGGGCTGTTCTTATGTTCTTATGTTCTTAAGAACAAGGACTAACATTTCAGTTCTATAGTTTAGGGAACAGAGGGCCCAACCTATCCAACTTCCCAGCGCTGATGCAGCTGTGCCAGTGGGGTGTGCGCTGTATCCTACAGTGGCAATGCAGTCATGGAGGCCACCTTAAGGTAAGGAAACAACGGTTCCCTTACCTCCAGACTGCATTGCAGCTGCATCGAGGTTGGATAGGACTGGGCTCCCAGACTGCTCTCTGTGATGGGAACCGTGGAGAATTAACCCTATGATGTAGTCCAGGGAGAAACTGGAGGTCAGTGAAAGATCTTGTAAACATAGGGAAAGAGACTCATTCAGTGGATGGTCCATAGCTGAGGGGCAATGTGTACATGATTTGTATATGCCAAAGGGTCTAGATCAGGGGTGTCCAAAGTTTTTGGCAGGAGGGCCACATCAGCTCTCTGAACTGTGTCAGGGGCCAGGCGGGGGGGGGGGAGGGAAGAATCAATTTACATTTTAAATTTGAATAAATTTACATAAGTTTATATAAATGAATATATTAAAGATGAACTTATAAGAATGAATAAAGGTCTTGCAATAGCTCAAGGCCTATAAAAGCCCTTGCACAAAGCAAGGTTAGCCTTTCCTTTGCTGCCGCTGCTGCATCACAAATGCGAAACAGCAAGCAGTGGAGGGAGCTCTCATCCCACAGCTCACACGAGAGGTCAAACAGTCGCCCTCACGCTGAGAGAAGTTGTGTTGGGCCAGTGTGGGCTTCAACAAATCTCAGGAGGGTCAGAGGCTCATTGGAGATTGGGGGCTCCCTGAGGGCCGCATTGTGAGGCCTCGAGGGCCGCAAGTGGCCCCCGGGCCGGGGTTTCGGCACCCCTGGTCTAGATTAAAGTGAGAGGATCTCTGCTTCACCAATGATGTTAGGGAACAGAACCCTCTCTCAAATCTTGGAAAGCTGATTTCGTCAGAGCAAAGAGATGTGGGAAGCAGTAAATGGCAATGCTTTGCAAGGGATTCCTCTGTGGAGAAAATGATTCTGACTCCCCAGCTTGTGTATTTTCATGCTCTTTGATTCTCTGCAAAGTTCTGACATGTGAAGTATAAATGGGATCCAAAAGTAAGTGTGCACTTCTGCTTTTTCAGACTCAGCAAGAAAAGCAAGTGAGTATTGCTAACAAACTTGAATGGACAATCTTTGTGTTATATTCAGAATCTTTTGGTTTATATTTTCTGATGTTCCCTTGTGTTTTTTTTAGTCAGTGCAAGAGGAATAAGCGGAGTCAATAAATGGAGAAATAGGTCTGAGTTTTATGCCCTTGCACGCTTTCTGTGAAAAGTAAAAGTTATGTACCGGAAATGCAAAAACAAATACATTTGCCCACATATTCGCCCCCCACTCCAGTTTGTGGAATGAAAATAGGGCCAAAATTATTTAACTATCCAATATCCATGAAGGAATCAAATATCCTAGGTCCTAATGCCTGTCACTCCAGATCCCCTTTAGTTTATTCTCCTGTGTTTGGAGGAGAATATTATTCCCTGGCTTCAGCCATCCCACCCTGACTCCCAGCTGGAGGTTGTCTGTTGACTGGTCCAGGCTTTCAATGTGATACTTCTGGAAGTGTCTTCAGCCTGCTGAAGGTCAGTAGAAGAAGTGTGGAGAGCCAGTTCGAAAGTCACGCTTCCTAATGCTGCTATGTTAAGTTTTGTCAAAATGGATTTATCAGAAGTACTTTGGCTAAACTCACTTGTAGAACAGACTGAATGTCCATGAATACCATAGTGAAATTAGGAAAGTTTTCAGGAGAAATTGCATCACTTGAAGGAATAATAACATCTCTCTTTTAAATTTAGGCTAATCTAGCACAATTTGCGGTAAGTACTGCATACATCCTTTTTAAAACTGGAAATTATTATTATTCAGAATATTTGTATACTGCTTTTCAGCAACAAAAGATCATAGAGTTTACAGAGAAAACCAAGTAAACTGTAAATCTGTAAACTACGGCCTAACTGCAGGGAAGGATGATTGTTCTGTGGATAGATCATAGCTGAGGGGTAGAAAGCAGATGTTTTGCTTGCAGAAGGGTCTAGATGGGATCTCTGTTTTGTTTTTTTAAATGATATTAGGGAGCACGACTCTCCTGTGAATCTCGGAGAACTTCTTGCTGTTAATGGACTAGAAGTTGAAGGCAATGTCAGTGTTTGGAAGATGGTTCTCGGTGTAGAAATGGATCCAATTCCCTTGCCTGTATTTTGCAATACTGATGCACAGCCCAATCCTATACTCAGTGGTGCTGCTGGGTGCAGTGTGCCAAAATGGCTACCGCTGTATCTAGCAGCAATGCTGGGGCCACCAGAGGTCTCGTTGGTAAACACCTAGGTCCTTCAATGGGACTTCTTAAGGGTGTGCCGGCTATTTTACTGGTGCAGGCTTGGGAAATTCTGTGTTCGGCTTTGCAACCTGACATGAAGAATAGGATACGGGGGAGCAGGATTCTGTCAGTCCCACCCCCTCCCAGGCTGGTCACTCCCCCACCCTGTCCTCCTCCCACCCTTCCCTCTGCCCAAAATATCTCCCCCGGGCCACAGGGCCCTTACTGCCACCTGGAGCACTTATTGGGCTCTGGGCAGCGTCCATCTGCTACAGGGCCCAGTGCCAACGGGCTGGTGGAGCGCCGGCAGTCTCTCCTCTCTGGGTGTCACGGACGTCGGTTTGTGAACCAGAGCCAGCCCTGGAGCTCAGTGCCAGTGCTCAGCCTGCATGGGATTGGGCCCTCAGTCTCTGCAGAGTTCTGTGAATGGTGCCAAGTAAAAATAAGAGCCAAAAAATAACTGTGCGTTTTTACATTTCAGGCTGCCAACAATATAGACAGGAACGTGAGTATTGCTAACAATCTTATATGGGCTGTTCTTGGTTTATACATAGAATTTTTTTTTTTTTGAGGGAGAGCTTTGTTGGTACCTTATTTGCTTCTGTGGTGTTGTATGACCACCTTCTGCAAACTTGTTTCTTCAAAGAGATCTTCATTTTTTGCCCATTATATGTAAAAGAAAATTCTAGAAACTTTTGGGATTGTCATACTTTTCGAGAAAGTATCTGGAATCTGGAATTCTAAAATGTCTTTCTTGTGCACCTGCGGCTTTCCAATCATAAGCCCAAAGTTTAGATTGGGTTTACCAGTTTGCAGATAGAGAGTATCTTATGTTTACCTCAGCACAGTTTCCTCATTGAAATTCCCCTTTCCAAAGAGGCTGTTTAACCTTTAAAATTCCCTGATTCAAATAAAGTATACTCTCCCCCCCCCCCCCAAAAAAAAAATCCTTGCTCCTTGTTTGGGTGCTCCAGTATTTTGGGGAATAGCTTCCTCCAGTAGGCAGTCACTATAGAACAGTGGTTCTCAAACTGTGGGTTGGGACCCACTTGGTGGGTCGTGATCCAATTTCTGGTGGGTCGCGAGAAGCTGGCGGCAGCCATCTTGGAAGATGACAACTAGACGGCGCTATTTTGGAAGTGAGCAAAGCCTGGGCATCGCCATTTTAAACTTCCCGGCATTGAGACGTAACTAAGAGCGGCTTGCACATGTGCAAAGAAAGCAGTGTGCTGCTTTTCCCCAGAAAGTGTGCTGCTGCCGTCCAGCTGGACCTCCCTCTGCACTTGGAGGCTTCTCTCAGGGGGACCAATTGCAGAGTGCAGGCTTGGATTGCAGGCAGAGAAGGACCAGGAGAGATGTGGATGAGCCAGCCAGGCTTCTCCCCACCAGTCTTTGTCAGCTTGGCTGCCTTGATGGGATGGGCTGCCTCGGGGTTGCAAGACAGAACAGCTCCCCTCCCTGCAGCTGGACTGGGCTGGAGAATGTAGGTGGAGACCTGAACACAGGGCTTGGGTGAGCAGAGGCAGACCCGCATGATCTCCCCTCTTGTGAGCCTGACCTGAAAGCAGCATCGAAGCCACCACCAGCCCACTGCCGTTCTTGTCCTCTGCATCACAGCCTCTCTCCCTCTCTGAAATCGCCTGGAAGCCACGATCCTTTCCTGCCCTGGCTAGCACATCCTCTCTTTATATCTTTGCTGGAGTGACAGGGGATCCCTGGTTGCCAAGAGAGTAGCCGGGGGGGGGAGGGAGGGCAAGCCTGGCATGTGGGGGGGGGAGAAGCACCCAGGGAGAGTGCTGCTCCCCCAGCCACTTCTCTGATGTGCACCCTTCCCCACTTCTTACTTCTCTCTTAGGCTGCAATTCTGTCGACTCTTACCTGGGAGTAAGCCCCATTGCCAATAATGGGAGTCAATTCTGAGTAGACATGCTTGGGCTTGGGGGCGATGAGGGGAAGCGTCCCTGCTTATCTTCCTTCTGAGGGGATACTACTGTTTTTATTTCCTTTATTCACAAAAGCTCAAGCTAATTCTTGTATTGAGGTGCATGAGTAGGGTGCACTTGTTTCTGGCTAGTGCTGAGCACAGTAGCAATAGCCACATCAATGTTTGTTAGTTTCAAGTGCAATACAAGAAGTAGCTTGAGATTTTGTAAATAAAGACAGAAATAAAAAAGGAGTAAATAAATACCCAAATATTTTGTTCCAGATGTTTTGTTTTTTGCTCGATAGCAATGGTAGCGAGGGCAGGGAGAATTGGAAGAAGCTTCTGAGCTGGAATACTGTCTCTTGTCATTTACAGTTTGAGTTTCTAGGCAAGAACTTTCCTGCTTGATGACATCACTTCCAGCTCTGACATCACAGTGATGTCACTTCCTGTTTGATGATGTCATTTCTGGCTATGACATCACTTCCAGGTTGCTGACATCAAGATTGTCATTCTCAGAAGTGGGTCCTGGGCTAAAAAGGGTGAGAACCACTGCTATAGAAAATTTCCAGTGTCCTTGCGGTAATGTCTAATACAGAAATCAGCAGCTTTCAACAAAATGGGTCCATCAAAATTACTTGTAGAACAGACTGAAAAGTGGATACTGTGGGTGAAATGATCAAGGTTTTCAGTAGAAATAGAAAAGCATGATGGAATAATTGTGTGTCTTTTTAAAAAAATTTAGACACTTGGGAACATACTGCAGGTAAGTATGACAATCTTCTTCGTATTTTACTACAGTTGCCTCTGCCTCCCCCTTATTCTACCCCCGCCCTGCAAATATTGCCATTGGGACATCTTGTACAAACTGACCAGGAATTACTTGAGGGTCTTTCAGTTTCTTTCAGTGTTTATTGGGAATAACAAACGCACTCCAGCTTTCAGTTGGAAGGATGAATGGTCCACTTTGTCCTTTTCAGTGGGATAAAGGCTTTTCCTGCTGGATATTTTGTCTCTCAGTTTCTAGAAAGGTTCTTCTGTTCAACGAGATGTACTAAGCCAGCAGTTCTCAAACTCTCCAAAATTTGAGTTGTGGGGAGCCCCACAGATGCCCCTGCAGGGCTCCTCAAGCTGCCACAAAGCAAAAAATAGCAATCAAACTTATATCTGGTTTGCAATTGCAAAACCATTAGTAGGTTCATATGACTATTTTGAGCCTTGTGGAGTTTTGGGGAGCCCTGCAGAGGAGGCTGGTGTTGGCTTTAGGTAGGTGTGAGAAACCCCCTTTAGCCCTGGCACAATCCTGGTGATAGCTTCAGTGCCATCCCCCTGCCCCACCCCTTAAGGGGGCAAAGATAGGGCTTCTCTGGCTGGTGGGTCACAACCCACCAGTTTGAGAACCCCTGACCTAAGCACTACTAGGGCTCTATGGAAGACAGGGAGACTTCATTTCAGAGTGAGCAGAAAACTAGCATAACCTAGTTGCCTTGAGTATGTTTGTCTCTTCACCAGTAGGCTCTGTCCTGTCACTGCTGAGAATGTCAGAGAAAGAGTATGGAGAAGAGTATGTCTGGAAAACCCTAAGTGTTAGACTGCTCTAAAATCAATATTGCAATAGGTAGCGTGCCCCTGGACAATATCTGGGTTGGGCATTCAGTCTCTGTATACAGTAGTAAAATAACCAAACGTTTTAGAAGATATCCCAAACCATTACAGAATAACATTCTTTCTTTCTTTCTTTCTTTCTTTCTTTCTTTCTTTCTTTCTTTCTTTCTTTCTTTCTTTCTTTCTTTCTTTCACATCTAGAATGTTCTATCAGACTTGGGGGTGAGTATTTCTGCAACTTCTCCGTGTACTGAGTAAATAACCCACATGATTCTTGACACTGGTGGTTGTCTTTCTTGCCAGATGAAACGTGGGGAGTGAAATGTGGCGCTGAGCAAAGCAGAGGAGCAGTCAAGGGCCAGAAAAGATCATCTCTCCTCCCTTGTAAATGTGGTCACAGGAAGATGCCTTCTAGTGAGACAGACGTTTGCTCCACCTAGTCAGTACTGTCAACGTAAACCAAGGGTGTCTAAACTTTTTGGTAGGAGGGCCACATCATCTCTCTGACAGTGTGTTGGGGGCTGGGAAAATAGAATTAATTTACATTTAAAATTTGAATAAATTTACATAAATGAATATATGAGAGATGGAACTCATATGAATGAATGAATGAGGGTCTCATGATAGCTCAAGGCCTGTAAAAGGACTTGTGTAAAGCAAGGCCAGCCTTTCCTTTGCTGCTGCTGCAGACATGACATGAAACAGACAATTCGCGGATGGAGCCCTCGGCCCACAGCTTGCATGAGAGGTTGAGCAGTTGGCCCTCACGCTGAGTGCAGTCACATCGTACCAGCACAAACTCCAGCAAGTGTCCAGTAGGCCAGAGGTTCATTGGAGAACTGGGGGCTCCCTGAGGGCCGCAGATGGCCCCTGGGCCAGGGTTTGGGCATCCCTAACATAGACCTCTAGGATTTCAGGCAGAGATTATATTCTTGTCTATAGCCAAAAACGGCAGAGATTGACTTCTGTTTTGGACCTTTTGTAGGCAAAGCATGTGCTCTGCCGCTGAACCATGGTCCTTCCCCAACACGGAAGCTCAGTATTTGCTCATTATTTCTAGGGGCTGTCTGAATGATAACCCTGTTGTTTCCACCATTCTGAATGAAAAGGGCTTTATGACAACAAGGTTCCATTACACGATAGCAAGCAAGGTTCCATTTGGTATATTAGAGTATGGGCCATGTATACCCTGCAGATGGAACACTTGACAATTAAGCCTCTGATCAAGGCCAGAATGAAAACTAAGGAACAGGATATAAAAACAGGATCGAAATAGAGAGGAAGGGACTCATTCTTCAGCTCGATCATAGCTGAGGGGTAGAAAGCAATCTGCTTCTCCAATTTATGGGAGGAGGAAGGAAGCTCTTTGGACATTAAGAACAATAATTGCTCAGTTCTGCCTTCTTTGTGCATTTCTGGACTGTTACGTCTGACCTGGTCTGCTGAAAGATAAACAGCCAAGGGTGCCAGTGTTGGGAAAAGCTGAGATGGATTGTGATGTTGGGAATTTCTTTATCTGTGTCATATCCTTGATGTGTACCTAGTGAACTTCAATCACGGCTTCCAAGTGGGGTGGAGACAGGCAAATATAGATGAAGTGAAATGATTCAATGTTTGCCAAATGTACAGAAAGTTCTGAAAGGCAAGAGGTGTAGAAAGCAGATAATTTGCATGCCGAAAGGTCGAGAAGCCATTCATAATATTTCTATTTCTGACTCACTGAATTTCCATTTGCCATCATGGAATTCCAAACTACAGGGATATCAGTGAAAGTCCTCCTAACAGTTTTATTATTGCTAATATTCTGTTTATTTGAGTTGTTTTATAAGCTGCATCAAGAGATAGGTGATAAATATTGTTTTTAAAAGAAAACTGTTGTTGTTGTTGTTATATTTTTGCACATTCAGGTGTCATCGACTGGTTTGTTTTACTAGACATCAGCTCCTTTCCAAGGACCTAGGATGTCTGACTTTTGTCCTATTTTAGTGTTATAAATATTGTCACAAAACGTAAACTGTTCCTAGTAAAGCTGCTTTTTGTAGTGCGTGGATGGCAATTTCTGTGGCCCCTATGCTGTCCAGGTGCTCTTCAAGGTGTTTTGGAATTGCACCGAGGGTGCCCACCACCACTGGGATCACTTTGGTCTTCTTCTGCCACAAACTTTCAGTTTGTATTTGTAAATCTTTGTATTTTGTTATTTTTTCCAGTTCTTTTTCTTCTACTCTACTGTCACCTGGTATTGCTATACTGATGATTTGACTTTATTTTTCTTTCTTCTCGACTACAGTTATGTGTGGTGTATTGTATGATTAAGTTGGAAATCCCATAATATTTTTACATCTTCATTTTTAAACTTTCTCAATTTTTTGCTCTCACCAGTTCTTGGCTGTAGATATCTTGTATTTTTTAACAGATGTTTCATCATATCATTGTTGCTACCTTGTCATGTACACATCCATTGGAGATAGACTAAGCGACACAGGGCCCAATCCTAAACCGTGCACGCCAGCTTAGTGCTGGCACACACTGTCGCAAACGTGCTGTAAAGCACATTTGTGAGCCCTTAGTGCCAGTGGAGTGCCAGAGCTAGCCCAGTGATTTGCAGGGACTGTGAAATAACTATTTCTTGCTTCCTGTTTTCTCTTTTAGCTTACTAATGGATTAAATCCAGTGAGTATTGCCCTTTTAAAAAATATTGACAATTTGGGATTTACATAATGTGAAGCATCTGAGTTATCAGTGATGCAGTATGGAATATGTTCCATGAATGTCATTTCCTGTAATATTTTCTTGTTCCTAAAACTGCATTGCTTCTTGAAAATGGGTGAAAAACAGCCCATTCTGAAAGGACAGATTCAGGGTTGTCTTAAAAGTACAGAACAGGCAAGAATGATTTCTTGCACTCTTTTTTAGCATCTTGGTGAACTATTGAGTGTAGTCAGCTTCCAGGGATGCCATTGCCAGGAAATGGAAAGTGGGGGAAAGTGGAGATGAACAGGGATGTTGGGAATTTCTTTAGCAGGCTGATAGGTCCTGATGCATAGTGAGGCAGTGAGATTTCAAGCATGGCCTCTGAGTGGGGTAGAGACAGGCTAAAGTGGAAGAAGTGAGAGAATGATTCAGCTTTGCCAAACACGTTCGGAAATGGAAGGATGGTGTTGAGGCATAGGAAGCAGATGGCCCATTCAGAGAAGCCCAGAGAGAATGAATTCATAGTCTCTCTGTTTCCATCTCTTTGAATTTCCATTTGCACATCAGGGATTTGCAAACTTCAGTGATTATTGATCACTTTTATTGATAAAAGCCCCCCTCTTTATTATTGTTTTTCGTTTGTTTCTTGAGTTGTATTATAAACTGAATGAAGGAAAAACATTGAAAGCATCTGTTATTAAATTTAATGTAAGCAGCACTGAAAAAACCTTGGAAAAACATTAGACAGGTAGACCAATCCAAACCTGCATTTGAGCTGGCGTCGCGGTCCCTGAGCCAGCTCCAAGTGTCACAATCGTGCCGTGTAGCATGTTTGTGCCGACTTGAGAGCCAGCTGGACTGTGCAGAGGCCTGCGCCACCTTGACCAGCCCGGATCCCGACTCTGCACAGGCTGAAACAAGTAACTTTACGGCAGGGAGCAAGGGGTAGGGGAGAGGATGGCAGGAGGGTGTTTTGGGAGGGGACGTTTAGGGGCAGAAAAGAGCAGAACAGGGGGCAGGCCTGGAAAGGGGGCAAGATAGGTGTTGGCAGCGCACATATTAGCCTAACCCCCCTCTTGGCCAGTCCGGCAATACATCAGTCCTCTCAGATTAGTGCCAGCTAAATAGATGGCGGAGATCCTAGTAGCCCCATAGGGCAGGCTGGGGTATTACTTGGGGTAGGGGAGAAATACAGATTGGGAACCACTCAGCCAGAATTCTGAAATCCGAAGTTTTCCGAAAACGAGTTTGAGTGTGGGCATTTCTAAAAACTTTTTTTTTAACTGTTTGCATGCCGGTAGGAGCCAGCCAGCACAGTGCAATGCATGCTGGGGCTATACCCAGCTGAAATACAGACACTTTGAGCATGCAGATCCCCCCTTTTTTAACTCCTCTCCCTCTAGCTGATCTCACCAACTAAAGTGATTGCTCCTGCCGGGCCTAACTCCCCCTCCTTTCGCAGAGTGGGGAGGGAGACCCAGCAGCACAGGAGGGTAGCAAAAGCAAGAGCCAGCAGATATTAACCCCGCCTTCTCTCCCAGCATCTACATCTCTAAGGCTTTGCCTTCGCTGAGCTGCTGCCTCAGCTGTTGTGGTTTGTTTTTTATTTTTTAGACTGTTTCTTTCGTTAGGAAAATGTGTTGTTAAGATAACAGGTGTCGCTTAAGCCATCTGTGGGAGAGTTTTGTGTGGGAGATTACACGATCAATGAGCACCTCCCACTAATAATTAAACTTGATTTTTGAGATCCCCAGAAGAATCTTACCTTACCCTTACCCCTAAAAAAATTAAAAACAGCGATCAGAATACCCTGGACCTCTTTTCATCTCATTGCACACTGACAAGGCACTAAGATTGTCAAGGCACACCATCCTTTTTTGACAAATGACAAGGCACACCATGCTGTTGTTCAGGGGCTCACATCCCCCAATGGCCCTACTAATAAAAGACCCTGTCCCAAATTTTCATGGCACACCTGCAGACCATTCCTGGCACACCAATGTGGTTGAAAATGGCTGCTGTAATTAAAAGGTTTGTCACCTATTATCTAGGCCCAAACGTGGGGAGTGTATGGCTGATATTGCAGCTAAGGTTGAACCCCACACCCTAATTACGTTATATGAAGAACTGCTAAGGCACATTAGGATGGAATTAGGATAATTCCCCCACCCTACAAATTAACAAGAAAGTGTGTAAGAATGAAAATGAAAATGGTTTGATGATGAATGTAGGGAACTGAAGGCCCTGATTCGAGACCTACACACTCAATAGATGGATCAAATTCTTCTCTTGCCAAACTTCAGTGATACCCCTAAATGCCTTCTCTCACCACTTTTATTCTTACTAGTACTGTATTTACTTGAGAGTGCAATTCTAATCTTAAATAGCTGATGGAGATCCAAGGAGTCCTATAGGACAGGCTGGGGCGTTACCCAGTATAAGAGGAGAAAATCCCCTTACCCAAGGTAGATGTCCAGCCTCCTCCTAAACTCTGCTGGATACAGGTTGCCAGTTGTCCTGTTTGTGAAATCATGACTTTTTCCTTTATGTTGTGGGTTCCTGCTGTTGCACCTGTTCCACCTCCTTCAGTAACTATTACATTTTTTTTAAATACAGAGAGTTTAGGATTTATATAATGTGAAAGGGGCACCCACGTTATGAGTTTGCTGTGCACATTGTCTTGTTTCTAAACTTACATTGATTCATAAGAATGAATTGTTAGATAATGGATGAAAACAACTCTAGCCTGAGAGGAAGGTTTCCTGATGGTTTAAAGATACAGAATAGGAAAGAATGATCTCCTGCATTCTTTCTTGGTGTGGTGATGAAGTATTGAATACATTGTATTGTATATTTGTTTAATTTTGTAGATAGCACTTTAGGTTAGGAAATATGAGGTGTGCATGCCAGCAGTGTGATTCACTGAATTTGAGAGTTGGATTTAAAGTGGGGAGAAGTTCTACCTCCCATCATTTTAATGTCTGATGCCCCAATCCATGCTTTCCTAGTGGCCATAAGCAGGGCCAGCCCAACACCTCCTGATGCCCCTGAGGCAGATGATCAATGCAATTTCCTTTGACTGCCTCTTCTCCTCCTACTCTCCAGCACTCTAGATCTGCAATCCCCTCCCCTCCCTATTTCCTCTGTGCCCCTCTGATCAATGGAAATTTAGCAGGCACAGACTCGAGGTGCCCCATTGTGCTCTAAGAGAGATAGAGGCTGCCCCATAGTCTTTTAGTAGTCTTTGTGGCTTAGCAGTGATTTTCAGGGACTGTGAAATAATGACTTCTTGCTTCTTTCTTTCTGTTTTAGATACCTCGTTTAGGAAACCTAGTGAGTATTACATTTTTAAAAAATACGGAGAGGTTGGGCTTTATATAATGTTAAGAGGTCACCTGAGTTAGCAGTGATGCAGGTTAGAAAATGTTCCACAAATGTCTTTTTTCTATGAAGATTTTCTGATTTCTAAAACTGCCCTGATTCATAGAAATGAATTGTTCTCATAATGGGCAAAAACAAGTCTAGCCTGATTGGGCAGTTTCAAGGAGGTTGTCAAGAAACAGAGTAAGAGAGAATGATCTTTTTCATTCTGTTTTAGGCTGATCTTTCTTGCACCTTTCAAGGGAGTATTTTTGTTTTATTACAAATGTAACAAATGTGACCCAAATGTCATAGAATTTAGAGCCTCCTCGTCAAGCTGGTGGCCCAAAACGGAGACTTAGAATCTGGTGGAGCAAAGTTCCACCTGTCCCACCTTCCTTCTGCTCTGCTCCTTCCCCCAAGAATGCCTCCTCCCTGCCCTCTCTCCGCCTCCCCTTACTCCCCCACCTACGTCTCTGCTGCCCGGCAGTCCACGCAATTGCCAAGCAGTGGAGCCCAAGTGCTCCACCAGCACTAGCCCAGCACTCCTTATGGCATGTTTACACACTAAGCCAATGTGCACCCTTTAGGATTGGGTCCTGAGTCGTTTTGAATCATGAGTTGCTGGTCCTTGAGCAAAAATGCACGGAAAAAGGGAAGTTGGTAGTGGAGTGTTTAAGTAATCAAGCACACACTAAAGTGATAGGGACTCAAGTCATTTTGAGTTCAGCTGAGTCGGGTTCAGTGATGTCCATCACTTGAATCAACTTGGTTGTCAAAAACAGCTGCTTAGCATAACTCGAGTCTAGTCAACTTGAGTCAAGCCAACCCAAGTTGAGTGCCCTTTCCTGCTACCTAGAGGAGCTCCCTGGGTAAAATCCTAGAAAAATGCTGAACTTCAGGTGTTCCCATCAAAATCACTCTTACAGTAGTGCCTGCAGAATCAGGGGACATGACAATTCTATTGGACATCCACGTTTCCTACCCTTTACATTTTAATGGTGATTCAGGCCCAAATGACCACTGTAAACTTTTGTAAAGTAAAAAAAAAGATAAGTAACTGGGTTACTTCATTTCAGGCTGGAGGTGTTGCTAACGTGCCCATGAGTATTAAGAAGTTTGTACTGATGGTTGTTTTGTTCGTTTTGAGGAAACCGACACTGCTAGGAATTGGTTTGGCTGGATGATTCCCCAGTGAGATCCACGATTCTGTGGGATCTCTGCTTGTGACATTTAGGGCGCAATCCTAACCCCTTATGTCAGTGCTTTCCAGCACTGGCATAGCAGTGCCAATGGGACATGTGCTGCATCCTGCAGTTGGGTGTCACTCATGGAGGCCTATTCAAAGTAAGGGAATGTTTGTTCCCTGACCTCAGAGCTGCATTGCCCTTATGTCAGTGCTGGAAAGCACTGATATAAGGGGTTAGGATTGAACCCTGTGGCAACCACTGTAAATAAATATTGAATTATCAGGTGGATTGCTGTAATTCTGCTAGTGGCTTAGCCTGAACTTGCAAGCCTAAGCATCCCACATACGTTCCGTAAAGAATAAAAACGTGTGTGTATCAAAAAAGCATTTTTCAAAAACTTTCCTTCTTGTCAGCAACTCTGAAGCTGCAATCCTGTATACAGTTACCTGGGAGTATGTCTCATTGCGCTGAATGGAATTTACTTCTGAGTACACTCTTAGGTTTGTACTCTGAGCACAAACACTCATAACAGCCCAGCAAAATCACTGGTGCACACTGAGCAGCCCATGTAAGGCTGATCGGGCCGGGGTGGAGGTTATGATATGGCCTGAGCTGTAGTGGTGCATCTGACTTCCCTTCTTGGTATGGTCTGATTCCTGGTCCAGCCTCCTCCACACCCTTCATGTTCTCCTGCCACCTCCTGCCACAGTCATGTCAGTACTGATCCTTACCCCTGCTTAGCTGGCTTACTAGTAGTCATGAACGTGCTTTACGGCACGTCTGTGACAGCCTAACATGTAGTAAGGGTTACATTCTAAGTTGGGTTTTGGATTTTTTGCACGTCTGAATATTTTTGTATAGTAATTTCATAATTTGAAAGTAATTTCATATTTTGAGTTTTAAACGATAGGGAAAAAAGTGAATAAAACAATATCGCTGTTGAAATCACTAAATCAGTGGGAATACCCCATATCTGAGGTTACCCATATGCCAAAAACAAAACAGAAAGCTGTCATTAAACACAGGAAGGAATTCTAGCTATGCAGATAGTTTTCAATGAAGCAGGGTGGCCCATATACTCCAGAAGAGGTTTGCAGAAAGAATGGGCTGGGTTGGTAAGAACAATGGCAGTCCTGTTCCTGGTGCTGCACAGGGCCATGACCACAAGCTGCCGATACCACGAGACGGGCTACTGCCCCTGCCGCCCCCCCAACCAGTCCCAACCCAGAAGGCTTCCAGAGACTTTGTAAGGCTCTTAGATGGCAGGAAAACATCACTTCTGGTTTCACAGAGGAAGGCCTTAGAAGACCTGACAGCCGGGAATCCTCTGGGGAGAGGCCCACAGGGTGCAGCCTCAAATTGCACACTGGGCAACAGAGTCCCGCGAGGGGGCACTGAGACTGAATGATGGTGCAGAGCCAGACCACCAAGCCTAGCACCCCTGGTTATTTGTCCCCCCCTTGCCCCCCCTTAGGTGCACTACTGAGTAAGAAGCACTGAGGGGCACAATCATAAAAATAAGTGGAAGCAATTAGGGACCAAAATCCCTTGTTGGGCCTGTTTGAGCTTTGGCACAGCCTTTTATTACTGTGTAAGTGGTTCATATGGACCACAACATTCTGGTCCCCTGAATTACCAGGTGTATTGTTTTCAGTGGGGAAAAAAGGGTAAAGAGCAGAGCCCAAAGGCCACACAACTTAATGAGTAGCAGCCGCAGGCATGTTTCGTTTCATTTCCCTCTCTGTTTATAGATTTAAGGATACCGGACATTGAAGACTGGAGACCACGCTGACGGAGACTGCCTGCTCTCACGCATTCTACACCGCCACCTCGAGCCAAGGAAATGAAATCAGAGAATCACAAATCCTACTAGAAGAATCTAGATAAATTCTGTCATGCAGATTGATTTTGTTGCCTTCCTGGTGGAGGGCTGTGTGCAGTAAGGACGTCTCCCTTACTGTCTTGGAGGATGGCAAAAGCTTTGCAAAAATAAAATAAAACTGCAATCGCACAGAGCTGGTTTGTTTATGTGCTTTCATTAATGGTCCACGCAAGAAAGTAACATTTCATTACAGCAGCTCCCACCACAAACCACACGAGACACTATTTTGTTTGGTATAAACTGGGCCACTTTGTTAATTTCACATTACCAAGCAAATTCCGCAGCAGATCCTGCACTAGGGAGCTCCTCTCCCCCTTTAGTGAGAACTCCTACCCAGCGGGAGACAGAAGCAACAGTTCACTTCCCCATAGGGCATTGGCACCCTGGTTCCGATCGGAGGTGGGCTCTCTGCGACAAACATGGATTCCTCTCCCACTCCCAGCCCCCCACTGCACCTGCCAGAAGTGGCCAACTGACTAAACCACCACAGGAAAAGTGGAGTTCTGCTTCAGGAACCTTTATTGCCATAATACAATTATCAGAGATCAACACACAAGGATAAAAATATCAGTTCCAAGAATAAACCATGTTCATAACTCTCTGCCTTGCCATCAGTTTCAGGAAGCCTGCAACCCTCCCAAGAGTCTTAGCGCCTTTCACCGTGAGGATGCCCCATATCTTACCCTGATCGGACAGCCCCTCATCTAATTGAGGTAGGCGGAAAAGCCTCTCACCTATGGCCACTCCCCCTCCGGGTACATCACCTGGTGCGGTCCACACCACCCACAGACCCCTAGTGACACAACTGCCTTTTACCAGGCAACTGAATTGTGTTATGTGTGTCCCCCCCCCAAATTGTTTCTAATGACAGAAATTGTTCTGGCACCCATCACCCCTTCTCTCACGACCCTCCAGTTCCTGAATCATTCCTTCTCCCAGTGTCCTTTAGTGTTTCTTCCTCTGAAAGCCCTGTGTGGGTTGGAACTAGCCCTGTAGCTGGTTGTCTTTATTACCCTTCCTAAATCAACTTTAAAAGAACCCTATAGTGTGTATGTTTGTCTTGACTTAGGAATTGCCTACAATCCAAACAACCTGGAAAGATGGGAACAGTAAATTAAATGCTTTGTAGGGCTTTGAATGCCCTGAGATAAAGGCTCCATGCCAGGCTAGCTTGATACCCAGTAATAAATAAATGGACTGGTGACCAGTCGTACCACTGCTATATCCTGGTGTTATGAACAGTTAAGCATAGATGGGTGGTTTGCGGAAGCAATTGGCAAAATCTGGGTGTAGTTCTCATATATCAATTGAGAACTAACCCTTCTGGGAGGCAAAGATGTTCACTGGACACAATTACCCCGCTGGAGGCTATTCCCTCACCTCTCAGAGCTTCTGATAGATAGTATTGGGTAGGCAGAAAAAGAAAAAAGCACCAAAGGTCAATCAAATGAAAAACAAAAAAAATTCTGACCTGGCTCCAACTAACCTCCAGGCTATCCCCAGGGTGGGTGTGAAGGGAGAAGGGTCCGGCTGAGCTCTGAATGGTGACATTAACATGTAAGTGGACCTTGTGGTTCCCTTTAGTATCCCCCTTTTTCCATCACCTGGGGGGCATTTTGTTTGGATTGTGTGGCCTTCCTCCTCGCCTGGGTGGTCCTTCTCCCTCAAGGGCTTAAGGGCCAATTCTGTCCTTTATCCAATTCTTTGGCTCATCATTGTACCCCTTTCTGTGGTGTGGACTGTGGGTTTGCTGCTGTCTCTACCCCCTTGTAGGAGTGTTAGGAACTTTTGCTGGGGTTTTAATTTTGTTGCTGTGCGAGAGAGAGAGAGAGAGAGAGAGAGAGAGAGAGAGAGAGAGAGAGAAGCCAACCTGACCAGAAAAACCAAAAAACAATCATAGCAATTAAAGCATAAAACAGTATTTATTGAGCAAACCAAAACAAGGAACTAGGAGAAAAGGACAGGATCTGAAAAGAAAGATACATAGGTAAATAATATAAAAAACAAAAAACAACCCTTCCTTCACAGCAACAAACCTCCTCCCCCCCAGGACCCAGTGACTCTTTTCACTCCCTGTCCAACCAACTCTCTCTGGCTGACCAACTCATTCTTCCAGCTACTCTTTGAACATTCCAGAATCCCCCCTTCACTCAACAGTGTCCCCCTCCTATGAACGGCCACACACTTGAGAAGGTCGTTCACCTCTTGACACCCAATACAAGGGTTTGCGTAAAGACCGTTAGCGCTGTGCGCGCTGTCGGCCATTGCTCCGCCCCACCTCATGCGGGCAGGCTGAGGAGGCAGGCTCCCATTGGATCGCACAGTTTGGTGCGGTGGGGGCTGAGCTCACGTGGGCAATTCCTGCCCACAGGAGCTCCGTCCGGGGAGCAGCAGCAACCCAACCTGCCCTCCCTTTGCACAGTCTGAGATTAGCTGGTCGCTCTTGCAGGGCCAGGTAGGAATTTTTTGCTGGCACCTTGATTGGCCGTAGGTGTCAGTTTTTTCGCCTAACCCAGACTGCTGTATTGGGAGGTGTGGTTCTGATAGGTTCCCTTTCCTCCGGTCACTTGGTGTGATGCGTGCGGGGCGGGGTAGGTAGGGCAACTTGGTGTCCATCCAGGGCAGCAAGGTCAAGGGGGGGTGAGCCAGAACCTCCCACATGATGCCTAGCCGGCTTGAAGAGGTAGGCTGGCAACCCCCCCTGACTGGTCTGGCTACGCTTGCATGGTTTGCCCAGTGAGCCAGCTGGCCAGCTCCCCTGCCCCTTTTGGGGGTGACGTAGACAGGCTGCACCCAGTCGATTGACTGGTGACAGCCCGAGTCAGTTGGTTCGCCTTTTAGCCCCAGGGGAGGTAGACGGCTAGGTCCATTTTCCCCAATTTTAGGCCCCTGCACGCCAGGGGGCTAGCCCCCTGGCGCCATCTAGCCCTGCTGCTGTTTTGTGTTGTTGTTGTAAATAAAGTGGCCCTAGTTCAACCCAAGAAACCTCAGCCTGGCGTCTTATTTGGGGGGTCAGGGGTAATGTCTTTAAACGACAGGACAAAAGGGGACCATTTCCAACACTGTATGAGACCACATGTGAAAAGTAGTATGGCCATTGCTGTCTCAAACATTGCAAGATCTTCCTTTAACCATCCTAACCAACTCAGAGTCCAAGAAAACCATTTCTTTATGGAGTTCTTTGTTCCTTCTGACATAACACCCTCCCCATCTTAGTCCCATTCTGAGACATCTGGTTCTGCTGGGTAACCCCATGTTGTACAGTTCCTAAAGAGCTATTAGCATAAGCATAGAACCCCTGTGGCCACTGGGCGTACAGGTTCCCTTCTGGCAGTTAGAATCCTGTGGAGTGCCAATGGGCTTTGGAGGGCAATCTGTCTGAACTGTTCTTGCTCTTTAGCCTGAAGGACCATGGTGTCCATTGTATGGTTTGTTGCTAGCTCCAAGATGTCTTGGAGATGCAGAACTCCATGTGATGGAGACAACTTCCAAGTTATTGAGGTTGCTGCCAATACAAACCAGCCCCAGCTGTAATTTAGGCCAAAATGCCCTTGGTGAAACCCAAACTGTAGACAACAAACGCAAAGGTAAGTCTTAAAAGCTTTACTTAAGTTCTCTTAACTCAGATAACAAACAATGCAGACAAATAACACAACTTCCCTCTCTCAGGTTAAATCCACCCTACACCCTTAGGCCAGGCAGAAGTTATTTATCAGCCAAGAACAGTAACTGATGTTAAAGGCTGACTCCCTCGGTGGCACTAGGCAGCAGACGTGCGCTACATCCAGCACAAGTTTGGGTCTGTCCGAAGCTCAGCCCGAGGCAAGGGGGAACTTTTCCCCTTACCCCAGGGAGAGCCGCAACTCCTAAAGAGGTGGCGCAAATCCAAGCAGTGTGGGACTGCTCTGGTCCGCTCAGAAATGGGGCTGGGATCCAGCATAACTGCCAGATCCTGGCCCCACCTCCTGCTTCCTGTCTGCCCGCCCATGGGAACACCTGCCACCCACCCTCCCTCCCCACAACCCCCCCAGACCACCACGTCAGCCGAGCTTGACCAGCGCGAACTCACCTCTTCCTGGGGCCCAGGACAGTGTGGGGAGGCCGGCGCATGTCTATATACTGGGCTTACCCCCCCTCAGAGTGGCACAAAAGTGCTTTACCAATGGTAGGTTGGGAGTGCGCCCTGAGTCATTTCAACAACCTGTTTGGGAAGAATTAATCCACCCAGTTAGGCTTTCTTATTGGTATCCACTTGCCCCCAGCTTTTGGCACCAATGATGACTTACCACATGACAATTTCATAACCTTTCCTTATTGACAAAAGGTATTGGCTTAATTGACAGGGTAAATGTTGTATTTGTCCACCTGAAATTTCAGGACAGATGGTGGTATAAATGCAGCAGGTGGAGGGACCCATTCCTCACATCACTCCAGAAAGGCACCAAAGGAAAGCCAAGATGAACCTCCCGATTCTGCCTGCTCTTCTTCTCGTCTCTCTCCTCTGCCCAGCAGGGTGCCAGTTATTGGTAAGAATCCTCTTACTCATCAGGGAGCCATGACATACAATTCCTTAACGATTCTTGTCAGTGAACTGCGCAGATAAGTTTGCTATTTTTATGGACACAAATCTCTTCTTCAGGCAAGACCAAACATGTTCATTTGACTGTGCTGCTGTTCGCTATGACTATACTTGGTTAAAACAGATAGCGGTCAGCCAGGGTGATGATGAAGCCAGGGGTTGGACTCTTTTCCGGACAAAATGCACAAACTAAGTTCACAAAAGAGCATTGAATTGTGTCTCCTCATGGTGAGAAGCCACAATTCCACAGAAGACTCTTGAGTATTGTTACATGATGATTTTGCCTTTATTTCTCTAAGTATTTGCTTACATTTCTATTTCAAAGTTCTGGAACTTTTAAAGATATTTTTGAAAAGTATTTGCTAACAACCTGACATTTTTCTTCAGCTTTCTTAAGCTTTGGAAACCTTTTCAAGGAGCTATCTGGTGGAATGGAGGTGGGGGGAATAAATATACCAAAGAGATGAACTATGTAGATCAGTGCTTGCTGAGCCTGATTCCCCTGTTATAGAGGGATCTTAAGAACATAAGAACAGCCCCACTGGATCAGGCCATAGGCCCATCCAGTCCAGCTTCCTGTATCTCACAGCGGCCCACTAAATGCCCTGGGGAGCACACCAGATAACAAGAGACCTGCATCCCGGTGCCCTCCCTTGCATCTGGCATTTTGACACAACCCATTTCTAAAATCAGGAGGTTGCACATACATATCATGGCTTGTACCCCGTAATGGATTTTTCCTCCAGAAACTTGTCCAATCCCCTTTTAAAGGCATCCAGGCCAGATGCCGTCACCACATCCTGTGGCAAGGAGTTCCACAGACCAACCACACGCTGAGTAAAGAAATATTTTCTTTTGTCTGTCCTAACCCCCCCCCCCCAACACTCAATTTTAGTGAATGTCCCCTGGTTCTGGTGTTATGTGAGTGTAAAGAACATCTCTCTATCCACTTTATCCTTCCCCTGCATAATTTTGTATGTCTCAATCATGTCCCCCCTCAGGCGTCTCTTTTCTAGGCTGAAGAAGTGATCTTCCAGAACCTCCACCTTTGCCAGAGGTCAATTCTGCTAGGCCATTACAGTTAATCTTTCTTGAAGTGCTATTACTGTCCTGAAATGACTATATAAACTTTAAATGTCTGTTTCAACATGGAGTGGATACCAGAGCCAATGGAGACTTCAAATACTTATGTCTTTATTTTAGGATAGAGGACTTTCTGGAGGATCGCCAGCAGTGAGTATAGTGATGATGCATAATGATTTTGTCTTTATTTCTCTAAGCGTTTGCTAAAATTTCCATTTCAACGTTCTGGAGCTTTTAAAAATATTTCCTATTTGGCAGCCAGAGTAGAAACCAGAGCCCATGTCTTTACTGTAGGTTGGAGGACTAAGGGCCCTATGCTATCAGTCCAGTGCCAGCCTAGCACCAGTGCTGAGTGTTGCAAATGTGCCATAAGGCATGCTGTGACACTCACCGCCGGCTGGGCACCAGTGTATTTCTCTGTATTTGCTAAAAAATTTGTTTCAACCATGTAAATCAGTGCTTGGTCAGCCTTATCACTCTGTTACAGAGCCATCTTCAAGCACTTCTACATTTGCCAGAGTCAATATTGACAGGCCATCATTTCTTGAAGCACTATTACGGTCCTGAAATGACTAGATAAAGTTAAAATTTGCATTTCAACATTGAGCGGAAATCAGAGCCCATGGACCCTTAGACTACCCTTATCTTTATTTTAGGGTGGTGCGGTTCTTGGAGCACTGCCAGTGTATATTGTTACATGACAATCGTGTCTTTAATTTCAACATTCTGGAGCTTTTAAAAATATTTTTGAAAATTTTTGAAAAGTATTTGCTAACAGCTTAACATTTCTACTTTGACCTTCATAGGGTGCAATCCTAACCCCTTATGTCAGTGATTTCTAGCACTGACATAAGGGCAATGCAGCTCTGAGGTAAGGGAACAGACATTCTCTTACTACTTTGAGGAGGCCTCTGTGAGTGACAACCAACTGCAGGATGCAGCACATGTCCCAGTGCTGGAAAGCACTGACATAAGGGGTTAGGATTGTGCCCTTAAGCTTTTAAAATTATTTTTAAAAGGCCACTTCTGTATGTTGGAGTCTCCTGTTTCTTAGCACTTTACCAATCAGTATCATCCATTTATCCATGAAAATGAATAAATGAAAAAAAATCCTTTTTTGCCTAATACTGATGAAACCCATAAAGAAGGAGTATTTGTCAGGCGTCAGAACATCCCATTTCATTCATAATGGTAACAAAAGATAAAAAAAAGTTTCAGTAGCTAACATTTCACAAACTGTCTCAAATTTCAGTGGGCAACATTACCTATGGAGCCTGAGAATTACTTTGTCTTGATTTTAGGGTTTGCGTGGAAATTGTTTCCGCACTGTCCAATGAATACTCGAGACAACAAATATGGGAGAAAGGGCAACTTTATTTCATGTTACCAAGAGAAGCAGAGGCTGAGACCTGCAGCATCCGAGGCAGCGAAAGCCCCTGTGGTGCGGGGAGGGACCTCTGGGCGGTACCAGAAACCTCTGCCCCCAGGCGGGCATGCACCCGACTCCAAGTCACGCCCCGCTACTGGGACAGCGCGTCTCATCCATGTCTATCCCTTAAGGGGAAGGCAGCCGGACCGCAGACTGCGCCACCTCGAGCCGCTGAGCCTCTGAGGTGTGCCCCACGGTCCCGGCCCAAGGCCCCGTCTACGTCCTCATGCCACCAAGCCCCTGAGGACTGAAATAGGGTTCTGCCCTGCCTATGCCGCCTGAAGGTGCATGCCAAAGTCCCATTCACGCCTCCTAACCCGCACCACCTGCCACAAGGAGGTGTCAGCCTAGCGCTTGACCCCCCCGCTCCCAAACAGGGGCATAAGCGACTTAAGGCCGTCCTGCAGTTCTTAAGGAAGATGCCTGCGCCTTTCTCCGACAAATGAACACACATCGCCCCTGTACAGGTAAGGTAGCGACAACACAATTGCAAGATGCATTACCACGCTGCCACCAGTGCGAGACACCAAGCCACCAATGCCCTTGGTGATTTTCCTGCGCATCCTTTCAATCTTAGTGCAGCAGAAGGCCCTTCGCCATCCACAACGCTGCAAGAGGTCCGACCAGACCAAGGCGGTAACCAGGCAGCCAACACATAAGGGTGCTGCTGTCCTCATGGGCTCTGCTCATCAGAGCCAGACCAGACCTCCTGCAAAGGTCATCCTCGCCCAGGTGGAGCACCCAAAACGTCCGGTGGGCGGTTCACATTCAGTAACTTCATCAACGCAGGCAGCAGCTGGCCCCATCTCATCCCCTTCTTGGCTAACCAAGCGACCTGCACTGCTGGGCTGAGGCCCAAGTGCGATCTGAGGGGGGTTGCAGCCGCACTCTTGCGGGCCCAAAAAGACCATGGAGTGGCCGCAGCTTAATATGCGTACAGGGCTACCACAGTGTCCTGCAAAATGAAAGCAGAGATGTTAATGCAAGGTATCCCTGCTGCTGCTGGCGCAGCTTAACACGCACCCTGGGCCACCACAGCGTCCTGCAAGATGAAAGCAGAGAGGTTATAGCAAGGCATCCCCTCCAGCGCTGCTCCCCCACAGATTGGGGAATGCCCAGAACACCAGAGTCACTGGTGAACCGTGCAATACTGGTCGACAGAACATTACCCCTTTCCTGGGTGGGGGCAGAGCACCCATTAAACGGTTGCTAATAGAACGCCCCCTCTCAAAGAAGAAGGGGCCACAAATCCATAAGGGAGGTTGTAACCAAACATTGCCCCTCCCCCAGGAGCCGGGACAGTGCACCCATTAAGTGGGCTGGTAACGAAACATCACCCCTCTCTAAGGAGAAACGGCTATGTGGGTTGTTAACAGAAACCTCCCCTCTTCCAAAGGCCTAGTGGCATTATGCCCACTAAGTGGGTCTGCACCAGAACACCCCTCTTCTCTGAAAGGAGTAGGGGCAGTACTCCTGGTAAGCACACTGTTGACAGAACACCCCCACCGAAGTCGGGTAAGCACACCCATTAGGCAGCCTGGTAACAGATCATCATCCTCCCCTAAGGAGAAGGGGTAGCATGCCTGTTAAGCAGGTTGGTAATAGAATGCCACTCTTCTCTTAAAGGCGTAGGGGGCGGCACACATATCTCCTCTCTCAAGGAGCAAGGGCGGCATGCCCACCAAGCAAGTTACTAAATGCCCTGCTGATGCCCAGGGAAAACATAATATTAAATGCTATACTCACATATTAAATGCCCCATCCACTCTGCCCCATTCCTTGGGTGCTAAAGCCTGGCCAGGCAGCTTTCAAAGCGGCTCCCACATAGATGGAGTGCATGCTGTAAGCAATCCGAGATGGCCAGGGGCTCCCCATATGCCTCTAAATATCCTCCAGAACTGATGAAGTATTAACAAGGAGGAGGTCAGGTGCCTGGGAGGAGATTGTTGTGGGTGGTTGGGCTGGTGTATCTGTACTGGCTTGCACTCATTGGAGCTCATTTCATGCCTGTATACTCATCATTAAGTCCCATTAAAATCAATGGAATACACTCCCAGGAAAGTGTGGAGAGGATTGTAGCCTTAAGTCCAGCTATGTCTACCCGGATACAAGACCCCTTATACTCCTGGGACTTATTCCTTGGAAGTTGGAGCCAGGATCTGAGCCCTATGGTCCAAGCCTCTTCGTGCCCCAACAGAAGCAAGCCCCCACTATCCCCCAGGGGCTTACTCCCCATAAAGTGGGCGAGGACCGCAACCCTATGACCGAGTCTCTGTGTGCCTGTTCAGAATTGTCATGAATATGTACAGTTTAGGCCTAGTAGCATTGCAAAGCCTGAACCACAGTAACCCAGTAACCCAGAAGGGGCTTGCAAGGGGCTTGCAGTCCTAGCTGCCAGGATTTACAATTCAATGGAAGGTGATAATGTAGCACCTGGGCAGCCAGAAAGAGGCCCATCAAGGATGGAATGCAGCTGTAGATCTTCAGGGGGGAGGGAAGAGCTGAGAGGGAGAGCAAGGGGGGGAGGGAAGAGCTGAGAGCTTCCAGCCCCACTTCCAGAGGACAGGGTTTTTGTTCTTTGTCTCTAGTGAGAGAGGTGGTGGGTGCACCTCCTGCCCCACCAGGACCATGTGGCCTTTTAGGTAACTGAGGATCTACAAAAGAAGCTGACCCAGGTGAGAGTCAGAGATTAATAGAATTAGCCAGTTAGCTTTGTTGCTTTATGCTGATGTTTCCTAGAAGTTTTTATGCCTCTAGCATTTGCTGCCTTTGTAACCTTTTTGTAACCCTATGTATTTAATAAAGTAGAAAATCTTTTTACCATGTTGGTTCATTGTCTGTTGGGGACAAAGGTTCAGAATCCTGCCTAGCCATTCAGCAAGCTACCAAAAATCCTCATTGTGGACTAGAAACTTGAGGACTGAGACTTTAAGTAAAGGAAGTGCTCAACTATGGGGCTTACTCTCAAGAAAGTGTGTGTAGGATTGCAGCTAGTGTCCAAGGCTCTGCCTGCCTCCTCAGAAGCAAGGCCCATTATAGCCTATGGGGCTTACTCTCAAGAAAGCGTGTGTAGGATTATGGCCAGAGTCCAAGGCTCTGCCTGCCTCCTCAGAAGCAAGGCCCATTATAGACTATCGGGCTTACTCTCAGGAAAGTGTGTCTAGGGTTGCAGCCAGAGTCCAGGGCTCTGCCTGTCTCCTCAGAAGCAAGGCCCATTATAGTGCAAAGGGCTTCCTCCCTGGAAATTGTGGTTGGGGTTGCAGCCCCAGCATTTAAGCCTCTGCCTGGCTCCTCAGAGGCAAGCCCCATTATGGTCTCTGGGGCTTACTCGCATGAAAGTGGGTGATGTGGAGGCGCTGAGCTGGCGCCGCCTCCCATGGTGACTCCCCATGTGGGTGATCCTGCATGCAACAGGGATCAGGGACACCTCCTGGAGCCCCGAGCTGGCCTGCAGCCGCATGCAGGGAGCTGCAGCAGTCCTGCAGCTCGAGCCACATGTGGCCAGGCGCCTGCTCCGTGCCATGCAGATCCTGCTCCCACATGGAGCACGCTGGGAGCCCTGGGCTTGCCTGCCAGCCGCAAGCAGGGAGCTGCAACAGTCCTGCAGCTGCACAGTCAGGCACCTGCGCCTTCGGGAGGGCTCCTGCAATGCAGAGCCTGCTCCCACGTGGAGCGCACTGCGACGGAGCCCTGCGATCACAGCGCCCCTCTCCGGGGCTTACTCCCAGGAAAGTGGGAAACTCCCCAGGGCTTACTCGCAAGAAAGCAAGTCCCCCTGCACTCCCGGGGCTTACTCCCAGGAAAGTGTGCCTGGACTGCACCTGATCCTTCCTTGGGCAGAGCCTGTCCAAACCCCCATCCACACTTTACAGATCAAACATGAGATCCATCGCAGGAGGCTTCCTCGGGAATTGTCACTGGTCCTAAGGTGGCTGGATGGGGTCAGGTCCACTCTATTCCCAGTGCCCAGGTGCACAAGGAGGAAGAGGGCTGGGTCCCCTCCCCTTTTGTGGCTGCCAGACCCCGCCCCTTCACCTCCCCCTTGGGGGAGGGACTGGACTCTCTTGTCCTGGCCAGGGCCAAACAAACTCCGACCACCTCTTTAATGGGGTGCTCGGGATACTCTTGAATTGCAATCAGAGAGTATTATTTCATGATGTTTATGTCTTTATTTCTCTAAGTATTTGCTAAAATTTCTATTTCAAATTTCTGATGCATTTAAAAATATTTTTAAACCCTTTTCCAAGGAGGTGGTGGAGTGGGGGGAAAGAGAAATTTACAGAAGAGATGAACAATATAGATTGGGGCTTGCTGAGCCTGATTCCTCTGTTATAGAGTGATCTTCCAGCACCTCCATATTAGTTTCTAGATCTGCAGCTGAATGGGGAAAAACCTTAGTACTTTAGATCTGCTGCCACCATGCCAGACTACAGAGGCAGGCATAGGATGGTCTGTCTGGGAAAACTCCCCTGGAAACTCTTCAATTGTCAAGCTTCAGGACATCCATTTTGTTCCTAAACGTAGCAATTCAGTAGATCACGTTTTCCAAATGGTGTTGATGTTGCTATGGTGCTATTTTACTGCCCTAGAATGAATATTGAAGCTTAATTGTCTCCTTCAACTGTGGGTGGAAACAATAGCTATGGAGCCTTACAACACCTCTGTCTTGATTTTAGGGTGGTCATGGAAGGAATGCTGGAATACAGGATGTGAGTATGGTTACATGATGATTATGTCATTTCTTTAAGTATTTGTTAAAATTTCTATTTCAGCTTTCTGGAGATTTGAAGAAATATTTTAAAAAACCTTTCCCAAGAAGCCACAGAGATGGTGGAGTGGGGGTGGGGGAGGAGGAATACACAGAAGAGATGAACAGTGTACAGCAGTGCTTGCTGAGTCTCAGTGATCTTCCACAACCTCCACTTTTTTGCAGCAGTCTGTATTGCTAGGTCATGTTAACATTTTAGCATTTCATGAATGTCTCCTTAAAGTTTAAATGTCTGTTTCAAAGTTGAGTGGAAATCTGAGCCCATGGAGCCTTAGACTACCCATGTCTTTATTTTAGGCAGACTTGATCCTAGGCCACATGTGTGTTCTAGATACCTCCTAAACTAGAAGGGATGGATCTTACTACTTGGGCCTAAAAATTATGTGAACTGAACTGGATGATCTAGTACTGAGCCCTAGTAGTTCTGTTCTGTAGGTGTGTTTCGCTTTCCCACATTTGAATTGTAACAATACATGTTGGGGCTTTGGAGAAGACTTAGGCTGCATTCTCACTACACCTTTAATCCACTTTCAATGCATTTCTATTCCCCCAATGCATTCTTGGGGACTGTAGTTTGTTAAGGAATCTGAGAGCTGTTTGAGCTACCCTTAACAAACTGATTTGAATGGCTAATCAAATACTGATACATTAAGTATGGACCAAATGGGTTCATCAGAAGGACTTGGGCCAGACTCACCATTAAGACAGACTGAAAGTTCATGGATACTATAGTAAAATAATCAAATAGGAGAAATCAAATAGCATGAAGGAATAATTACGTTCTCCTCCTCTTGTTTGAAACTCTAGGATGCGGTAGGCAGTTTGACTATAAGTATTGCAAGCTTAATTCAATTAGTTGAGTAACCTGAATTGCCCATTACAGTAGGATGTAGGCTTTTTGTGTCTGATATTTTGTATCTCTAGAAGTGTTCCTCTGTCCTAGAAGACCTATGAAGTAATACTAGGGTTCCACTGAAATTAATGGAGCTTCATTGCAGAGGGAGCAGAGAATTGGCCACATCTCGTAGGCTTTACAATGTTCACCTCTTCATTGACAGAACGACAGTGTTTCATTCTTGGGGACAGTGAAGAATGTGCCAGGAGTTTTTGTGTCAGCCTCACTTTCTAAAGCCAATGCCTCAATTTGTAGTATCGGTACAACTTTGAGAAGAACTAGGTTTAGAATCAGGAATTCAATCTCTGTACACAAGGGTGAAGGAATCAAGGTTTTCAAGAGGAATAACATGAAGGAATAAGTTATTTAAAAGTTTGAGATGCTGTGAAGGGCTTCACTGTGCTTATTGCTGTAAATCCTGTGGGTACCGAGTAAATGATCCACACAGTTGTTTTTTTTCGTTTTTTTTTTATAGTAGGCACAGCCCTTTCTTGTCAGATAGGGCTGAAACAGGGGGCAGAGCAAACAGAGGAACAGTCAAAAACCTGGAAAGAATATACCCTCTCCTCTTCAGTAAATGTGTGTTTTGTGAAGGGAGCCTAGGGGTGTCTGAATGATATCCCACACTCTCCCATCTTCCTGAATCACAAGGACTTTCAGTTCTGTATTTCAGAGTCCTGGCCGAATGTCAAAGAAAGGGACATCATGGAGAAGGCTGGCTGACTCAGTGAAGTAGCAGTTATAAATTTTGCATGGCAGTCTTTGGTTAATGCTGAGGATGGTGATACTTTGGAAATCTGAAATATTTTTGTGTACTGGTGTAGATCACTAACGATGATGTTTTTTCTTAATTCAAGAACTTATTACACATGATGCGTAACCTGTCAATGTGTAGTTTAAGTCTACTCTTGTGTTGCACTCAAATAGATTTGCAAGTAGTATTCCCAATAGGAACCAATAGAGTATTTTACTCTCATATCTCAGCAGTGGTTTCCCGTTGAACATTTAATGAGGGTATTTAACCCTAAAATTGCCATTGTCACAAATCCTGAGGCCCATTATATTCCGGGGATGGGAACATGACTTGAGTGACTCGTCCATAAGTCACAGTCAAGTCACTCCCATCAAAGGCTTGGACACAACTCTCGACTCACAGCTAGTGACTAGGAACTTGACATGGGTCTTGGGGCCTTTTTGGCTTTGAGTCGCTATCGAGTGCCTGTCGTTACAGCATATATGTGTTCTTTAGTAGTAATTTTTTGCATGAAAACTGGAAGTAACTGCTGATTGGAGATAAGCGCTGTTTACACAGCTACAGAGGACATCAGTGGGGGCTGCGAGCCTCCAGGAGCCTGCAGGAGGCCAACTCTGTCCCTCAAGTACAAAACAAGCCCCTTGGTAACGATCGCTGCAGCAACTTGCTACCCCTCCCCGCCCCCCTCCCCAACCACGCAAACACTCACCTAGTTCCCAACTCCCCTGCAGGGGTTTGGAAAGCACTGATCTAGGAAACTTTTTGGCTGACATCAACATAGGGCATCATACTGTAGCACAGGGCACTGAGAGTGGGGTCATTGCTTTATCTGGTCAAAACACTGTTTTTTCTCTGCTGCACATGGTAGGTGCAGGGAGTGGCTCATTGTTTGTGCAGTTGGGGTTAAGAGGGATTTCTTTATCAGGGTAGGCAGATAGGGGTCACTAAGGGTTGTTGCACTGCTAAACTTGAACAACAGCACAGCTTTTTTTTTACATAAGTGGAGGCTGAAGTGAAGGATTTCAACACATAGCTGACTGGAGTGCAGTTGGAATGGGAACATCAGGCAGTGTTAAATGACAACTCTGACACACACGCACATGCATACGCGCGCACACACACACACACACACACACACACACACACACTACCATCTCCCTTTCTTCTGTGAAATTTGGCTAAGAGACTTGAGAGTTGCAATTCGAGAGACTTGGATTCCAGTCACGAAGGCTCAGACTTGAGACTTCACTTGAGAATTGGGTTTAGTGAGTGCATCCCTTGTATATTCACCCTACATTTCTGGGCACTGTTTGGGTGGTCTGACACTTCTGCCATGACTTCCTCTGGCTAAGGGTCATTATAGGAAGTTTCCAGCATTGTTGGGGCATTTCCTTATTGAACAGAAGAAGTTCATGGATAGTACTTGGGTTAAACGCTTTGACAAAAGTCCAAGAATAACATGCAAAAAAAATCAGGGTTTGTAGGAAAAATAAAGTATTATGAATAATTATGTGTTTCTCTTTCATTTTAGGAGCTTATACAGTTAACTCTAGTAAGTACTGCAGATTTCTTTCTATAGGGCAGTGGTTTTCAAACTCTCTTGGAGAGTTTGAGCCACTGTAAGTATTTGCAGGGGCGGGAAGAGGCTGCGGGGGCGGGGAAAAGGCCGAGGCGCGATCCCCAGGATTGCACTGCTCAGGGGGGCTGCAGGGGCTTGAGTGCACTTGGGACCCTGCAGAAGGTCACGCCGGGCTCCCCGCACACCCGGGAGGCTGCAGGAGGCTTGGTTAAATGCACTCAGCCCCCCTGAGCGGCGTAATCCTGGGGATCGCGCCGCTGCCTCCTCCCTGCCTCCAGGCTGCCCCGCCCTTTAAGGAGGCAGAGGCCAGGGCCCACAGGCTGGAGCGTCATGACGCCCCAGTTTGAAAAGCCCTGCTATAGGGTGATTGAACCACATTGCCTTCTGTAATGGGGGAAACTTAGGGCCAAATCCTATCCAACTTTCCAGTGCTGGTACAGCCATGCCAACAAGACATGCACTGCATCCTGCAGTAGGGGAACAGTCATGGAGGCCCCCTCCAGGTAAGGGAACATAGATTCTCTTTCCTCAGGGCTTCACTGCGGTTGCACTGGCACTGGAAAGTTGGATAGGATTGGGCCCTCACTCTGCCACATATTTTGTCTTTCATTTCTAAAATAGCCCCTCTGTCCAACCAGATCCACAGAACAATCCTTAAGACTCTATAGAAGTCAAGGGAGCTTCACTTCTTGAGCGAGGAGGAAACTGGCCTCACCTAGTTGACCTGATTATGTCCCCCTATTCATAGATAGAACTACAATCAACGCTTCCTTTTCATTCCGGAGGAAGATATATAAAGCACTAGCTGGAAGTATGTCTGGAGCACCTGAGAGTTATACTGCTGTAGAGCTAGAATCTTAATCTGTAATGTAGGCACCCCTTGATAGTCACAGATTCAGGTATTCAATTTTTATATAGAGTAGTGAAATAATCAAGATTTTTCAGACGGATTGAACACCTTGAATATCATTTCTTTTCTTTTACATTTAGGGTATCTTGACAGATCCATCAACTGTGAGTATTTCTGCAGGTCCTCTGTGTACTGAGGAAATGGTCCTCACGGTTGTGTACAATGTATGGGCAGCCCAATTCTAAGCTTCCCAGCATCTGGAGGAACAGCGGTGCCTGAATGATAATCTAAATTTTCTGGTCTTTCTGAATTATAAGGACATTAAGGACTAACATTTTAGTTCTATAGTTTAGGGAACCGAGGGCCCAACCTATCCAACTTCCCAGCGCTGATGCAGCTGTGCCAATGGGGTGTGCGCTGCATCCTACAGTGACGATGCAGTCATGGAGGCCTCCTTAAGGTAAGGAAACAACAGTTTCCTTACCTCCAGACTGCATTGCAGCTGCATCGAGGTTGGATAGGATTGGGCTCCCAGACTGCTCTCTGTGATGGGAACCGTGGAGAATTAACCCTATGATGTAGTCAAGGGAGAAACTGGTGGTCAGTGAAGGATCTTGTAAACATAGGGAAAGAGACTCATTCAGTGGATGGTCCATAGCTGAGGGGCAATGAGTACATGATTTGTATATGCCAAAGGGTCTAGATTAAAGTGAGAGGATCTCTGCTTCACCAAAATGATGTTAGGGAACAGAACTCTCTCTCAAATCTTGGAAAGCTGTTTTCGTCAGAGCCAAGAGATGTGGGAAGATCTAAGACTTGGCAAGAAAAGCAAGTGAGTATTGCTAACAAACTTGAATAGACAATCTTTGTGTTATAGTCAGAATCTTTTGGTTTATATTTTCTGATGTTTCCTTGTGTTTTTTTTAGTCAGTGCAAGAGGAATAAGTGGAGTCAATAAATGGAGAAATAGGTCTGAGTTTTATGCCCTTGCAAGCTTTCTGTGAAAAGTAAAAGTTATGTAGCAGAAATGCAAAAACAAATACATTTGCCCACACATTTCCCCCTCCCCCAAGTTTGTAGAATGAAAATAGGGCCAAAATTATTTAACTATCCAATGTCCATGAAGGAATCAAATATCCTAGGTCCTAATGCCGTCACTCCAGATCCCCTTTAGTTTATTCTCCTGTGTTTGGAGGAGAATATTATTCCCTGGCTTCAGCCATCCCACCCTGACTCCCAGCTGGAGGTTGTCTGTTGACAGGTCCAGGCTTTCAATGTGATACTTCTGGAAGTGTCTTCAGCCTGCTGAAGGTCAGTAGAAGAAGTGTGGAGAGCCAGTTCGAAAGTCATGCTTCCTAATGCTGCTATGTTAAGTTTTGTCAAAATGGATTTATCAGAAGTACTTTGGCTAAACTCACTTGTAGAACAGACTGAATGTCCATGAATACCATAGTGAAATTAGGAAAGTTTTCAGGAGAAATTGCATCACTTGAAGGAATAATAACATCTCTCTTTTTAATTTAGGCTAATCTAGCACAATTTGCGGTAAGTACTGCATACATCCTTTTTAAAACTGAAAATTATTATTATTCAGAATATTTATATACTGCTTTTCAGCAACAAAAGATCATAGAGTTTACAGAGAAAACCAAGTAAACTGTAAATCTGTAAACTACGGCCTAACTGCAGGGAAGGATGATTGTTCTGTGGATAGATCATAGCTGAAGGGTAGAAAGCAGATGTTTTGCTTGCAGAAGGGTCTAGATGGGATCTCTGTTTTGTTTTTTTAAATGATGTTAGGGAGCAGGACTCTCCTGTGAATCTCGGAGAACTTCTTGCTGTTAATGGACTAGAAGTTGAAGGCAATGTCAGTGTTTGGAAGATGGTTCTTGGTGGAGAAATGGATCCAATTCCCTTGCCTGTATTTTGCAATACTGATGCACAGCCCAATCCTATACTCAGTGGTGCTGCTGGGTGCAGTGTGCCAAAATGGCTACCGCTGTATCTAGCAGCAATGCTGGGGCCACCAGAGGTCTCGTTGGTAAACACCTAGGTCCTTCAATGGGACTTCTTAAGGCTGTGCCGGCTATTTTACTGGCGCAGGCTTGGGAAATTCTGTGTTCGGCTTTGCGACCTGACATGAAGAATAGGATACGGGGGAGCAGGATTCTGTCAGTCCCCCCCCCTCCCAGGCTGGTCACTCCCCCACCCTGTCCTCCTCCCACCCTTCCCTCTGCCCAAAATATCTCCGCCGGACCACAGGGCCCTGCCACCTGGAGCACTTATTGGGCTCTAGGCAGCGTCCATCTGCTACAGGGCCCAGTGCCAACGGGCTGGTGGAGCGCCGGCAGTCTCTCCTCTCTGGGTGTCACGGACGTCGGTTTGTGAACCAGAGCCAGCCCTGGAGCTCAGTGCCAGTGCTCAGCCTGCATGGGATTGGGCCCTCAGTCTCTGCAGGGTTCTGTGAATGGTGCCAAGTAAAAATAAGAGCCAAAAAATAACTCTGCGTTTTTACATTTCAGGCTGCCAACAATATGGACAACAGCGTATTGCTAACAATCTTATATGGGCTGTTCTTGGTTTATACATAGAATTTTTTTTTTTTTTTGAGGGAGAGCTTTGTTGGTACCTTATTTGCTTCTGTGGTGTTGTATGACCACCTTCTGAAAACTTGTTTCTTCAAAGAGATCTTCATTTTTTGCCCATTATATGTAAAAGAAAATTCTAGAAACTTTTGGAATTGTCATACGTTTCCAGAAAGTATCTGAAATTCAAATAAAGTATACTCTGATATCTGATTCAAATAAAGTATACTCCCCCCCCCCCAAAAAAAAATCCTTGCTCCTTGTTTGGGTGCTCCAGTATTTTGGGGAGTGGCTTCCTCCGGTAGGCAGTCGCTATAGAACAGTGGTTCTCAAACATTGGGTCGGAACCCACTTGGTGAGTCACGATCCAGTTTCTGGTGGGTCGCAAGAAGCTGGTGGCAGCCATCTTTGGAGATGGCAAAAGACCTAGGCGGCGCCATTTTGGAAGTGGGCAAAGCCTGGGCATCGCCATTTTAAACTTCCCGGCACTGAGACGTAACTAAGAGCGGCTTGCACATGTGCAAAGAAAGCAGTGTGCTGCTTTTCCCCAGAAGTGTGCTGCTGCCTTCCAGCTGGACCCCCCTCTGCACTTGGAGGCTTCCCTCAGGGGGGCCAATTGCAGAGTGCAGGCTTGGATTGCAGGCAGAGAAGGACCAGGAGAGATGTGGATGAGCCAGACAGGCTTCTCCCCACCAGTCTTTGTCAGCTTGGCTGCCTTAATGGGATGGGCTGCTTCAGGGTTGCAAGACAGAGCAGCTCCCCTCCCTGCAGCTGGACTGGGCTGGAGAATGTAGGTGGAGACCTGAACACAGGGCTTGGGTGAGTAGAGGCAGACCCGCATGATCTCCCCTCTTAGATTATTATCTCAGGAATCTAACCAGGGAACCCTGGTTGCCAAGAGAGCAGCCAGGAGGGGGGGAGGAGGGAGGGCAAGCCTGGCATGTGGGGGGGGAGAAGCACCCAGGGAGAGTGCTGCTCCCCCAGCCACTTCTCTGATGTGCACCCTTCCCCTCTTCTTACTTCTCTCTTAGGCTGCAATTCTGTCTACTCTTACCTGGGAGTAAGCCCCATTGCCATTAATGGGAGTCAATTCTGAGTAGGCGTGCTTGGGCTTGGGGGTGATGAGGGGAAGCGTCCCTGCTTATCTTCCTTCTGAGGGGATACTACTGTTTTTATGTCCTTTATTTACAAAAAGCTCAAGCTTCTTCTTGTATTGAGGTGCACGAGTAGGGTGCGCTTGTTTCTGGCTAGTGCTGAGCACAGTATCAACAGCCACATCAGCGTTTGTTAGTTTCAAGTGCAATACAAGAAGTAGCTTGAGATTTTGTAAATAAAGGCAGAAATAAAAACAGTAGTAAATAAATACACAAATATTTTGTTCCAGATGTTTTGTTTTTTGCTTGATAGCAATGGTAGCGAGGGCAGGGAGAATTGGAAGAAGCTTCTGAGCTGGAATACTGTCTCTTGTCATTTACAGTTTGAGTTCTAGGCAAGAACTTCCTGCTTGATGACATCACTTCCAGCTCTGGCATCAAAGTGATGTCACTTCCTGTTTGATGATGTCACTTCTGGCTATGACATCACTTCCAGGTTGCTGACATCACTTCCGGTGGGCCCCAGACAGATTGTCATTCTCAGAAGTGGGTCCCGGGCTAAAAAGGGTGAGAACCACTGCTATAGAAAATTTCCAGTGTCCTTGCGGTAATGTCTAATACAGAAATCAGCAGTTTTCAACAAAATGGGTCCATCGGAATTACTTGTAGAACAGACTGAAACGTGGATACTATGGGTGAAATAATCAAGGTTTTCAGGAGAAATAGAAAAGCATGATGGAATAATTGTGTGTCTTTTTAAAAAAATTTAGACACTTGGGAACTTACTGCGGGTAAGTATGAAAATTTTCTTCGTATTTTACTACAGTTGCCTCTGCCTCCCCCTTATTCTACCCCACCCTGCAAATATTGCAATGGGACATCTTATACAAACTGACCAGGAATTACTTGAGGGTCTTTCAGTTTCTTTCAGTGTTTATTAGGAATAACAAACACATTCCAGCTTTCAGTTGGAAGGATGAATGGTCCACTTTGTCCTTTTCAGTGGGATAAAGGCTTTTCCTGCTGGATATTTTGTCTCTCAGTTTCTAGAAAGGTTCTTCTGTTCAACGAGATGTACAAAGCCAGCAGTTCTCAAATTCTTCAAAAATTTGAGGACCAATAAATGTGTGAGTGGGGAAGGGGCAAGCAGTGATGCAATTGGGATCGTGTTGCTGCCAGGGTGAAAAAAGTTTTTTTTCACACTTACCTAAAACCAGTGCTGGCCTCTGGGAGGTGTGGGGAGCTCCTCAAGCCACCACAAAGCAAAAAATAGCAATCAAACTTATATCTGGTTTGCAATTACAAAACCATTAGTAGGTTCATATGACTATTTTGAGCTTGTGGAGTTTTGGGGAGCCCTGCAGAGGAGGCTGGTGTTGGCTTTAGGTAGGTGTGAGAAACCCCCTTTAGCTCCGGCACAATCCTGGTGATAGCTTCAGTGCCATCCCCCTGCCCCACCCTTAAACGCTTTGACAAAAGTCCATGAATAACATGAAGAAAAAATTAGGGTTTGTAGGAAAAATAAAGTATTATGAATAATTATGTGTTTCTCTTTCATTTTAGGTGCTTATAGAGCCAATTACAGTAAGTACTGCAGATTTCTTTCTATAGGGCAGTGGTTTTCAAACTCTCATGGAGAGTCTGAGCCGCTCTAAGTGCTTGCGGGGGCAGGAAGAGGCAGCGGGGGTGGGGGGAAGGCAGAGGTGCGATCCCCAGGATTGCACCGCTCAGGGGCGCTGCAGGGGCTGGTGTTGGCTTTAGGTAGGTGTGAGAAACCCCCTTTAGCCCGGCACAATCCTGGTGATAGCTTCAGTGCCATCCCCCTGCCCCACCCTTAAGGGGGCAAAGATAGGGCTTCTCTGGCTGGTGGGTCACAACCCACCAGTTTGAGAACCCCTGACCTAAGCACTACTAGGGCTCTGTGGAAGACAGGGAGACTTCATTTCAGAGTGAGCAGAAAACTAGCATAACCTAGTTGCCTTGACTATGTTTGTCTCTTCACCAGTAGGCTCTGTCCTGTCACTGCTGAGAATGTCAGAGAAAGAGTATGGAGAAGAGTAAGTCTGGAAAACCCTAAGTGTTAGACTGCTCTAAAATAAATATTTCAATAGGTAGCGTGCCCCTGGACAATATCTGGGTTGGGCATTCAGTCTCTGTATACAGTAGTGAAATAAGCAAATGTTTTAGAAGATATCCCAAACCATTATGGAATAACTTTCTTTCTTTCTTTCTTTCTTTCTTTCTTTCTTTCTTTCTTTCTTTCTTTCTTTCTTTCTTTCTTTCTTTCACATCTAGAATGTTGTATCAGACTTGAGGGTGAGTATTTCTGCAACTTCTCCGTGTACTGAGTAAATAACCCACATGATTCTTGACATTGGAGGTTGTCTTTCTTGCCAGATGAAACGTGGGGAGTGAAATGTGGGGCTGAGCAAAGCAGAGGAGCAGTCAAGGGCCAGAAAAGATCACCTCTCCTCCCTTGTAAATGTGGTCACAGGAAGATGCCTTCTAGTGAGACAGACGTTTGCTCCCCCTAGTCAGTACTGTCAACGTAAACCAAGGGTGTCTAAACTTTTTGGTAGGAGGCCCACATCATCTCTCTGACAGTGTGTTAGGGGCTGGGAAAATAGAATTAATTTACATTTAAAATTTGAATAAATTTACATAAATGAATATATGAGAGATGGAACTCATATGAATGAATGAATGAAGGTCTTGTGATAGCTCAAGGCCTGTAAAAGGACTTGTGTAAAGCAAGGCCAGCCTTTCCTTTGCTGCCGCTGCAGACATGACATGAAACAGACAATTCGCGGATGGAGCCCTCTGCCCACAGCTTGCATGAGAGGTTGAGCAGTTGGCCCTCACGCTGAGTGCAGTCACATTGTACCAGCACAAACTCCAGCAAGTCTCCAGTAGGCCAGAGGTTCATTGGAGAACTGGGGGCTCCCTGAGGGCCGCAGATGGCCCCTGGGCCAGGGTTTGGGCATCCCTGACATAGACCTTTAGGATTTCAGGCAGAGATTATATTCTTGTCTATAGCCAAAAACGGCAGAGATTGACTTCTCTTTTGGACCGTTTGTGGGCAAAGCATGTGCTCTGCCGCTGAACCATGGTCCTTCCCCAACATGGACGCTCAGTATTTGCTCATTATTTCTAGGGGCTGTCTGAATGATAACCCTGTTGTTCCCACCATTCTGAATGAAAAGGGCTTTATGACAACAAGGTTCCATTACATGATAGCAAGCAAGGTTCCATTTGGTATGTTAGGGTATGGGCCTGCAGATGGAACACTTGACAATTAAGCCTCTGATCAAGGCCAGAATGAAAACTAAGGAACAGGATATAAAAACAGGATCGAAACAGAGAGGAAGGGACTCATTCTTCTGCTCGATCATAGCTGAGGGGTAGAAAGCAATCTGCTGCTCCAATTTATGGGAGGAGGAAGAAAGCTCTTTGGACATTAAGAACAATAATTGCTCAGTTCTGCCTTCTTTGTGCATTTCTGGACTGTTACGTCTGACCTGGTCTGCTGAAAGATAAACAGCCAAGGGTGCCAGTGTTGGGAAAAGCTGAGATGGATTGTGATGTTGGGAATTTCTTTATCTGTGTCATATCCTTGATGTGTACCTAGTGAACTTCAATCACGGCTTCCAAGTGGGGTGGAGACAGGCAAATATAGATGAAGTGAAATGATTCAATGTTTGCCAAATGTACAGGAAGTTCTGAAAGGCAAGAGGTGTAGAAAGCAGATAATTTGCATGCCGAAAGGTCAAGAAGTCATTCATAATATTTCTATTTCTGACTCACTGAATTTCCATTTGCCATCATGGAATTCCAAACTACAGGGATATCAGTGAAAGTCCTCCTAACAGTTTGATTATTGCTAATATTCTGTTTATTTGAGTTGTTTTATAAGCTGCATCAAGAGATAGGTGATAAATATTGTTTTTAAAAGAAAACTGTTGTTGTTGTTGTTATATTTTTGCACAGTCAAGTGTCATCGACTGGTTTGTTTTACTAGACATCAGCTCCTTTCCAAGGACCTAGGATGTCTGACTTTTGTCCTATTTTAGTGTTATAAATATTGTCACAAAACGTAAACTGTTCCTAGCAAAGCTGCTTTTTGTAGTGCATGGATGGCAATTTCTGTGGCCCCTATGCTGTCCAGGTGCTCTTCAAGGTGTTTTGGAATTGCACCGAGGGTGCCCACCACCACTGGGATCACTTTGGTCTTCTTCTGCCACAAACTTTCAATTTGTATTTGTAAATCTTTGTATTTTGTTATTTTTTCCAGTTCTTTTTCTTCTACTCTACTGTCACCTGGTATTGCTATACTGATGATTTGACTTTATTTTTCTTTCTTCTCGACTACAGTTATGTGTGGTGTATTGTATGATTAACATTTACCTCTTTGTAGTTGGAAATCCCATAATATTTTTACATCTTCATTTTTAAACTTTCTCAATTTTTTGCTCTCACCAGTTTTGGTTAGATAGCTTGTATTTTTTAACAGATGTTTCATCATATCATTGTTGCTACCTTGTCATGTACACTTCCATTGGAGATAGACTCAGAGACACAGGGCCCAATCCTAAACTGTGCACGCCAGCTTAGTGCTGGCACACACTGTCGCAAACGTGCTGTGAAGCACATTTGCGAGCCCTTAGTGCCAGTGGAGTGCCAGAGCTAGCCCAGGGATTTGCAGGGACTGTGAAATAACTATTTCTTGCTTCCTGTTTTCTCTTTTAGCTTTCCGATGAATTAATTCCAGTGAGTATTGCACTTTTAAAAAATATTGACAATTTGGGATTTACATAATGTGAAGCATCTGAGTTATCAGTGATGCAGTATGGAATATGTTCCATGAATGTCATTTCCTGTAATATTTTCTTGTTCCTAAAACTGCATTGCTTCTTGAAAACGGGTGAAAAACAGCCCATTCTGAAAGGACAGATTCAGGGTTGTCTTAAAAGTACAAAACAGGCAAGAATGATTTCTTGCACTCTTTTTTAGCATCTTGGTGAACTATTGAGTGTAGTCAGCTTCCAGGGATGCCATTGCCAGGAAATGGAAAGTGGGGGAAAGTGGAGATGAACAGGGATGTTGGGAATTTCTTTAGCAGGCTGATAGGTCCTGATGCATATTGAGGCAGTGAGATTTCAACCATGGCCTCTGAGTGGGGTAGAGACAGGCTAAAGTGGAAGAAGTGAGAGAATGATTCAGCTTTGCCAAACACGTTCGGAAATGGAAGGATGGTGTTGAGGCATAGGAAGCAGATGGCCCATTCAGAGAAGCCCAGAGAGAATGAATTCATAGTCTCTCTGTTTCCATCTCTTTGAATTTCCATTTGCACATGAGGGATTTGCAAACTTCAGTGATTATTGATCACTTTTATTGATAAAAGCCCCCCCTTTATTATTGTTTTTCGTTTGTTTCTTGAGTTGTATTATAAACTGAATGAAGGAAAAACATTGAAAGCATCTGTTATTAAATTTAATGTAAGCAGCACTGAAAAAACCCTGGAAACACATTAGACAGGTAGACCAATCCAAACCTGCATTTGAGCTGGCGTCGCGGTCCCTGAGCCAGCTCCAAGTGTCACGATGGTGCCGTGTGGCATGTTTGTGCCGACTTGAGAGCCAGCTGGACTGTGCAGAGGCCTGCACCAGCTTGACCAGCCCGGATCCCGACTCTGCACAGGCTGAAACAAGTAACTTTACGGCAGGGAGCAAGGGGTAGGGGAGAGGATGGCAGGAGGGTGTTTTGGGAGGGGACGTTTAGGGGCAGAAAAGAGCAGAACAGGGGGCAGGCCTGGAAAGGGGGCAAGATAGGTGTTGGCAGCGCACATATTAGCCTAACCCCCCTCTTGGCCAGTCCGGCAATACATCAGTCCTCTCAGATTAGTGCCAGCTAAATAGATGGCGGAGATCCTAGTAGCCCCATAGGGCAGGCTGGGGTATTACTTGGGGTTAGGGGAGAAATACAGATTGGGAACCACTCAGCCAGAATTCTGAAATCCGAAGTTTTCCGAAAACGAGTTTGAGTGTGGGCATTTCTAAAAACTTTTTTTTTAACTGTTTGCATGCCGGTAGGAGCCAGCCAGCACAGTGCAATGCATGCTGGGTCTATACCCAGCTGAAATACAGACACTTTGAGCATGCAGATCCCCCCTTTTTTAACTCCTCTCCCTCTAGCTGATCTCACCAACTAAAGTGATTGCTCCTGCTGGGCCTAACTCCCCCTCCTTCCACAGAGTGGGGAGGGAGATCCAGCAGCACAGGAGGGTAGCAAAAGCAAGAGCCAGCAGATATTAACCCCTCCCTCTCTCCCAGCATCTACATCTCTAAGGCTTTGCTTTCGCTGAGCTGCTGCCTCAGCTGTTGTGGTTTGTTTTTTATTTTTTAGACTGTTTCTTTCGTTAGGAAAATGTGTTGTTAAGATAACAGGTGTCGCTTAAGCCATCTGTGGGAGAGTTTTGTGTGGGAGATTACACGATCAATGACCACCTCCCACTAATAATTAAACTTGATTTTTGAGATCCCCAGAAGAATCTTACCTTACCCTTACCCCTAAAAAAATTAAAAACAGCAATCAGAATACCCTGGACCTCTTTTCATCTCACTGCACACTGACAAGGCACTAAGATTGTCAAGGCACACCATCCTTTTTTGACAAATGACAAGGCACACCATGCTGTTGTTCAGGGGCTCACATCCCCCAATGGCCCTACTAATAAAAGACCGTGTCCCAAATTTTCATGGCACACCTGCAGACCATTCCTGGCACACCAATGTGGTTGAAAATGGCTGCTGTAATTAAAAGGTTTGTCACCTATTATCTAGGCCCAAATGTGGGGAGTGTATGGCTGTTATTGCAGCTAAGGTTTAACCCCACACCCTAATTACATTATATGAAGAACTGCTAAGGCACATTAGGATGGAATTAGGATATTTCCCCCACCCTACAAATTAACAAGTAAGTGTGTAAGAGTGAAAATGAAAATGGTTTGATGATGAATGTAGGGAACTGAAGGCCCTGATTCGAGAGACCTACACACTCAATAGATGGTCCAAATCCTTCTCTTGCCAAGCTTCAGTGATACCCCTAAATGCCTTCTCTCACCACTTTTATTCTTGCTAGTACTGTATTTACTTGAGAGTGCAATTCTAATCTTAAATAACTGAAGTAGCTCCAAGGAGTCCTATAGGACAGGCTGGGGTGTTACCCAGTATTAGAGGAGAAAATCCCCTTACCCAAAGTAAGTCCTTTTCGAAGGACTCTCCCCATGCACTGCACGTCCCTGCTGAGTAGTTATGCAGGGGGTGTGAAATCATGGCTTCTTTCTTTATGTTTTAGGTTCCTGTTCCATCTCCTCAACCTGCGCCAGTAAGTATTACATTTTTTTTTTAATGCAGTGTGCTTAGGATTTATATAATGTAAAGGGGACACCGAAGTTATCAGTGATGTGGGGTGGAAATTTTCCCACTAATATCTTTTGCTGTGCACATTGTCTTGTTTCTAAACTTACATTGATTCATAAAAATGAATTGTTAGATAATGGATGAAAACAACTCGAGTCTGAGAGGAAGGTTTCCTGATGGATTAAACATACAGAATAGGAAAGAATGATCTCCTGCATTCATTCTTGGTGTGGTGATGAACTATTGAATACATTGTATTGTATATTTGTTTAATTATGTAGATAGCACTTTAGGTTAGGAAATATGAGGTGTGCATGCCAGCATTGTGATTCACTGAATTTGACAGTTGGATTTAAAGTGGGGAGAAGTTCTACCTGTGTGTATCAAAAAGCATCTTTCTTTGTACCTCTGAATATTTTGTGAACTGAACATAAGAACAAAATTTAACTGCACACTTCTGTGTTGCATGTGGGAGGCGCAGGTTCAGTGAGTATTACTAATAAATTTGCATGGATGATTAATTTTTTTTAAATCAAGCTCAGAAGGGAATTTGTTTTCCTGGATGATTCCGCAATGACCTTGACTGTTCTGTACACTCTCTGCTTGGGACGTTTTGGCAGCTATTGTCCAGAATGTAGTATGGTCAAGAGAATTGCTGTGATTCTTCTCCTGGTTTAGCCCTGACTTTGAAAACCAAGGGTCATGAATCCTTCACTAAAAAGTAAAAACTACATTCATGCTTCATTAAAAAAACAAAACAAAACAAAAACCATTTTTATACACTTTCCTGTCTATCACTATCACCTGGTGAAGACACTTCATATTTTGACTTTTAAATGATAGTGAAAAAGTGAATAAAACAATATCGCTGCTGAAATCACCAAATCAGTGGGAATTCCCCATATCCCAAGTTACCCATATGCCAAAACAAAACAGGAAGCTTTTCTGAAACACAGGAAGGAATTCTAGCTGTGCAGATAGTTTCCAAGTGAAGCAGAGAAGCCCATATTCTCCAGAGGATGCTTGCAGAAATGACAGCCCGAGTCAATAAGGCGCAGTCCTAGGACCACCCTGGGCCAGTGCAAGTCTCTTGCGCCAGCCGAACAGGGTCGCAAATGTGCTGTAAGGCATGTTTTCCCCTCCTTGGGAACTGGCTGGGACAGTGCAGGGAGGCACCCCGGCCACGGAGGCTGAATGCAACCTCCACACTGACTTCATGGAGGAGCCTTGATCGGCCAATCCCAGCCAACGCAATGCTCGGGGGAGAGCAGGGAGGAGGTGGGGAAGAGGCGTTCCAGGGTAGAGGGAGGGCGTTCCCAGGGAAAGGTGGGTGGGGATTGGGAGGCAGGGCTGGGACCTGGCAGATATGCTGGATCCTAGCCCCAATTCCTGAGCAGCATGGAGCAGCTGCAAGTCACTCTGCTCTCCTCGGACTTATGCCACCTCCAGAGGTGACATAAATCCACAGAGACCCATTTGGACTGCAGTGGCTTACCCAGGGGAAAAGGGAAAAGTTTCCGCATACCTCCAGCTGAGCCACTTTGGGCCCCTCTCTTGCTCTGGATACAGTGCAGGCCTCCTGGCCTGCCTCTTCCAGCACAAGATAGGTTTGCGCTGCAAGAAGCACTCTGTAAAAATAGAGTGGAAGCCACTGTGGACCAATATCCCTTGATAGGCCTATCTGAGCTTTGACACAACCTTATCTTACTGCGTAATTGTGAAATGTGTAGGAAATACAGTAATCATTCCATCTCCTGAATATGTCCCAGAACTTTCCAGTCTCCTCTGTCTGGCAAGAGCTAGAGTTTCATCATGTGTGTGAAGGAAGATGCCCCTTTGCGAGCATTGCTGCTGTTCACCTGACACTCTGCATCAGATTGGTTCAAACGTGCATGGATATCATTGGATTTCACATCATGTGATCAATCAAAAACCAATGACTGGAAAATGAACACACAAATGGCTTTCAATGAAAAGTATGGGGAAGGGTGTGAAAGTTTTATCTGTAGTGCTGGCAAGTGTCTCGGCACGTATTTGCAGCAGTGCCCTGTCCTTCATGCTGAGGTCATTCATTGATGATCATACATGCATAAAATCAGCCTATTCATAAGATGAAGCTCATTTTGAGGATACAAACTCTCCCATCCTGAGGTCCCCCAGAAGGAGGGAGCCCTGATTTCTTTAACTTGTCTGATGTTTCCAATGTTATTTTAAGAGAAACTATTCTCCTCAATTTGCATTTGGAACTAGTACATAAGAGAGGGGATGGCGAAGAAGTGAGGAACAATAGTCCAAGAGGGGCTCAGAATATAAGACAAAAGTAGGACATTATCAAATAGCCACTAGGAGGGATGGTCTGTGGGGAGGAAGAGGGCCAGTTGCTCTTCGCCTTCTAAGTACAAGAGAGCCACCACCACCAAGAGAGGAGTTGCTTTACCCAGGTAGCAGTTGGGTATAAGGTTGCCAAGATATTCCTTTAATAAAGTGTCTCAGATCATCAAGCTTAAGCTGTTTGTCATTAAGACTTGTGTGACTTGCATATATTGTCTAGTATTAAAACAATAGTTCTGTTGTACATTGAACTGAGATGGTATGGAATGTGCTTCCTTGGCTTATGTTATGACTTTGATGCTCTATAATGGCAAAATGCTGTGTATTCAGAAACTTCGTAACTTTCCTGCCTTGAGGGCAAGACCACACCTATGCGGCAAATTGTAACCAATCAAATGGACATTGCTCAAAGCAATATGCCCCTCAGGTATAAAAGAGCACACCCAGAGTGCTCGGGGCGCCCGTTTGCTTTGAGACACGAGTCCCACTTGGGTGCCCAACGCATGCGATTGAATAAACAAGCCTGCAAACTTCACTCCTGGTTCTGAATGTTATGGAGTTGCGCCCTTTGACCTTGCAACAATGTCACTTCTGGTTTCCCCCTGAAAAACCTGAAGTTGTGGGTTTTTTTGCCCTTAATGGGGTTCGGCAACCCTGCAGGTTTGGAATGCATGGATAATCAAATCTGCAGGTACCAACTCCATGGATAAAAAGAACTGACGTGTGTGTTGCTGTAGTTAACAGAGTAGTGTGAAATATCAGCAAACTCACTTCCTGGTGGATCTTAGATTCTTCCTGCTTCAGCAGAGGAACAAGGAAGTGCCTGTATTTTCTATGACTTCTTATTTGCCCTTGGCTGGTCCTAGACGATTCCAGGCATGGCCAGAGGGTGATGAGAGAGCGAGTGGGTGGTCCAGCAAGGGGGTGACTGCACTGAGAGAGGACTGCAAAGTGGATCACCTGCTGACTTTCCAGAGGGCCCTCACTCTTTTGATATTTCCATGTAGTAATAAGGACTGGTCAATAAGCATTAAAAAAAGAAATATCAGGGATGAAAGAATGACTTTTGTGTGTGTTCTTTTAACCTCTGGGAAGATTAGCTAGCCACATGAGTATTTTGTTTTGTCTCTTTTCAATGTGGCTGTTCTTTTAGTCTGGGACCTGGGACTGTGAAGGAGCCACACACCTACATACTTTTTCTGTGCACATGTTTTCACTTCTCCATGAATGTATTGTTTCAGGAAAAGAGTTAACACGAGTGGATACAAGCCCTGACTTCAGAGCCTCAGGGTCAGGAATCCTTTCAACAGAAAATTAAGAAAAAAAAATGGTTGGCAACCTTCAGTCTCAAAAGACTATGGTATAAGCCTACAGCACCCAGTATTCCCAGGCGGTCTCCCATCCAAGTACTAACCAGGCCTGACCCTGCTTAGCTTCCAAGATCAGACGAGATTGGGCATGTGCAGGGAAGCAAAAAAATCTGTATCAGAAGATCTTTTTTAAAGAGAATCTTTCCTGCCTTTCAATATCTCTTAGACCCAACTTTCCAGCACTGACACAGCTGCGCCAGGGGGCATGTGCTGCATCCTGCAGCTGGGGGGCAGCCATGGAGGCCTCCTTAAGGTAAGGGAATGTTTGTTCCCTTACTTGGGAACTGCATTGCCCTTACTCAGTGTTGGAAAGTTGGTTACGATTGCACTCTTAGACTCCAATCCTATCCACAGTAAAGTGGGAATAAGTCCCATTGAACTCAATGGAATCTACTTCTGAGTAGCTATGCTTAGCATGCACTAGGGCTACATATACAGTACTCCTAAGCTGAATTTTAGTCTCTACCTTTGAATATTTTGTGAATTAAAAATGAGAACAAGAATTAACTGCTTACTTCTGTGTTTCAGGCTTCAGTCGGACTCAATAAAGTGAGTATTGCTAGTAGTTCAAGAGCTCAAGAGTCCTGCATACCTTCTATAGAAAATAAAAAAGATGCTTGTGTATCAGAAAAGGCACTTCTATAGCACTTCTGAAAAAACTTCCCTGCCAGTCAATATCTTGGGCTACCCAATCCTACTGAGGCCTTACGGTGGCAGATCTTGCAAAAGACTGGAGGCCCCGTGTGCTTGGTAACAGCCCACCCAGGCCACGCTGGAGCAGGGAAGGTAGCAGTGCGGGTAGGTCGCCGTGGACCGAGAGCCTCCGGGACCCTCAAGGACTCTGCATCAGACCTCTGGTACACTCAAAAGTTGTTGGGCCCCCATGGTGCTGTAATTGCTGCTGCACCATTGGGGCTCCCCCCGTGCTCCGCCCCTGCCCTCAAAGGGACTTATGAGGTTCCCTGCTCCCTGGTAGGAGCTTGGGAACTTCTGCCATACAGAGTCTCTTGTGAGTAAGTCCCATTGAACCCAAAGGAATTTACTTCTGAGTAGCTTGCTTAGGATTACACTGTGAATATATACTTAAATTGAATTTTAGTCTCCACTTCTGGATACATTGTGAAATATAAATAAGAACAAGAATTAACTGCGCACTTCTACATTTCAGGCCAAAAAAGTCCTTGGTAAAGTAAGTATTGCCAATATTTTTGCACTGGTGACCTATTGTTTCTTCTGAGGCATCAAGCAGAGAGGGGGAGTTGTTTGGCTGTAGGATTCCCCAGTTATAAGAAAAAAGATAAGAACGATAAGTGACAAATGTAAACAAGTGTAAACAAATGTTGAATTATAAGGTGGATTGCTGTAATTCTGCTAGTGGTTTAGCATGAGCTTGCAAACTCAAGCGTCTTGCATATCTTCCATAGAAAATAAAAACTTGTGTGTATCATAAAGCATCTTTCTTTGCACCTCTGAATATTTTGTGAACTAAACACAAGAACAAAATTTAACTGCACACTTCTGTGTTGCAGGTGGGAGGTGCAGGTTCTGTGAGTATTGCTAATAAATTTGCATTGATGATTAATTTTTTTTAAATCAAGCATAGAAGGGAATTTGTTTTCCTGGATGATTCCCCAATGACCTTGACTGTTCTGTACACTCTCTGCTTGGGAAATTTTGGCAGTTATTGTTCAGAATGTAGTATGGTCAAGAGAATTGCTGTGATTCTTCTCCTGGTTTAGCCCTGACTTTGAAAACCAAGGGTCATGAATCCTTCTCTAAAAAGTAAAAACTACGTTCGTGTTTCATTAAAAAACAAAACAAAACAAAAACCATTTTTTTACACTTTCCTGTCTATCACTATCACCTGGTGAAGACACTTCATATTTTGACTTTTAAATGATAGTGAAAAAGTGAATAACAATATCGCTGATGAAATCACCAAATCAGTGGGAATACCCCATATCCCAAGTTACCCATATGCCAAAACAAAACAGGAAGCTTTTCTGAAACACAGGAAGGAATTCTAGCTGTGCAGATAGTTTCCAAGTGAAGCAGAGAAGCCCATATTCTCCAGAGGATGCTTGCAGAAATGACAGCCCAAGTCAATAAGGCGCAGTCCTAGGACCGCCCTGGGCCGGTGCAAGTCTCTTGCGCCAGCCAAACAGGGTCGCAAATGTGCTCTAAGGCATGTTTTCCCCTCCTTGGGAACTGGCTGGGCCAGAGCAGGGAGACACCCCGGGCCACGGAGGCTGAATGCAACCTCCACACTGACTTCATGGAGGAGCCTTGATAGGCCAAGCCCAGCCGATGCAATGCTCGGGGGAGAGCAGGGAGGAAGTGGGGGAGGGGCGTTCCAGGGTAGAGGGAGGGCGTTCCCAGGGAAAGGTGGGTGGGGATTGGGAGGTGGGGCTGGGACCTGGCAGATATGCTGGATCATAGCCCCCATTCCTGAGCTGTATGGAGCAGCTGCAAGTCACTCTGCTCTCCTCGGATTTATGCCACCTCCAGAGGTGACGTAAATCCACGGAGACCCATTTGGACTGCAGTGGCTTACCCACGGGAAAAGGGAAAAGTTTCCGCATACCTCCAGCTGAGCCACTTTGGGCCCCTCTCTTGCTCTGGATACAGTGCAGGCCTCCTGGCCTGCCTCTTCCAGCACAAGATAGGTTTGCGCTGCAAGAAGCACTCTGTAAAAATAGAGTGGAAGCCACTGTGGACCAATATCCCTTGATAGGCCTATCTGAGCTTTGACACAACTTTATCTTACTGTGTTATTGTGAAATGTGTAGGAAATACAGTAATCATTCCATCTCCTGAATATGTCCCAGAACTTTCTATTCCCCTCTGTCTGGCAAGAGCTAGAGTTTCATCATGTGTGTGAAGGAAGATGCCCCTTTGCGAGCATTCCTGCTGTTCACCCGACACTCTGCATCAGATTGGTTCAAACGTGCATGGATATCATTGGATTTCACATCATGTGATCAATCAAAAACCAATGACTGGAAAATGAACACACAAATGGCTTTCAATGAAAAGTATGGGGAGGGGTGTGAAAGTTTTATCTGTAGTGCTGGCAAGTGTCTCGGCACGTATTTGCAGCAGTGCCCTGTCCTTCATGCTGAGCTCATCCATCGATGATCATACAGGCATAAAATCAGCCATAAGATGAAGCTCATTTTGAGGGAACAAACCCTCCCATCCTGAAGTCCCCGAGAAGGAGGGAGCCCTGATTTCTTTAACTTGTCTGATGTTTACAATATTATTTTAAGAGAAACTCTTCTCCATTTGCATTTGGAAATATTAAATCTAGTACATAAGAGAGGGAATGGCGAAGAAGTGAGAAAAAATGGTTTCCTGTCCAAGAAGGGCTCACAATATAAGACAAAAGTAGGACATTATCAAACAGCTACTGGGGGGGATGGTCTGTGGGGAGGAAGAGGGACAGTTGCTCTCCCCCTTCTAAATACAAGATAGCCACCACTTTCAGAGGAGTTGCTTTGCCCAGGTAGCAGTTGGGTATAAGATTGCCAAGGTATTCCTTTTATAAAGTGTCTCAGATCATCAAGCTTAAACTGTTTGTCATTAAGGCTTGTGTGACTTGCATATATTGTCTAGTATTAAAACAATAGTTCTGTGGTACATTGAAGACCGAGGCTCCACTGAAGGGCCACACTTCTGAGGCAGCAATGATTAACTGCTGACACTGAATCCCACCCTAGGACCCATAGGATGTTCACTGGCATCATGGAATTCCAGGTCCCACGGAAGGCTCACTGACACCTGGTGTAGCTGCTTCCCACCACTGCAAAATAAGCCAGCCATGACCCTGGACCCAGTGGGGATCCTTACAAGGAGGATAGTAGGGAACGTGACTCCTTTGTGTTGCTGCAATGGCAGCAGTGAAGAAGAATGCCTCCTGTCCCCTGAGTTTCTGCTTGGGTTGATCGATGGTGTCCAACTGGGGAAGGTAATCAGGAACTAAGCAGTGGACACACAAGAGAAGATAGCTGGAAGAGGCACCCTTGTAGCAGGAAGAGGGTTGGTGGCAGCATAAAGGAAGACCTGTGTCTATCTGCAGCCTGGATTCCAGGCACCATGCGGAGGATGGGCAGCTAACATGTGCATGTGTTTTCCAAAGCGTGTAGGAGTGTGCCTTTGGTGGCCTCCTCCACAAGCCCTCTACCCAAAGCTGAATTTGCCATTGTTAAAAACTGACATGAGCATTCTGGGCCCCTGAATTAGCAGATGAATCATTTTCAGAGGAAAAAATGGTGAAGAGTCAAGTCCAAATGAAACGTAATGTGCAGCAGCCGCAGGCCAGTTCCATTTCATTTCCTTCTCTATTTATAGCTTCTCTAAGGATACCAGAGATTGAAGACCGGAGACCACGCTGACGGAGACTGCCCACTCTAACGCATTCTTCACTGCCACCTCGAGCCAATGAAATGAAATCAGAGAATCACAAATCCTACTAGAAGAATCTAGATAAATTCTGCTACGTGAATTGATTTTATTGCCTTCCTAGTTGATGGCTGTGAGCAATAAAGACGGTTCTGTTACTGTCCTGGAGGATGGCAAAAGCTTTTAAAAATTAAAACTTCAATTGCATTAAAGTGTTTGCTTGCTTTTATTCATGGTCTTATTCAGGGTCTACATTCAAATTGCAGCAGCTGAAAATGTCATGTACAGATACAATATCCGGATTTGGGAGTCAAGGGGGAATTGAAATAAATACCCAAACACCATATCAGTAGTTAAGCATAGATGTATGGTTTGCTGAAGCAATTTGCACAATGTGGGGGTAGTTCTCAGATAATATCAATCAAGAACTAAATTTTCTGGAAGGCAAACATGTTGACTGCACGCAATGAACCCCACTGAAGGATATTCCCTCAACTTTCAGAGCTTGTGATGAAGACAAATTCCAAGTGCACCTCTCCTAATATTTTTCTCCTCTTGGTGTTCTAACATGACTGATGACTCCACGTACTCATTTGATTTATTCTACCTGCCAGCAACAGTTATAACCAAGCTTTTAAATTCAAGAGAAAGTGTCATTGGAACAACTTAGGTGGGTTAATACAAGCTCTCCCTTCCCTTATCATAACTACCTATTCTTGGCACTTAGCACATTTCTTTTACCAGGCAACCAAAGTACATTATATGCTTTTTCCACTTGTCCCTACTGACAGAAATTGTTTTGGCACCCAACATCATATCTTCCCTTTGCTTGAAACTTTCCTTCTCCCAGTACATATAAATAGATGGGATGGTGACCAGCTGTGCCACCACTATAGTGTTCTGTATGCCTAGCCAAAAATCATCCCTAAATAATCCAGATGTAGTAGTACAGTTCGGCACATCAAAGTAGGTTTTTTGCACTGTTTTATCAATGCATCCTGGCTTCAACAAGTGATTGGCTCACTCCAACCTCTGATTCTGTTCACCAACCCCTGGAAAGGGGGAAGGCTGACAGAGTCCCTTCTCCTACTCCCACTCCTGCCCTATACTTGTCAGAAGGAACTGAAATGGCTAACACCACACCTGATGTTATGAACAGAAGCAGTTTGCAAAATGTGGGGTAATTCTCATACAATATTAATTTACAACTAAACCTTCTGGGAGGCAAACATGTTGACAGGACACAATAACCCTGCTGGAGGGCATTCTTGTGATAATCATGTGGGGTAGGCAAAAAAGTAAAGAACAAGAAAATATACCAAAGGCTAATTAGATGAAAGGCAGAAATCCAAATTCCTACCTGGTCCCTGTAGGTGGCCAGCTACCTTTAAGAAGTTCCCAGGGTGGGTATGATGGGAGCAGCATCAGCTGAGCTCTGAATGGTGAGATGAAAGATGTGGAGCCACAAAAACTCCTAGATAGTCCAGCCAGAACTCAGCACACCAACTCACTTGTGTGCTTGTGGGGCTGAGCAATGAAGGCCACCGCCTTCAATAGGGTGTGGGCTGCATTCTGGTGGCTCTGAAGAATTGTGCAATATTGTACTTGGACATTTGCTTTTGTCTCTTCTGGTCAAATGCTTTTCCTTAATTCCTGAAGCAATACAAGAGTATGGAGCACATGTTTGTTTTGCCAGATTCATGATCCAAGTTTCACTTAGAGAACTTATGCCCACTCTGAGCTAATTAGCTCCCCTACGTTCCCCAACAATGGCCCCAGTTCTCCACTGCAGCAATGCTGAACCCCACCACCAGGGTAGCTGCCTGTTCAATCTGCAGAGGTCTTCCTTCCTCCCCTCTCCTCTCCTGCCAGCAACTTCTCCAGCCACCACCACCACAACTTGGTCTTCAGTAGGACCAAGTAGCAGCCACAGATCCAGTGTCTCCAGCAGTCTCTGTTCCAGCAGTCCTCAGAAGTCCATTCATCTGTCTGTCCATTAGTCAGCTAGTCCATTGGTCAGCCAACAGATCCAGTAATCCATCAGCTAGTTCCACGGTTCATTAATCCATCAGTTTAGCTAGCTAGCTCCATCCATCCATCCTTTCTTCTCCAAGCTTTCCTTTTTCTACTACACACACCCCTTTTCCTCTTGCAGGTGCTGCTTTTAACCCTGAGGGCCTTTGCCTCCATGTGGCTGCAGCTGTGCAGCACACTCACTGCAATCTAAGGCCCTGGTGGTAACCCCATGCTTGCCTGCTAGAGCTACTGTTGACACCACACCCTATCTCCTCAAGGGATATTGTGCATTTCCATTGCAGTGTTTACCTGAGGCAAAAACATGATGAAAATACCAGTGGCGCAAGATGGCGCATTGCCACCTTTGCCCTCCCCCCTCCTGCTAGGTGGGCAGAGGGTTGAAAAGCTGGGCTCACTATTGGGTGGGCCATTTTGGGGGGTGAGGTGAGATGTCTTGCAGTTGGGCTCTGCTGGGCGCCCTGCTTGGATCATCTCTGTAGCCAACCTTGCTTAGTCAGGCCTTTTTACTGCTGTTCCTGGGACTCCTCTGTGGCTCTTCGATCAGCTGTTTGGCGCTTTTCTTAGCGCAACTGGTTTTCCACCATGCACTCAGCAAAGGATTTCTGAGGACCACTCCTGAAGATCTAGGCATCGGTGTTTGCTCCAGTGGGGGGTCATGGGCTCAGGCTGCCCAGGGCCCAATCCTATTCAACTTTCCAGCACCGGTGTAGCCACAATTCAGCCCCAAGGTCAGGGTCCCATACCTTGAGGAGGCCTCTGTGACTGCCTCCCCACCACAGGCTGCAGTGCACATCCCATTAGCATGGATGCATTAGCATGGATGCACCAGCACTGGGAAAATGGAAAGGACTGGGCCCCCAGTCAGGGACTAGCCTCATATCCTAAGGTGAATTTTAGCATGCACTCAACTAGTGTTACTGCCAGTGCTTGCCCTTTAGTCTCCCCCTATTTTTCAACACTTCAGTTTCATCTGTTTGTAAGAGTGCATCATGGCCACCCAGCCGCTTGCACATGTTGTTGCCATCTCAAGGTACCCCAATGAACGGTCTGTGCCACTGAGGGAGTATGGCCCCTCAGGACTGAGCGCTTGCGGGGGTCATAAACTGCCATGGAGCAGGCAGAACTCTAAGTGCAGCCTCAGAGCTGGGGTGGGAAGGGGGTTGAGGCACCATGGCTTCTTCCCCAACAGGGGATTCAAGTGTCTCCCAGGGAGGTTGTGGCGGAAGCCCAGTGAGCCAGGCCTCCCTCCGCTCCTTCTCTCAAAGGTCCCCACTCTCAGGCAGGCAGGCTCTTCTGTGGCTGGCCCTGCCCTTCCCCACAGCCTTCTCAGGTGTTCCCGCGACTGCTCGCTTGTGTCAGGTGAGGGGAGCCAGGCAGGTGCCTGCTCAGCTTGGCTTCAGGCCGGCAAACCTCCCTGCTGGTGACCTGCCTCTGAGGCCTTTTCAGCCGTCCAAGTTAGTCTGTGGCTGGACACTGTTTTTAGCCACTTGACTACTTATTGTTTTCTGCCTTTGTCTTTGCTGGAGCTTTGATTTCCCCTTTTCTCCTTCTCTAGTATGCTGCACGGCGAATCAGGGTTCAAAAACAATCTCAGCAGACTTAGAATTGTGGGTATCTTCAAGCTTTATTCATTGCCAGCAATGGGCTTCTCTTGGTGGTTCAAAATGGGGAACACAGAGAGCTGTGATCTCTCAGTGTCCCAGAGAAAAAGCAAACTTCCCATAGGTGTACATTGTTTAAATAGTAATTTGACTTCTTTGTCTCTAAATCTCACACTCTCATTTGTTAGAAATTAATTAGCTCGTTTTACAGACATTTGGTTGGTTAGGTTGAGCTGACCAATAAGAAAAATAGAAATTTGCATAAAACATGTCCAGAGGTGGCACTGTTCACCCAATTATTACTCTCTTTGCCTGTCTCTGCTTATTCTTCTATTGGCCTGACCTTGACCATCTCTTTAACATTCTTAGTACCAGGCTTCATAGGGCTGTGTGCCAGCATTGTTTAAACTAAGTTTTCTCTTATATGTGTACTTTAGGAGATGTTAGCAAGGTATAGTAGTAAACATATATTTATTCTGTACAGGGAAACTAACTTTTAAATAAAGATTTCTCTTTTTAGAACTCTTTTCCTATTTATTTTAATTAAACTTAACTTTTCCTGTCAGCTTTTAGAAGCTTCATTAATGTTTTGCTGAGCAGTGGACTTTCAAGAATGTTGGCCAATTAAACAACTTCATAGACAATTTATTACTCATTATGCAGGTGTTTCTCTTATCTTAGAGACACAGTGTTAGTTAGCTGTGCTTGATTTACAAATGTCCTCATTAGTGAGACTAGATTAATGGCTGCTTAGCTCAAACTTTCTTAAAATGATTTGAGTTATGTCTCTTTCATGGTACTAAGAGATAAGTTCTTTAAATTAACTCATTTCCTGGCCAGGTGAATCTTGACTTCTCATTATTTTCAAATCTCCTTATGAGTTATGTTTCAGTTAAAACATCAAACAAGACTTTGAATCTTACAGAATTGGAATGTACTCCAACTAACTTTTATTCTTACAATTACCTATTAAATTCACTTAAAATACCATACTTGTACTTTAAAGAATAGCTTCAGTAATTATTAAAGCTATTTTCCTGGTTTAATTATGTCCAAATTGCTCCTTTTGTCCAGTTTGACTTCCAAGCTTTTGGGGGTGTATTCTCTGTTCAGCCTGGCTCCATTTATCAATTCAATTAACTTCTTGACAACTGGATCATTCTGAACTCATCATTCTGGCAGGCTGCCAAGAGCAACACCCTTCAGGACTGCCTGACCAGCTTCCACTCTCTGTCCTCTGAGCATACCCCTAAATTTGCCTTTGTTTATTTGTGAAATGCTTAAAACACTCAGGCTTCTAGCATTTGATATGTTCTTAAGCGTTATTTTGTACTTTATTTGTTTATTTGGCTAAAAAGGGAATCTTGTTGAATCACATCCTAACATTCACCTTAGCTTTTCCTATTGCATCCTATTAAAACTTTACAAAATACAACTTTTGCTAATTAGCCACTCATCTTGACATATCAGTTCCTTTGGCAGTTTGCCTGGACATTCCTTAAAACTGGATATTCCTTTAGCTGGGGTCCTCTCTAATTCCTTCAAAAGAACATTTGCTAGCTGTCAAATAGCACTTTAATTGGACTGATTTATAGCTGTACCTTTTGCCTACTTCCAACTGTCTCAAACAGAGAGAGGGCAGAAATGTATCCTGCTGTTTGTCTTATGGGATCATATATATAAACCTAACTAATTTACTCATAACATTGCATGAACAAGCATTTGCATAAATGATTAGTTTCAGCATTAGTAAACATGAGTAAACATTTAGCATTAAGTTGCTTACAGTGGCCTGTTGCACAAACAGACCCTCTCAGAAAGAAAGAGAACAAAGTTGCTTCTCTGGGCCTGCTTGAGCAGAAGGCTGCTTCTGAGCAAACATACATTTTCTCCTTACATAACATAACATTTGGTTCATAAGCACTATTCAGCATTGATACATCTTGGCATCATACATACATTTGAACAAAACATCATGACATTTTACTGTATTTCCTTCTGGCCTAAGTTTGGCTTCTCCCTTTAGCCTTGCCTTAGTATGCCAGTTTGTTTCAGAGACCATTTTCTTTCTCCTTATCTGGCTCCCTCTTCAGGGGCCTAGCAGCCATTTTCTTTCTGGCTCCCTCTTCAGGGGCCTGGAGGCCATTTTCTTTCTCCTTATCTGTCTCCCTTTGATTCTGCCCATCTGGACCTTCAGGCTTGGGAATGATCCGAGTTGCTGCTGAGCTTCAGCTGTGTTGACTTTCAAGTTTGGACTAGGCTTAGGGGTCTGTTCAATAGACCTGTGCATGTAGTTAATGCACTTTTAGGTTGTTTGCTTTTCTCAGTGGGGCCATGATGCCTCCCGGCCCCCACCCTTTTTCTCTGCATGTCTTTTCATGTGATCTTTTCAAGGTTTATTAGTGCTGGTCCTGGATTCTGGTGGGAATTGCCACCAGTGCCTGCACGCTGATGAGCAGAGAACAGCTGGAAAAGGAAGACAGAGGGTGCTCACCAGTGACACATGAACTGTCCTTTGCACATCACCTTCTTTGTTAAGGACAGAAGGGTTGTTTTCAAGTGATGTTCAGTCAGCATCTCCTGACACCTGGAAAATAATCTGCTTGTGATGTTCAGCGGCTGGACAAGTGATTTGTTTGTGCTTATGGAAAGGGCAACTCAGAAGCAGGAAGCTGGATGATAAGACCATTAGCAACTTGAATCAATGCAGGGTCAGTTCTCCAAGGGCAGAACAAGGAGATCCTTTGAGGCACTGAATTCTTAGAGCAACTCTTCCATCACAGAGAAGGGCAGAGAGCCGGCCATGCCCCCAAGCAAGTGATAAGGTATTTTCCAGCATGGCAGCCTTCCTTGCCCTTTGCTGTCTACGTAGTCATGTTTCCCTGTGCTGCTTGGTACTTGTGATAGGATCAGAGAGAGAACTAATATGGCTGAAGAATGGCCTGTAGGAGACAAATAATGTAATATGGACTTGAACAGGACGCTAGACTTAGAACAAAAATAATATCCAAACTACATAGAGCCAGAATATGAGAGTTTCAGCTGTCGTTTTCTTCATATAACTTCAAAAAACCATCTCCTTTATTTCACATTCACAGTACACCAGTGAAAAAATTGTTCCTCAGGCAGGCAAACTCATCCAGGCTTCATTGCTATGCTGGAACTTAGGTAGGATTGGGCTACTACTCTTTAGCAGATTCACTAGCTGAATCAGATGTTTGTGGAATTTTATGAGAATTCTATCAATTGCAAGTAAATATTTAAAATAACTGCATCCTCTTCCTTGGTCTTTCTCTGCATCCTTGTTTCTCCACACCCTTTGCTTTCTTCCTTATCTTTTTTTTTTTTTTTAGCATTTTAACCTTCAGAAATTGAACCTGCTTCCCTTCTCTGTGTGTAAAATGCCATGTGCAGAACTGGTGGTATGTCTGTAAGTGATAATATCAACTGATGGTGCATCCTTTTGTTTTCCTCAATAAATACTTGTTTCTTTTGGATGGAATGAATGGACAAACTGATGGCCCTGGATCCCATTTGGGGCATAAACTCTGGTCTGAGTACGATCTGAGTCCAGTGTGGAAGGGGGGCTGTCTGGGAACCCCCTGTCTTGAGTTCCTTCATGGAAAAATGGTGGGACATACATGTAAACAAAATAGTGTTGGGATATACGAGCATTAAATTAATACAATGAAATCAATTTCTTGACCCAAATCCTCTTCCTCAGCAGTAATGTATAACTTAGAGCACAATCCTAAATTGAGCTTAAGCCTGTGCAAGTCCCCTGCGCTGACTTCCAGGTGTCATCAATGTGCCATAAAGCACGTTCATGGGAGTCGGGGAGGCCGCAAGGATACACGCTGGCTTCCTCTCGCTAGACCAAACCCTTGCGGAGGTAAGTTCATGCTGCCGGCAAGTTGCCGGCATGGGGTTTTGTGGAGTTCAGGGGGAGGGTGTTTCGTGGGCATTCCAGGGATAGAGTGGTGCCCAGGCCCGGGAGGGCAGAGGGACCAGCCTCTGGCACTTTGGCCAAATTCTAACCCCTGATCAGCCTGACCTAACACCAGGATGCTCGAATCTGTGCAAGTGATTTAGCTGGCGCACATCTGAGTAGCAGCATTGTGGTGACTGGGGCTGTGTTCGGGGTTATGGGAAAAATATTACCTTACCCCGAGTTGCACCACAGCCACCTCCAACCCTGAGCTGGATACAGCACGGACCAGCCAGCATGCCTATTCCATTGCAGGAACAGGGCTGCCCATCTTGTTAGTGATATACAGTAATTTCTTTTTCTCTCCTTGGTTCCAATCCTTTTCAGTTCTGTTTAAAACCACATTGTCCTCCAGAAAGAGTTTTCCCATAGAAAATTTTTATTTTTTCCTGGATGGCGGTGTTATCCTAAAAAACAGGGGACGGGGGACGGGCTAAAAGTGGTATTATGTGTTTTTATTCCAAATTAATATTTTAATCAATTTTAAAGCATTTTTATCAAGTCTTATCACTGTCATGTTGGTGGTATATATGTGATTTATGCCTGTGGCTGCCAGCAGACATAGCCACAGGAATAAATCCCAATCGCCCGATTAAAAGGTGATTGGAGTTTGTTTGGCCTGGCCTGGGACATGAGAGTCTCCTCCCAATGGGGAGTGGAGGGGGGCTGGGTCTGGCAGCTACAGCAGGCCTTTTAAAAGGTGCAGGACCCAGCCCTCTTCCTCCTTTGCACGTGGGCACGGTGGGAATACCCACCCGCCCACCCTAGATGCAGTCTGAGTTTAACTGGTCGCCATTTGGGGCTGGGTAGGAATTTTTTGCTGCCTGCCAAGATTGGCCAAAGGGCAGGCAGTTTTTTCGCCTACCCCAGATTGTCATGGGCCAGGGGGTTACACCCCCCCTTTTCAAGCTGCCATTGGTCACTTTAAGAGGGCAGGTAGTGCGGGCTAGGTGGCGTGAATGGGACTTTTGGCATGCACTTTCAGGTGGCATAGGCAGGGTGGAACCCTATTTCAGTCCTCAGGGGCTCGGAGGCACAAGGACGTAGACAGGGCCCTGGCCGGGACCGCGGGGCACACCTCAGAGGCTCAGCGGCTCGAGGTGGCACAGCCCACGGTCTGGCCGCCTTCCCCTTAAGGGACAGACATGGATGAGACGTGCTGCCCAACAGCAGGGCGCGACTTGGAGTCAGGTGCATGCCCGCCTGGGGGGCAGAGGTTTCAGGTACGGCCCGGAGGTCATGCCTCCGCACCACAGGGGGCTTTTGCTGCCTTGGATGCTGCAGCTCTCAGCCTCCTCTTCTGCTGCAACTGCAAAATAAAGTGACCTTTTCTCCCATATCTGTTGTCTCGAGTGTTCATTGGACAGTGCGGAAACAAATAGGCATAAAACACATCACACACAGCCAAAGAGCACAACTACATAGCCCACTGCATGAATTAAACTTACAGGAGCCATTTGAGATTTGAATGCTACTTGTCTACATTGAACCTAGTGCTACCAAACACAAACAAATTAAAACATTGCCAAATTAAAACAGTAAGAAGACGGAGACTTGAACCAACAGAATTGAACGTAGCATTGAATGGCTATGGAAACAAGCTGGTTTGAATATGCAGGGGGAAAAAGAAAACACCAGCATAGCAAGGAACCATTAAACATTTGCTTACTCTCAAGTAAATGCAAATCTGCAGCTCAGTTTTGCTTTCCATAGGGTTCAATATATTTCTCAGCCTGGAGGGAGGGACCTCGTTCTTGAGTGTTTTGGGGGCCTGCGTTCATTGAATCAGGACCATTCTGGTGGCGTTGCGTTCCTTTGGCCTGCCCTTTCCAATGGATCAAGACATGGTCGCCTAATCACTAGTAAATGTGCAATGTGGCTCAGTTTCACTTTCCATAGGGCTCCATGTATTTTCCTTGGCAGCCTCTGAGCATCCTCAGGAGACTCTACAGCCAGTGAAAGCAACATAGCTCCGAGGGAGTTGGGGCCTCAGAAACAGACAGAAGCACCTGGGATGATCCACAGATGCAGCCACTTTCATAGGTACATGTCTGTGTTATTTTGTTAATTGAGCAGGATATTGCATTTTGTCATTTTATAAGCCCAGTTTCGCATTATAGCAGTGTAATTTCATTTTGAACACTTTAGACTGCTCCCACCTATAGAAAATATAAATATATGATACAGATGTGACTTGGTCTGCTTAGCTGTAGATTCCTTAAGTTTTCAGATGTTGTGGTAACAACATCTAAATATCAGCTTGCCAACTCTGTGACTCCAAACCTTCTGTTTTCTGTGCATTGCTTGAGAATTTTTGCCATGCACGTTCTGTATGATATCCATCAACTGTACTGTGTTGAGGCTGCACAATCCCTGAAACCTGAATATCCTAGTATATGCCTCACTGCCCAGACCCACAAAAAGTCAAATGGAGTCATTTCAACAACCTGTTTGGGAAGAATTAATTCACCCAGTTAGGCTTTCTTATTAGTATCCTCCTGCTTTTGACATCAATGATGACTTACTAAATGATGTTTACATAACCTTTTCTTATTGAGAAAAGCGATTGGCTTAATTGACAGGGTAAGTTTTATATTTGTCCACCGAGGCCTGAAGTTTCAGGACAGATGGATGGTATAAATGCAGCAGGTAAAGGGACCCATTCCTCACATCCGTGACTTCATTCCAGAAAGGAGACAAAGAAAAGTCAAGATGAAACTCCTGATTTTGCCTGCTGTTCTTCTCATCTCTCTCCTCTGCCCAGCAGAGTGCCAGTTGGTAAGAATCCTTTTACTCGTAAGGGACCCATATAATACAATTCCTTAATGATTACACAGGCCAACGTACATTTTGCTTCCTTAAACTTTACACCAATTCCTGGGTATATTTGGGGTGCTGATTCCCAAAACAGCATCCGTTTTGCCCTATCACATCTAGTTTTGGAGACACGGCATAGCCTCTTTAGTAAATGGTTCAAGCAGATTCCTCATGAGGAAGCCTACACCATGGCTTCCTCATGGGGAAGTTGCTTGAACCATTCACTAATGAGGCAATACTATATCTCCAAAACTAGACGTGATAGGGCAAAACGGATGCCTGGGGGCTGGGGATAAGAATAGGCCCTCAGTTTGGCTGTACTTGTCGTAAGAGGCGACTAAACAGCTACCGGGTAGATGGGACTCATTAGCCTGGGAAGGCAGCTCATCTGAGAGAAGGAAAACTCGGATCCCAAACCTCCACTGCCTTGTGGCTACATCCAGTTATGGAAAAGGCTTCAGGAGTCAACCTCGAGGCAAAATCCGGAGTCGGAGTCCCTGAGGCAGTTCATGGCTGAACACAGTCACGTTCTGGAAACTCCTGCGACAACGCTGGGACCAACCGTATTGGCCTCTGCCTTTCTGTTGGACCATTTCAGCAACGTGGAGAGGGGTGATTTGCTGCAGGGGAAAGAGTCTATCCGCCATATCTACTTTACCCAGGTTTTGCGCACTGGAGAGGACACTCCAACTTTGCCATACAGCATCGGCACAACACGGAAAGCAGCAGTTTACCGGTTATAAGTCTTCGCTCGATTGACGTAGAGCGTGATGCCAGGGGCTGCTTCCGACGGTGGGAGAGATCATTGCATCTCATTGGGCAGCTACATCACTGCATGTTCAGCCTCATCCCTCCATTATACAGCTTGTCCAGAGCGGCGTTTCCACTACAGATTTAATCCACTTCCAATGCACTTCTATTACTCCAATGCATTTAGGAAGGGGGCTGGTTAATGCTTTGGTTAATGCTTTGGTTAATGCTGAAGATGATGATACTTTGGAAATCTGAAATATTTTTGTGTATTGGTGTAGATCACTAATGATGATTTTTTTTCTTAATTCAAGGACTTATTACACATGATGCTTAACCTGTCAATGTATAGTTTAAGTCTACTCTTGTGTAGCATTCAAATAGATTTGCAATTAGTATTCCCAATAGGAACCAACAGAGTATTTTACTCTTCATAGCGTGCAATCCTAACCCAATCCAGTGATTTCTAGCACTGACATAAGGGCAATGCATCTCTGAGGAAAGGAAACAGACATTCCCTTACTACTTTGAGGAGGCCTCCGTGAATGACACCCAACTGCAGGATGCAGCACATGTCCCATTGGCACTGCTATGCCAGTGCTGGAAAGAACTGACATAAGGGGTTAGGATTGTGCCCTTAAGCTTTTAAAATTATTTTTAAAAGGCCACTTCTGTATGTTGGAGTCTCCTGTTTCTTAGCACTTTGCCAATCAGTATCATCCATTTATCCATGAAATGAATAAATGAAAAAATGCTTTTTTGCCTAATACTGATGAAACGCATAAAGAAGGAGTGTTTGTCAGGCTTCAGAACATCCCATTTCATTCATAAAGGTAACAAAAGATAAAAAAGTTCCAGCAGCTAACATTTCACAAACTGCCTCAAATTTCAGTGGGCAACATTACCTATGGAGCCTTAGAATTCCTTGGTCTTGATTTTAGGGCTAGGATTGAAGGATGCCAACAGGTTCGCTATGATAATACTTGGTTAAAACAGATAGCAGTCAGCCAGGGTGATGATGTAGCCAGAAGATGGACTCTTTCCATTGCAGAATGCACAGGCTTGGTTCACGAAGGAGCGTTAAATTGGGCCTCCTTGTGGTGAGAAGCCACAACTCCATAGAAGACTCTTCCCTGTTTGCCAGTAATGAGTACTGCTGGGTTATTACACATTTGTGGATGTTGGCGACTGACTTTAAATGTTGACTTCAGCTTCAGTGATTTGGTTGTGGTGTGTCTGTGTGTGTTTTGCAAAAATGACAGTTCAGGCTTTCCAACACAGGAATGCTCCAAAATCCCTCCAGAACATAAGAATGGGGGAATATTTGATTATTTTAAAATAAGTATTGAAGAATTCTCCCTAGGTGGCAATTCAGTTATGATCTACCACTTGTGAATTAAAAAAAAAAAAATCAAGATAGCTTGAACATTCTCTATGTTGGGGTCCCCTGTTTCTTACCACTTTACCAGTTGGTATCGTCCATTTATTCATCAAACCCTTTCCTGTGCAATAATGATGAAACTTATGGTGTATTTGTCACGCTTTGGAGCATCCATTTCATTCATAAATGGACCAAAAATCAGTAGCTAACATTTTTCAAAGTTGTGTTAATGTTGCTATGGTGCTCCTTCCTGTCCAGGAATGAATATTTAAGCTTAAATGTATCTTTCGCCTTTGAGTGGGAAACAACAATTCGTATGGAACCTTAGAATATCTTTGTCTTTATTATAGCTTGGCAATCTACTTTCAAGAGGGTCATCCTCTGTGAGTATTGTTACATGATGATTTTGTCTTTATTTCTCTAAGTATTTGCTAAAATTTCTATTTCAAATTTCTGAAGCATTTAAAAATATTTTTAAAACCCTTTTCCAAGGAGCCACGGAGGTGGTGGAGTGGGGTGGGGAGAAATATACAGAAGAGATGAACAATGTAGATTGGGGCTTGCCGAGCCTGATTCATCTGTTATAGAGTGATCTTCCTTCACCTCCATATTAGTCAGCAGTCAGTACTCCTAGGCCATAATACTTAGCCTTTCTTGAAGTGCTATTAAGATCCTGCAGTGACTGTATAAAGTGAAAAAGCCTTTTTTCAACACTGAGTGGAAATCTGAACCCATGGAGTCTTAGACTACCCACAGTTGGTGGAATTACTGGAGCTTTGCCAATGAGTAAGGCATTGTTACACAATGATTATGTCTATTTCTATATGTATTTGCTAAAACTGCTATTTCAACAAGGTCAATCACTGCATGCTCAGCCTCATCCCTCAAATATATAGCTTGTCCAGAGCTGCGTTTCCACTACAGCTTTAATCCACTTCCAATGCACTTCTATTACTCCAATGCATTTAGGAATGGAACAATCAGGCATCTTGTCCAGGCCCAATGTCAGCTCTTGGCAGCCCTCTCTCCAGCTGAAGGTTGCTACAGGATGTGCCCAGTGTCCCTGGGATAACTGAATATTGATGCATTAAGTATGGAACAAAACAGGTTCATCAGAAGGTCTTGGGACAGATACAACAGTAGCTCAGACTGAACATTCATAAATACCATAGTAAAATCATCAAGGTTTTCAGGAGAAATCAAATATCGTGAAGAAATAATTACATTCTTCTTCTTCTTCTTTAAACTCTAGAACGTGTTAGACGGTGTGCTCGTAAGTATTGCAAGCTTTAGTCTATCAGTTGAATGGCCTGAATTGCCCATTACAGTAGGATGTAGGCTTTTTGTACCTGATATTTTGTATCTCTGTTTCTAGAAGTGTTCCTCTGTCCGAGAAGATCCACAAAGTAATACTAGGGCTGTACTGTAATTAAGGGAGCTTCATTGCAGAGGGAGCAGAGAATTGGCCACACCTAGTAGGCTTTACAATGTTCACCTCTTTATTGACAGAATGACAGTGTTTCGTTCTTGGGGACAGTGAAGAATATGCCAGGAGTTTTTGTGTCTGCCTCACTTTCTAAAGCCAATGCCTCAATTTGTAACATCGGTACAACTTTGAGAAGAACTAGGTTTAGAATCAGGCATTCAATCTCTGTACACAAGGGTGGAGGAATCAAGTTTTTCAAGAGGAATAACATGAAGGAATAACTTTTTTAAAAGTTTGGGATGCTGTGAAGGGCTTCACTGTGCTTATTGCTGTAAATGCTGTGGGTACCAAGTAAATGATCCACACAGTTGTTTTTTTTACAGTAGGCACAGCCCTTTCCTGTCAGATAGGGCTGAAACAGGGGGCAGAGCAAACAGAGGAAGAGTCAAAAACCACACCTTGTAGGCTTTACTGTGTTCACCTCCTCATTGACAGAACAACCATGTTTCATTCTTGGGGACAGTGAAGAATGTGCCAGGAAGGGTGCAAGCCTAACCCACTTTCCAGCACCAATATAAGGGCAATGCAGCTCCTAGCTAAGGAAACCAACATTCTTTTACTTTGAGGAGGCCTCCCTGAGTGTCCCCCAACTGCAGAATTCAGCACACGTCCATTTGGCGCAGCTCTGCTAGTGCTGGAAAGTAGGTTAGGATTTGGGTTGAAGTTGTATATCTACCTCACTGTGAGTTAAACTGCTCTAAATCCAATATCTCAATGTGTAGTATAGGCACAACTTCAGATTAATGAGGTTTAGGACCAGGCATTCAATCTCCAAAAACAGTTGTGAAAGAATCAGACTTCTTGAGAAGAATAATGTGAAGGATTAATAACTTTTTGAAAAACATTTAAGATATTGTGAAGATGTTCACTCTGTGTATTGCTGCAAATCCTCTGTGTACTGAGTAAAGGATCCACACGGTTTTTTTACAGCAGGTATAGACTCTCTTGCTAGATCGGGCTGAAACAGGGGGCAGAGCAAACCAGAGGAACAGTCAGAGACCAGGAAAGGACATCTTTTCTTCTTTGGCAAATGCAGTGGCATGTCTGAACAATAATCCACAGTTGCCCAATTCCTGAATCAGAAAGACTTTCAGTTCTCTCTTTCAGAGTCCTGGGGGAATCTCAAGGGAAGGGACTCCAGGGAGACATCTGGATGACAAAATGTAGTGGCTGTCAGTGGCTCACATGTGCGCACCTGTTCCTGCTACCCCTTTTGCCTTTTCTAGACCTGCAGCTGAATGGGGAAAAAACTTAGTACTTTAGATCTGCTGCCACCATGCCAGACTACAGAGGCAGGCAGAGGAGTGCTGTCTGGGAAAACTCCCCTGGAAACTCTTTAATTGTCAAGCTTCAGAACATCCATTTTGTTCATAAATGTAACAATTCAGTAGATCACATTTTCCAAATGGAGTTGATGTTGCTATGGTACTATTTTACTGCCCTAGAATGAATATTGAAGCTTAATTGTCTTGTTCAACTGTGGGTGGAAACAATAACTATGGAGCCTTAGAACACCTTTGTCTTGATTTTAGGGTGGTGATGGAAGGAATGGTGGATTACTGGGCGTGAGTATTGTTACATGATACTAATGTCATTATTTCTTTAAGTATTTGTTAAAATTTCTATTTCAGCTTTCTGGAGATTTGAAGAAATATTTTAAAAAACCTTTCCCAAGAAGCCACAGAGATGGTGGAGTGGGGGTGGGGAGGAGGAATACACAGAAGAGATGGAACAGTGTACATCAGTGCTTGCTGAGTCTCAGTGATCTTCCACAACCTCCACTTTTTGCAGCAGTCTGTATTGCTAGGTCATGTTAACATTTTAGCATTTCATGAATGTCTCCTTAAAGTTTAAAAGTCTGTTTCAAAGTTGAGTGGAAATCTGAGCCCATGGAGCCTTAGACTACCCATGTCTTTATTTTAGACAGACTTGATCCTAGGCCACATGTGTGTTCTAGCTACCTCCTAAACTAGAAGGGATGGATCTTACTACTTGGGCCTAAAAATTATGTGAACTGAACTGGATGATCTAGTACTGAGCCCTAGTAGTTCTGTTCTGTAGGTGTGTTTCGCTTTCCCACATTTGAATTGTAACAATACATGTTGGGGCTTTAGAGAAGACCTGGGCTGCATTCTCACTACACCTTTAATCCATTTTCAATGCATTTCTATTCCCCCAATGCATTCTTGGGGACTGTAGTTTGTTAAGGAATCTGAGAGCTGTTTGAGCTACCCTTAACAAACTGATTTGAATGGCTAATCAATTACTGATACATTAAGTATGGACCAAATGGGTTCATCAGAAGGACTTGGGCCAGACTCACCATTAGGACAGACTGAAAGTTCATGGATACTATAGTAAAATAATCAAATAGGAGAAATCAAATAGCATGAAGGAATAATTACGTTCTCCTCCTCCTGTTTGAAACTCTAGGATGCGGTAGGCAGTTTGACTATAAGTATTGCAAGCTTTATTCTATTAGTTGAATAACCTAAATTGCCCATTACAGTAGGATGTAGGCTTTTTGTGTCTGATATTTTGTATCTCTAGAAGTGTTCCTCTGTCCTAGAAGACCTATGAAGTAATACTAGGGTTCCACTGAAATTAAGGGAGCTTCATTGCAGAGGGAGCAGAGAATTGGCCACATCTAGTAGTCTTTACAATGTTCACCTCTTCATTGACAGAATGACAGTGTTTCATTCTTGGGGAGAGTGAAGAATGTGCCAGGAGTTTTTGTGTCTGCCTCACTTTCTAAAGCCAATGCCTCATTTTGCAGTATCGGTACAACTTTGAGAAGAACTAGGTTTAGATTCAGGCATTCAATCTCTGTACACAAGGGTGGAGGAATCAAGGTTTTCAAGAGGAATAACATGAAGGAATAAGTTTTTTAAAAGTTTGGGATGCTGTGAAGGGCTTCACTGTGCTTATTGCTGTAAATCCTGTGGGTACTGAGGAAATGATCCACACAGTTGTTTTATTTTTACAGTAGGCACAGCCCTTTCTTGTCAGATAGGGCTGAAACAGGGGGCAGAGCAAATAGAGGAACAGTCAAAAACCTGGAAAAAGTTACCCTCTCCTCTTCAGTAAATGTGTGTTTTGTCAAGGGAGCCTAGGGGTGTGTGAATGATATCCCACACTCTCCCATATTCCTGAATCACAAGGACTTTTAGTTCTGTATTTCAGAGTCCTGGCTGAATGTCAATGAATGGGACATCATGGAGAAGGCTGGCTGACCCAGTGAAGTAGCAGTTATAAATTTTGCGTGGCAATCTTTGGTTAATGCTGAGGATGATGATACTTTGGAAATCTGAAATATTTTTGTGTATTGGTGTAGATCACTAATGATTTTTTTTCTTAATTCAAGGACTTATTACACATGATGCCTGTCAATGTGTAGTTTAAGTCTACTCTTGTGTAGCACTCAAATAGATTTGCAATTAGTATTCCCAATAGGAACCAACAGAGTATTTTACTCTTCATAGCGTGCAATCCTAACCCAATCCAGTGATTTCTAGCACTGACATAAGGGCAATGCAGCTCTGAGGAAAGGAAACAGACATTCCCTTACTACTTTGAGGAGGCCTCCGTGAATGACACCCAACTGCAGGATGCAGCACATGTCCCATTGGCACTGCTATGCCAGTGCTGGAAAGAACTGACATAAGGGGTTAGGATTGTGCCCTTAAGCTTTTAAAATTATTTTTAAAAGGCCACTTCTGTATGTTGGAGTCTCCTGTTTCTTAGCACTTTGCCAATCAGTATCATCCATTTATCCATGAAATGAATAAATGAAAAAATGCTTTTTTGCCTAATACTTATGAAACCCATAAAGAAGGAGCATTTGTCAGGCTTCAGAACATCCCGTTTCATTCATAAAGGTAACAAAAGATAAAAAAGTTTCAGCAGCTAACATTTCACAAACTGTCTCAAATTTCAGTGGGCAACATTACCTATGAAGCCTTAGAATTCCTTGGTCTTGATTTTAGGACTAGGATTGAAGGATGCCAACAGGTTCGCTATGATAATACCTGGTTAAAACAGATAGCAGTCAGCCAGGGTGATGATGTAGCCAGAAGATGGACTCTTTCCATTGCAGAATGCACAGGCTTGGTTCACGAAGGAGCATTAAATTGGGCCTCCTTGTGGTGAGAAGCCAGAACTCCATAGAAGACTCTTCCCTGTTTGCCAGTAATGAGTACTGCTGGGTTATTACACATTTGTGGATGTTGGCAACTGACTTTAAATGTTGACTTCAGCTTCAGTGATTAGGTTGTTGTGTGTCTGTGTGTGTTTTGCAAAAATGACAGTTCAGGCTTTCCAAAAAAGGAATACTCCAAAATCCCTCCAGAACATAAGAACGGGGGAATATTTGATTATTTTAAAATAAGTATTGAAGAATTCTCCCTAGGTGGCAATTCAGTTATGATCTACCACTTGTGAATTAAAAAAAAAAAAATCAAGATAGCTTGAACATTCTCTATGTTGGGGTCCCCTGTTTCTTACCACTTTACCAGTCAGTATCGTCCATTTATTCATCAAACCCTTTCCTGTGCAATAATGATAAAACTCATGAAGAGGGTGTATTTGTCACGTTTTAGAGCATCCATTTCATTCATAAATGGAACAAAAATCAGTAGCTAACATTTTTCAAAGTTGTGTTAATGTTGCTATGGTGCTCCTTCCTATCCAGGAATGAATATTTAAGCTTAAATGTATCTTTCATCTTTGAGTGGAAAACAATATGTATGGAACCTTAGAATATCTTTGTCTTTATTATAGCTTGGCAATCTACTTTCAGGAAGGCCATCCCCTGTGAGTATTGTTACATGATGATTTTGTCTTTATTTCTCTAAGTATTTGCTTAAATTTCTATTTCAAATTTCTGAAGCATTTAAAAATATTTTTAAAACCCTTTTCGAAGTAGCTACGGAGGTGGTGGAGTGGGGTGGGGAGAAATATACAGAAGAGATGAACAATGTAGATTGGGGCTTGCCGAGCCTGATTCCTCTGTTATAGAGTGATCTTAGAACATAAAAACATAAGAACAGCCCCACTGGATCAGGCCATAGGCCCATCTAGTCCAGCTTCCTGTATCTCACAGCGGCCCACCAAATGCCCCAGGGAGCACACCAGATAACAAGAGACCTCATCCTGGTGCCCTCCCTTGCATCTGGCATTCTGACATAACCCATTTCTAAAATCAGGAGGTTGCGCATACACATCATGGCTTGTACCCCATAATGGATTTTTCCTCCAGAAATCTTCCAGCACCTCCATATTAGTCAGCAGTCAGTACTCCTATTCCATAATACTTAGCCTTTCTGGAAGTGCTATTAAGATCCTGCAGTGACTGTATAAAGTGAAAAGGCCTTTTTTCAACACTGAGTGGAAATCTGAACCCATGGAGTCTTAGACTACCCACAGTTGGTGGAATTACTGGAGCTTTGCCAATGAGTAAGGCATTGTTACACAATGATTATGTCTATTTCTATATGTATTTGCTAAAACTGCTATTTCAACAAGGTCAATCACTGCATGCTCAGCCTCATCCCTCAAATATATAGCTTGTCCAGAGCTGCGTTTCCACTACAGCTTTAATCCACTTCCAATGCACTTCTATTACTCCAATGCATTTAGGAAGGGAACAATCAGGCATCTTGTCCAGGCCCAATGTCAGCTCTTGGCAGCCCTCTCTCCAGCTGAAGGTTGCTACAGGATGTGCCCAGTGTCCCTGGGATAACTGAATATTGATGCATTAAGTATGGAACAAAACAGGTTCATCAGAAGGTCCTGGGACAGATTCAACTGTAGCTCAGACTGATCATTCATGAATACCATAGTAAAATAGTCAAGGTTTTCAGGGGAAATCCAATATCGTGAAGAAATAATTACATTCTTCTTCTTCTTCTTTAAACTCTAGAACGTGTTAGGCGGTGTGCTCGTAAGTATTGCAAGCTTTAGTCTATCAGTTGAATGGCCTGAATTGCCCATTACAGTAGGATGTAGGCTTTTTGTACCTGATATATTGTATCTCTATGTCTAGAAGTGTTCCTCTGTCCGAGAAGATCCACGAAGTAATACTAGGGCTGTACTGAAATTAAGGGAGCTTCATTGCAGAGGGAGCAGAGAATTGGTCACCTCTAGTAGGCTTTACAATGTTCACCTCTTTATTGACAGAACGACAGTGTTTCATTCTTGGGGACAGTGAAGAATGTGCCAGGAGTTTTTGTGTCTGCCTCACTTTCTAAAGCCAATGCCTCAATTTGTAACATCGGTACAACTTTGAGAAGAACTAGGTTTAGAATCAGGCATTCAATCTCTGTACACAAGGGTGAAGGAATCAAGTTTTTCAAGAGGAATAACATGAAGGAATAAGTTTTTTAAAAGTTTGGGATGCTGTGAAGGGCTTCACTGTGCTTATTGCTGTAAATCCTGTGGGTACCAAGTAAATGATCCACACAGTTGTTTTTTTTACAGTAGGCACAGCCCTTTCCTGTCAGATAGGGCTGAAACAGGGGGCAGAGCAAACAGAGGAAGAGTCAAAAACCACACCTTGTAGGCTTTACTGTGTTCACCTCCTCATTGACAGAACAACCATGTTTCATTCTTGGGGACAGTGAAGAATGTGCCAGGAAGGGTGCAAGCCTAACCCACTTTCCAGCACCAATATAAGGGCAATGCAGCTCCTAGCTAAGGAAACCAACATTCTTTTACTTTGAGGAGGCCTCCCTGAGTGTCCCCCAACTGCAGAATTCAGCACACGTCCATTTGGCGCAGCTCTGCTAGTGCTGGAAAGTAGGTTAGGATTTGGGTTGAAGTTGTATATCTACCTCACTGTGAGTTAAACTGCTCTAAATCCAATATCTCAATGTGTAGCGTAGGCACAACTTCAGATTAATGAGGTTTAGGACCAGGCATTCAATCTCCGAACACAGTTGTGAAAGAATCAGACATTTTGAGAGGAATAATGTGAAGGATTAATAACTTTTTGAAAAACATTTAGGATATTGTGAAGATGTTCACTCTGTGTATTGCTGCAAATCGTCTGTGTACTGAGTAAAGGATCCACACGGTTTTTTTACAGCAGTTATAGACTCTCTTGCTAGATCGGGCTGAAACAGGGGGCAGAGCAAACCAGAGGAACAGTCAGAGAACAGTAAAGGACATCTTTTCTTCTTTGGCAAACGCAGTGGCATGTCTGAACAATAATCCACAGTTGCCCAATTCCTGAATCAGAAAGACTTTCAGTTCTCTCTTTCAGAGTCCTGGGGGAATCTCAAGGGAAGGGACTCCAGGGAGACATCTGGATGACAAAATGTAGTGGCTGCCAGTGGCTCACATGTGCGCACCTGTTCCTGCTACCCCTTTTGCCTTTTCTAGACCTGCAGCTGAATGGGGAAAAAACTTAGTACTTTAGATCTGCTGCCACCATGCCAGACTACAGAGGCAGGCAGAGGAGGGTCTGACTGGTAAAACTCCCCTGAAGACAATTTCCCCTGGGAAAACTCCCCTGAAGAGTTTCCAAACTCTTCAATTGTCAAGTTTAAGAATATCTATTTTGTTCATAAACGTAACAATTCAGTAGATCACATTTTCCAAATGGTGTTGATGTTGCTATGGTGCTATTTTATTGCCCTAGAATGAATATTGAAGCTTAATTGTCTCGTTCAACTGTGGGTGGAAACAATAGCTATGGAGCCTTACAACACCTTTGTCTTGATTTTAGGGTGGTCTTGGAAGTAACGGTGGATTACTGGATGTGAGTATTGTTACATGATGATTATGTCATTATTTAAGTATTTGTTAAAATTTCTATTTCAGCTTTCTGGAGCTTTGAAAAAGTATTTTTAAAAAACTTTGCCAAGAAGCCACAGAGATGGAGTGGGGGTGGGGGAGGAGGAATACACTGAAGAGATGAACAGTGTACATCAGTGCTTGCTGAGTCTCAGTGATCTTCCACAACCTCCACATTTTGCAGCAGTCTGTATTGCTAGGTCATGTTAACATTTTAGCATTTCATGAATGTCTCCTTAAAGTTTAAATGTCTGTTTCAAAGTTGAGTGGAAATCTGAGCTCATTGAGCCTTAGACTACCCATGTCTTTATTTTAGGCAGACTTGATCCTAGGCCACATGTGTGTTCTAGATACCTCCTAAACTAGAAGGGATGGATCTTACTACTTGGGCCTAAACATTCTGTGAACTGGATGATCTAGTATTGAGCCCTAGTAGTTCTGTTCTGTAGGTGTGTTTCGCTTTCCCACATTTGAATTGTAACAATACATGTTGGGGCTTTGGAGAAGACCTGGGCTGCATTCTCACTACACCTTTAATCCACTTTCAATGCATTTCTATTCCCCCAATGCATTCTTGGGGACTGTAGTTTGTTAAGGAATCTGAGAGCTGTTTGAGCTACCCTTAACAAACCGATTTGAATGGCTAATCAATTACTGATACATTAAGTATGGACCAAATGGGTTCATCAGAAGGACTTGGGCCAGACTCACCATTAGGACAGACTGAAAGTTCATGGATACTATAGTAAAATAATCAAATAGGAGAAATCAAATTGCATGAGGGAATAATTACGTTCTCCTCCTCCTGTTTGAAACTCTAGGATGCGGTAGGCAGTTTGACTATAAGTATTGCAAGCTTTATTCTATCAGTTGAGTAACCTGAATTGCCCATTACAGTAGGATGTAGGCTTTTTGTGTCTGATATTTTGTATCTCTAGAAGTGTTCCTCTGTCCTAGAAGACCTATGAAGTAATACTAGGGTTCCACTGAAATTAAGGGAGCTTCATTGCAGAGGGAGCAGAGAATTGGCCACATCTCATAGGCTTTACAATGTTCACCTCTTCATTGACAAAACGACAGTGTTTCATTCTTGGGGACAGTGAAGAATGTGCCAGGAGGTTTTGTGTCTGCCTCACTTTCTAAAGCCAATGCCTCAATTTGTAACATCGGTACAACTTTGAGAAGAACTAGGTTTAGAATCAGGCATTCAATCTCTGTACACAAGGGTGAAGGAATCAAGGTTTTCAGGAGAAATAACATGAAGGAATAAGTTTTTTAAAAGTTTGGGATGCTGTGAAGGGCTTCACTGTGCTTATTGCTGTAAATCCTGTGGGTACCGAGGAAATGATCCACGCAGATGTTTTTGTTTTGTTTTTTACAGTAGGCACAGCCCTTTCTTGTCAGATAGGGCTGAAACAGGGGGCAGAGCAAACAGAGGAACAGTCAAAAACCTGGAAAGAAGATACCCTCTCCTCTTCAGTAAATGTGTGTTTTGTCAAGGGAGCCTAGGGGTGTCTGAATGATATCCCACACTCTCCCATCTTCCTGAATCACAAGGACTTTCAGTTCTGTATTTCAGAGTCCTGGCTGAATGTCAAAGATATGGACAGCATGGAGAAGGCTGGCTGACCCAGTGAAGTAGCAGTTATAAATTTTGCATGGCAGTCTTTGGTTAATGCTGAGGATGGTGATACTTTGGAAATCTGAAATATTTTTGTGTACTGGTGTAGATCACTAATGATGATGTTTTTTCTTAATTCAAGAACTTATTACACATGATGCGTAACCTGTCAATGTGTAGTTTAAGTCTACTCTTGTGTTGCACTCAAATAGATTTGCAAGTAGTATTCCCAATAGGAACCAACAGAGTATTTTACTCTCATATCTCAGCAGTGCTTTCCCGTTGAACATTTAATGAGGGTATTTAACCCTGAAATTGCCATTGTCACAAATCCTGAGGCCCAGAATATTCCGGGGATGGGAACATGACTTGAGTGACTCGTCCATAAGTCACACTCAAGTCACTCCCATCAAAGGCTTGGACACAACTCTCGACTCACAGCTAGTGACTAGGAACTTGACATGGGTCTTGGGGCCTTTTTGGCTTTGAGTCCCTTTCGAGTGCCTGTCGTTACAGCATATATGTGTTCTTTAGTAGTAATTTTTTGCATGAAAACTGGAAGTAACTGCTGATTGGAGATAAGCGCTGTTTACACAGCTACAGAGGACATCAGTGGGGGCTGCGAGCCTCCAGCAGCCTGCAAGAGGCCAACTCTGTCCCTCAAGTACAAAACAAGCCCCTTGGTAACGATCGCTGCAGCACCTTGCTACCCCTCCCCGCCCCCTCCCCAACCACGCAAACACTTACCTAGTTCCCAACTCCCCTGTAGGGGTTTGGAAAGCACTGATCTAGGAAACCTTTTGGCTGACATCAACATAGGGCATCATACTGTAGCACAGGGCACTGAGAGTGGGTCATTGCTTTATCTGGTCAAAACACTATTTTTTCTCTGCTGCACATGGTAGGTGCAGGGAGTGGCTCATTGTTTGTGCAGTTGGGGTTAAGAGGGATTTGTTTATCAGGGTAGGCAGATGGGGGATCACTAAGGATTGTTGTATTGCTAAACCTGAACAACAGCACAGCTTTTTTTTACATAAGTGGTGGCTGAAGTGAAGGACTTCAACACTTAGCTGACTGGAGTGCAGTTGGGATGGGAACATCAGGCAGTGTTAAATGACAACTCTGACACACACACACACACACACACACACACACACACTACCATCTCCCTTTCTTCTGTGAAATTTGGCTAAGAGACTTGAGAATTGCAATTTGAGAGACTTGGATTCCAGTCACGAAGGCTCAGACTTGAGACTTCACTTGAGAATTGGGTTTAGTGAGTGCATCCCTTGTATATTCACCCTACATTTCTGGACACTGTTTGGGTGGTCTGACACTTCTGCCATGACTTCCTCTGGCTAAGGGTCATTATAGGAAGTTTCCAGCATTGTTGGGGCATTTCCTTATTGAACAGAAGAAGTTCATGGATGGTACTTGGGTTAAACGCTTTGACAAAAGTCCATGAATAACATGAAGAAAAAATCAGGGTTTGTAGGAAAAATAAAGTATTATGAATAATTATGTGTTTCTCTTTCATTTTAGGAGCTTTTACAGCCAATTAGAGTAAGTACTGCAGATTTCTTTCTATAGGGCAGTGGTTTTCAAACTCTCTTGGAGAGTTTGAGCCACTGTAAGTATTTGCAGGGGCGGGAAGAGGCTGCGGGGGCGGGGGGAAGGCCGAGGCGCGATCCCCAGGATTGCACTGCTCAGGGGGGCTGCAGGGGCTTGAGTGCACTTGGGACCCTGCAGAAGGTCACGCCGGGCTCCCCGCACACCCGGGAGGCTGCAGGAGGCTTGGTTAAATGCACTCAGCCCCCCTGAGCGGCGTAATCCTGGGGATCGCGCCGCTGTCTCCTCCCTGCCTCCAGGCTGCCCCGCCCTTTAAGGAGGCAGAGGCCAAGGCCCACAGGCTGGAGCGTCATGACACCCCAATTTGAAAAGCCCTGCTATAGGGTGATTGAACCACATTGCCTTATGTAATGGGGGAAACTTAGGGCCAAATCCTATCCAACTTTCCAGTGCTGGTACAGCCATGCCAACAAGACATGCACTGCATCCTGCAGTAGGGGAACAGTCATGGAGGCCCCCTCCAGGTAAGGGAACATAGATTCTCTTTCCTCAGGGCTTCACTGCGGTTGCACTGGCACTGGAAAGTTGGATAGGATTGGGCCCTCACTCTGCCACATATTTTGTCTTTCATTTCTAAAATAGCCCCTCTGTCCAACCAGATCCACAGAACAATCCTTAAGACTCTATAGAAGTCAAGGGAGCTTCACTTCTTGAGCGAGGAGGAAACTGGCCTCACCTAGTTGACCTGATTATGTCCCCCTATTCATACATAGAACTACAATCAACGCTTCCTTTTCATTCTGGAGGAAGATATATAAAGCACTAGTTGGAAGTATGTCTGGGGCACCAGAGAGTTATACTGCTGTAGAGCTAGAATCTTAATCTGTAATGTAGGCACCCCTTGATAGTCACAGATTCAGGTATTCAATTTTTGTATAGAGTAGTGAAATAATCAAGATTTTTCAGACGGATTGAACACCTTGAATATCATTTCTTTTCTTTTACATTTAGGGTATCTTGACAGATCCATCAACCGTGAGTATTTCTGCAGGTCCTCTGTGTACTGAGGAAATGGTCCTCACGGTTGTGTACAATGGATGGGCAGCCCAATTCTAAGCTTCCCAGCATCTGGAGGAACAGCGGTGCCTGAATGATAATCTAAATTTTCTGGTCTTTCTGAATTATAAGGACATTAAGGACTAACATTTTAGTTCTATAGTTTAGGGAACCGAGGGCCCAACCTATCCAACTTCCCAGTGCTGATGCAGCTGTGCCAATGGGGTGTGCGCTGCATCCTACAGTGACGATGCAGTCATGGAGGCCTCCTTAAGGTAAGGAAACAACAGTTCCCTTACCTCCAGACTGCATTGCAGCTGCATCGAGGTTGGATAGGACTGGGCTCCCAGACTGCTCTCTGTGATGGGAACCGTGGAGAATTAACCCTATGATGTAGTCCAGGGAGAAACTGGAGGTCAGTGAAGGATCTTGTAAACATAGGGAAAGAGACTCATTCAGTGGATGGTCCATAGCTGAGGGGCAATGAGTACATGATTTGTATATGCCAAAGGGTCTAGATTAAAGTGAGAGGATCTCTGCTTCACCAAAATGATGTTAGGGAACAGAACTCTCTCTCAAATCTTGGAAAGCTGATTTCGTCAGAGCCAAGAGATGTGGGAAGCGGTAAAGGTAATGGCCATGCTTTGCAAGGGATTCCTCTGTGGAGAAAATGATTCTGACTTCCCGGCTTGTGTATTTTCATGCTCTTTGAATCTCTGCAAAGTTCTGACAACATGTGAAGTATAAATGGGATCCAAAAGTAAGTGTGCACTTCTGCTTTTTCAGACTCAGCAAGAAAAGCAAGTGAGTATTGCTAACAAACTTGAATAGACAATCTTTGTGTTATATTCAGAATCTTCTGGTTTATATTTTCTGATGTTTCCTTGTGTTTTTTTAGTCAGTGCAAGAGGAATAAGTGGAGTCAATAAATGGAGAAATAGGTCTGAGTTTTATGCCCTTGCACGCTTTCTGTGAAAAGTAAAAGTTATGTACCAGAAATGCAAAAACAAATACATTTGCCCACACATTTCCCCCTCCCCCAAGTTTGTGGAATGAAAATAGGGCCAAAATTGTTTAACTATCCAATGTCCATGAAGGAATCAAATATCCTAGGTCCTAATGCCTGTCACTCCAGATCCCCTTTAGTTTATTCTCCTGTGTTTGGAGGAGAATATTATTCCCTGGCTTCAGCCATCCCACCCTGACTCCCAGCTGGAGATTGTCTGTTGACTGGTCCAGGCTTTCAATGTGATACTTCTGGAAGTGTCTTCAGCCTGCTGAAGGTCAGTAGAAGAAGTGAGGAGAGCCAGTTCGAAAGTCATGCTTCCTAATGCTGCTATGTTAAGTTTTGTCAAAATGGATTTATCAGAAGTACTTTGGCTAAACTCACTTGTAGAACAGACTGAATGTCCATGAATACCATAGTGAAATTAGGAAAGTTTTCAGGAGAAATTGCATCACTTGAAGGAATAATAACATCTCTCTTTTAAATTTAGGCTAATCTAGCACAATTTGCGGTAAGTACTGCATACATCCTTTTTAAAACTGGAAATTATTATTGTTCAGAATATTTATATACTGCTTTTCAGCAACAAAAGATCATAGAGTTTACAAAGAAAACCAAGTAAACTGTAAATCTGTAAACTACGGCCTAACTGCAGGGAAGGATGATTGTTCTGTGGGATAGATCATAGCTGAAGGGTAGAAAGCAGATGTTTTGCTTGCAGAAGGGTCTAGATGGGATCTCTGTTTTGTTTTTTTAAATGATGTTAGGGAGCAGGACTCTCCTGTGAATCTCGGAGAACTTCTTGCTGTTAATGGACTAGAAGTTGAAGGCAATGTCAGTGTTTGGAAGATGGTTCTCGGTGGAGAAATGGATCCAATTCCCTTGCCTGTATTTTGCAATACTGATGCACAGCCCAATCCTATACTCAGTGGTGCTGCTGGGTGCAGTGTGCCAAAATGGCTACCGCTGTATCTAGCAGCAATGCTGGGGCCACCAGAGGTCTCGTTGGTAAACACCTAGGTCCTTCAATGGGACTTCTTAAGGCTGTGCCGGCTATTTTACTGGCGCAGGCTTGGGAAATTCTGTGTTTGGCTTTGCAACCTGACATGAAGAATAGGATACGGGGGAGCAGGATTCTGTCAGTCCCACCCCCTCCCAGGCTGGTCACTCCCCCACCCTGTCCTCCTCCCACCCTTCCCTCTGCCCAAAATATCTCCGCCGGGCCACAGGGCCCTTACTGCCACCTGGAGCACTTATTGGGCTCTGGGCAGCGTCCATCTGCTACAGGGCCCAGTGCCAACGGGCTGGTGGAGCGCCGGCAGTCTCTCCTCTCTGGGTGTCACGGACGTCGGTTTGTGAACCAGAGCCAGCCCTGGAGCTCAGTGCCAGTGCTCAGCCTGCATGGGATTGGGCCCTCAGTCTCTGCAGGGTTCTGTGAATGGTGCCAAGTAAAAATAAGAGCCAAAAAATAACTGTGCATTTTTACATTTCAGGCTGCCAACAATATGGACAAGAATGTGAGTATTGCTAACAATCTTATATGGGCTGTTCTTGGTTTATACATACAATATTTTTTTTTTTGAGGGAGAGCTTTGTTGGTACCTTATTCGCTTCTGTGGTGTTGTATGACCACCTTCTGAAAACTTGTTTCTTCAAAGAGATCTTCATTTTTTGCCCATTATATGTAAAAGAAAATTCTAGAAACTTTTGGAATTGTCATACGTTTCCAGAAAGTATCTGAAATTCAAATAAAGTATACTCTACTTTATTTGAATCAGATATCATACTCCCCCCCCCCCCAAAAAAAAAAAAAAATCCTTGCTCCTTGTTTGGGTGCTCCAGTATTTTGGGGAGTGGCTTCCTCCAGTAGGCAGTCGCTATAGAACAGTGGTTCTCAAACATTGGGTGGGAACCCACTTGGTGAGTCACGATCCAATTTCTGGTGGGTCGCAAGAAGCTGGTGGCAGCCATCTTTGGAGATGGCAAAAGACCTAGGCAGCGCCATTTTGGAAGTGGGCAAAGCCTGGGCATCGCCATTTTAAACTTCCCGGCACTGAGACGTAACTAAGAGCGGCTTGCACATGTGCAAAGAAAGCATTGTGCTGCTTTTCCCCAGAAGTGTGCTGCTGCCTTCCAGCTGGACCCCCCTCTGCACTTGGAGGCTTCCCTCAGGGGGGCCAATTGCAGAGTGCAGGCTTGGATTGCAGGCAGAGAAGGACCAGGAGAGATGTGGATGAGCCAGCCAGGCTTCTCCCCACCAGTCTTTGTCAGCTTGGCTGCCTTAATGGGATGGGCTGCTTCAGGGTTGCAAGACAGAGCAGCTCCCCTCCCTGCAGCTGGACTGGGCTGGAGAATGTAGGTGGAGACCTGAACACAGGGCTTGGGTGAGCAGAGGCAGACCCGCATGATCTCCCCTCTTAGATTATTATCTCAGGAATCTAACCAGGGAACCCTGGTTGCCAAGAGAGCAGCCAGGAGGGGGGGAGGAGGGAGGGCAAGCCTGGCATGTGGGGGGGGAGAAGCACCCAGGGAGAGTGCTGCTCCCCCAGCCACTTCTCTGATGTGCACCCTTCCCCTCTTCTTACTTCTCTCTTAGGCTGCAATTCTGTCTATTCTTACCTGGGAGTAAGCCCCATTGCCATTAATGGGAGTCAATTCTGAGTAGGCGTACTTGGGCTTGGGGGCAATGAGGGGAAGCGTCCCTGCTTATCTTCCTTCTGAGGGGATACTACTGTTTTTATGTCCTTTATTTACAAAAAGCTCAAGCTTCTTCTTGTATTGAGGTGCACGAGTAGGGTGCGCTTGTTTCTGGCTAGTGCTGAGCACAGTATCAACAGCCACATCAGCGTTTGTTAGTTTCAAGTGCAATACAAGAAGTAGCTTGAGATTTTGTAAATAAAGGCAGAAATAAAAACAGTAGTAAATAAATACACAAATATTTTGTTCCAGATGTTTTGTTTTTTGCTTGATAGCAATGGTAGCGAGGGCAGGGAGAATTGTAAGAAGCTTCTGAGCTGGAATACTGGCAAGAACTTCCTGCTTGATGACATCACTTCCAGCTCTGGCATCACAGTGATGTCACTTCCTGTTTGATGATGTCACTTCTGGCTATGACATCACTTCCAGGTTGCTGACATCACTTCCGGTGGGCCCCAGACAGATTGTCATTCTCAGAAGTGGGTCCCGGGCTAAAAAGGGTGAGAACCACTGCTATAGAAAATTTCCAGTGTCCTTGCGGTAATGTCTAATACAGAAGTCAGCAGCTTTCAACAAAATGGGTCCATCGGAATTACTTGTAGAACAGACTGAAACGTGGATACTGTGGGTGAAATAATCAAGGTTTTCAGGAGAAATAGAAAAGCATGATGGAATAATTGTGTGTCTTTTTAAAAAAATTTAGACACTTGGGAACTTACTGCAGGTAAGTATGAAAATTTTCTTCGTATTTTACTACAGTTGCCACTGCCTCCCCCTTATTCTACCCCACCCTGCAAATATTGCAATGGGACATCTTATACAAACTGACCAGGAATTACTTGAGGGTTATTAGGAATAACAAACACATTCCAGCTTTCAGTTGGAAGGATGAATGGTCCACTTTGTCCTTTTCTCCGTGGGATAAAGGCTTTTCCTGCTGGATATTTTGTCTCTCAGTTTCTAGAAAGGTTCTTCTGTTCAACGAGATGTACAAAGCCAGCAGTTCTCAAATTCTTCAAAAATTTGAGGACCGATAAATGTGTGAGTGGGGAAAGGGCAAGCAGTGATGCAATTGGGATCGCGTTGCTGCCAGGGTGAAAAAAGTTTTTTTTCACACTTACCTAAAACCAGTGCTGGCCTCTGGGAGGTGTGGGGAGCTCCTCAAGCCACCACAAAGCAAAAAATAGCAATCAAACTTATATCTGGTTTGCAATTACAAAACCATTAGTAGGTTCATATGACTATTTTGAGCTTGTGGAGTTTTGGGGAGCCCTGCAGAGGAGGCTGGTGTTGGCTTTAGGTAGGTGTGAGAAACCCCCTTTAGCTCCGGCACAATCCTGGTGATAGCTTCAGTGCCATCCCCCTGCCCCACCCTTAAGGGGGCAAAGATAGGGCTTCTCTGGCTGGTGGGTCACAACCCACCAGTTTGAGAACCCCTGACCTAAGCACTTCTAGGGCTCTATGGAACACAGGGAGACTTCATTTCAGAGTGAGCAGAAAACTAGCATAACCTAGTTGCCTTGAGTATGTTTGTCTCTTCACCAGTAGGCTCTGTCCTGTCACTGCTGAGAATGTCAGAGAAAGAGTATGGAGAAGAGTATGTCTGGAAAACCCTAAGTGTTAGACTGCTCTAAAATCAATATTGCAATAGGTAGCGTGCCCCTGGACAATATCTGGGTTGGGCATTCAGTCTCTGTATACAGTAGTAAAATAACCAAACGTTTTAGAAGATATCCCAAACCATTACAGAATAACATTCTTTCTTTCTTTCTTTCTTTCTTTCTTTCTTTCTTTCTTTCTTTCTTTCTTTCTTTCTTTCACATCTAGAATGTTCTATCAGACTTGGGGGTGAGTATTTCTGCAACTTCTCCGTGTACTGAGTAAATAACCCACATGATTCTTGACATTGGAGGTTGTCTTTCTTGCCAGATGAAACGTGGGGAGTGAAATGTGGGGCTGAGCAAAGCAGAGGAGCAGTCAAGGGCCAGAAAAGATCACCTCTCCTCCCTTGTAAATGTGGTCACAGGAAGATGCCTTCTAGTGAGACAGACTTTTGCTCCACCTAGTCAGTACTGTCAACGTAAACCAAGGGTGTCTAACTTTTTGGTAGGAGGGCCACATCATCTTTCTGACAGTGTGTTGGGGGCTGGGAAAATAGAATTAATTTACATTTAAAATTTGAATAAATTTACATAAATGAATATATGAGAGATGGAACTCATATGAATGAATGAAGGTCTCATGATAGCTCAAGGCCTGTAAAAGGACTTGTGTAAAGCAAGGCCAGCCTTTTCTTTGCTGCCGCTGCAGACATGGCATGAAACAGACAATTCGTGGATGGAGCCCTCGGCCCACAGCTTGCATGAGAGGTTGAGCAGTTGGCCCTCACGCTGAGTGCAGTCACATTGTACCAGCACAAACTCCAGCAAGTCTCCAGTAGGCCAGAGGTTCATTGGAGAACTGGGGGCTCCCTGAGGGCCGCAGATGGCCCCTGGGCCAGGGTTTGGGCATCCCTGACATAGACCTTTAGGATTTCAGGCAGAGATTATATTCTTGTCTATAGCCAAAAACGGCAGAGATTGACTTCTCCTTTGGACCGTTTGTGGGCAAAGCATGTGCTCTGCCGCTGAACCATGGTCCTTCCCCAACATGGAAGTTCAGTATTTGCTCATTATTTCTAGGGGCTGTCTGAATGATAACCCTGTTGTTCCCACCATTCTGAATGAAAAGGGCTTTATGACAACAAGGTTCCATTACACGATAGCAAGCAAGGTTCCATTTGGTATGTTAGGGTATGGGCCTGCAGATGGAACACTTGACAATTAAGCCTCTGAACAAGGCCAGAATGAAAACTAAGGAACAGGATATAAAAACAGGATCGAAACAGAGAGGAAGGGACTCATTCTTCAGCTCGATCATAGCTGAGGGGTAGAAAGCAATCTGCTGCTCCAATTTATGGGAGGAGGAAGAAAGCTCTTTGGCCATTAAGAACGATAATTGCTCAGTTCTGCCTTCTTTGTGCATTTCTGGACTGTTACGTCTGACCTGGTCTGCTGAAAGATAAACAGCCAAGGGTGCCAGTGTTGGGAAAAGCTGAGATGGATTGTGATGTTGGGAATTTCTTTATCTGTGTCATATCCTTGATGTGTACCTAGTGAACTTCAATCACGGCTTCCAAGTGGGGTGGAGACAGGCAAATATAGATGAAGTGAAATGATTCAATGTTTGCCAAATGTACAGGAAGTTCTGAAAGGCAAGAGGTGTAGAAAGCAGATAATTTGCATGCTGAAAGGTCGAGAAGCCATTCATAATATTTCTATTTCTGACTCACTGAATTTCCATTTGCCATCATGGAATTCCAAACTACAGGGATATAAGTGAAAGTCCTCCTAACAGTTTGATTATTGCTAATATTCTGTTTATTTGAGTTGTTTTATAAGCTGCATCAAGAGATAGGTGATAAATATTGTTTTTAAAAGAAAACTGTTGTTGTTGTTGTTATATTTTTGCACAGTCAGGTGTCATCGACTGGTTTGTTTTACTAGACATCAGCTCCTTTCCAAGGACCTAGGATGTCTGACTTTTGTCCTATTTTAGTGTTATAAATATTGTCACAAAACGTAAACTGTTCCTAGTAAAGCTGCTTTTTGTAGTTTGTGGATGGTAATTTCTGTGGCCCCTATGCTGTCCAGGTGCTCTTCAAGGTGTTTTGGAATTGCACCGAGGGTGCCCACCACCACTGGGATCACTTTGGTCTTCTTCTGCCACAAACTTTCAGTTTGTATTTGTAAATCTTTGTATTTTGTTATTTTTTCCAGTTCTTTTTCTTCTACTCTACTGTCACCTGGTATTGCTATACTGATGATTTGACTTTATTTTTCTTTCTTCTCGACTACAGTTATGTGTGGTGTATTGTATGATTAACATTTACCTCTTTGTAATTGGAAATCCCATAATATTTTTACATCTTCATTTTTAAACTTTCTCAATTTTTTGCTCTCACCAGTTCTTGGCTGTAGATAGCTTGTATTTTTTAACAGATGTTTCATCATATCATTGTTGCTACCTTGTCATGTACACATCCATTGGAGATAGACTAAGCGACACAGGGCCCAATCCTAAACCATGCACGCCAGCTTAGTGCTGGCACACACTGTCGCAAACGTGCTGTAAAGCACATTTGTGAGCCCTTAGTGCCAGTGGAGTGCCAGAGCTAGCCCAGTGATTTGCAGGGACTGTGAAATAACTATTTCTTGCTTCCTGTTTTCTCTTTTAGCTTACTAATGGATTAAATGCAGTGAGTATTGCACTTTTAAAAAATATTGACAATTTGGGATTTACATAATGTGAAGCATCTGAGTTATCAGTGATGCAGTATGGAATATGTTCCATGAATGTCATTTCCTGTAATATTTTCTTGTTCCTAAAACTGCATTGCTTCTTGAAAACGGGGGAAAAACAGCCCATTCTGAAAGGACAGATTCAGGGTTGTCTTAACAGTACAGAACAGGCAAGAATGATTTCTTGCACTCTTTTTTAGCATCTTGGTGAACTATTGAGTGTAGTCAGCTTCCAGGGATGCCATTGCCAGGAAATGGAAAGTGGGGGAAAGTGGAGATGAACAGGGATGTTGGGAATTTCTTTAGCAGGCTGATAGGTCCTGATGCATAGTGAGGCAGTGAGATTTCAACCATGGCCTCTGAGTGGGGTAGAGACAGGCTAAAGTGGAAGAAGTGAGAGAATGATTCAGCTTTGCCAAACACGTTCGGAAATGGAAGGATGGTGTTGAGGCATAGGAAGCAGATGGCCCATTCAGAGAAGCCCAGAGAGAATGAATTCATAGTCTCTCTGTTTCCATCTCTTTGAATTTCCATTTGCACATCAGGGATTTGCAAACTTCAGTGATTATTGATAAAAGCCCCCCCTTTATTATTGTTTTTCGTTTGTTTCTTGAGTTGTATTATAAACTGAATGAAGGAAAAACATTGAAAGCATCTGTGATTAAATTTAATGTAAGCAGCACTGAAAAAACCCTGGAAACACATTAGACAGGTAGACCAATCCAAACCTGCATTTGAGCTGGCGTTGCGGTCCCTGAGCCAGCTCCAAGTGTCATGATGGTGCTGTGTGGCATGTTTGTGCCGACTTGAGAGCCAGCTGGACTGTGCAGAGGCCTGCGCCAGCTTGACCAGCCCGGATCCCGACTCTGCACAGGCTGAAACAAGTAACTTTACGGCAGGGAGCAAGGGGTAGGGGAGAGGATGGCAGGAGGGTGTTTTGGGAGGGGACGTTTAGGGGCAGAAAAGAGCAGAATAGGGGGCAGGCCTGGAAAGGGGGCAAGATAGGTGTTGGCAGCGCACATATTAGCCTAACCCCCCTCTTGGCCAGTCCGGCAATACATCAGTCCTCTCAGATTAGTGCCAGCTAAATAGATGGCGGAGATCCTAGTAGCCCCATAGGGCAGGCTGGGGTATTACTTGGGGTAGGAGAGAAATACAGATTGGGAACCACTCAGCCAGAATTCTGAAATCCGAAGTTTTCCGAAAACGAGTTTGAGTGTGGGCATTTCTAAAAACTTTTTTTTTAACTGTTTGCATGCCGGTAGGAGCCAGCCAGCACAGTGCAATGCATGCTGGGGCTATACCCAGCTGAAATACAGACATTTTGAGCATGCAGATCCCCCCTTTTTTAACTCCTCTCCCTCTAGCTGATCTCACCCACTAAAGTGATTGCTCCTGCCGGGCCTAACTCCCCCTCCTTCCGCAGAGTGGGGAGGGAGACCCAGCAGCACAGGAGGGTAGCAAAAGCAAGAGCCAGCAGATATTAACCCCTCCCTCTCTCCCAGCATCTACATCTCTAAGGCTTTGCCTTCGCTGAGCTGCTGCCTCAGCTGTTGTGGTTTGTTTTTTATTTTTTAGACTGTTTCTTTCGTTAGGAAAATGTGTTGTTAAGATAACAGGTGTCGCTTAAGCCATCTGTGGGAGAGTTTTGTGTGGGAGATTACACGATCAATGACCACCTCCCACTAATAATTAAACTTGATTTTTGAGATCCCCAGAAGAATCTTACCTTACCCCTAAAAAAATTAAAAACAGCGATCAGAATACCCTGGACCTCTTTTCATCTCACTGCACACTGACAAGGCACTAAGATTGTCAAGGCACACCATCCTTTTTTGACAAATGACAAGGCACACCATGCTGTTGTTCAGGGGCTCACATCCCCCAATGGCCCTACTAATAAAAGACCCTGTCCCAAATTTTCATGGCACACCTGCAGACCATTCCTGGCACACCAATGTGGTGGAAAATGGCTGCTGTAATTAAAAGGTTTGTCACCTATTATCTAGGCCCAAATGTGGGGAGTGAATGGCTGATATTGCAGTTAAGGTTGAACCCCACACCCTAATTACGTTATATGAAGAACTGCTAAGGCACATTAGGATGGAATTAGGATATTTCCCCCACCCTACAAATTAACAAGAAAGTGTGTAAGAATGAAAATGAAAATGGTTTGATGATGAATGTAGGGAACTGAAGGCCCTAATTCGAGAGACCTACACACTCAATAGATGGATCAAATTCTTCTCTTGCCAAACTTCATTGATACACCTAAATGCCTTCTCTCACCACTTTTATTCTTGCTAGTACTGTATTTACTTGAGAGTGCAATTCTAAACTTAAATAGCTGATGGAGATCCAAGGAGTCCTATAGGACAGGCTGGGGCATTACCCAGTATAAGAGGAGAAAATCCCCTTACCCAAAGTAGATGTCCAGCCTCCTCCTAAACTCTGCTGGATACAGGTTGCCAGTTGTCCTATTTGTGAAATCATGACTTTTTCTTTTATGTTGTGGGTTCCTGCTGTTGCACCTGTTCCGCCTCCTTCAGTAACTATTACATTTTTTTTAAATACAGAGTGTTTAGGATTTATATAATGTGAAAGGGGCACTCAAGTTATGAGTGTGCTGTGCACATTGTCTTGTTTCTAAACTTACATTGATTCATAAGAATGAATTGTTAGATAATGGATGAAAACAACTCTAGCCTGAGAGGAAGGTTTCCTGATGGTTTAAAGATATAGAATAGGAAAGAATGATCTCCTGCATTCTTTCTTGGTGTGGTGATGAAGTATTGAATACATTGTATTGTATATTTGTTTAATTTTGTAGATAGCACTTTAGGTTAGGAAATATGAGGTGTGCATGCCAGCAGTGTGATTCACTGAATTTGAGAGTTGGATTTAAAGTGGGGAGAAGTTCTACCTCCCATCATTTTAATGTCTGATGCCCCAATCCATGCTTTCCTAGTGGCCATAAGCAGGGCCAGCCCAACACCTCCTGATGCCCCTGAGGCAGATGATCAATGCAATTTCCTTTGACTGCCTCTTCTCCTCCTACTCTCCAGCACTCTAGATCTGCAATCCCCTCCCCTCCCTATTTCCTCTCTATGCCCCTCTGATCAATGGAAATTTAGCAGGCACAGACTTGAGGAGCCCCATTGCAGTGCTAGGGCTTTACTTGGAATCAGGGGAGGAATTACTGTTCTTGTTAAATCCTTCTCTTGATTTTGGGGTGGCTCCGAAGAGTCATACAATGCTGAATGACTCATTGAAATTTCATTTGCCAGTCAGGGAAGTCCAAACTTCAGTGATACCACTAAATGCCCCCCCTTTTTATTCTTACTAGTACTGTATTCTATTTTAATGGCTTGAGAGCGCAATCCTCATCTTAAATAGCTGGTGGTAATCCAAGAATTCCCATAGGGCAGGCTGGGGCTTTACCCAGCATCAGGGGAAGAAAATCCCCTTACCCAGAGTAGACCTCCAGCCTCCTCCTAAACTCTGCTGGATACAGGTTGCCAGTTGTCCTGTTTGTTGCATCAAGTGACAAGAGATAAACATCTTAGGGCCCAATCCTATCCAATTTTCCAGCTCCGCTGTAGCCATACTGCAGTCTTAAGGTAAGGGAATAAATGTTCCCATACTTTAAGGAGGCCTCAGTGACTGCCTTCCCATCACAGGATGCAGTACGAACCCCATTGGCAAGCTGCACTGGCACTGGAAAACTGGATAGGATTGGGCCCCCAGGCAAGCAGGTATCTTGTAATATTATTTTTATTGAAAGCATTATTTAAAAAAAACAAACAACACCCAGCCCATAGAGATAAAGAGCGTAAGTGAGTGAGTGACTGGCCCAAAGATGTGTAGTAAGGTGTGTGGTTGAGCAGTGGTTTGCAGGGGATGTGAAGTCATGACTTTTTCCTTTATGTTGTAGGTTCCCGCTGTTGCACCTGTTCCACCTCCTGCAGTAACTATTACATTTTTTTTAAATACAGAGTGTTTAGGATTTATATAATGTGAAAGGGGCACCCAAGTTATCAGTGACGTGGGGTGGAAATTTTCCCACTGATAACCCCTGCAGTTAACAAAGGCCCCTTGTATCTATTAATTTTATATTTATTGAAAGCATTTTTACTGAGTGACAGCCCAATCCGATGCTGCCCAGAGCTTGAGACTGCAGTGGCACTGAGAATGGCTGCTGCAGCATCCTGAGTACTAACTGGGCAGTGCCGGCTCCTCCTTGGGAGAAGGGGACTTTCATTCCCTTCCCCCAGGTAAGGCGATTAGCCCTGCAATGGAGCAACGGTGACCCAAGGGTCAGTGTAGAATCAGCAGCCTCCATGTCGGGTTACTGGGTCGTCACGGAGTCTCAGGATCTGGTGGACCAAAGCTCCACCAGTTCTGCTTCCCTCCTGCCCCTCTCCCTCCCCCCAGAACGCCTCCTCTCCCCCTTCCTCCACCCTCCCTCTGCCACCCCTCCACCCCAGAACACCTCCTCCCCGCCGCCTGGCAATCCGCATGACTGCTGAGTACTGACCTACCACTGGCAGAGCAGGTGGCAGAGTAGGCAGGGTACTGGTCTACCACCAGTGCTAGCCCAACACTGGCTGGCACTGGGCTAGCTCCAGTTCTCCACCAGTGCTGAGGGCTTATAAACGTGCCTTATGGTACGTTTGTGACTGTGCGCACCAGCAGTAAGCCAGTGTGCACTGGTTAGGATTGGGCTGTGAGTGACTGGCCCAAGGTTCTCTGGTAAGGTTTGTGGCTGAGAAGCAGGGATGTGTGGGTGGGTGGGGAAGCAGGGGAGAAAGAGCCTCCCTACCAGAGTCCTTCAAAAAGTGCGCTTTGTGCGTGGGCTGTGATTATGCACCTCCACGGTGGCTTTTTGAAGGACTCTCCCCATGCACTGCATGTCCGTGCTGAGTAGTTATGCAGGGGGTGTGAAATCATGACTTCTTTCTTTATGTTTTAGGTTCCACTTCCTCAACCTGCACCAGTAAGTATTACATTTTTTTTAATGCAGAGCGCTTAGGATTTATATAGGGGCTGCGGCTTTACCCAGCATCAGGGGAAGAAAATCCCCTTACCCAGAGTAGACCTCCAGACTCCTCCTTAACCTGTGCTGGATACAGGTTGCCAGTTGTCTTATGAGCTGCATCAACAGTAGATAAACATTTTAAGCAAACGGGTATCTATTAATATTGTATTTATTGAAAGTATTATTTAAAAAAAAACCCTTAGAGATAAAGAGCGTAAGGCCCAAGTTGTGCAGTCAGGTTTGTGGCTGAGCAGTGGTATGCAGGGATGTGAAATAATGACTTCTTGCTTTATGTTTTAGGTTTCTGTAGCACCTGCACTAGTAAGTATTACATTAAAAAAATACAGTATTTCAGATTTATTAAAAAAAAAACACACACACAACTCAACCCTTGGAGGGAGAGAGAGTGCAAGTGAGTGAGAGCCCAATGCTATTCTTGTCTACTCAGAAGTAAGTCTCATTAGAGTCAATGGGGCTTACTCCCAGGAAGGTGTGAATAGGATTGTAGCCTGAGGGAGTGACTCACCCAAAGTTGTGCAGTCAGGTTTGTGGCTGAGCAGTTGCACGCTATGTAGTTGCCGCTGTAGCCTGCAGTGCTGGGTAGCTTAGTATTTGGCTGCCTAACTTGCTAGAGCGGCAACAGATTCTTCAAGATGCCCACCTTGGCAGTATCTCATGGCTATGAACTGTGTGCTCTTCAAACCATTATGTAGGGAAAGGCACAACTCAAGAGTAACATTCTGGATATTAGGGCAAGATTGAAACACCTTTCCGGGAATGTCAGTTTTGAAAGCTCACTAGAGAAATCTTCCCTTGCTCTGTAATTAATCTTGTAATTTAAAAGCTCATCAGTTGTCAGCCAAGCTTCACTGTAGTCACACTGAACTATGAACAGAAGGCGCAATGAATAAGACTAGAATACATGTGTATCAATGCAAATAGAAACCAATATTTTTATTTTTTCCTCCAATAGAGCCGAAGAAGGAGAGCTGCCGTGAGTATATCACTCTCTTTCAGCGTTTTCATGGGGTGGGGAACAGCAATTGATCACAGACAGAAATGGGGACAAACTCTGTCATGGTGTCTTTGTCTTTGGGAGTAGAGCACCTTAGTATCCTCTCCTTCTTCCGTTCCCCTCACCCCCTTGGAAGAAATTATGGTTGTCTCACCAAATTTGATAGCCTGGGTTTTAGAGAAGAGCCCTTCAGGAAATAATAGAGCATTTTGGTTGCGAGGAAGGAAGGAAGGAAGATGTCTACTGTCAAGGCAGCTTTGAAGGGGAGGTAGTCCACAGGGAGGCTGACTGCTGAGAGGGAGCCAGCAGAGAGTTCCACCGACTCTCCTACAGCATCCAGTTCCATTAACTCGCATGAGTCCCGCCAAGCAAACATTTCACACATGCCTCCATCTGTAACTCAGATGTTGGTGGAAGATGGAGCAAGGCCAAATCTGGTATGCTTCTTAATACCAGCCTTTAAACTTTAGCAGAACTAAAATAGCTTGAGGTGTATTTGTGTGATTTAGATCAGGGAAACAATATAAAGGAAAGGATTGTCCCGTCCTGTCCCCGATCAAATTATTGCAGCCCCAAGAAGCTGTATTTCATTCAAGGAGAAAATGCTGGAAGATTCAGTCGTGGATCTCCCCTGTAATGTGTCATATGACCCAGAGATATGAGGGAGCAGCTGCTATCCATACGTTGATGGTCTAGATCAGCAACTTTCAACCTTTTCATTTCACAGTACACGGACAAGGCGCTAAAATTGTCAAAGAACACCACCAGTTTTTTGACAATTGTCAAGGCACACCGCACTGCCAGTGGGGCTCACATCTCCCAATGGCCCTACTCTTAAATGACTCTCCCCAAACCCCCTGTGCAACACCTGCGGATTATTCATGGCACACCAGTGTGCCACGGTACACTGGTTGAAATTTGCTGGTCTCAACAAATCAGTTGTGAGATTCTGAATGAGACATGCAGCTGACATCTTCGTATAACAAGGTATATTACATGGGCCTCAGAATGCTTTATAAGAGCATAAAAACGATGAGACAAGGTGACCAGGCTGAGGCCACAGTAGCCACAGAAACAAGAGTCATGGGCTAAATGAGAGCCAGGAGAGCCATGGACTGCTGGGCTGCTTGACTTAGCAAAAGCCAAAGGGTGCCATCCCATCCTCTTATGTCAGTGCTTTCCAGCACTGACTTAAGGGCAATGCAGCTCTGAGGTCAGGGAACAAACATTCCCTTACTGTGAGGAGGCCTCAGTGAGTGACACCCAGCTGCAGGATGCAGCACACATCCCACTGGCACAGCTACGCCAGTGCTGGAAGGCACTGACATAAGGGGTTAGGATTGCGCCCAAAAAGGCCTTGCAAAAGGGGCCTCGGAATGTGTTTATGCTGCTTGTATCTGCTTAGTGCTGAATGCTGTAACAGATGACCGTACCAGGTTGCACCAGCAGGATGAGCACTGAGATGGTATGGAATGTGCTTCCTTGGCTTATGTTATGACTTTGATGCTCTATAATGGCAACATGTTGTGTAATCCACCTGAATTCAGAAACTTCGTAACTTTCCATGCCTTAAGAGCAAGACCACACCTATGTGGCAAATTGTAACCAATCAAATGGACATTGCTCAAAGCAATATGCCCCTCAGGTATAAAGGAGCACACCCAGAGTGCTCGGGGCGCCCATTTGCTTTGAGACACGAGTCCCAGTTGGGTGCCCAACGCATGCGATTGAATAAACAAGCCTGCAAACTTCACTCCTGGTTCTGAGTGTTATTGAGTTGCGCCCTTTGACCTTGCAACAACGTCACGTGTGGTTTCTCCCTGAAAAACCAGAAGCTGTGGGGGTTTTTTGCCCTTAATGGGGTTCGGCAACCTTGCAGGTTTGGAATGCATGGATAATCAAATCTGCAGGTACCAACTCCATGGATAAAAAGAACTGACGTGTGTGTTGCTGTAGTTAACAGAGTAGTGTGAAATATCAGCAAACTCACTTCCTGGTGGATCCTAGATTCTTCCTGCTTCAGCAGAGGAACAAGGAAGCGCCTGTATTTTCTATGACTTCTTATTTGCCCTTGGCTGGTACTACAACAACAACAACAACAACAGTATTTATATACCGCTTTTCAACTAAAAGTTCACAAAGCGGTTTACAGAGAAAAATCAAATAACTAAATGGCTCCCTGTCCCAAAAGGGCTCACAATCTAAAAAGATGCAAAAAGAATACCAGCAGACAGCCACTAGAAAAGCCACTAGAAGCCACTAGAAAAGACACTGCTGGGGTGAGATGGGCCAGTTACTCTCCCCCTGCTAAAAAAAGGAGCACCCACTTGAAAAAGTGCCTCTTACCCAATTAGCAGGGGGTACTAGAAGATTCCAGGCATGGCCAGAGGGTGATGAGAGAGCGAGTGGGTGGTCCAGCAAGGGGGTGACTGCACCGAGAGAGGACTGCAAAGTGGATCACCTGCTGACTTTCCAGAGGGCCCTCACTCTTTTGATATTTCCATGTAGTAATAAGGACTGGTCAATAAGCATTAAAAAAAAAGAAATATCAGGGGTAGCAGTGCAATGCTACTTGGGAAGCACCCAGGGTTTAGAATCTTGGTGCCTGAGGGAGAGTGCTAAAAGCAGAAGCACTCTGGGGGTTTGAAAGTTAGAACTCGAGCAGCAAGAAGTCAGAGCAATGAATGAGACACAGCAGACATTCAGAGGGTTGATGCAGGGAGCGCTGAGCCGGAAGTAGGACGGTATGAGATCGAGAGAGAAGTCCGTCCTCCCGGCTAGCTTCCTCAGACTTTTATTCATTCTCAAAATACATGATGCAAAACTATGCAATAGGGAAAATTACTGAAGGTTGCTGAAACCTGCACTGCTAAGCAACCTGCTGGCTCTGGCTTGACCGCAATACACATTCCTGAGATATGCTCTTCTTCATAACATCCTCTGTTTACCGGCTACTGGGTGTCAGCCTTCGCAACTGGCCCACTCTGGTGTGCCTGAGTGCGGGGGCAGCAGGTTTGCCTGCCTGCCTGCCGGTTGCCATGTTACTAAGGCTAAGCTCAGCGCCTGTGCACATAAACACTACAATCAGGTATGAAAGAATGACTTTTGTGTATGTTCTTTTAAGCTCTGGGAGGATTAGCTAGCCACATGAGCATCTTGTTTTGTCTATTTTCAATGTGGCTGGTCTTTTAGTCTGGGACCTGGGACTGTGAAGGAGCCACACACCTACATACTTTTTCTGTGCACATGTTTTCACTTCTCCATGAATGTATTGTTAACACGAGTGGATACAAACCCTGACTTCAGAGCCTCAGGGTCAGGAATCCTTTCAACAGAAAATTAAGAAAAAAAAAAATCTGTATCAGAAGATCTTTTTTAAAGAGAATCTTTCCTGCCTTTCAATATCTCTTAGACCCAAATCCTAACCAACCTTCCAGCACTGACACAGCTGCATCAGGGGGCATGTGCTGCATCCTGCAGCTGGGGGGCAGCCATGGAGGCCTCCTTAAGGTAAGGGAATGTTTGTTCCCTTACTTGGGAGCTGCATTGCCCTTACTCAGTGTTGGAAAGTTGGTTACGATTGCACTCTTAGACTCCAATCCTATCCACAGTAAAGTGGGAATAAGTCCCATTGAACTCAATGGAATCTACTTCTGAGTAGCTATGCTTAGCATGCACTAGGGCTACATATACAGTACTCCTAAGCTGAATTTTAGTCTCTACCTTTGAATATTTTGTGAATTAAAAATGAGAACAAGAATTAACTGCATACTTCTCTGTTTCAGGCTTCAGTCGGACTTGATAAAGTGAGTACTGATAGTAGTTGTGGACTGTTGGTTTTTCTGTTTTTTTTGAGGCATCCAACATTCAGGGAAATTCTGAACATTCTGCTAGTAGCTAACTTGAAAGCTCAAGAGTCCTGCATACCTTCTACAGAAAATAAAAAAGATGCTTGTGTATCAGAAAAGGCACTTCTATAGCACTTCTGAAAAAACTTCCCTGCCAGTCAATATCTTGGGCTACCCAATCCTACTGAGGCCTTACGGTGGCAGATCTTGCAAATGACTGGAGGCCCCGTGTGCTTGGTAACAGCCCACCCAGGCCACGCTGGAGCAGGGAAGGTAGCAGTGGGGGTGGGTTGCCGTGGACCGAGAGCCTCCAGGACCTTCAAAGACTCTGCATCAGACCTCTGGTACACTCAAAAGTTGTTGGGCCCCCATGGCGCTGTAATTGCTGCTGCACCATTGGGGCTTCCCCCCGCGCTCCCACCCCACCCCCAAAGGGACTTATGAGGTTCCCTGCTCCCTGGTAGGAGTGTGAGAACTTCTGCTATACAGAGTCTCTTGTGACTAAGTCCCATTGAACTCAAAGGAATTTACTTCTGAGTAGCTTGCTTAGGATGACACTGAGAATGTATATATTCATAAATTGAATTTAATCTCCACCTTTTGATACTTTGTGAAATAAAAATAAGAACAAGAATTAACTGCACACTTCTACATTTCAGGCCAAAAAAGTCCTTGGTAAAGTAAGTATTGCCAATATTTTTGCACTGATGACCTATTGTTTCTTCTGAGGTATCAAGCAGAGAGGGGAAGTTGTTTGACTGTAGGATTCCCCAGTGATAAGAAAAAAGATAAGAACGATAAGTGACTGGGGTGCTTCTTCATTTCATGCTGGAGATGTTCTTAGTAATCTGCTTGTGAGTATCAATAAATTTGCACAGATGGTTGTTTTGTTCATTCTGAGGAATCAAGCACAGACAGGAATTTGTTTGACTGGATGATTCCCCATTGAAACCCATGATTCTGTAGGATCTCTGCTTGTGACATTTTGGCAACAAGTGTAAACAAATGTTGAATTATAAGGTGGATTGCTGTAATTCTGCTAGTGGTTTAGCATGAACTTGCAAGCTCAAGCATCTTGCATAACTTCCATAGAAAATAAAAATGTGTGGGTATCAAAAAGCAGCTTTCTTTGCACCTCTGAATATTTTGTGAACTAAACACAAGAACAAAATTTAACTGCACACTTCTGTGTTGCAGGTGGGAGGCGCAGGTTCTGTGAGTATTACTAATAAATTTGCATTGATGATTAATTTTTTTTAAAATCAAGCACAGAAGGGAATTTGTTTTCCTGGATGATTCCCCAATGTCCTTGACTGTTCTGTACACTCTCTGCTTGGGACATTTTGGCAGCTATTGTCCAGAATGTAGTATGGTCAAGAGAATTGATGCGATTCTTCTCCTGGTTTAGCCCTGACTTTGAAAACCAAGGGTCATGAATCCTTCACTAAAAAGTAAAAACTACATTTGTGTTTCATTAAAAAACAAAACAAAAAACAGTTTTTATACACTTTCCTGTCTATCACCTGGTGAAGACATTTCATATTTTGACTTTTAAATGATAGTGAAAAAGTGAATAAAACAATATCGCTATTGAAATCACCAAATCAGTGGGAATACCCCATATCCCAAGTTACCCATATGCCAAAACAAAACAGGAAGCTTTTTCTGAAACACAGGAAGGAATTCTAGCTGTGCAGATAGTTTCCAAGTGAAGCAGAGAAGCCCATATTCTCCAGAGGATGCTTGCAGAAATGACAGCCCAAGTCAATAAGGCGCAGTCCTAGGACCGCCCTGGGCTGGTGCAAGTCTCTTGCGCCAGCCGAACAGGGTCGCAAATGTGCTGTAAGGCATGTTTTCCCCTCCTTGGGAACTGGCTGGGACAGTGCAGGGAGGCACCCTGGGCCACAGAGGCTGAATTCAACCTCCACACTGACTTCATGGAGGAGCCTTGATCGTCCGAGCCCAGCCAACACAATGCTTGGGAGAGGCATTCCAGGGTAGAGGGAGCACGTTCCCAGGGAAAGGTGGGTGGGGATTAGGAGGCAGTGCTGGGACCTGGCAGATATGCTGGATCCTAGCCCCCATTCCTGAGCAGTATGGAGCAGCTGCAAGTCGCTCTGCTCTCCTCGGACTTATGCCATGTCCAGAGGTGGCGTAAATCCGAGGAGACCCATTTGGACTTCAGTGGCTGACCCGGGGGTAAAGGGAAGAGTTTCCCCATACCTCCAGGCCTGCCTCTTCCAGCACAAGATAGGTTTGCGCTGCAAGAAGCACACTGTTAAAATAGAATGGAAGCCATTGTGGACCAATATCCCTTGATAGGCCTATCTGAGCTTTGACACTACCTTATCCTACTGCGTTATTGTGAAATGTGTAGGAAATACAGTAATCATTCCATCTCCTGAATATGTCCCAGAACTTTCTATTCTCCTCTGTCTGGCAAGAGCTGAAGTTTCATCATGTGTGCGAAGGAAGATGCCCCTTTGCGAACATTCCTGCTGTTCACCTGACACTCTGCATCAGATTGGTTCAAACGTACATGGATATCATTGGATTTCACATCATGTGATCAATCAAAAACGAATGACTGGAACATGAACACACAAATGGCTTTCAATGAAAAGTATGGGGAGGGGTGTGAAAGTTTTATCTGTAGTGCTGGCAAGTGTCTCGGAACTTATTTGCAGCAGTGCCCTGTCCTTCATGCTGAGGTCATCCATCGATGATCATAAATGCATAAAATCAGCCTCATCATAAGATGAAGCTCATTTTGAGGAAATAAACCCTCCCATCCTGAGGTCCCCTAGAAGGAGGGAGCCCTGATTACTTTAACTTGTCTGATGTTTACAATGTTACTTTAAGAGAAGCTCTTAAAGCTTATTAACTGCATACTTCTGTGTTTCAGGCTTCAGTCGGACTCGATAAAGTGAGTATTGCTAGTAGTTGTGGACTGTTGGTTTTTCTGTTGTTTTCTGAGCCATCCAACATTCAGGGAAATTTCCTTGACAGGATGATTCCCCAGTGACCGCCTCTGTTCTGTGTGACTTTTGGCAACTAATGTCAAGCATATTGTATGATCTGTAATTACTGTAATTCTGCTAGTGGCTGATAGAGGGTAATACAGAATGACCAGGGTAATATGCCATTAGGGCATATCATTAGGGCAAAAACTTAATAGGTTAAAAGCCACCCCATCTTCTTTAGGGAAAAAGTTTGGAAATTGAAAACAGGCTGCTCTGCTGAATTGGCAGCTCTGCTAAGAATTGGCAAAATGTCAAGGTTGCTCTTGGCAGCATAACAAGGCTACTAGCAAGAGATAAATTTTAGAAGAACAACACATATTTTTGAAAGTAGGGAGGCGGGAGCAGATAGGATACTGGGAAACTCCTGTTTTTGAGGCTCTCTGTTTGAATGGCAAACTAAAGCAGATAACAATGAGCAGATGAATACCCTTAGCAAAGACAGTTTAAAATTATAATTCTTTCATGCTTTTTAGAGCAAAGGACATTGTCTTAGCTAGAAGCCTTACATTAAAACATTGAAAGAATTATTTCCGAACACAGAAGTCTCACAGAAGTGTCAAAAAATATCACCATGTTTGCATGTCTGTCAGTTATTCTTCAAAGCTATAAATAGTTATTGTCCTTAAAGTGTAACCAACTTATATATGGACATATAATAGCTATTATAAGTTTTAACTGCTTGATTTTATTAAAGGTTTGATTAAATCACAGAAACACATAGAATGGTGAAAGCCATTTCCAATTAAAAAATCATTATCAGTCTCACAGAGAAACAGCTTAGAAGGCTGTTTTGCTAGGTTCACAGATTCTGGAATTTGGAAAAGTTGCATCTCAAAGATTAAACTCTTTCTTGGCAGCAATATGTGGCCAAACCAAGATGTTACAAGTGGGAAAAACACACATATTTTCAACATTGTAGGATTAAGCCTTAATATTACAGGGAAAGCTTATCAGTTGGCAGGCTGAAATAGGGTTTTTAGCTGGCTGGACACAGACACCTGCAGAGACGAGTTTAGAAAAAAATACATTTATACAAGATAAGCAAAAACATTCATGAGAAAGCCTCTGTTTGAGCTGCAATTGATATGGAGAACATGTAATGTGTTTAAAAGTAAATGAGAAATGGATTTCTCATTTAATAGAAATCCTTTATACAGTGAAAGTTTGACTTGTTTTATATTAAAATATATGAGAGGTATATCACTATAGACCCCTTAAATGTACTCAAAGTAACAGGTCACAAATAGAATTAAGGCATAGAGTAAAAGCAAGTTCAAAGGACCTTGCTTAACCAAGGTTGGCAAAAAGCCCCACAGTGTTTGCTGAGAACAGGAGAAGATAAAGCAGGTGGCTCAGACAAGGCCATCCTAAAGGAGAAGTATGCCAAGAAATAGGTCTAAAGACTTGCCAAAACGCCAGTTCTGAATAAAATAAGGTTACAGTGCACTCTACTGGTTCTTGAAAACTTTGTATTCTATACGTTTAAGTGTATAATTTTGCCTTATTTCAAACCTGTAACTTGAAGCTCACCAATCAAATCAAACTCAAAGGAATTTACTTCTGAGTAGCTTGCTTAGGATTACACTGCGAGTGTATATATTCATAAATTGAATTTTAGTCTCCATCTCTGGATACTTTGTGAAATAAAAATAAGAACAAGAATTAACTGCACACTTCTGCATTTCAGGCAAAAAAAGTCCTTGGTAAAGTAAGTATTGCCAATAATTTTGTACTGATGGCCTGTTTTTTCTTCTGAGGCATCAAGCAGAGATGGGGAGTTGTTTGACTGTAGGATTCCCCAGTGATAAGAAAAAAGATAAGAACGATAAGTGACTGGGGTGCTTCTTCATTTCATGCTGGAGATGTTCTTAGTAATCTGCTTGTGAGTATCAATAAATTTGCACTGATGGTTGTTTTGTTCATTCTGAGGAGTCAAGCACAGACAGGAATTTGTTTGGTTAATTCCCCAGTGAGACCCATGATTCTGTGGGATCTCTGCTTGTGACATTTTGGCAACATGTGTAAACAAATGTTGAATTATAAGGTGGATTGCTGTAATTCTGCTAGTGGTTTAGCATGAACTTGCAAGCTCAAGCATCTTGCATAGCTTCCATAGAAAATAAAAACGTGTGGGTATCAAAAAGCAGCTTTCTTTGCACCTCTGAATATTTTGTGAACTAAACATAAGAACAAAATTTAACTGCACACTTCTGTGTTGCAGGTGGGAGGCGCAGGTTCTGTGAGTATTACTAATAAATTTGCATTGATGATTAATTTTTTAAAAATCAAGCACAGAAGGGAATTTGTTTTCCTGGATGATTCCCCAATGACCTTGACTGTTCTGTACACTCTCTGCTTGGGACATTTTGGCAGCTACTGTCCAGAATGTAGTATGGTCAAGAGAATTGCTGTGATTCTTCTCCTGGTTTAGCCCTGACTTTGAAAACCAAGGGTCATGAATCCTTCACTAAAAAGTAAAAACTACATTTGTGTTTCATTAAAAAACAAAACAAAACAAAAAAACAGTTTTTATACACTTTCCTGTCTATCACTATCACCTGGTGAAGACATTTCATATTTTGACTTTTAAATGATAGTGAAAAAGTGAATAAAACAATATCGCTGTTGAAATCACCAAATCAGTGAAAATACCCCATATCCCAAGTTACTCGTATGCCAAAACAAAACAGGAAGCTTTTTCTGAAACACAGGAAGGAATTCTAGCTGTGCAGATAGTTTCCAAGTGAAGCAGAGAAGCCCATATTCTCCAGAGGATGCTTCCCCATAGCTCCAGCTGGGCCCCTATCTTGCTCTGGCCTGCTTCCTCCAGCACAAGATAGGTTTGCGCTGCAAGAAGCACTCTGTAAAAATAGAGTGGAAGCCACTGTGGACCAATATCCCTTGATAGGCCTATCTGAGCTTTGACACAACCTTATCTTACTGTGTTATTGTGAAATGTGGAGGAAATACAGTAATTATTCCATCTCCTGAATATGTCCCAGAACTTTCTATTCTCCTCTGTCTAGCAAGAGCTAAAGTTTCATCATGTGTGCGAAGGAAGATGCCCCTTTTTGAGCATTCCTGCTGTTTACCTGACACTCTGCCTCAGATTGGTTCAAATGTACATGGATATCATTGGATTTCACATCATTCATCAGATGAAGCTCATTTTGAGGAAACAAACGCTCCCATCCTGAGGTCCCCCAGAAGGAGGGAGCCCTGATTTCTTTAACTTGTCTGATGTTTACAATATTATTTTAAGAGAAACTCTTCTTCTCAATTTGCATTTGGAAATATTAAATCTAGTACATAAGAGAGGGAATGGCAAAGAAGTGAGAAAAAAATGGTTTCCTGTCCTAGAGGGGCTCACAATATAAGGCAAAAGCAGGACATTATCAAACAGCCACTGGGAGGGATGGTCTGTGGGGAGGAAGAGGGGCAGTTGTTCTCCCCCTTCTAAGTACAAGAGAGCCACCACCACCAAGAGAGGAGTTGCTTTGCCCAGGTAGCAGTTGGGTATAAGATTGCCAAGGTATTCCTTTTATAAAGTGTCTTAGATCATCAAGCTTCAGCTGTTTGTCATTAAGGCTTGTGTGACTTGCATATATTGTCTAGTATTAAAACAATAGTTCTGTTGTGCATTGAAGACCGAGGCTCCACTGAAGGGCTACACTTCTGAGGCAGCAAAGACTCACTACTGACACTGAATCCCACCCTAGGACCCATGGGATGCTCATTGGGATCATGGAATTCCAGGTCCCATGGAAGGCTCACTGTCACCTGGCGTAGCTGCTTCCCACCACTGCAAAATAAGCCAGCCATGACCCTGGACCCAGCGGGGATCCTTACAAGGAGGGTAGTAGGGAACGTGAGTCCTTTGTGTTGCTGCAATGGCAGCAGTGAAGAAGAATGCCTCCTGTCCCCTGAGTTTCTGTTTGGGTTGATCGATGGTGTCCAACTGGGGAAGGTAATCAGGAACTACGCAGTGGACACACAAGAGAAGATAGCTGGAAGAGGCACCCTTGTAGCAGGAAGAGGGTTGGTGGCAGCATAAAGGAAGACCGGTGTCTATCTGCAGCCTGGATTCCTGGCACCATGTGGAGGATGGGCAGCTAACTTGTGCATGTGTTTTCCAAAACATGTAGGAGTGTGCCTTTGGTGGCCTCCTCCACAAGCCCTCTCCCCAAAGCTGAAAAAATGGTGAAGAGTCAAGTCCAAATGAAACGTAATGTGCAGCAGCCGCAGGCCAGTTCCATTTCATTTCCTTCTCTATTTATAGCTTCTCTAAGGATACCAGAGATTGAAGACCGGATACCACGCTGACGGAGACTGCCCACTCTAACGCATTCTTCACTGCCACCTCGAGCCAATGAAATGAAATCAGAGAATCACAAATCCTACTAAAAGAATCTAGATAAATTCTGCTACGTGAATTGATTTTATTGCCTTCCTAGTTGAGGGCTGTGAGCAATAAAGACGGTTCTGTTACTGTCCTGGAGGATGGCAAAAGCTTTTAAAAATTAAAACTTCAATTGCATTAAAGTGTTTGCTTGCTTTTATTCATGGTCTTATTCAGTGTCTACATTCAAATTGCAGCAGCTGAAAATGTCATGTACAGATACAATATCCGGATTTTGGGGGTCAAGGGGGAATTGAAATAAATACCCAAACACCATATCAGTAGTTAAGCATAGATGTATGGTTTGCTGAAGCAATTTGCACAACGTGGGGATCGTTCTCAGATAATATCAATCAAGAACTAAATTTTCTGGGAGCAAACATGTTGACTGCACACAATGAACCCCACTGGAGGATACTCCCTCAACTTTCAGAGCTTGTGATGAGGAAGACAAATTCCAAGTGGACCTCTCCTAATATTATTCTCCTCTTGGTTTTCTAACATGACTGATGACTCCAAGTACTCATTTGATTTATTCTACCTGCTAGCAACAGTTATAACCAAGCTTTTAAATTCAAGAGAAAGTGTCATTGGAACAACTTAGGTGGGTTAATACAAGCTCTCCCTTCCCTTATCATAACAACCTATTCTTGGCACTTAGCACATTTCTTTTACCAGGCAACCAAAGTACATTATATGCTTTTTCCACTTGTCCCTACTGACAGAAATTGTTTTGGCACCCAACTTCATATCTTCCCTTTGCTTGAAACTTTCCTTCTCCCAGTACATCTAAATAGATGGGATGGTGACCAGCTGTGCCACCACTCTAGTGTTCTGTGTGCCTAGCCAGCCAGTCATCCCTAAATAATCCAGATGTAGTAGTACATTTCGGCATATCAAAGTAGGTTTTTTGCACTGTTTTATCAATGCATCCTGGCTTCAACAAGTGATTGGCTCACTCCAACCTCTGATTCTGTTCACCAACCCCTGGAAAGGGGGAAGGCAGACAGAGTCCCTTCTCCTACTCCCACTCCTGCCCTATACTTGTCAGAAGGAACTGAAATGGCTAACACCACACCTGATGTTATGAACAGAAGCAGTTTGCAAAATGGGGGGGGGGGTAATTCTCATATAATATTAATTTACAACTAAACCTTCTGGGAGGCAAACATGTTGACAGGACACAATAACCCTTCTGGAGGGCATTCTTGTGATAATCATGGGGGGTAGGCAAAAAAGTAAAGAGCAAGAAAAGACACCAAAGGCTAATTAGATGAAAGGCAGAAAACCAAATTCCTACCTGGTCCCTGTAGGTGGCCAGCTACCTTTAAGATGTTCCCAGGGTGGGTGCCATGGGAGCAGCATCAGCTGAGCTCTGAATGGTGAGATGAAAGATGTGGAGCCACAAAAACTCCTAGGTAGTCCAGCCAGAACTCAGCACACCAACTCACTTGTGTGCTTGTGGGGCTGAGCAATGAAGGCCACCGCCTTCAATAGGGTGTGGGCTGCATTCTGGTGGCTCTGAAGAATTGTGCAATATTGGACATTTGCTTTTGTCTCTTCTGGTCAAATGCTTTTCCTTAATTCCTGAAGCAATACAAGAGTATGGAGCATGTGATTGTTTTGCCAGATTAATGATCCAAGTTTCACTTAGAGAACTTATGCCCACTCTGAGCTAATTGAACCCCACCACCAGGGTAGCTGCCTGTTCAATCTGCAGAGGTCTTCCTTCCTCCCCTCTCCTCTCCTGCCAGCAACTTCTCCAGCCACCACCACCACAACTTGGTCTTCAGTAGGACCAAGTAGCAGCCACAGATCCAGTGTCTCCAGCAGTCTCTGTTCCAGCAGTCCTCAGAAGTCCATTCATCTGTCTGTCCATTAGTCAGCTAGTCCATTGGTCAGCCAACAGATCCAGCAATCCATCAGCTAGTTCCACAGTCCATTAATCCATCACTTTTGCTAGCTAGCTGCACCCATCCTTTCTTCTCCAAGCTTTCCTTTTTCTACTACACACACCCCTTTTCCTCTTGCAGGTGCTGCTTTTAACCCTGAGGGCCTTTGCCTCCAAGTGGCTGCAGCTGTGCAGCACACTCACTGCAATCTAAGGCCCTGGTGGTAACCCTATGCTTGCCTGCTAGAGCTACTGTTGACACCACACCCTATCTCCTCAAGGGATATTGTGCATTTCCATTGCAGTGTTTACCTGAGGCAAAAACATGATGAAAATACCAGTGGCGCATGATGGCGTATTGCCACTTTTGCCCTCCCCCCTCCTGCTAGGTGGGCAGAAGGTTGAAAAGCTGGGCTCACTATTGGGTGGGCCATTTTGCGGGGTGAGGTGAGATGTCTTGCAGTTGGGCTCTGCTGGGCGCCCTGCTTGGATCATCTCTGTAGCCAACCTTGCTTAGTCCATTCTTTTTACTGCTATTCCTAGGACTCTTCTGTGGGTCTTCGATCAGCTGTTTGGCGCTGTTCTTAGCGCAACTGGTTTTCCACCATGCTCTCAGCAAAGGATTTCTGAGGACCACTCCTGAAGATCTAGGCATCGGTGTTTGCTCCAGTGGGGGGCCATGGGCTCAGGCTGCCCAGGGCCCAATCCTATTCAACTTTCCAGCACCGGTGTAGCCACAATTCAGCCCCAAGGTCCAGGAACAAATGTTCCCATAACTTGAGGAGGCATCTGTGACTGCCTCCCAACCATAGGCTGCAGTGCACATCCCATTAGCATGGATGCATTAGCATGGATGCACCAGCACTGGGAAAATGGAAAGGACTGGGCCCCCAGTCAGGGACTAGCCTCGTATCCTAAGGTGAATTTTAGCATGCACTCACTAGTGTTACTGCCAGTGCTTGCCCTTTAGTCTCCCCCTATTTTTCAACGCTTCAGTTTCATCTGTTTGTAAGAGTGCATCATGGCCACCCCGCCGCTTGTGCAGGTTGTTGCCATCTCAAGGTACCGCAATGACCGGTCTGTGCCACTGAGGGAGTACAGCCCCTTCAGGACTGAGTGCTTGTGGGGGTCATAAACTGCCATGGAGCAGGCAGAACCCTGAGTGCAGCCTCAGAGCTTGGGTGGGAAGGGGATTGAGGCACCATGGCTTCTTCCCCAACAGGGGATTCAAGTGTCTCCCAGGGAGGTTGTGGCGGAAGCCCAGTGAGCCAGGCCCCCTTGCCTCCCTCCGATCCTTCTCTCAAAGGTCCCTACTCTCAGGCAGGCAGGCTCTTCTGTGGCTGGCCCTCCCCTTCCCCACAGCCTTCTCAGGTGTTCCCCCGACTGCTCGCTTGTGTCAGGTGAGGGGAGCCAGGCAGGTGCCTGCTCAGCTTGGCTTCAGGCCGGCAAACCTCCCTGCTGGTGACCTGCCTCTGAGGCCTTTTCAGCCGTCCAAGTTAGTCTGTGGCTGGACACTGTTTTTAGCCACTTGACTACTTATTGTTTTCTGCCTTTGTCTTTGCTGGAGCTTTGATTTCCCCTTTTCTCCTTCTCTAGTATGCCAGTTTGTTTCAGAGACCATTTTCTTTCCCGTTGTCTAGCTCCCTCTTCAGGGGCCTGGAGGCCATTTTCTTTCTCCTTGTCTGTCTCCAATTTCAGGGGACTAGTGGCCATTTTCTTTCTCCTTTCTGGCTCCCTCTTCAGGGGCCTAGCAGCCATTTTCTTTCTCCTTATCTGGCTCCCTCTTCAGGGGCCTGGAGGCCATTTTATTTCTCCTTGTCTGTCTCCAATTTCAGGGGACTAGTGGCCATTTTCTTTCTCGTTTCTGGCTCCCTCTTCAGGGGCCTAGCAGCCATTCTCTTTCTCCTTATCTGGCTTCCTCTTCAGGGGCCTAGCAGCCATTTTCTTTCTTCTTTCTGGCTCCCTCTTCAGGGGCCTGGAGGCCATTTTCTTTCTTCTTTCTGGCTTCCTCTTCAGGGGCCTAGCAGCCATTTTCTTTCTCCTTTCTGGCTCCCTCTTCAGGGGCCTGGAGGCCATTTTCTTTCTCCTTATCTGTCTCCCTTTGATTCTGCCCATCTGGACCTTCAGGCTTGGGAATGATCCGAGTTGCTGCTGAGCTTCAGCTGTGTTGACTTTCAAGTTTGGACTAGGCTTAGGGGTCTGTTCAATGCACCAAGCATGTAGTTAATGCACTTTTAGGTTGTTTGCTTTTCTCAGTGGGGCCATGATGTCTCCGGGCCCCCACCCTTTTTCTCTGCATGTCTTTTCATGTGATCTTTTCAAGGTTTATTAGTGCTGGTCCTGGATTCTGGTGGGAATTGCCACCAGTGCCTGCACGCTGATGAGCAGAGAACAGCTGGAAAAGGAAGACAGAGGGTGCTCACCAGTGACACAAGAACTGTCCTTTGCACATCACCTTCTTTGTTAAGGACAGAAGGGTTGTTTTCAAGTGATGTTCAGTCAGCATCTCCTGACACCTGGAAAATAATCTGCTTGTGATGTTCAGCGGCTGGACAAGTGATTTGTTTGTGCTTATGGAAAGGGCAACACAGAAGCAGGAAGCTGGATGATAAGACCATTAGCAACTTGAATCAATGCAGGGTCAGTTCTCCAAGGACAGAACAAGGAGATCCTTTGAGGCACTGAATTCTTAGAGCAACTCTTCCATCACAGAGATGGGCAGAGAGCCGGCCATGCCCCCAAGCAAGTGATAAGATGTTGTCCAGCGTGGCAGCCTTGCTTGCCCTTTGCTGTCTACGTAGTCATGTTCCCCTGTGCTGTTTGGTACTTGTGATAGGATCAGAGAGAGAACTAATATGGCTGAAGAATGGCCTGTAGGAGACAAATAATGTACGTAATAAGGAACAGGACTCTAGACTTAGAACAAAAATAATATCCAAACTACATAGAGCCAGAATATGAGAGTTTTCAGCTGTTGTTTTCCTCATATAACTTCAAAAAACCATCTCCTTCATTTCACATTCACAGTACACCAGTAACAAAATTGTTGCTCAGGCAGGCAAACTCATCCAGGCTTCATTGCTATGCTGGAACTTGGATAGGATTGGGCTACTACTCTTTAGCAGATTCACTAGCTGAATCAGATGTTTGTGGAATTATATGAGAATTCTATCAATTGCAAGTAAATATTTAAAATAACTGCATCCTCTTCCTTGGTCTTTCTCTGCATCCTTGTTTCTCCACACCCTTTGCTTTCTTCCTTATCTTTTTTTTTTTTTTTTAGCTTGTTAACCTTCAGAAATTGAACCTGTCTCCCTTCTCTGTGTGTAAAATGCCATGTGCAGAACTGGTGGTATGTCTGTAAGTGATAATATCAACTGATGGTGCATCCTTTTGTTTTCCTCAATAAATACTTGTTTCTTTTGGATGGAATGAATGGACAAACTGATGGCCCTGGATTCCATTTGGGGCATAAACTCTGGTCTGAATACAATCTGAGTCCAGTGTGGAAGGGGGGCTGTTTGGGAACCCCCTATCTTGAGTTCCTTCATGGAAAAATGGTGGGACATACATGTAAACAAAATAGTGTTGGGATATACGAGCATTAAATTAATACAATGAAATCAATTTCTTGACCCAAATCCTCTTCCTCAGCAGTAATGTATAAGTTAGAGTACAATCCTAAATTGAGCTTAAGCCTGTGCAAGTCCCTTGCGCTGGCTTCCAGGTATCATCAATGTGCCATAAAGCACATTCGTGGGAGTTGGGGAGGCCACAAGGATACACGCTGGCTTCCTCTCGTAGACCAAACCCTTGCAGAGGAAAGTTCAAGTTGCCGGCAAGGGGTTTTGTGGAGTTCAGGGGGAGGATGTTTCATGGGCATTCCAGGGATAGGATGGTGCCTGGGCCTGGGAGGGCAGAGGGACCAGCACTTTGGTCAAATTCTAACCCCCCTCCTGAGCAGCCTGCCATAACACCAGGATGCTCAGATCTGTGCCAGTGATTTAGCTGGCGCAGATCTGAGTAGCAGCATTGCGGTGACTGGGGAAGTGTTCAGGGTTATGGGAAAAATATTACCTTACTCCGAGTTGCACCACAGCCACCTCCAACCCTGAGCTGGATACAGCACGGACCAGCCAGCATGCCTGTTCCATTGCAGAAACGGTGCTGCCCATCTTGTTAGTGACATACAGTAATTTCTTTTTCTCTCCTTGGTTCCAATCCTTTTCAGTTCTGTTTAAAACCACATTGTCCTTCAGAAAGAGTTTTCCCATAGAAAACTTTTATTTTTTCCTGGATGGCGTGTTATCCTAAAAAACGGGGGACGGGCTAAAAGTGGTATTATGTGTTTTTATTCCAAATTAATATTTTAATCAATTTTAAAGCATTTTTATCAAGTCTTATCACTGTCATGTTGGTGGTATATTTGAGATTTATGCCTGTGGCTGTCAGCAGATATAGCCACAGGAATAAATCCCAATCGCCCGATTAAAAGGTGATCGGAGTTTGTTTGGCCTGGCCTGGCCTGGGACATGAGAATCTCCTCCCAATGGGGGAGTGGAGGGGGCTGGGTCTGGCAGCTACAGCAGGCCTTTTAAAAGGCGCAGGACCCAGCCCTCTTCCTCCTTTGCATGTGGGCACTGTGGGAATACCCGCCTGCCCGCCCGCCCTAGAGGTATTGCCTAGAGCCAGTCTGAGTTTAACTGGTCACCATTTGGGGCCGGGCAAGAATTTTTTGCTGCCTGCCAAGATTGGCCAAAGGGCAGGCAGTTTTTTCCCCTACCCCAGACTGTCATGGGCCAGGGGGTTACACCCCCCCTTTTCAAGCTGCCATTGGTCACTTTAAGAGGGCAGGTAGTGCGGGCTAGGTGGCATGAATGGGACTTTTGGCATGCACCTTCAGGCGGCATAGGCAGGGCGGAACCCTGTTTCAGTCCTCAGGGGCTCGGAGGCACAAGGACGTAGACGGGGCCCTGGCCGGGACCGCGGGGCACACCTCAGAGGCTCAGCGGCTCGAGGTGGCACAGCCCACGGTCCGGCCACCTTCCCCTTAAGGGACAGACATGGATGAGACATGCTGCCCAACAGCAGGGCGCGACTTGGAGTCTGGTGCATGCCCGCCTGGGGGGCAGAGGTTTCAGGTACGGCCCGGAGGTCACGCCTCCGCACCACAGGGGGCTTTTGCTGCCTCGGATGCTGCAGCTCTCAGCCTCCTCTTCTGCTGCAACTGCAAAATAAAGTGGCCTTTTCTCCCATATCTGTTGTCTCGAGTGTTCATTGGACAGTGCGGAAACAAATAGGCATAAAACACATCACACACAGCCAAAGAGCACAACTACATAGCCCACTGCATGAATTAAACTTACAGGAGCCATTTGAGATTTGCATGCTACTTGTATACATTGAACCTAATGCTACCAAACACAAACAAATTAAAACATTGCCAAATTAAAACAGTAAGAAGACGGAGACTTGAACCAACAGAATTGAACGTAGCATTGAATTGCTATGGAAACAAGCTGGTTTGAATATGCAGGGGGGAAAAGAAAACACCAGCATAGCAAGGAACCATTAAACATTTGCTTACTCTCAAGTAAATGCAAATCTGCAGCTCAGTTTTGCTTTCCATAGGGTTCAATATATTTCTCAGCCTGGAGGGAGGGACCTCATTCTTGAGTGTTTTGGGGGCCTGCGTTCATCGAATCAGGACCATTCTGGTGGTGTTGCATTCCTTTGGCCTGGTCGCCTAATCACTAGTAAATGTGCAATGTGGCTCAGTTTCACTTTCCATAGGGCTTTTCCTTAGTAGCTTCTGAGCATCTTCAGGAGACTGTACAGCCAGTGAAAGCAACATAGCTCTGAGGGAGTTGGGGCCTCAGAAACAGACAGAAGCACCTGGGATGATCCACAGACGCAGCCACTTTCATAGGTACATGTCTGTGTTATTTTGTTAATTGAGCAGGATATTGCATTTTGTCGTTTTATAAGCCCAGTTTCGCATTATAGCAGTGTAATTTTGTTTTGAACACTTTAGACTGCTCCCACCAATAGAAAATATAAATATATGATACAGATGTGACTTGGTCTGCTTAGCTTTAGATTCCTTAAGTTTTCAGATGTTGTGGTAACAACATCTAAATATCAACTTGCCAACTCTGTGGCTCCAAACCTTCTGTTTTCCGTGCATTGCTTGAGAATTTTTGCCACGCGTGTACTGTATGATATCCATCAACTGTACTGTGTTGAGGCTGCACAATCCTTGAAACCTGAGTATCCTGGTATATGCCTCACTGCCCAGACCCACAAAAAGTCAAATGGAGTTATTTCAACAACCTGTTTGGGAAGAATTAATTAACCCAGTTAGGCTTTCTTATTACTATCAACTTGCCTCCTGCTTTTGACATCAATGATGACTTACTAAATGATGTTTACATAACCTTTTCTTATTGAGAAAAGCGATTGGCTTAATTGACAGGGTTTTATATTTGTCCACCGAGGCCTGAGGTTTCAGGACAGATGGATGGTATAAATGCAGCAGGTAAAGGGACCCATTCCTCACATCTGTGACTTCATTCCAGAAAGGAGACAAAGAAAAGCCAAGATGAAACTCCTGATTTTGCCTGCTGTTCTTCTCGTCTCTCTCCTCTGCCCAGCAGAGTGCCAGTTGGTAATAATCCTTTTACTCATAAGGGACCCATATAATACAATTCCTTAATGATTACACAGGCCAACGTACATTTTGCTTCCTTAAACGTTACACCAATTCCTGGGTATATTTGGGGTGCTGATTCCCAAAATGGCATCCGTTTTGCCCTTTCACGTCTAGTTTTGGAGACACGGTATAGCCTCTTTAGTAAATGGTTCAAGCAGATTCATCATGAGGAAGCCTACACCATGGCTTCCCCATGAAGAAGTTGCTTGAACCATTCACTAATGAGGCAATACTATATCTCCAAAACTAGACATGATAGGGCAAAACGGATGCCATTTTGGGAATCAGCGACGTGGAGAGGGGTGATTTGCTGCAGGGGAAACAGTCTATTCTCCATATCTACTTTACCCAGGCTTCGCGCACTGCAGAGGGCACTCCAACTTTGCCATACAGCATCGGCACAACACGGGAAGCAGCAGTTTACTGGTTATAAGTTTTGCTCGATTGGCATAGAGCGTGATGCCAGGGGCTGCTTCCGACGGTGGGAGAGATCATTGCATCTCATTGGGCAGCTACATCACTGCATGTTCAGCCTCATCCCTCCATTATACAGTTTGTCCAGAGCGGCGTTTCCACTACAGATTTAATCCACTTCCAATGCACTTCTATTACTCCAATGCATTTAGGAAGGGGGCTGGTTAATGCTTTGGTTAATGCTTTGGTTAATGCTGAAGATGATGATACTTTGGAAATCTGAAATATTTTTGTGTACTGGTGTAGATCACTAATGATGATTTTTTTTCTTAATTCAGGGACTTATTACATATGATGCTTAACCAGTCAATGTGTAGTTTAAGTCTACTCTTGTGTAGCATTCAAATAGATTTGCAATTAGTATTCCCAATATGAACCAACTGAGTATTTTACTCTTCATAGTGTGCAATCCTAACCCAATCCAGTGATTTCTAGCACTGACATAAGGGCAATGCAGCTCTGATATAAGGGAACAGACATTCCCTTACTACTTTGAGGAGGCCTCCGTGAATGACACCCAACTGCAGGATGCAGCACATGTCCCATTGGCACTGCTATGCCAGTGCTGGAAAGCACTGACATAAGGGGTTAGGATTGTGCCCTTAAGCTTTTAAAATTATTTTTAAAAGGCCACTTCTGTATGTTGGAGTCTCCTGTTTCTTAGCACTTTGCCAATCAGTATCATCCATTTATCCATGAAATGAATAAATGAAAAAAATGCTTTTTTGCCTAATACTGATGAAACCCATAAAGAAGGAGCATTTGTCAGGCTTCAGAACGTCCCATTTCATTCATAAAGGTAACAAAAGATAAAAAAGTTCCAGCAGCTAACATTTCACAAACTGTCTCAAATTTCAGTGGGCAACATTACCTATGGAGCCTTAGAATTACTTGGTCTTGATTTTAGGGCTAGGATTGAAGGATGCCAACAGGTTCGCTATGATAATACTTGGATAAAACAGATAGCAGTCAGCCAGGGTGATGATGTAGCCAGGAGATGTACTCTTTCCATTGCAGAATGCACAGACTTGGTTCACGAAGGAGCGTTAAATTGGGCCTCCTTGTGGTGAGAAGCCACAACTCCATAGAAGACTCTTCCTTGTTTGCCAGTAATGAGTACTGCTGGGTTATTACACATTTGTGGATGTTGGCAACTGACTTTAAATGTTGACTTCAGCTTCAGTGATTTGGTAGTGGTGTGTCTGTGTGTGTTTTGCAAAAATGACAGTTCAGGCTTTCCAACACAGGAATGCTCCAAAATCCCTCCAGAACATAAGAATGGGGGAATATTTGATTATTTTAAAATAAGTATTGAAGAATTCTCCCTAGGTGGCAATTCAGTTATGATCTACCACTTGCGAATTAAAAAAAAAAAAATCAAGATAGCTTGAACATTCTCTATGTTGAGGTCCCCTGTTTCTTACCACTTTACCAGTTGGTATCGTCTGTTTATTCATCAAACCCTTTCCTGTGCAATAATGATGAAACTCATGGTGTATTTGTCACGCTTTGGAGCATCCATTTCATTCATAAATGGAACAAAAATCAGTAGCTAACATTTTTCAAAGTTGTGTTAATGTTGCTATGGTGCTCCTTCCTGTCCAGGAATGAATATTTAAGCTTAAATGTATCTTTCACCTTTGAGTGGGAAACAACAATTCGTATGGAACTTACAATATCTTTGTCTTTATTATAGTGTGGCAATCGACTTTCAGGAAGGCCATCCTCTGTGAGTATTGTTGCATGATGATTTTGTCTTTATTTCTCTAAGTATTTGCTAAAATTTCTATTTCAAATTTCTGAAGCATTTAAAAATACTTTTAAAACCCTTTTCCAAGGAGCCACGGAGGTGGTGGAGTGGGGTGGGGAGAAATATACAGAAGAGATGAACAATGTAGATCGGGGCTTGCCGAGCCTGATTCCTCTGTTATAGAGTGATCTTCCAGCACCTCCATATTAGTCAGCAGTCAGTACTCCTAGGCCATAATACTTAGCCTTTCTTGAAGTGCTATTAAGGTCCTGCAGTGACTGTGAAAATGAAAGTGAAAATGCCTTTTTTCAACATTGAGTGGAAATCTGAACCCATGGAGTCTTAGACTACCCACAGTTGGTGGAATTACTGGAACGTTGCCAGTGAGTAAGGCATTCTTACACAATGATTATGTCTATTTCTATATGTATTTGCTAAAACTGCTATTTCAACAAGGTCAATCACTGCATGCTCAGCCTCATCCCTCAAATATACAGCTTGTCCAGAGCTGCGTTTCCACTGAAGCTTTAATCCACTTCCAATGCACTTCTATTACTCCAATGCATTTAGGAAGGGAACAATCAGGCATCTTGTCCAGGCCCAATGCCAGCTCTTGGTAGCCCTCTCTCCAGCTGAAGGTTGCTACAGGATGTGCCCAGTGTCCCTGGGATAACTGAATATTGATGCATTAAGTATGGAACAAAACAGGTTCATCAGAAGGTCTTGGGACAGATTCAACTGTAGCTCAGACTGAACATTCATAAATATCATAGTAAAATAGTCAAGGTTTTCAGGAGAAATCAAATATCGTGAAGAAATAATTACATTCTTCTTCTTCTTCTTTAAACTCTAGAACCTGTTAGACGGTGTGCTCGTAAGTATTGCAAGCTTTAGTCTATCAGTTGAATGGCCTGAATTGCCCATTACAGCAGGATGTAGGCTTTTTGTACCTGATATATTGTATCTCTATGTCTTGAAGTGTTCCTCTGTCCGAGAAGATCCACAAAGTAATACTAGGGCTGTACTGAAATTAAGGGAGCTTCAATGCAGAGGGAGCAGAGAATTGGCCACCTCTAGTAGGCTTTACAATGTTCACCTCTTTATTGACAGAACGACAGTGTTTCATTCTTGGGGACTTTGAAGAATGTGCCAGGAGTTTTTGTGTCTGCCTCACTTTCTAAAGCCAATGCCTCAATTTGCAGTATCGGTACAACTTTGAGAAGAACTAGGTTTAGAATCAGGAATTCAATCTCTGTACACAAGGATGAAGGAATCAAGGTTTTCAAGAGGAATAACATGAAGGAATAACTTTTTTTAAAAGTTTGGGATGCTGTGAAGGGCTTCACTGTACTTATTGCTGTAAATCCTGTGGGTACCAAGTAAATGATCCACACAGTTGTTTTTTTACAGTAGGCACAGCCCTTTCTTGTCAGATAGGGCTGAAACAGGGGGCAGGGCAAACAGAGGAAGAGTCAAAAACCATACCTTGTAGGCTTTACTGTGTTCACCTCCTCATTGACAGAACAACCATGTTTCATTCTTGGGGACAGTGAAGAATGTGCCAGGAAGGGTGCAATCCTAACCCACTTTCCAGCACCAATATAAGGGCAATGCAGCTCCTAGCTAAGGAAATCAACATTCTTTTACTTTGAGGAGGCCTCCCTGAGTGTCCCCCAACTGCAGAATTCAGCACACGTCCATTTGGCGCAGCTCTGCTAGTGCTGGAAAGTAGGTTAGGATTTGGGTTGAAGTTGTATATCTACCTCACTGTGAGTTAAACTGCTCTAAATCCAATATCTCAATGTGTAGTGTAGGCACAACTTCAGATTAATGAGGTTTAGGACCAGGCATTCAATCTCCGATCACAGTTGTGAAGGAATCAGACATTTTGAGAGGAATAATGTGAAGGATTAATAACTTTTTGAAAAACATTTAGGATATTGTGAAGATGTTCACTCTGTGTATTGCTGCAAATCCTCTGTGTACTGAGTAAAGGATCCACACAGTTTTTTACAGCAGGTATAGACTCTCTTGCTAGATGGGGCTGAGAGAGGGGGCAGAGCAAACCAGAGGAACAGTCAGAGACCAGGAAAGGACCTCTTCTTCGGCAAACGCAGTGGCATGTCTGAACAATAATCCACAGTTGCCCAATTCCTGATTCAGAAATGTCTTGAATCAGAATTTCAGTTCTGTCTTTCAGAGTCCTGGGGATATCTCAAGAGAAGGGACTTCAGGGTGACATCTGGATGACCAAATGTAGTGGCAGCCAGTGGCTTGCAAGTGCGCACCTGTTCCTGCTCCCCCTTTTGCCTTTTCTAGATCTGCAGCTGAATGGGGAAAAACCTTAGTACTTTAGATCTGCTGCCACCATGCCAGACTACAGAGGCAGGCAGAGGAGTGCTGTCTGGGAAAACTCCCCTGGAAACTCTTCAGTTGTCAAGCTTCAGAACATCCATTTTGTTCCTAAACGTAACAATTCAGTAGATCACATTTTCCAAATGGTGTTGATGTTGCTATGGTGCTATTTTACTGCCCTAGAATGAATATTGAAGTTTAATTGTCTCGTTCAACCATGGGTGGAAACAATAGCTATGGAGCCTTAGAACACCTTTGTCTTGATTTTAGGATGGTCTTGGAAGTAATGGTGAATTACTGGATGTGAGTATGGTTACATGATGATTATGTCATTATTTAAGTATTTGTTAACATTTCTATTTCAGCTTTCTGGAGCTTTGAAAAAGTATTTTTAAAAACCTTTGGCAAGAAGCCACAGAGATGGTGGAGTGGGGGTGGGGGAGGAGGAATACACTGAAGAGATGAACAGTGTACATCAGTGCTTGCTGAGTCTCAGTGATCTTCCACAACCTCCACTTTTTGCAGCAGTCTGTATTGATAGGTTATGTGAACACTTTAGCATTTCTTGAATGTCTCCTTAAAGTTTAAATGTCTGTTTCAAAGTTGAGTGGAAATCTGAGCCCATGGAGCCTTAGACTACCCATGTCTTTATTTTAGGCAGACTTGATCCTAGGCCACATGTGTGTTCTAGATATCTCCTAAACTAGAAGGGGTGGATCTTACTACTTGGGCCTAAAAATTCTGTGAACTGAACTGGATGATCTAGTACTGAGCCCTAGTAGTTCTGTTCTGTAGGTGTGTTTCGCTTTCCCACATTTGAATTGTAACAATACATGTTGGGGCTTTGGAGAAGACCTGGGCTGCATTCTCACTACACCTTTAATCCACTTTCAATGCATTTCTATTCCCCCAATGCATTCTTGGGGACTGTAGTTTGTTAAGGAATCTGAGAGTTGTTTGAGCTACCCTTAACAAACTGATTTGAATGGCTAATCAATTACTGATACATTAAGTATGGACCAAATGGGTTCATCAGAAGGACTTGGGCCAGACTCACCATTAGGACAGACTGAAAGTTAATGGATACTATAGTAAAATAATCAAATAGGAGAAATCAAATAGCATGAGGGAATAATTACGTTCTCCTCCTCCTGTTTGAAACTCTAGGATGCGGTAGGCAGTTTGACTATAAGTATTGCAAGCTTTATTCTATCAGTTGAGTAACCTGAATTGCCCATTACAGTAGGATGCAGGCTTTTTGTGTCTGATATTTTGTATCTCTAGAAGTGTTCCTCTGTCCTAGAAGACCTATGAAGTAATACTAGGGTTCCACTGAAATTAAGGGAGCTTCATTGCAGAGGGAGCAGAGAATTGGCCACATCTAGTAGGCTTTACAGTAGGCCTCTAGGAGCCTGCAGGAGGCCAACTCTGTCCCTCAAGTACAAAACAAGCCCCTTGGTAATGATCGCAGCAGCACCTTGCTACCCCTCCCTGCCCCCTCCCCAACCACGCAAACACTCACCTAGTTCCCAACTCCTCTGTAGGGGTTTGGAAAGCACTGATCTAGGAAACCTTTTGGCTGACATCAGCATAGGGCATCATACTGTAGCACAGGGCACTGGGAGTGGGTCATTGCTTTATCTGGTCAAAACACTGTTTTTTCTCTGCTGCACATGGTAGGTGCAGGGAGTGGCTCATTGTTTGTGCAGTTGGGGTTAAGAGGGATTTGTTTATCAGGGTAGGCAGATGGGGGATCACTAAGGACTGTTGTATTGCTAAACTTGAACAACAGCACAGCTTTTTTTTACATAAGTGGTGGCTGAAGTGAAGGACTTCAACACATAGCTGACTGGAGTGCAGTTGGAATGGGAACATCAGGCAGTGTTTTTGCAGGGGCGGGAAGAGGCAGCGGGGGCGGGGGGAAGGCCGAGGCGCGATCCCCAGGATTGCACCACTCAGGGGGGCTGCAGGGGCTTGAGTGCACTCGGGACCCTGCAGAAGGTCACGCCGGGCTCCCCGCACACCCGGGAGGCTGCAGGAGGCTTGGTTAAATGCACTCAGCCCCCCTGAGTGGCGTAATCCTGGGGATCGCGCCGCTGCCTCCTCCCTGCCTCCAGGCTGCCCCGCCCTTTAAGGAGGCAGAGGCCAGGGCCCACAGGCTGGAGCATCATGACGCCCCAGTTTGAAAAGCCCTGCTATAGGGTGATTGAACCACATTGCCTTCTGTAATGGGGGAAACATAGGGCCAAATCCTATCCAACTTTCCAGTGCTGGTACAGCCATGCCAACAAGGCATGCACTGCATCCTGCAGTAGGGGAACAGTCATGGAGGCCCCCTCCAGGTAAGGGAACATAGATTCCCTTTCCTCAGGGCTTCACTGCGGTTGCACTGGCACTGGAAAGTTGGATAGGATTGGGCCCTCACTCTGCCACATATTTTGTCTTTCATTTCTAAAATAGCCCCTCTGTCCAACCAGATCCACAGAACAATCCTTAAGACTCTATAGAAGTCAAGGGAGCTTCACTTCTTGAGCGAGGAGGAAACTGGCCTCACCTAGTTGACCTGATTATGTCCCCCTATTCATAGATAGAACTACAATCAACGCTTCCTTTTCATTCTGGAGGAAGATATATAAAGCACTAGTTGGAAGTATGTCTGGGGCACCAGAGAGTTATACTGCTGTAGAGCTAGAATCTTAATCTGTAATGTAGGCACCCCTTGATAGTCACCGATTCAGGTACTCAATTTTTATATAGAGTAGTGAAATAATCAAGATTTTTCAGACGGATTGAACACCTTGAATATCATTTCTTTTCTTTTACATTTAGGATATCGTGACAGAACCATCAACTGTGAGTTTTTCTGCAGGTCCTCTGTGTACTAAGGAAATGGTCCTCACGGTTCTGTACAGTGGATGGGCAGCCCAATTCTAAGCTTCCCAGCATCTGGAGGAACAGCGGTGCCTGAATGATAATCTAAATTTTCTGGTCTTTCTGAATTATAAGGACATTAAGAACAAGCACTGTCACGGGGTGGGGCAAGTCCCTTTCCCTTTAAGATGGTTTAGGTTGGGTGTTGGTTAACCAGGTGTAGGGTATTAATAATTTAAAGAATAAAACCTGGGCTTGGGTGCCTTAAAAGAGAGAGCAGGGGGAAGGGAGCTTACAGCTATTATATTGGAAGCAATACTGAGATTTGTAAGATGGTAGTTTTAGCCTCTTTTTAGGTAAGATCTTTCTTGTTTTTAAAGCTATTGTGTTGCATGTAGATATGTTTTTATGGAGCAATTGAAGCTCCCTTAAAGCTTTAAAAAAAATCTTTTATTTAAAACATTGGGTGCAGTGATTGACCAGGGGCATGTATGATAATGGGACCTGGGGCTTGGAGTAAGCAAAAATAAATAAGCATTGCTCTTGAGGGTGGTGGAGGAGGGTTGAGTCCTGGCTGGTTTGGGGGTCTCCCTTGGTCCTTCCCTACCCCAGGGGTGATGTTTGTTACAAGGACTAACATTTTAGTTCTATAGTTTAGGGAACCGAGGGCCCAACCTATCCAACTTCCCAGCGCTGATGCAGCTGTGCCAATGGGGTGTGCGCTGCATCCTACAGTGGCGATGCAGTCATGGAGGCCTCCTTAAGGTAAGGAAACAACAGTTCCCTTACCTCCAGACTGCATTGCAGCTGCATCGAGGTTGGATAGGACTGGGCTCCCAGACTGCTCTCTGTGATGGGAACCGTGGAGAATTAACCCTATGATGTAGTCCAGGGAGAAACTGGAGGTCAGTGAAGGATCTTGTAAACATAGGGAAAGAGACTCATTCAGTGGATGGTCCATAGCTGAGGGGCAATGAGTACATGATTTGTATATGCCAAAGGGTCTAGATTAAAGTGAGAGGATCTCTGCTTCACCAAAATGATGTTAGGGAACAGAACTCTCTCTCAAATCTTGGAAAGCTGTTTTCGTCAGAGCCAAGAGATGTGGGAAGCAGTAAAGGTAATGGCAATGCTTTGCAAGGGATTCCTCTGTAGAGAAAATGATTCTGACTTCCCGGCTTGTGTATTTTCATGCTCTTTGATTCTCTGCAAAGTTCTGACAACATGTGAAGTATAAATGGGATCCAAAAGTAAGTGTGCACTTCTGCTTTTTCAGACTTGGCAAGAAAAGCAAGTGAGTATTGCTAACAAACTTGAATAGACAATCTTTGTGTTATATTCAGAATCTTTTGGTTTATATTTTCTGATGTTTCCTTGTGTTTTTTTTAGTCAGTGCAAGAGGAATAAGTGGAGTCAATAAATGGAGAAATAGGTCTGAGTTTTATGCCCTTGCACGCTTTCTGTGAAAAGTAAAAGTTATGTACCAGAAATGCAAAAACAAATACATTTGCCCACACATTTCCCCCTCCCCCAAGTTTGTGGAATGAAAATAGGGCCAAAATTGTTTAACTATCCAATGTCCATGAAGGAATCAAATATCCTAGGTCCTAATGCCTGTCACTCCAGATCCCCTTTAGTTTATTCTCCTGTGTTTGGAGGAGAATATTATTCCCTGGCTTCAGCCATCCCACCCTGACTCCCAGCTGGAGATTGTCTGTTGACTGGTCCAGGCTTTCAATGTGATACTTCTGGAAGTGTCTTCAGCCAGCTGAAGGTCAGTAGAAGAAGTGTGGAGAGCCAGTTCGAAAGTCACGCTTCCTAATGCTGCTATGTTAAGTTTTGTCAAAATGGATTTATCAGAAGTACTTTGGCTAAACTCACTTGTAGAACAGACTGAATGTCCATGAATACCATAGTGAAATTAGGAAGGTTTTCAGGAGAAATTGCATCACTTGAAGGAATAATAACATCTCTCTTTTTAATTTAGGCTAATCTAGCACAATTTGCGGTAAGTACTGCATACATCCTTTTTAAAACTGGAAATTATTATTATTCAGAATATTTATATACTGCTTTTCAGCAACAAAACTTCACAGAGTTTACAGAGAAAACCAAGTAAACTGTAAATCTGTAAACTACGGCCTAACTGCAGGGAAGGATGGTTGTTCTGTGGATAGATCATAGCTGAGGGGTAGAAAGCAGATGTTTTGCTTGCAGAAGGGTCTAGATGGGATCTCTGTTTTGTTTTTTTTAATGATGTTAGGGAGCAGGACTCTCCTGTGAATCTCAGAGAGCTTCTTGCTGTTAATGGGCTAGAAGTTGAAGGCAATGTCAGTGTTTGGAGGATGGTTCTCGGTGGAGAAATGGATCCAATTCCCTTGCCTGTATTTTGCAATACTGATGCACAGCCCAATCCTATACTCAGTGGTGCTGCTGGGTGCAGTGTGCCAAAATGGCTACCGCTGTATCTAGCAGCAATGCTGGGGCCACCAGAGGTCTCGTTGGTAAACACCTAGGTCCTTCAATGGGACTTCTTAAGGCTGTGCCGGCTATTTTACTGGCGCAGGCTTGGGAAATTCTGTGTTCGGCTTTGCAACCTGACATGAAGAATAGGATACGGGGGAGCAGGATTCTGTCAGTCCCACCCCCTCCCAGGCTGGTCACTCCCCCACCCTGTCCTCCTCCCACCCTTCCCTCTGCCCAAAATATCTCCGCCGGGCCACAGGGCCCTTACTGCCACCTGGAGCACTTATTGGGCTCTGGGCAGCATCCATCTGCTACAGGGCCCAGTGCCAACGGGCTGGTGGAGCGCCAGCAGTCTCTCCTCTCTGGGTGTCACGGACGTTTGTTTGTGAACCAGAGCCAGCCCTGGAGCTCAGTGCCAGTGCTCAGCCTGCATGGGATTGGGCCCTCAGTCTCTGCAGGGTTCTGTGAATGGTGCCAAGTAAAAATAAGAGCCAAAAAATAACTGTGCATTTTTACATTTCAGGCTGCCAACAATATAGACAACAGCGTGAGTATTGCTAACAATCTTATATGGGCTGTTCTTGGTTTATACATAGAATATTTTTTTTTTTTGAGGGAGAGCTTTGTTGGTACCTTATTTGCTTCTGTGGTGTTGTATGACCACCTTCTGAAAACTTGTTTCCTGAAATAGATCTTCATTTTTTGCCCATTATATGTAAAAGAAAATTCTAGAAACTTTTGGGATTGTCATACGTTTCCAGAAAGTATCTGGAATCTGGAATTTTAAAATATCTTTCTTGTACCCCTGCGGCTTTCCAATCATAAGCCCAAAGTTTAGGTTGGGTTTACCAGTTTGCAGGTAGAGAGTATCTTATGTTTACCTCAGCACAGTTTCCTCATTGAATTTCCCCTTTCCAAAGAGTCTGTTTAAAATTCCCTGATTCAAATAAAGTATACTCCCCCCCCCAAAAAAAATAATTAAAAAAAAATCCTTGCTCCTTGTTTGGGTGCTCCAGTATTTTGGGGAATAGCTTCCTCCAGTAGGCAGTCACTATAGAACAGTGGTTCTCAAACTGTGGGTTGGGACCCACTTGGTGGGTCGTGATCCAATTTCTGGTGGATCGCGAGAAGCTGGCGGCAGCCATCTTGGAAGATGACAACTAGGCGGCGCTCTTTTGGAAGTGGGCAAAGCCTGGGCATCGCCATTTTAAACTTCCTGGCATTGAGACATACCACTAAGAGTGGCTTGCACATGTGCAAAGAAAGCAGTATGCTGCTTTTCCCCAGAAAGTGTGCTGCTGCCGTCCAGCTGGACCTCCCTCTGCACTTGGAGGCTTCTCTCAGGGGGACCAATTGCAGAGTGCAGGCTTGGATTGCAGGCAGAGAAGGACCAGGAGAGATGTGAATGAGCCAGCCAGGCTTCTCCCCACCAGTCTTTGTCAGCTTGGCTGCCTTGATGGGATGGGCTGCCTCGGGGTTGCAAGACAGAGCAGCTCCCCTCCCCACAGCTGGACTGGGCTGGAGAGTGTAGGTGGAGACCTGAACACAGGGCTTGGGTGAGTAGAGGCAGACCCACGTGATCTCCCCCCCTTGTAAGCCTTCCTTGAAAGCAGCATGGAATCCACCACCAGCCCACTGCCGTTCTCGCCCTCTGCATCACAACCTCTCTCCCTCACTGAAATCGCCCAGAAGCCACGATCCTTTCCTGCCCTGGCTAGCACATCCTCTCTTTATTTCTTTGCTGAGGTGAGGTGGGATCCCTGGTTGCCAAGAGAGCAGCCAGGAGGGAGGGGGAAGAGGGAGGGCAAGCCTGGCATGTGGAGGGGGGAGAAGGGGGAAAAGCACCCAGGGAGAGTGCAGCTCCCCCAGCCACTTCTCTGATGTGCACCCTTCCCCTCTTCTTACTTCTCTCTTAGGCTGCAATTCTGTCTACTCTTACCTGGGAGTAAAGCCCATTGACAATAATGGGAGTCAATTCTGAGTAGACATGCTTGGGCTTGGGGGCGATGAGGGGAAGCGTCCCTGCTTATCTTCCTTCTGAGGGGATACTACTGTTTTTATTTCCTGTATTCACAAAAGCTCTAGCTACTTCTTGTATTGAGGTGCATGAGTTGGGTGCGCTTGTTTCTGGCTAGTGCTGAGCACAGTATCAACAGCCACATCAGTGTTTGTTAGTTTCAAGCGCCATACAAGAAGTAGCTTGAGATTTTGTAACTAAAGACAGAAATAAAAACAGTAGTAAATAAATACACAAATATTTTGTTCCAGATGTTTTGTTTTTTGCTTGATAGCAATGGTAGCGAGGGCAGGGAGAATTGGAAGAAGCTTCTGAGCTGGAATACTGTCTCTTGTCATTTACAGTTTGAGTTTCTAGGCAAGAACTTCCTGCTTGATGACATCACTTCCAGCTCTGACATCACAGTGATGTCACTTCCTGTTTGATGATGTCATTTCTGGCTATGACATCACTTCCAGGTTGCTGACATCACTTCTGGTGGGCCCCAGACAGATTGTCATTCTCAGAAGTGGGTCCCGGACTAAAAAGGGTGAGAACCACTGCTACAGAAATTTCCTGTGTCCTTGCGGTAATGTCTAATACAGAAGTCAGCAGCTTTCAACAAAATGGGTCCATCGGAATTACTTGTAGAACAGACTGAAACGTGGATACTGTGGGTGAAATGATCAAGGTTTTCAGGAGAAATAGAAAAGCATGATGGAATAATTGTGTGTCTTTTTAAAAATATTTAGACACTTGGGAACTTACTGCAGGTAAGTATGACAATCTTCTTCGTATTTTACTACAGTTGCCTCTGCCTCCCCCTTATTCTACCCCCGCCCTGCAAATATTGCCATTGGGACATCTTGTACAAACTGACCAGGAATTACTTGAGGGTCTTTCAGTTTCTTTCAGTGTTTATTGGGAATAACAAACGCACTCCAGCTTTCAGTTGGAAGGATGAATGGTCCACTTTGTCCTTTTCAGTGGGATAAAGGCTTTTCCTGCTGGATATTTTGTCTCTCAGTTTCTAGAAAGGTTCTTCTGTTCAACGAGATGTACTAAGCCAGCAGTTCTCAAACTCTCCAAAATTTGAGGTGTGGGGAGCCCCACAGATGCCCCTGCAGGGCTCCTCAAGCTGCCACAAAGCAAAAAATAGCAATCAAACTTGTATCCGATTTGCAATTGCAAAACCATTAGTAGGTTCATATGACTATTTTGAGCTTGTGGAGTTTTGCGGAGCCCTGCAGCGGAGGCTGGTGTTGGCTTTAGGTAGGTGTGAGAAACCCCCTTTAGCCCTGGCACAATCCTGGTGATAGCTTCAGTGCCATCCCCCTGCCCCACCCCTTAAGGGGGCAAAGATAGGGCTTCTCTGGCTGGTGGGTCACAACCCACCAGTTTGAGAACCCCTGACCTAAGCACTACTAGGGTTCTATGGAAGACAGGGAGACTTCATTTCAGAGTGAGCAGAAAACTAGCATAACCTAGTTGCCTTGACTATGTTTGTCTCTTCACCAGTAGGCTCTGTCCTGTCACTGCTGAGAATGTCAGAGAAGGAGTATGGAGAAGAGTATGTCTGGAAAACCCTAAGTGTTAGACAGCTCCAAAATCAATATTTCAATAGGTAGCGTGCCCCTGGACAATATCTGGGTTGGGCATTCAGTCTCTGTATACAGTAGTGAAATAAGCAAACGTTTTAGAAGATATCCCAAACCATTACAGAATAACATTCTTTCTTTCTTTCTTTCTTTCTTTCTTTCTTTCTTTCACATCTAGGATGTTCTATCAGACTTGGGGGTGAGTATTTCTGCAACTTTTCCGTGTACTGAGTAAATAACCCACATGATTCTTGACACTGGAGGTTGTCTTTCTTGCCAGATGAAACGTGGGGAGTGAAATGTGGGGCTGAGCAAAGCAGAGGAGCAGTCAAGGGCCAGAAAAGATCACCTCTCCTCCCTTGTAAATGTGGTCACAGGAAGATGCCTTCTAGTGAGACAGACGTTTGCTCCACCTAGTCAGTACTGTCAATGTAAACCAAGGGTGTCTAAACTTTTTGGTAGGAGGGCCACATCATCTCTCTGACAGTGTGTTGGGGGCTGGGAAAATAGAATTAATTTACATTTAAAATTTGAATAAATTTACATAAATGAATATATGAGAGATGGAACTCATATGAATGAATGAAGGTCTCATGATAGCTCAAGGCCTGTAAAAGGACTTGTGTAAAGCAAGGCCGGCCTTTCCTTTGCTGCCGCTGCAGACATGACATGAAACAGACAATTCGCGGATGGAGCCCTCGGCCCACAGCTTGCATGAGAGGTTGAGCAGTTGGCCCTCACGCTGAGTGCAGTCACATCGTACCAGCACAAACTCCAGCAAGTCTCCAGTAGGCCAGAGGTTCATTGGAGAACTGGGGGCTCCCTGAGGGCCGCAGATGCCCCCTGGGCCAGGGTTTGGGCATCCCTGACATAGACCTCTAGGATTTCAGGCAGAGATTATATTCTTGTCTATAGCCAAAAACGGCAGAATTTGACTTCTCTTTTGGACCTTTTGTAGGCAAAGCATGTGCTCTGCCTGACCTGGTCTGCTGAAAGATAAACAGCCAAGGGTGCCAATGTTGGGAAAAGCTGAGATGGATTGTGATGTTGGGAATTTCTTTATCTGTGTCATATCCTTGATGTGTACCGAGGTAGTGAACTTCAATCACTGCTTCCAAGTGGGGTAGAGACAGGCAAATATAGATGAAGTGAAATGATTCAATGTTTGCCAAATGTACAGGAAGTTCTGAAAGGCAAGAGGTGTAGAAAGCAGATAATTTGCATGCCGAAAGGTCGAGAAGCCATTCATAATATTTCTATTTGTGACTTACTGAATTTCCATTTGCCATCATGGAATTCCAAACTACAGGGATATCAGTGAAAGTCCTCCTAACAGTTTGATTATTGCTAATATTCTACAGTTCTTGGCTGTAGATATCTTGTATTTTTTAACAGATGTTTCATCATATCATTGTTGCTACCTTGTCATGTACACATCCATTGGAGATAGACTCAGAGACACAGGGCCCAATCCTAAACCATGCACGCCAGCTTAGTGCTGGCACACACTGTCGCAAACGTGCTGTGAAGCACATTTGCGAGCCCTTAGTGCCAGTGGAGTGCCAGAGCTAGCCCAGTGATTTGCAGGGACTGTGAAATAACTATTTCTTGCTTCCTGTTTTCTCTTTTAGCTTTCTAATGAATTAAATCCAGTGAGTATTGCACTTTTAAAAAAATATTGACAATTTGGGATTTCCATTTGCAGATACCCCATTCAGAGAAGCCCAGAATGAATTCATAGTCTCTCTGTTTCCATCTCTTTGAATTTCCATTTGCACATCAGGGATTTGCGAACTTCAGTGATTATTGATCACTTTTATTGATATAAGCCCCCCCCTTTATTATTGTTTTTCGTTTGTTTCTTTGAGTTGTATTATAAACTGAATGAAGGAAAAACATTGAAAGCATCTGTGATTAAATTTAATGTAAGCAGCACTGAAAAAACCCTGGAAATACATTAGATCAATCCAAACCTGCATTTGAGCTGGCGTCGCGGTCCCTGAGCCAGCTCCAAGTGTCACGATGGTGCCGTGTGGCATGTTTGTGCCGACTTGAGAGCCAGCTGGACTGTGCAGAGGCCTGCGCCAGCTTGACCAGCCCGGATCCCGACTCTGCACAGGCTGAAACAAGTAACTTTACGGCAGGGAGCAAGGGGTAGGGGAGAGGATGGCAGGAGGGTGTTTTGGGAGGGGACGTTTAGGGGCAGAAAAGAGCAGAACAGGGGGCAGGCCTGGAACGGGGGCAAGATAGGTGTTGGCAGCGCACATATTAGCCTAACCCCCCTCTTGGCCAGTCCGGCAATACATCAGTCCTCTCAGATTAGTGCCAGCTAAATAGATGGCGGAGATCCTAGTAGCCCCATAGGGCAGGCTGGGGTATTACTTGGGGTTAGGGGAGAAGTACAGATTGGGAACCACTCAGCCAGAATTCTGAAATCCGAAGTTTTCCGAAAACAAGTTTGAGTGTGGGCATTTCTAAAAACTTTTTTTTTAACTGTTTGCATGCCGGTAGGAGCTAGCCAGCACAGTGCAATGCATGCTGGGTCTATACCCAGCTGAAATACAGACACTTTGAGCATGCAGATCCCCCCTTTTTTAACTCCTCTCCCTCTAGCTGATCTCACCCACTAAAGTGATTGCTCCTGCCGGGCCTAACTCCCCCTCCTTCCGCAGAGTGGGGAGGGAGACCCAGCAGCACAGGAGGGTAGCAAAAGCAAGAGCCAGCAGATATTAACCCCTCCCTCTCTCCCAGCATCTACATCTCTAAGGCTTTGCCTTAGCTGAGCTGCTGCCTCAGCTGTTGTGGTTTGTTTTTTTATTTGTTAACTGTTTCTTTCGTTAGGAAAATGTGTTGTTAAGATAACTGGTGTCGCTTAAGCCATCTGTGGGAGAGTTTTGTGTGGGAGATTACACGATCAATAATAATTAAACTTGATTTTTGAGATCCCCAGAAGAATCTTACCTTACCCTTATCCCTAAAAAAAATTAAAAACAGCGATCAGAATACCCTGGACCTCTTTTCATCTCACTGCACACTGACAAGGCACTAAGATTGTCAAGGCACACCATCCTTTTTTGACAAATGACAAGGCACTCCATGCTGTTGTTCAGGGGCTCACATCCCCCAAATGGCCCTACTAATAAAAGACCCTGTCCCAAATTTTCATGACACAGTAGGCACAGCCCTTTCTTGTCAGATAGGGCTGAAACAGTGGGCAGAGCAAACAGAGGAAGAGTCAAAAACCACACCTTGTAGGCTTTACTGTGTTCACCTCCTCATTGACAGAACAACCATGTTTCATTCTTGGGGACAGTGAAGAATGTGCCAGGAAGGGTGCAAGCCTAACCCACTTTCCAGCACCAATATAAGGGCAATGCAGCTCCTAGCTAAGGAAACCAACATTCTTTTACTTTGAGGAGGCCTCCCCCAACTGCAGAATTCAGCACACGTCTATTTGGCGCAGCTCTGCTAGTGCTGGAAAGTAGGTTAGGATTTGGGTTGAAGTTGCATATCTACCTCACTGTGAGTTAAACTGCTCTAAATCCAATATCTCAATGTGTGGTGTAGGCACAACTTCAGATTAATGAGGTTTAGGACCAGGCATTCAATCTCCAAAAACAGTTGTGAAAGAATCAGACTTCTTGAGAAGAATAATGTGAAGGATTAATAACTTTTTGAAAAAAACATTTAGGATATTGTGAAGATGTTCACTCTGTGTATTGCTGCAAATCCTCTGTGTACTGAGTAAAGGATCCACACAGTTTTTTACAGCAGGTATAGACTCTCTTGCTAGATGGGGCTGAAAGAGGGGGCAGAGCAAACCAGAGGAACAGTCAGAGACCAGGAAAGGACCTCTTCTTCGGCAAACGCAGTGGCATGTCTGAATAATAATCCACAGTTGCCCATTTCCTGATTCAGAAATGTCTTGAATCAGAATTTCAGTTCTGTCTTTCAGAGTCCTGGGGATATCTCAAGAGAAGGGACTTCAGGGTGACATCTGGATAACAAAATGTAGTAGCAGCCAGTGGCTTGCATGTGCGCACCTGTTCCTGCTCCCCTTTTGCCTTTTCTAGATCTGCAGCTGAATGGGGAAAAACCTTAGTACTTTAGATCTGCTGCCACCATGGCAGACTACAGAGGCAGGAAGAGGAGTGCTGTCTGGGAAAACTCGCCTGAAAACTCCTCAATTGTCAAGCTTCAGAACATCCATTTTGTTCCTAAACGTAACAATTCAGTAGATCACATTTTCCAAATGGTGTTGATGTTGCTATGGTGCTATTTTACTGCCCTAGAATGAATATTGAAGCTTAATTGTCTCGTTCAACTGTGGGTGGAAACAATAGCTATGGAGCCTTAGAACACCTTTGTCTTGATTTTAGGGTGGTCTTGGAAGTAATGGTGAATTACTGGATGTGAGTATGGTTACATGATGATTATGTCATTATTTCTTTAAGTATTTGTTAACATTTCTATTTCAGCTTTCTGGAGCTTTGAAAAAGTATTTTTAAAAACCTTTGCCAAGAAGCCACAGAGATGGTGGAGTGGGGGTGGGGAGGAGGAATACACAGAAGAGATGAACAGTGTACATCAGTGCTTGCTGAGTCTCAGTGATCTTCCACAACCTCCACTTTTTGCAGCAGTCTGTATTGATAGGTTATGTGAACACTTTAGCATTTCTTGAATGTCTCCTTAAAGTTTAAATGTCTGTTTCAAAGTTGAGTGGAAATCTGAGCCCATGGAGCCTTAGACTACCCATGTCTTTATTTTAGACAGACTTGATCCTAGGCCACATGTGTGTTCTAGATACCCCCTAAACTAGAAGGGGTGGATCTTACTACTTGGGCCTAAAAATTCTGTGAACTGAACTGGATGATCTAGTACTGAGCCCTAGTAGTTCTGTTCTGTAGGTGTGTTTCGCTTTCCCACATTTGAATTGTAACAATACATGTTGGGGCTTTGGAGAAGACCTGGGCTGCATTCTCACTACACCTTTAATCCACTTTCAATGCATTTCTGTTTCCCCAATGCATTCTTGGGGACTGTAGTTTGTTAAGGAATCTGAGAGTTGTTTGAGCTACCCTTAACAAACTGATTTGAATGGCTAATCAAATGCTGATACATTAAGTATGGACCAAATGGGTTCATCAGAAGGACTTGGGCCAGACTCACCATTAGGACAGACTGAAAGTTCATGGATACTATAGTAAAATAATCAAATAGGAGAAATCAAATTGCATGAGGGAATAATTACGTTCTCCTCCTCCTGTTTGAAACTCTAGGATGCGGTAGGCAGTTTGACTATAAGTATTGCAAGCTTTATTCTATCAGTTGAGTAACCTGAATTGCCCATTACAGTAGGATGCAGGCTTTTTGTGTCTGATATTTTGTATCTCTAGAAGTGTTCCTCTGTCCTAGAAGACCTATGAAGTAATACTAGGGTTCCACTGAAATTAAGGGAGCTTCATTGCAGAGGGAGCAGAGAATTGGCCACATCTCGTAGGCTTTACAGTAGGCCTCTAGGAGCCTGCAGGAGGCCAACTCTGTTCCTCAAGTACAAAACAAGCCCCTTGGTAACGATCGCTGCAGCACCTTGCTACCCCTCCCCGCCCCCTCCCCAACCACGCAAACACTCACCTAGTTCCCAACTCCCCTGCAGGGGTTTGGAAAGCACTGATCTAGGAAACCTTTTGGCTGACATCAGCATAGGGCATCATACTGCAGCACAGGGCACTGAGAGTGGGGTCATTGCTTTATCTGGTCAAAACACTGTTTTTTCTCTGCTGCACATGGTAGGTGCAGGGAGTGGCTCATTGTTTGTGCAGTTGGGGTTAAGAGGGATTTGTTTATCAGGGTAGGCAGATAGGGGTCACTAAGGGTTGTTGTATTGCTAAACTTGAACAACAGCACAGCTTTTTTTACATAAGTGGTGGCTGAAGTGAAGGACTTCAACACATAGCTGACTGGAGTGCAGTTGGAATGGGAACATCAGGCAGTGTTTTTGCAGGGGCGGGAAGAGGCAGCGGGGGCGGGGGGAAGGCCGAGGCGCGATCCCCAGGATTGCACCACTCAGGGGGGCTGAAGGGGCTTGAGTGCACTTGGGACCCTGCAGAAGGTCACGCCGGGCTCCCCGCACACCCGGGAGGCTGCAGGAGGCTTGGTTAAATGCACTCAGCCCCCCTGAGCGGCGTAATCCTGGGGATCGCGCCGCTGCCTCCTCCCTGCCTCCAGGCTGCCCCGCCCTTTAAGGATACAGAGGCCAGGGCCCACAGGCTGGAGCGTCATGACGCCCCAGTTTGAAAAGCCCTGCTATAGGGTGATTGAACCACATTGCCTTCTGTAATGGGGGAAACATAGGGCGAAATCCTATCCAACTTTCCAGTGCTGGTACAGCCATGCCAACAAGGCATGCACTGCATCCTGCAGTAGGGGAACAGTCATGGAGGCCCCCTCCAGGTAAGGGAACATAGATTCCCTTTCCTCAGGGCTTCACTGCAGTTGCACTGGCACTGGAAAGTTGGATAGGATTGGGCCCTCACTCTGCCACATATTTTGTCTTTCATTTCTAAAATAGCCCCTCTGTCCAACCAGATCCACAGAACAATCCTTAAGACTCTATAGAAGTCAAGGGAGCTTCACTTCTTGAGCGAGGAGAAAACTGGCCTCACCTAGTTGACCTGATTATGTCCCCCTATTCATAGATAGAACTACAATCAACGCTTCCTTTTCATTCTGGAGGAAGATATATAAAGCGCTAGTTGGAAGTATGTCTGGGGCACCAGAGAGTTATACTGCTGTAGAGCTAGAATCTCAATCTGTAATGTAGGTACCCCTTGATAGTCACTGGGTTAGATTCAGGTATTCAATTTTTGTACAGAGTAGTGAAATAATCAAGATTTTTCAGACAGATTGAACACCTTGAATATCATTTCTTTTCTTTTACATTTAGGATATCGTGACAGAACCATCAACTGTGAGTTTTTCTGCAGGTCCTCTGTGTACTAAGGAAATGGTCCTCACGGTTCTGTACAGTGGATGGGCAGCCCAATTCTAAGCTTCCCAGCATCTGGAGGAACAGTGGTGCCTGAATGATAATCTAAATTTTCTGGTCTTTCTGAATTATAAGGACATTAAGAACAAGCACTGTCACGGGGTGGGGCAAGTCCCTTTCCCTTTAAGATAGTTTAGGTTGGGTGTTGGTTAACCAGGTGTAGGGTATTAATAATTTAAAGAATAAAACCTGGGCTTGGGTGCCTTAAAAGAGAGAGCAGGGGGAAGGGAGCTTATAGCTATTATATTGGAAGCAATACTGAGATTTGTAAGATGGTAGTTTTAGCCTCTTTTTAGGTAAGATCTTTCTTGTTTTTAAAGCTATTGTGTTGCATGTAGATATGTTTTTATGGAGCAATTGAAGCTCCCTTAAAGCTTTAATAAAAATCTTTTATTTAAAACATTGGGTGCAGTGATTGACCAGGGGCATGTATGATAATGGGACCTGGGGCTTGGAGTAAGCAAAAATAAATAAGCATTGCTCTTGAGGGTGGTGGAGGAGGGTTGAGTCCTGGCTGGTTTGGGGGTCTCCCTTGGTCCTTCCCACCCCAGGGGTGATGTTTGTTACATGGTGGCAGCCAGGTTTCTTAAGTGCCTGACATGGTAAATAGTAGTGGACTCTGCTAAGTGTCTGGCATGGTAATTAGTGGTGGTTACCTCCAGTGGTGAATTGTTAGGTGGGTGTGGTGAGTCACGATGTTTGGTGATGCACACCTGTACCTAACAGAAGGAATAGTGGTGTTGGTCACTTGGAATAGAACTGGGTGGTGCTAACCAATGATACATGGTCCTTGGTCAGTTTGCACTGGTTAACATGCAATTGCAGTAGCTGTTTTTTGTTTTGTGGAGTAAGGAAAAAGGCCATGTAAAAAGGGATTGTGAGCAGTATAAGGCAAGAAGGGATGCTAAGGGTGGTCGCCCACAGGTTCGATATATTAAGCATCCATTAGTGGAGGATGTGGCTGCTCTTACAGAAATTAGGGAACAGGAGGGTGTGGCCAAAGCCTTACAAGATGTTCATGAGGAAGTATCTACTCTTACAGGCTTGGGAGGCTCTACGGTAACTGCACTAGCAAATGGACAGTCTCAAAATTCAAATAAAGATGTTGTGCCAAGGGTAGTTACAAGTCATCAGCGGGAGGTGGTTGCTGAGTCAGGAGTAGTGGCAGGAAGGAGGAGTTCTGTTCAAGAGGTGGGTGTTCAAGAGGCCTTGGGGACAGTGGCACAGTGTTCAGTGAGAGTCAACACAATTTTTTTGAGAAAACCTGAAGGAAGGAGAGAGATTAGACCAGATGAGTGGATTACTACTGAACAAAGAAAATGGGCATCTGAGCAAAGGGAAGAGGATGTGGAGTTGTTTCATGGACGTATGAAGGTCCGTGCTGTTTTGGATTCTGGAGCTGATGTGTCATGTGTATCTAGGACCTTGATTACAGAAGATATGATTTGTAAAGATGTTTGTATGGGTGCTAGGTCATATGCAACCTCAACACGTTATTTTGAAGTTGCAAAAATTCATATTAAGTTTCGAGATTTTGAGGCTCAAGTTCCGGTTATAATACAACCTGAGCCCGTACCACCTTTGATTTCAGGGGCTGATGTCCTTTGTCGTACTACGCAAATTTTAGCTATTACCCGTGCACAGGCTATATGTCAGGATGGAAGTAGTAATGTGGAGGGTGTAAGGGCAGCATTGTCAATGAGTGCAGAAAGGGTAGAGGAGTTGGAAGATCAAGAACAACAACAATTGCAAGAGGCATGGACTATGGCATTGGAGAGTGAAGTTGCTCAACGGGAGTTTAGGGAATTGGTACAATCTGATTTGTCATTGGCAAGTTGTAGAGAGAAGGCAGTATTAAGAGAAGAAGATATGGCAGAAATGAGTGAAGGTTTTTTTGGAAACAAGGCCTCCTTTATCGGGTCTATGTGCGTAAAGGTCATTCTTCTGAATGGAAACCTGCCAGACAGCTTGTTGTGCCTGCTGCTTTTAGGGAACTCCTCCTGAATACTGCACATGCATCCCCATGGGGGGCGCATTTGGCAGCTAAGAGGACTTTGGCTAGATTATCTGAGCGATTTTATTGGCCTGGAATTTGGCGAGATGTTCAGCAGAAATGTAAAGTATGTCAAACTTGCCAATTTCGAGGAATACCAACTGATGAAACTAGGGCTCCATTGCAACATTATCCATTTCCCTCAGCACCTTTTGAAACAATTGCTTTAGAGATTCTCGGGCCTTTGAGTCCAACTAAGACTGGGAAACGTTATATTCTTTTGATTCTTGACCATTTTTCAAGGTATGTGGAAGGATTTGCATTATCATCCATTACTGCTCCAGTAGTAGCAAAGGTACTTCTTGATTTTTCAGCACGGTTAGGAGTGCCTCGCACACTGATTTCAGATCAGGGACCTCAATTTGTGAGTAAATTAATACAAAAAATGGCAGATATATCAGGTATTCAACATCTTCCTGTAGCAGCGTATAATCAGCGTGGGAATGGGGTAGCTGAAAGAGCAATTCAGACCTTGACTCAAATGTTACGCTCTTATGTTGCTGATCATGGGGCAGATTGGGACCTGGGGCTTCCACTTTTACTTTCTGCATTTAGGGAAGCACCTCAGGAATCGCTGGCCTTTAGTCCTAATCAGCTTGTTTTTGGACGCTCATTGAGGACACCCTTGGATTTACTTAAAGAACATTGGCAGGGTAAGCTTCAGCATATGCCGGTTCCAGTGAAGGATTATTTGACAACTCTTCAGTCAACAATAAAAACTGTGAGGGAATGTGCTGAAAAGAATTTGATGGGGGCACGTGCCTCTCAGAAAGAACGTTATGATGTAAAATGTCGCATACGTTCATTTGTACCAGGATCTAAGGTTTTGGTGTTAAAACCGGATCGTCAAGATAAACTGCAGGGCAAATGGGAGGGTCCATATATTGTTAAGAAATGTTTGTCTAATGTCAATTGTTTGTTTGTGCCAGTGGAGGGACATAAGCAACCAAAAGTTCTTCATGTTAATAGGTTAAAACCTTATTATGAACATGTTGTTTCTGTTTTAACTTTAAGATTGGAGGAGGAGGAGGACAGGATTGATAGAGATCTTCTTGCAGAGACTAAGGAACCAGAGGGGGTGGAAACAATGGAGTTGCCTGAGGATGTGACATGGAATCAACAAGTTCAGTTACGAGAAGTTTTACAGGAACATTCTGTTATTTTTAATAACAAACCAGGCAGAACCACTCTTGTTGAACATTCTATTCATACTGGTCATAGTGCTCCTATTCAGACTAAGTGTCGTCCTTTTTCTGGGAAGTTGAAGCAGATTTTAGAAAAAGAAATACAGTAGATGTTGGAATTAGATGTTATTGAGCCTGCAGCTAGTCCATGGTCTAGTGTCCCAGTAGTGGTTGGTAAGAAGGGGTTGGATGAGAATGGAGATCCACAGTTTAGAATTTGTGTTGATTTCCATCCAATTAATAAGATAACAACATTTGATGCTCATCCCTTACCAAGAGTGGATGATCTTTTGGACCAAGCTAGTGGAGCTCAGTATATTTCTTGCCTGGACCTATCTAAAGGGTTTTGGCAAGTACCACTAGCACAAGATAGTAAATGTAAAACTGCTTTCTCTACACCATTTGGACAATTCCAGTTTAAAGTTTTGCCTTTTGGACTTGCAAATTCTCCAGCGACATTTCAAAGGTTGATGAATTTAGTTTTGTGTGAATTTAGTGCTTTTGCAATTGCTTATTTGGATGATATTCGTATATTTTCAAATTCATGGGAGGAACATTTGAAACATTTAGATTTGGTCCTCACAAAACTCCAGCAGGTGGGGCTTATGGTTAAGTTATCCAAGTGTCAGTTTGCCAAGTCATATGTAGATTTCTTGGGGTTTCGAGTAGGGAGAGGACAAATTCAACCATTACAGGCTAAAGTTAAGAGTGTATTAGATTGGGAACCTCCAAAAACTAAGAAAAATTTGTTAGCATTTTTGGGCTTGTCGGGTTATTATAGGCGATTTGTACAGAATTATAGCCAGATTGCTGCTCCACTTACAGATTTAACAAGAAAGAATGCTCCTGAAAAACTTAAGTGGACTTTAGCTTGTCAGATAGCTTTTGATACTCTCAAGCAGTGTTTGGCTAGGGCACTTATTTTAACTGCACCAGACTATTCACAGCCTTTTATTTTACAGACGGATGCAAGTTCTTGTGGGCTGGGTGCAATTTTGGCCCAGTATGATCATCAAGGTCAACTTAAGCCTATTGTTTTTCTTTCTCGTAAATTGCTGAAGCGTGAACAAGCGTATTCCACTGTGAAAAGGAAACATTAGCTGTAGTTTGGGCAGTAATGAAGTTACGCCATTTTCTTTTAGGCACCCATTTTCAGATCCAGAGTGATCATAGTCCCCTTCAGAGTTTGGAGCGTATGTCTTCTAACCAAAGGATTTTAAGATGGTCTCTGATTTTACAAGATTATTCATTTTCTATCTCCCATATTCGGGGAGTTTTAAATTCTGTGGCCGATTCATTGTCACGGAGATGGGGTCCACAAGATGGTTGACAGTCCTAGTATAGGCATAGTGCAGGCACTGTGTCTTACAGGATACCGAAATGTTTATGGTTTTAATTTTAATGTGGATCTCATTCCGTGGGTTGGAATAGATCCAGTTTTGGCTGGAATCTCTTCCAACTTGGGAGGGGCGTGTCACGGGGTGGGGCAAGTCCCTTTCCCTTTAAGATGGTTTAGGTTGGGTGTTGGTTAACCAGGTGTAGGGTATTAATAATTTAAAGAATAAAACCTGGGCTTGGGTGCCTTAAAAGAGAGAGCAGGGGGAAGGGAGCTTACAGCTATTATATTGGAAGCAATACTGAGATTTGTAAGATGGTAGTTTTAGCCTCTTTTTAGGTAAGATCTTTCTTGTTTTTAAAGCTATTGTGTTGCATGTAGATATGTTTTTATGGAGCAATTGAAGCTCCCTTAAAGCTTTAATAAAAATCTTTTATTTAAAACATTGGGTGCAGTGATTGACCAGGGGCATGTATGATAATGGGACCTGGGGCTTGGAGTAAGCAAAAATAAATAAGCATTGCTCTTGAGGGTGGTGGAGGAGGGTTGAGTCCTGGCTGGTTTGGGGGTCTCCCTTGGTCCTTCCCTACCCCAGGGTAGGTGATGTTTGTTACAAGGACTAACATTTTAGTTCTATAGTTTAGGGAACCGAGGGCCCAACCTATCCAACTTCCCAGCGCTGATGCAGCTGTGCCAATGGGGTGTGCGCTGCATCCTACAGTGGCGATGCAGTCATGGAGGCCTCCTTAAGGTAAGGAAACAACAGTTCCCTTACCTCCAGACTGCATTGCAGCTGCATCGAGGTTGGATAGGATTGGGCTCCCAGACTGCTCTCTGTGATGGGAACCGTGGAGAATTAACCCTATGATGTAGTCCAGGGAGAAACTGGTGCTCAGTGAAGGATCTTGTAAACATAGGGAAAGAGACTCATTCAGTGGATGGTCCATAGCTGAGGGGCAATGAGTACATGATTTGTATATGCCAAAGGGTCTAGATTAAAGTGAGAGGATCTCTGCTTCACCAAAATGATGTTAGGGAACAGAACTCTCTCTCAAATCTTGGAAAGCTGTTTTCGTCAGAGCCAAGAGATGTGGGAAGATCTAAGACTTGGCAAGAAAAGCAAGTGAGTATTGCTAACAAACTTGAATAGACAATCTTTGTGTTATATTCAGAATCTTTTGGTTTATATTTTCTGATGTTTCCTTGTGTTTTTTTTAGTCAGTGCAAGAGGAATAAGTGGAGTCAATAAATGGAGAAATAGGTCTGAGTTTTATGCCCTTGCACGCTTTCTGTGAAAAGTAAAAGTTATGTACCAGAAATGCAAAAACAAATACATTTGCCCACACATTTCCCCCTCCCCCAAGTTTGTGGAATGAAAATAGGGCCAAAATTGTTTAACTATCCAATGTCCATGAAGGAATCAAATATCCTAGGTCCTAATGCCTGTCACTCCAGATCCCCTTTAGTTTATTCTCCTGTGTTTGGAGGAGAATATTATTCCCTGGCTTCAGCCATCCCACCCTGACTCCCAGCTGGAGATTGTCTGTTGACTGGTCCAGGCTTTCAATGTGATACTTCTGGAAGTGTCTTCAGCCTGCTGAAGGTCAGTAGAAGAAGTGTGGAGAGCCAGTTCGAAAGTCATGCTTCCTAATGCTGCTATGTTAAGTTTTGTCAAAATGGATTTATCAGAAGTACTTTGGCTAAACTCACTTGTAGAACAGACTGAATGTCCATGAATACCATAGTGAAATTAGGAAGGTTTTCAGGAGAAATTGCATCACTTGAAGGAATAATAACATCTCTCTTTTTAATTTAGGCTAATCTAGCACAATTTGCGGTAAGTACTGCATACATCCTTTTTAAAACTGGAAATTATTATTATTCAGAATATTTATATACTGCTTTTCAGCAACAAAACTTCACAGAGTTTACAGAGAAAACCAAGTAAACTGTAAATCTGTAAACTACGGCCTAACTGCAGGGAAGGATGGTTGTTCTGTGGATAGATCATAGCTGAGGGGTAGAAAGCAGATGTTTTGCTTGCAGAAGGGTCTAGATGGGATCTCTGTTTTGTTTTTTTTAATGACGTTAGGGAGCAGGACTCTCCTGTGAATCTCGGAGAGCTTCTTGCTGTTAATGGGCTAGAAGTTGAAGGCAATGTCAGTGTTTGGAAGATGGTTCTCGGTGGAGAAATGGATCCAATTCCCTTGCCTGTATTTTGCAATACTGATGCACAGCCCAATCCTATACTCAGTGGTGCTGCTGGGTGCAGTGTGCCAAAATGGCTACCGCTGTATCCAGGAGCAACGCTGGGGCCACCAGAGGTCTCGTTGGTAAACACCTAGGTCCTTCAATGGGACTTCTTAAGGCTGTGCCGGCTATTTTACTGGCGCAGGCTTGGGAAATTCTGTGTTAGGCTTTGCGACCTGACATGAAGAATAGGATACGGGGGAGCAGGATTCTGTCAGTCCCCCCCCTCCCAGGCTGGTCACTCCCCCACCCTGCCCTCCTCCCACCCTTCCCTCTGCCCAAAATATCTCCGCCGGGCCACAGGGCCCTTACTGCCACCTGGAGCACTTATTGGGCTCTGGGCAGCGTCCATCTGCTACAGGGCCCAGTGCCAACGGGCTGGTGGAGCGCCGGCAGTCTCTCCTCTCTGGGTGTCACGGACGTCGGTTTGTGAACCAGAGCCAGCCCTGGAGCTCAGTGCCAGTGCTCAGCCTGCATGGGATTGGGCCCTCAGTCTCTGCAGGGTTCTGTGAATGGTGCCAAGTAAAAATAAGAGCCAAAAAATAACTGTGCATTTTTACATTTCAGGCTGCCAACAATATAGACAACAGCGTGAGTATTGCTAACAATCTTATATGGGCTGTTCTTGGTTTATACATACAATATTTTTTTTTTTGAGGGAGAGCTTTGTTGGTACCTTATTTGCTTCTGTGGTGTTGTATGATCACCTTCTGCAAACTTGTTTCCTGAAATAGATCTTCATTTTTTGCCCATTATATGTAAAAGAAAATTCTAGAAACTTTTGGGATTGTCATACGTTTCCAGAAAGTATCTGGAATCTGGAATTTTAAAATATCTTTCTTGTACACCTGCGGCTTTCCAATCATAAGCCCAAAGTTTAGGTTGGGTTTACCAGTTTGCAGGTAGAGAGTATCTTATGTTTACCTCAGCACAGTTTCCTCACTGAAATTCCCCTTTCCAAAGAGGCTGTTTAAAATTCCCTGATTCAAATAAAGTATACTCCCCCCCCCCCCCAAAAAAAAATAATTAAAAAAAATCCTTGCTCCTTGTTTGGGTGCTCCAGTATTTTGGGGAATAGCTTCCTCCAGTAGGCAGTCACTATAGAACAGTGGTTCTCAAACTGTGGGTTGGGACCCACTTGGTGGGTCGTGATCCAATTTCTGGTGGATCGCGAGAAGCTGGCGGCAGCCATCTTGGAAGATGACAACTAGGCGGCGCTATTTTGGAAGTGAGCAAAGCCTGGGCATCGCCATTTTAAACTTCCTGGCATTGAGACATACCACTAAGAGTGGCTTGCACATGTGCAAAGAAAGCAGTATGCTGCTTTTCCCCAGAAAGTGTGCTGCTGCCGTCCAGCTGGACCTCCCTCTGCACTTGGAGGCTTCTCTCAGGGGGACCAATTGCAGAGTGCAGGCTTGGATTGCAGGCAGAGAAGGACCAGGAGAGATGTGGATGAGCCAGCCAGGCTTCTCCCCACCAGTCTTTGTCAGCTTGGCTGCCTTGATGGGATGGGCTGCCTTGGGGTTGCAAGACAGAGCAGCTCCCCTCCCCACAGCTGGACTGGGCTGGAGAGTGTAGGTGGAGACCTGAACACAGGGCTTGGGTGAGTAGAGGCAGACCCACGTGATCTCCCCCCTTGTGAGCCTTCCTTGAAAGCAGCATGGAATCCACCACCAGCCCACTGCCGTTCTCGCCCTCTGCATCACAACCTCTCTCCCTCTCTGAAATCGCCTGGAAGCCACGATCCTTTCCTGCCCTGGCTAGCACGTCCTCTCTTTATATATTTGCTGAGGTGAGGTGGGATCCCTGGTTGCCAAGAGAGTAGCCAGGAGGGAGGGGGAGGAGGGAGGGCAAGCCTGGCATGTGGAGGGGGGAGAAGCACCCAGGGAGAGTACTGCTCCCCCAGCCACTTCTCTGATGTGCACCCTTCCCCTCTTCTTACTTCTCTCTTAGGCTGCAATTCTGTCTACTCTTACCTGGGAGTAAAGCCCATTGACAATAATGGGAGTCAATTCTGAGTAGACATGCTTGGGCTTGGGGGCGATGAGGGGAAGCGTCCCTGCTTATCTTCCTTCTGAGGGGATACTACTGTTTTTATTTCCTGTATTCACAAAAGCTCTAGCTACTTCTTGTATTGAGGTGCATGAGTTGGGTGCACTTGTTTCTGGCTAGTGCTGAGCACAGTATCAACAGCCACATCAGTGTTTGTTAGTTTCAAGCACCATACAAGAAGTAGTTTGAGATTTTGTAACTAAAGACAGAATACAAACAGTAGTAAATAAATACACAAATATTTTGTTCCAGATGTTTTATTTTTTGCTTGATAGCAATGGTAGCCAGGGCAGGGAGAATTGGAAGAAGCTTCTGAGCTGGAATACTGTCTCTAGTCATTTACAGTTTGAGTTTCTAGGCAAGAACTTCCTGCTTGATGACATCACTTCCAGCTCTGGCATCACAGTGATGTCACTTCCTGTTTGATGATGTCACTTCTGGCTATGGCATCACTTCCAGGTTGCTGACATCACTTCTGGTGGGCCCCAGACAGTCATTCTCAGAAGTGGGTCCTGGGCTAAAAAGGGTGAGAACCACTGCTACAGAAATTTCCTGTGTCCTTGCGGTAATGTCTAATACAGAAGTCAGCAGCTTTCAACAAAATGGGTCCATCGGAATTACTTGTAGAACAGACTGAAACGTGGATACTGTGGGTGAAATGATCAAGGTTTTCAGGAGAAATAGAAAAGCATGATGGAATAATTGTGTGTCTTTTTAAAAATATTTAGACACTTGGGAACTTACTGCAGGTAAGTATGACAATCTTCTTCGTATTTTACTACAGTTGCCTCTGCCTCCCCCTTATTCTACCCCCGCCCTGCAAATATTGCCATTGGGACATCTTGTACAAACTGACCAGGAATTACTTGAGGGTCTTTCAGTTTCTTTCAGTGTTTATTGGGAATAACAAACGCACTCCAGCTTTCAGTTGGAAGGATGAATGGTCCACTTTGTCCTTTTCAGTGGGATAAAGGCTTTTCCTGCTGGATATTTTGTCTCTCAGTTTCTAGAAAGGTTCTTCTGTTCAACGAGATGTACTAAGCCAGCAGTTCTCAAACTCTCCAAAATTTGAGGTGTGGGGAGCCCCACAGATGCCCCTGCAGGGCTCCTCAAGCTGCCACAAAGCAAAAAATAGCAATCAAACTTATATCCGGTTTGCAATTGCAAAACCATTAGTAGGTTCATATGACTATTTTGAGCTTGTGGAGTTTTGGGGAGCCCTGCAGAGGAGGCTGGTGTTGGCTTTAGGTAGGTGTGAGAAACCCCCTTTAGCCCCGGCACAATCCTGGTGATAGCTTCAGTGCCATCCCCCTGCCCCACCCCTTAAGGGGGCAAAGATAGGGCTTCTCTGGCTGGTGGGTCACAACCCACCATTTTGAGAACCCCTGACCTAAGCACTACTAGGGCTCTATGGAAGACAGGGAGACTTCATTTCAGAGTGAGCAGAAAACTAGCATAACCTAGTTGCCTTGAGTATGTTTGTCTCTTCACCAGTAGGCTCTGTCCTGTCACTGCTGAGAATGTCAGAGAAAGAGTATGGAGAAGAGAATGTCTGGAAAACCCTAAATGTTAGACTGCTCCAAAATCAATATTGCAATAGGTAGCGTGCCCCTGGACAATATCTGGGTTGGGCATTCAGTCTCTGTATACAGTAGTGAAATAAGCAAACGTTTTAGAAGATATCCCAAACCATTATGGAATAACATTCTTTCTTTCTTTCTTTCTTTCTTTCTTTCTTTCTTTCACATCTAGGATGTTCTATCAGACTTGGGGGTGAGTATTTCTGCAACTTCTCCGTGTACTGAGTAAATAACCCACATGATTCTTGACACTGGAGGTTGTCTTTCTTGCCAGATGAAACGTGGGGAGTGAAATGTGGGGCTGAGCAAAACAGAGGAGCAGTCAAGGGCCAGAAAAGATCACCTCTCCTCCCTTGTAAATGTGGTCACAGGAAGATGCCTTCTAGTGAGACAGACGTTTGCTCCACCTAGTCAGTACTGTCAACGTAAACCAAGGGTGTCTAAACTTTTTGGTAGGAGGGCCACATCATCTCTCTGACAGTGTGTTGGGGGCTGGGAAAATAGAATTAATTTACATTTAAAATTTGAATAAATTTACATAAATGAATATATGAGAGATGGAACTCATATGAATGAATGAGGGTCTCATGATAGCTCAAGGCCTGTAAAAGGACTTGTGTAAAGCAAGGCCAGCCTTTCCTTTGCTGCCGCTGCAGACATGACATGAAACAGACAATTCGCGGATGGAGCCCTCGGCCCACAGCTTGCATGAGAGGTTGAGCAGTTGGCCCTCACGCTGAGTGCAGTCACATCGTACCAGCACAAACTCCAGCAAGTCTCCAGTAGGCCAGAGGTTCATTGGAGAACTGGGGGCTCCCTGAGGTCTGAATTGGGGGACCCTGAGGGACACATATGGCCCCTGGGCCAGTGTTTGGGCATCCCTGACATAGACCTCTAGGATTTCAGGCAGAGATTATATTCTTGTCTATAGCCAAAAACGGCAGAGATTGACTTCTCTTTTGGACCTTTTGTAGGCAAAGCATGTGCTCTGCCGCTGAACCATGGTCCTTCCCCAACATGGAAGCTCAGTATTTGCTCATTATTTCTAGGGGCTGTCTGAATGATAACCCTGTTGTTCCCACCATTCTGAATGAAAAGGGCTTTATGACAACAAGGTTCCATTACATGATAGCAAGCAAGGTTCCATTTGGTATGTTAGGGTATGGGCCTGCAGATGGAACACTTGACAATTAAGCCTCTGATCAAGGCCAGAATGAAAACTAAGGAACAGGATATAAAAACAGGATCGAAACAGAGAGGAAGGGACTCATGCTTCAGCTCGATCATAGCTGAGGGGTAGAAAGAAATCTGCTGCTCCAATTTATGGGAGGAGGAAGAAAGCTCTTTGGCCATTAAGAACAATAATTGCTCAGTTCTGCCTTCTTTGTGCATTTCTGGACTGTTACGTCTGACCTGGTCTGCTGAATGATAAACAGCCAAGGGTGCCAGTGTTGGGAAAAGCTGAGATGGATTGTGATGTTGGGAATTTCTTTATCTGTGTCATTTCCTTGATGTGTATCGAGGTAGTGAACTTCAATCACGGCTTCCAAGTGGGGTGGAGACAGGCAAATATAGATGAAGTGAAATGATTCAATGTTTGCCAAATGTACAGGAAGTTCTGAAAGGCAAGAGGTGTAGAAAGCAGATAATTTGCATGCCGAAAGGTCGAGAAGCCATTCATAATATTTCTATTTCTGACTTACTGAATTTCCATTTGCCATCATGGAATTCCAAACTACAGGGATATCAGTGAAAGTCCTCCTAACAGTTTTATTATTGCTAATATTCTGTTTATTTGAGTTGTTTTATAAGCTGCATCAAGAGATAGGTGATAAATATTGTTTTTAAAAGAAAACTGTTGTTCTTCTTCTTGTTGTTGTTATATTTTTGCACAGTCAGGTGTCATCGACTGGTTTGTTTTACTAGACATCAGCTCCTTTCCAAGGACCTAGGATGTCTGACTTTTGTCCTATTTTAGTGTTATAAATATTGTCACAAAACGTAAACTGTTCCTAGTAAAGCTGCTTTTTGTAGTTCGTGGATGGCAATTTCCGTGGCCCCTATGCTGTCCAGGTGCTCTTCAAGGGGTTTTGGAATTGCACCGAGGGTGCCCACCACCACTGGGATCACTTTGGTCTTCTTCTGCCACAAACTTTCAATTTGTATTTGTAAATCTTTGTATTTTGTTATTTTTTCCAGTTCTTTTCCTTCTACTCTACTGTGACCTGGTATTTCTATACTGATGATTTGACTTTATTTTTCTTTCTTCTCGACTACAGTTATGTGTGGTGTATTGTATGATTAACATTTACCTTTTTGTAGTTGGAAATCCCATAATATTTTTACATCTTCATTTTTAAACTTTCTCAATTTTTTGCTCTCACCAGTTTTGGTTAGATAGCTTGTATTTTTTAACAGATGTTTCATCATATCATTGTTGCTATCTTGTCATGTACACATCCATTGGAGATAGACTAAGCGACACAGGGCCCAATCCTAAACCATGCGTGCCAGCTTAGTGCTGGCACACACTGTCGCAAACGTGCTGTGAAGCACATTTGTGAGCCCTTAGTGCCAGTGGAGTGCCAGAGCTAGCCCAGTGATTTGCAGGGACTGTGAAATAACTATTTCTTGCTTCCTGTTTTTTCTTTTAGCTTACTAATGGATTAAATGCAGTGAGTATTGCACTTTTAAAAAATATTGACAATTTAGGATTTACATAATGTGAAGCATCTGAGTTATCAGTGATGCAGTATGGAATATGTTCCATGAATGTCATTTCCTGTAATATTTTCTTGTTCCTAAAACTGCATTGCTTCTTGAAAACGGGTGAAAAACAGCCCATTCTGAAAGGACAGATTCAGGGTTGTCTTAACAGTACAGAACAGGCAAGAATGATTTCTTGCACTCTTTTTTAGCATCTTGGTGAACTATTGAGTGTAGTCAGCTTCCAGGGATGCCATTGCCAGGAAATGGAAAGTGGGGGAAAGTGGAGATGAACAGGGATGTTGGGAATTTCTTTAGCAGGCTGATAGGTCCTGATGCATAGTGAGGCAGTGAGATTTCAACCATGGCCTCTGAGTGGGGTAGAGACAGGCTAAAGTGGAAGAAGTGAGAGAATGATTCAGCTTTGCCAAACACGTTCGGAAATGGAAGGATGGTGTTGAGGCATAGGAAGCAGATGGCCCATTCAGAGAAGCCCAGAGAGAATGAATTCATAGTCTCTCTGTTTCCATCTCTTTGAATTTCCATTTGCACATCAGGGATTTGCAAACTTCAGTGATTATTGATAAAAGCCCCCCTCTTTATTATTGTTTTTCTTGAGTTGTATTATAAACTGAATGAAGGAAAAACATTGAAAGCATCTGTGATTAAATTTAATGTAAGCAGCACTGAAAAAACCTTGGAAAAACATTAGACAGGTGGACCAATCCAAACCTGCATTTGAGCTGGCGTCGCGGTCCCTGAGCCAGCTCCAAGTGTCACAATCGTGCCGTGTGGCATGTTTGTGCCGACTTGAGAGCCAGCTGGACTGTGCAGAGGCCTGCACCAGCTTGACCAGCCCGGATCCCGACTCTGCACAGGCTGAAACAAGTAACTTTACGGCAGGGAGCAAGGGGTAGGGGAGAGGATGGCAGGAGGGTGTTTTGGGAGGGGACGTTTAGGGGCAGAAAAGAGCAGAACAGGGGGCAGGCCTGGAAAGGGGGCAAGATAGGTGTTGGCAGCGCACATATTAGCCTAACCCCCCTCTTGGCCAGTCCGGCAATACATCAGTCCTCTCAGATTAGTGCCAGCTAAATAGATGGCGGAGATCCTAGTAGCCCCATAGGGCAGGCTGGGGTATTACTTGGGGTTAGGGGAGAAATACAGATTGGGAACCACTCAGCCAGAATTCTGAAATTCGAAGTTTTCCGAAAACGAGTTTGAGTGTGGGCATTTCTAAAAACTTTTTTTAACTGTTTGCATGCCGGTAGGAGCCAGCCAGCACAGTGCAATGCATGCTGGGTCTATACCCAGCTGAAATACAGACACTTTGAGCATGCAGATCCCCCCTTTTTTAACTCCTCTCCCTCTAGCTGATCTCACCAACTAAAGTGATTGCTCCTGCTGGGCCTAACTCCCCCTCCTTCCGCAGAGTGGGGAGGGAGACCCAGCAGCACAGGAGGGTAGCTGAAGCAAGAGCCAGCAGATATTAACCCCTCCCTCTCTCCCAGCATCTACATCTCTAAGGCTTTGCCTTAGCTGAGCTGCTGCTTCCGCTGTTGTGGTTTGTTTTTTATTTTTTTGACTGTTTCTTTCTTTAGGAAAATGTGGTGTTAAGATAACAGGTGTCACTTAAGCCACCTGTGGGAGAGTTTTGTGTGGGAGATTACACGATCAATGACCACCTCCCACTAATAATTAAACTTGATTTTTGAGATCCCCAGAAGAATCTTACCTTACCCTTACCCCTAAAAAAATTAAAAACAGCAATCAGAATACCCTGGACCTCTTTTCATCTCACTGCACACTGACAAGGCACTAAGATTGTCAAGGCACACCATCCTTTTTTGACAAATGACAAGGCACACCATGCTGTTGTTCAGGGGCTCACATCCCCCAATGGCCCTACTAATAAAAGACCCTATCCCAAATTTTCATGGCAAACCTGCAGACCATTCATGGCACACCAATGTGGTTGAAAATGGCTGCTGTAATTAAAAGGTTTGTCACCTATTATCTAGGCCCAAATGTGGGGAGTGAATGGCTGATATTGCAGTTAAGGTTGAACCCCACACCCTAATTACGTTATATGAAGAACTGCTAAGGCACATTAGGATGGAATTAGGATATTTCCCCCACCCTTCAAATTAACAAGAAAGTGTGTAAGAATGAAAATGGTTTGATGATGAATGTAGGGAACCGAAGGCCCTGATTCGAGAGACCTACACACTCAATAGATGGATCAAATCCTTCTCTTGCCAACCTTCAGTGATACCCCTAAATGCCTTCTCTCACCACTTTTATTCTTGCTAGTACTGTATTTACTTGAGAGTGCAATTCTAATCTTAAATAGCAGATGGAGATCCAAGGAGTCCTATAGGACAGGCTGGGGCGTTACCCAGTATAAGAGGAGAAAATCCCCTTACCCAAAGTAGATGTCCAGCCTCCTCCTAAACTCTGCTGGATACAGGTTGCCAGTTGTCCTGTTTGTGAAATCATGACTTTTTCCTTTATGTTGTGGGTTCCTGCTGTTGCACCTGTTCCACCTCCTTCTGTAACTATTACATTTTTTTTAAATACAGAAAGTTTAGGATTTATATAATGTGAAAGGGGCACCCACGTTATGAGTGTGCTGTGCACATTGTCTTGTTTCTAAACTTACATTGATTCATAAGAATGAATTGTTAGATAATGGATGAAAACAACTCTAGCCTGAGAGGAAGGTTTCCTGATGGTTTAAAGATACAGAATAGGAAAGAATGATCTCCTGCATTCTTTCTTGGTGTGGTGATGAAGTATTGAATACATTGTATTGTATATTTGTTTAATTTTGTAGATAGCACTTTAGGTTAGGAAATATGAGGTGTGCATGCCAGCAGTGTGATTCACTGAATTTGAGAGTTGGATTTAAAGTGGGGAGAAGTTCTACCTCCCATCATTTTAATGTCTGATGCCCCAATCCATGCTTTCCTAGTGGCCATAAGCAGGGCCAGCCCAACACCTCCTGATGCCCCTGAGGCAGATGATCAATGCAATTTCCTTTGACTGCCTCTTCTCCTCCTACTCTCCAGCACTCTAGATCTGCAATCCCCTCCCCTCCCTGTTTCCTCTCTGTGCCCCTCTGATCAATGGAAATTTAGCAGGCACAGACTCGAGGAGCCCCATTGCAGTGCTAGGGCTTTACTTGGAATCAGGGGAGGAATTACTGGTCTTGTTAAATCCTTCTCTTGATTTTGGGGTGGCTCCGAAGAGTCATACAATGCTGAATGACTCATTGAAATTTCATTTGCCAGTCAGGGAAGTCCAAACTTCAGTGATACCACTAAATGCCCCCCCTTTTTATTCTTACTAGTACTGTATTCTATTTTAATGGCTTGAGAGCGCAATCCTCATCTTAAATATCTGGTGGTGATCCAAGAATTCCCATAGGGCAGGCTGGGGCTTTACCCAGCATCAGGGGATGAAAATCCCCTTACCCAGAGTAGACCTCCAGCCTCCTCATAAACTCTGCTGGATACAGGTTGCCAGTTGTCCTGTTTGTTGCATCAAGTGACAAGAGATAAACATCTTAGGGCCCAATCCTATCCAATTTTCCAGCTCCGCTGTAGCCGTACTGCAGTCTTAAGGTAAGGGAATAAATGTTCCCATACTTTAAGGAGGCCTCAGTGACTGCCTTCCCATCACAGGATGCAGTACGAACCCCATTGGCAAGCTGCACTGGCACTGGAAAAATGGATAGGATTGGGCCCCCAGGCAAGCAGGTATCTAGTAATATTATTTTTATTGAAAGCATTATTTAAAAAAAAACAAAAACACCCAGCCCATAGAGATAAAGAGCGTAAGTGAGTGAGTGACTGACCCAAAGATGTGTAGTAAGGTGTGTGGTTGAGCAGTGGTTTGCAGGGGATGTGAAGTCATGACTTTTTCCTTTATGTTGTAGGTTGCCGCTGTTGCACCTGTTCCACCTCCTTCAGTAACTATTACATTTTTTTTAAATACAGAGTGTTTAGGATTTATATAATGTGAAAGGGGCACCCAAGTTATCAGTGACGTGGGGTGGAAATTTTCCCACTGATAACCCCTGCAGTTAACAAAGGCCCCTTGTATCTATTAATTTTATATTTATTGAAAGCATTTTTACTGAGTGACAGCCCAATCCGATGCTGCCCAGAGCTTGAGACTGCAGTGGCACTGAGAATGGCTGCTGCAGCATCCTGAGTACTAACTGGGCAGTGCCGGCTCCTCCTTGGGAGAAGGGGAATTTCATTCCCTTCCCCTAGGTAAGGCGATTAGCCCTGCAATGGGGCACTCGATTCTACGGCGACCCAAGGGTTAGTGTAGAATCAAAAGCCTCCATGTCGGGCCGCTGGCATGTCACAGAGTCTCAGGATCTGGTGGACCAAAGCTCCACCAGTCCTGCTTCCCTCCTGCCCCTCTCCCTCCCCCCAGCACGCCTCCTTTCCCCCTTCCTCCACCCTCCCTCTGCCTCCCCTCCACCCTGGAACACCTCCTCCCCGCCTCTCCACCGCCTGGCAATCAGCAGGACTGCTGAGTACTGACCTACCACTGGCAAAGTAGATGGCAGAGTAGGCAGAGTACTGGTCTACCACCAGTGCTAGCCCAACACTGGCTGGCACTGAGCTAGCTCCAGTTCTCCACCAGTGCTGAGGGCTTATAAACGTGCCTTATGGTATGTTTGTGACTGTGCACACCAGCAGTAAGCCAGGGTGCACTGGTTAGGATTGGGCTGTGAGTGACTGGCCCAAGGTTCTCTGGTAAGGTTTGTGGCTGAGAAGCAGGGATGTGCAGGTGGGTGGGGAAGCAGGGGAGAAAGAGCCTCCCTTCCAGAGTCCTTCAAAAAGTGCGCTTTGTGCGTGGGCTGTGATTATGCACCTCCACGGTGGCTTTTTGAAGGACTCTCCCTATGCACTGCATGTCCCTGCTGAGTAGTTATGCAGGGGGTGTGAAATCATGACTTCTTTCTTTATGTTTTAGGTTCCTGTTCCATCTCCTCAAACTGCGCCAGTAAGTATTACATTTTTTTTTAATGCAGAGTGCTTAGGATTTATATAATGTAAAGGGGATACTCAAGTTATAAAGTGAAGTGGGGTGGAAATTTTCCCACTAATATCTTTTGCTGTGCACATTGTCTTGTTTCTAAACTTACATTGATTCATAAGAATGAATTGTTAGATAATGGATGAAAACAACTCTAGCCTGAGAAGAAGGTTTCCTGATGGTTTAAAGATACAGAATAGGAAAGAATGATCTCTTGCATTCTTTCTTGGTGTGGTGATGAAGTATTGAATACATTGTATTGTATATTTGTTTAATTATGTAGATAGTACTTTAGGTTAGGAAATATGAGGTGTGCATGCCAGCATTGTGATTCACTGAATTTGACAGTTGGATTTAAAGTGGGGAGAAGTTCTACCTGTGTGTATCAAAAAGCATCTTTCTTTGTACCTCTGAATATTTTGTGAACTGAACATAAGAACAAAATTTAACTGCACACTTTTGTGTTGCAGGTGGAAGGCGCAGGTTCTGTGAGTATTACTAATTTGCATTGATTGATTTTTTTTAAATCAAGCACAGAAGGGAATTTGTTTTTCTGGATGATTCCCCGATGACCTTGACTGTTCTGTACACTCTGCTTGGGACATTTTGGCAGCTATTGTCCAGAATGTAGTATGGTCAAGAGAATTGCTGTGATTCTTCTCCTGGTTTAGCCCTGACTTTGAAAACCAAGGGTCATGAATCCATCACTAAAAAGTAAAAACTACATTCATTTTTCATTAAAAAACAAAAGAAAAGAAAAAACCATTTTTATACACTTTCCTCTCTATCACTATCACCTGGTAAAGACACTTCATATTTTGACTTTTAAATGATAGTGAAAAAGTGAATAAAACAATATTGCTGTTGAAATCACCAAATCAGTGGGAATACCCCATATCCCAAGTTACCCATATGCCAAAACAAAACAGGAAGCTTTTCTGAAACACAGGAAGGAATTCTAGCTGTGCAGATAGTTTCCAAGTGAAGCAGAGAAGCCCATATTCTCCAGAGGATGCTTGCAGAAATGACAGCCCAAGTCAATAAGGCGCAGTCCTAGGACCGCCCTGGGCCGGTGCAAGTCTCTTGCGCCAGCCGAACAGGGTCGCAAATGTGCTGTAAGGCATGTTTTCCCCTCCTTGGGAACTGGCTGGGACAGTGCAGGGAGACACCCCTGCCTGCGGAGGCTGAGTCCAACCTCCACACTGACTTCATGGAGGAGCCTTGATCAGCCGAGCCCAGCCGATGCAATGCTCGGGGGAGAGCAGGGAGAAAGTGGGGGAGGGGCGTTCCAGGGTAGAGGGAGGGTATTCCCAGGGAAAGGTGGGTGGGGATTGGGAGGTGGGGCTGGGACCTGGCAGATATGCTGGATCATACCCCCATTCCTGAGCAGCATGGAGCAGCTGCAAGTCACTCTGCTCTCCTCGGACTTATGCCACTTCCAGAGGTGGCATAAATCCGAGGAGACCCATTCGGACTTCAGTGGCTTACCCGGGGTAAAGGGAAGAGTTTCCCTATACCTCCAGCTGAGCCACTTTGGGCCCCTCTCTTGCTCTGGATACAGTGCAGGTCTCCTGGCCTGCCTCTTCCAGCACAAGATAGGTTTCCGCTGCAAGAAGCACTCTGTAAAAATAGAGTGGAAGCCACTGTGGACCAATATCCCTTGATAGGCCTATCTGACCTTTGACACATCCTTATCTTACTGCATAATTGTGAAATGTGTAGGAAATACAGTAATCATTCTAACTCCTGAATATGTCCCAGAACTTTCTATTCTCCTCTGTCTGGCAAGAGCTAGAGTTTCATCATGTGTGTGAAGGAAGATGCCCCTTTGCGAGCATTCCTGCTGTTCACCCGACACTCTGCATCAGATTGGTTCAAACGTGCATGGATATCATTGGATTTCACATCATGTGATCAATCAAAAACCAATGACTGGAAAATGAACACACAAATGGCTTTCAATGAAAAGTATGGGGAGGGGTGTGAAAGTTTTATCTGTAGTGCTGGCAAGTGTCTCGGCACGTATTTGCAGCAGTGCCCTGTCCTTCATGCTGAGCTCATCCATCGATGATCATACAGGCATAAAATCAGCCATAAGATGAAGCTCATTTTGAGGGAACAAACCCTCCCATCCTGAGGTCCCCCAGAAGGAGGGAGCCCTTATTATTTAACTTGTCTGATGTTTACAATATTATTTTAAGAGAAACTCTTCTTCTCCATTTGCATTTGGAAATATTAAATCTAGTACATAAGAGAGGGAATGGCGAAGAAGTGAGAAAAAAATGGTTTCCTGTCCTAGAGGGGCTCACAATATAAGGCAAAAGTAGAACATTATCAAACAGCCACTGGGAGGGATGGTCTGTGGGGAGGAAGAGGGACAGTTGTTCTCCCCCTTCTAAGTACAAGAGAGCCACCACCACCAAGAGAGGAGTTGCTTTGCCCAGGTAGCAGTTGGGTATAAGATTGCCAAGGTATTCCTTTTATAAAGTGTCTTAGATCATCAAGCTTCAGTTGTTTGTCATTAAGGCTTGTGTGACTTGCATATATTGTCTAGTATTAAAACAATAGTTCTGTTGTGCATTGAAGACTGAGGCTCCACTGAAGGGCTACACTTCTGAGGCAGCAAAGACTCACTACTGACACTGAATCCCACCCTAGGACCCATGGGATGCTCATTGGGATCATGGAATTCCAGGTCCCACGGAAGGCTCACTGTCACCTGGCGTAGCTGCTTCCCACCACTGCAAAATAAGCCAGCCATGACCCTGGACCCAGCGGAGATCCTTACAAGGAGGGTAGTAGGGAACATGAGTCCTTTGTGTTGCTGGAATGGCAGCAGTGAAGAAGAATGCCTCCTGTCCCCTGAGTTTCTGCTTGGGTTGATCGATGGTATCCAACTGGGGAAGGTAATCAGGAACTACGCAGTGGACACACAAGAGAAGATAGCTGGAAGAGGCACCCTTGTAGCAGGAAGAGGGTTGGTGGCAGCATAAAGGAAGACCTGTGTCTATCTGCAGCCTGGATTCTGGGCACCATGTGGAGGATGGGCAGCTAACATGTGCATGTGTTTTCCAGAGTGTGTAGGAGTGTGCCTTTGGTGGCCTCCTCCACAAGCCCTCTCCCCAAAGCTGAATTTGCCATTGTTAAAAACTGTGACATAAGCATTCTGGTTCCCTGAATTAGCAGATGAATCATTTTCAGAGGAAAAAATGGTGAAGAGTCAAGTCCAAATGAAACGTAATGTGCAGCAGCCGCAGGCCAGTTCCATTTCATTTCCTTCTCTACTTATAGCTTCTCTAAGGATACCAGAGATTGAAGACTGGAGACCACACTGACGGAGACTGCCCACTCTAACGCATTCTTCACTGCCACCTCGAGCCAATGAAATGAAATCAGAGAATGACAAATCCTACTAGAAGAATCTAGATAGATTCTGCTACGTGAATTGATTTTATTGTCTTCCTAGTTGAGGGCTGTGAGCAATAAAGACGGTTCTGTTACTGTCCTGGAGGATGGCAAAAGCTTTGTAAAAATAAAACTTCAGTTGCATTAAAGTGTTTGCTTGCTTTTATTCATGGTCTTATTCAGGGTCTACATTCAAATTGCAGCAGCTGAAAATGTCATGTACAGATACAATATCCGGATTTTGGGGGTCAAGGGGGAATTGAAATAAATACCCAAACACCATATCAGTAGTTAAGCATAGATGTATGGTTTGCTGAAGCAATTTGCACAACGTGGGGGTCGTTCTCAGATAATATCAATCAAGAACTAAATTTTCTGGGAGGCAAACATGTTGACTGCACACAATGAACCCCACTGGAGGATATTCCCTCAGCTTTCAGAGCTTGTGATGAGGAAGACAAATTCCAAGTGCACCTCTCCTAATATTTTTCTCCTCTTGGTGTTCTAACATGACTGATGACTCCAAGTACTCATTTGATTTATTCTACCTGCCAGCAACAGTTATAACCAAGCTTTTAAATTCAAGAGAAAGTGTCATTGGAACAACTTAGGTGGGTTAATACAAGCTCTCCCTTCCCTTATCATAACAACCTATTCTTGGCACTTAGCACATTTCTTTTACCAGGCAACCAAAGTACATTATATGCTTTTTCCACTTGTCCCTACTGACAGAAATTGTTTTGGCACCCAACATCATATCTTCCCTTTGCTTGAAACTTTCCTTCTCCCAGTGCATCTAAATAGATGGGATGGTGACCAGCTGTGCCACCACTCTAGTGTTCTGTGTGCCTAGCCAGCCAGTCATCCCTAAATAATCCAGATGTAGTAGTACAGTTCGACACATCAAAGTAGGTTTTTTGCACTGTTTTATCAATGCATCCTGGCTTCAACAAGTGATTGGCTCACTCCAACCTCTGATTCTGTTCACCAACCCCTGGAAAGGGGGAAGGCAGACAGAGTCCCTTCTCGTATTCCCACTCCTGCCCTATACTTGTCAGAAGGAACTGAAATGGCTAACACCACACCTGATGTTATGAACAGAAGCAATTTGCAAAACATGGGGTAATTCTCATATAATATTAATTTACAACTAAACCTTCTGGGAGGCAAACATGTTGACTAGACAAAATAACCCTTCTGGAGGGCATTCTTGTGATAATCATGTGGGGTAGGCAAAAAAGTAAAGAACAAGAAAAGACACCAAAGGCTAATTAGATGAAAGGCAGAAAACCAAATTCCTACCTGGTCCCTGTAGGTGGCCAGCTACCTTTAAGATGTTCCCAGGGTGGGTATGATGGGAACAGCATCAGCTGAGCTCTGAATGGTGAGATGAATGATGTGGAGCCACAAAAACTCCTAGATAGTCCAGCCAGAACTCAGTGCACCAACTCACTTGTGTGCTTGTGGGGCTGAGCAACGAAGGCCACCGCCTTCAATAGGGTGTGGGCTGCATTCTGGTGGCTCTGAAGAATTGTGCAATATTGGACATTTGCTTTTGTCTCTTCTGGTCAAATGCTTTTCCTTAATTCCTGAAGCAATACAAGAGTATGGAGCATGTGATTGTTTTGCCAGATTAATGATCCAAGTTTCACTTAGAGAACTTATGCCCACTCTGAGCTAATTGAACCCCACCACCAGGGTAGCTGCCTGTTCAATCTGCAGAGGTCTTCCTTCCTCTCCTCTCCTGCCAGCAACTTCTCCAGCCACCACCACCACAACTTGGTCTTCAGTAGGACCAAGTAGCAGCCACAGATCCAGTGTCTCCAGCAGTCTCTGTTCCAGCAGTCCTCAGAAGTCCATTCATCTGTTTGTCCATTAGTCAGCTAGTCCATTGGTCAGCCAACAGATCCAGCAATCCATCAGCTAGTTCCACAGTCCATTAATCCATCACTTTTGCTAGCTAGCTGCACCCATCCTTTCTTCTCCAAGCTTTCCTTTTTCTACTACACACACCCCTTTTCCTCTTGCAGGTGCTGCTTTTAACCCTGAGGGCCTTTGCCTCCAAGTGGCTGCAGCTGTGCAGCACACTCACTGCAATCTAAGGCCCTGGTGGTAACCCCATGCTTGCCTGCTAGAGCTACTGTTGACACCACACCCTATCTCCTCAAGGGATATTGTGCATTTCCATTGCAGTGTTTACCTGAGGCAAAAACATGATGAAAATACCAGTGGCGCATGATGGCGTATTGCCACTTTTGCCCTCCCCCCTCCTGCTAGGTGGGCAGAAGGTTGAAAAGCTGGGCTCACTATTGGGTGGGCCATTTTGCGGGGTGAGGTGAGATGTCTTGCAGTTGGGCTCTGCTGGGCGCCCTGCTTGGATCATCTCTGTAGCCAACCTTGCTTAGTCCATTCTTTTTACTGCTATTCCTAGGACTCTTCTGTGGCTCTTCGATCAGCTGTTTGGCGCTGTTCTTAGCGCAACTGGTTTTCCACCATGCTCTCAGCAAAGGATTTCTGAGGACCACTCCTGAAGATCTAGGCATCGGTGTTTGCTCCAGTGGGGGGCCATGGGCTCAGGCTGCCCAGGGCCCAATCCTATTCAACTTTCCAGCACCGGTGTAGCCACAATTCAGCCCCAAGGTCCAGGAACAAATGTTCCCATAACTTGAGGAGGCATCTGTGACTGCCTCCCCACCATAGGCTGCAGTGCACATCCCATTAGCATGGATGCATTAGCATGGATGCACCAGCACTGGGAAAATGGAAAGGACTGGGCCCCCAGTCAGGGACTAGCCTCGTATCCTAAGGTGAATTTTAGCATGCACTCACTAGTGTTACTGCCAGTGCTTGCCCTTTAGTCTCCCCCTATTTTTCAACGCTTCAGTTTCATCTGTTTGTAAGAGTGCATCATGGCCACCCCGCCGCTTGTGCAGGTTGTTGCCATCTCAAGGTACCGCAATGACCGGTCTGTGCCACTGAGGGAGTACAGCCCCTTCAGGACTGAGTGCTTGTGGGGGTCGTAAACTGCCATGGAGCAGGCAGAACCCTGAGTGCAGCCTCAGAGCTTGGGTGGGAAGGGGATTGAGGCACCATGGCTTCTTCCCCAACAGGGGATTCAAGTGTCTCCCAGGGAGGTTGTGGCGGAAGCCCAGTGAGCCAGGCCCCCTTGCCTCCCTCCGATCCTTCTCTCAAAGGTCCCCACTCTCAGGCAGGCAGGCTCTTCTGTGGCTGGCCCTCCCCTTCCCCACAGCCTTCTCAGGTGTTCCCCCGACTGCTCGCTTGTGTCAGGTGAGGGGAGCCAGGCAGGTGCCTGCTCAGCTTGGCTTCAGGCCGGCAAACCTCCCTGCTGGTGACCTGCCTCTGAGGCCTTTTCAGCCGTCCAAGTTAGTCTGTGGCTGGACACTGTTTTTAGCCACTTGACTACTTATTGTTTTCTGCCTTTGTCTTTACTGGAGCTTTGATTTCCCCTTTTCTCCTTCTCTAGTATGCCAGTTTGTTTCAGAGACCATTTTCTTTCCCGTTGTCTAGCTCCCTCTTCAGGGGCCTGGAGGCCATTTTCTTTCTCCTTGTCTGTCTCCAATTTCAGGGGACTAGTGGCCATTTTCTTTCTCCTTTCTGGCTCCCTCTTCAGGGGCCTAGCAGCCATTTTCTTTCTCCTTATCTGGCTCCCTCTTCAGGGGCCTGGAGGCCATTTTATTTCTCCTTGTCTGTCTCCAATTTCAGGGGACTAGTGGCCATTTTCTTTCTCCTTTCTGGCTCCCTCTTCAGGGGCCTAGCAGCCATTCTCTTTCTCCTTATCTGGCTTCCTCTTCAGGGGCCTAGCAGCCATTTTCTTTCTTCTTTCTGGCTCCCTCTTCAGGGGCCTGGAGGCCATTTTCTTTCTCCTTGTCTGTCTCCCTTTGATTCTGCCCATCTGGCCCTTCAGGCTTGGGAATGATCCGAGTTGCTGCTGAGCTTCAGCTGTGTTGACTTTCAAGTTTGGACTAGGCTTAGGGGTCTGTTCAATGCAACAAGCATGTAGTTAATGCACTTTTAGGTTGTTTGCTTTTCTCAGTGGGGCCATGATGCCTCCCGGCCCCCACCCTTTTTCTCTGCATGTCTTTTCATGTGATCTTTTCAAGGTTTATTAGTGCTGGTCCTGGATTCTGGTGGGAATTGCCACCAGTGCCTGCACGCTGATGAGCAGAGAACAGCTGGAAAAGGAAGACAGAGGGTGCTCACCAGTGACACAAGAACTGTCCTTTGCACATCACCTTCTTTGTTAAGGACAGAAGGGTTGTTTTCAAGTGATGTTCAGTCAGCATCTCCTGACACCTGGAAAATAATCTGCTTGTGATGTTCAGCGGCTGGACAAGTGATTTGTTTGTGCTTATGGAAAGGGCAACACAGAAGCAGGAAGCTGGATGATAAGACCATTAGCAACTTGAATCAATGCAGGGTCAGTTCTCCAAGGACAGAACAAGGAGATCCTTTGAGGCACTGAATTCTTAGAGCAACTCTTCCATCACAGAGATGGGCAGAGAGCCGGCCATGCCCCCAAGCAAGTGATAAGATGTTGTCCAGTGTGGCATCCTTGCTTGCCCTTTGCTGTCTACGTAGTCATGTTCCCCTGTGCTGCTTGGTACTTGTGATAGGATCAGAGAGAGAACTAATATGGCTGAAGAATGGCCTGTAGGAGACAAATAATGTACGTAATATGGAACAGGACTCTAGACTTAGAACAAAAATAATATCCAAACTACATAGAGCCAGAATATGAGAGTTTTCAGCTGTTGTTTTCCTCATATAACTTCAAAAAACCATCTCCTTCATTTCACATTCACAGTACACCAGTAACAAAATTGTTGCTCAGGCAGGCAAACTCATCCAGGCTTCATTGCTATGCTGGTACTTAGATAGGATTGGGCTATTACTCTTTAGCAGATTCACTAGCTGAATCAGATGTTTGTGGAATTATATGAGAATTCTAACAATTGCAAGTAAATATTTTGTCATAAGTTGAGTTTTGATTTTTTGCACCTCTGAATATTTTGTGAACTAAACATAAGAACAAAATTTAACTGCACACTTCTGTGTTGCAGGTGGGAGGTGCAGGTTCTGTGAGTATTGCTAATAAATTTGCATTGATGATTAATTTTTTAAAAATCAAGCACAGAAGGGAATTTGTTTTCCTGGATGATTCTGCAATGACCTTGACTGTTCTGTACACTCTCTGCTTGGGACATTTTGGCAGCTACTGTCCAGAATGTAGTATGGTCAAGAGAATTGCTGTGATACTTCTCCTGGTTTAGCCCTGACTTTGAAAACCAAGGGTCATGAATCCTTCACTAAAAAGTAAAAACTACATTTGTGTTTCATTAAAAAACAAAACAAAACAAAAAACAGTTTTTATACACTTTCCTGTCTATCATTATCACCTGGTGAAAACATTTCATATTTTGACTTTTAAATGATAGTGAAAAAGTGAATAAAACAATATCGCTGTTGAAATCACCAAATCAGTGGGAATACCCCATATCCCAAGTTATTCATATGCCAAAACAAAACAGGAAGCTTTTTCTGAAACACAGGAAGGAATTCTAGCTGTGCAGATAGTTTCCAAGTGAAGCAGAGAAGCCAATTTCTGCTTCCCCATAGCTCCAGCTAGGTCCCTATCTTGCTCTGGCCTGCTTCCTCCAGCACAAGATAGTTTTGCGCTGCAAGAAGCACTCTGTAAAAATAGAGTGGAAGCCACTGTGGACCAATATCCCTTGATAGGCCTATCTGACCTTTGACACAACCTTATCTTACTGTGTTATGGTGAAATGTGGAGGAAATACAGTAATTATTCCATCTCCTGAATATGTCCCAGAACTTTCTATTCTCCTCTGTCTAGCAAGAGCTAAAGTTTCATCATGTGTGAGAAGGAAGATGCTCCTTTTTGAGCATTCCTGCTGTTTACCTGACACTCTGTATCAGATTGGTTCAAACGTACATGGATATCATTGGATTTCACATCTTTCATCAGATGAAGCTCATTTTGAGGAAACAAACCCTCCCATCCTGAGGTCCCCCAGAAGGAGGGAGCCCTGATTTCTTTAACTTGTCTGATGTTTACAATGTTACTTTAAGAGAAGCTCTTCTTCTCCATTTGCATTTGGAAATATTAAATCTAGTACATAAGAGGGGATGGCGAAGAAGTGAGAAAAAAATGGTTTCCTGTCCTAGAGGGGCTCACAATATAAGGCAAAAGTAGGACATTATCAAACAGCCACTGGGAGGGATGGTCTGTGGGGAGGAAGAGGGGCAGTTGTTCTCCCCCTTCTAAGTACAAGAGAGCCACCACCACCAAGAGAGGAGTTGCTTTGCCCAGGTAGCAGTTGGGTATAAGATTGCCAAGGTATTCCTTTTATAAAGTGTCTTAGATCATCAAGCTTCAGCTGTTTGTCATTAAGGCTTGTGTGACTTGCATATATTGTCTAGTATTAAAACAATAGTTCTGTTGTGCATTGAAGACCGAGGCTCCACTGAAGGGCTACACTTCTGAGGCAGCAAAGACTCACTACTGACACTGAATCCCACCCTAGGACCCATGGGATGCTCATTGGGATCATGGAATTCCAGGTCCCATGGAAGGCTCACTGTCACCTGGCGTAGCTGCTTCCCACCACTGCAAAATAAGCCAGCCATGACCCTGGACCCAGCGGGGATCCTTACAAGGAGGGTAGTAGGGAACATGAGTCCTTTGTGTTACTGGAATGGCAGCAGTGAAGAAGAATGCCTCCTGTCCCCTGAGTTTCTGCTTGGGTTGATCGATGGTGTCCAACTGGGGAAGGTAATCAGGAACTACGCAGTGGACACACAAGAGAAGATAGCTGGAAGAGGCACCCTTGTAGCAGGAAGAGGGTTGTTGGCAGCATAAAGGAAGACCTGTGTCTATCTGCAGCCTGGATTCCAGGCACCATGTGGAGGATGGGCAGCTAACTTGTGCATGTGTTTTCCAAAACATGTAGGAGTGTGCCTTTGATGGCCTCCTCCACAAGCCCTCTCCCCAAAGCTGAATTTGCCATTGTTAAAAACTGTGACATAAGCATTCTGGTCCCCTGAATTAGCAGATGAATCATTTTCAGAGGAAAAAATGGTGAAGAGTCAAGTCCAAATGAAACGTAATGTGCAGCAGACGCAGGCCAGTTCCATTTCATTTCCTTCTCTATTTATAGCTTCTCTAAGTATACCGGAGATTGAAGACCGGAGACCACGCTGACGGAGACTGCCCACTCTATCGCATTCTTCACTGCTACCTCGAGCCAATGAAATGAAATCAGAGAATCACAAATCCTACTAGAATAATCTAGTTAAATTCTGTTATGCGAATGGATTTTGTCGCCTTCCTAGTGGAGGGCTGTAAGCAATAAAGACGGTTCTTTTACTGTCCTGTGTTGCCACCAGTGCCTGCACGCTGATGAGCAGAGAACAGCTGGAAAAGGAAGACAGAGGCTGCTCACCAGTGACACATGAACTGTTCTTTCCACATCACCTTCTTTGTTAACCTAGGTCCTGCTTGATACCATCATACAACCCCTTGATGTTGCCCGTGTCAGCTGCTATCTGTATCTCGGAACAGAGCTGGAGCCAGTAGTCGTTAGCACATCTCCTGGCAGTCTGCTGGACTTTGCTGCGAGCACCTCGGAGGAACTGCAGGTTGCGCTCACTGGGACAGGCCTTGTATGCTGCTTGAGCTCTCCTCTTTTCCTCAATGACTGGTGTCAACTCCTCAGACTGGGCTTCAAACCAGTCTGCCGTCTTGTTGGTCTTCTTGCCAAATATGGACAAGGCATTGTTGTAAACGGCATTCTTGAAATGTTCCCATCTGTTGGATGCGTTTGCATTGACCGGGCCTGGAAGAGATTCCTCAAGCGCTCGTGCAAATTCCTCCACTTTTCTCTGATCCTGGGTCTTGCTGGTATCAATGCGAGATCTTCCTTCCTTTCTTGTGTGGTACAGTCGCTTTGTTTGCAGTTTCACTCTGCTGCACACCAGCGAGTGGTCGGTGTCACAGGCAGCACCCTGATAGCTGCGTGTGATCTTGATGCTGGGAAGGCTGGAGCGTCTGGTGAGAATCAGGTCGAGCTGGTGCCAGTGCTTTGATCTTGGGTGTCTCCAAGAGACTGTATGTTGGGGCTTCAGAAGAAAATTGCCCCTTTGAAGTCTGAACAGAAGAACAGAAGAAAATTGCCCCTCTGAAGTCTGCCGCAGGCGAGGTCATCCAGGATCGGGCGCAGCAGATGGAACGCTGGGTGCAGCACTACTCTGAGCTATATTCCAGAGAAAATGTAGTCACCGAAGAAGTGCTGAACAACATTGAGTGCCTGCCTGTGCTGGAGGAGCTTGACAGTGAACCAACCCTAGAAGAACTTCACGTGGCCCTGGACTCCCTTGCCTTTGGCAAGGCACCAGGAAAAGACAGCATCCCTGCTGAAGTCCTAAAGTGCTGCAAAGAGATCATTGTCACTGAGCTGCATGAAATCCTCTGTCTTTGCTGGAGAGAAGGTGGAGTACCTCAAGACATGAGGGATGCAAACATCATCACGCTGTACAAGAACAAAGGCGAAAGGGGTGACTGCAACAACTACCGTGGCATCTCTCTCCTTAGCGTTGTAGGAAAGTTGTTTGCCCAAGTTGCACTAAAGAGGCTCCAGGTACCTGCAGAGAGCATTTATCCAGAATCACAGTGTGGATTCCGAGCCAACAGGTCCACCACTAATATGGTATTCTCCCTTAGACAACTGCAGGAGAAATGCAGGGAACAACGACAGCCACTCTTTATAGCCTTCATAGATCTCACGAAGGCTTTCGACCTGGTCAGCAGGGATGGCCTCTTCAAGATTCTCCCCAAGATTGGATGTCCACCCAGGGTCCTCAGCATCATCAAATCCTTCCACAAGGACATGAAGGGCACTGTTGTCTTTGATGGCTCCACATCAGACCCCTTTGACATCCGAAGCGGCGTGAAGCAGGGCTGTGTTCTTGCACCAACCTTGTTTGGGATCTTCTTCGCTGTCCTGCTGAAGCAGGCCTTTGGAACTACAACAGAAGGCATCTATCTCTGGACCAGATCAGATGGAAAGCTCTTCAACCTCTCCAGACTGAGAGCAAAGTCCAAAGTCCAGCTGAAATGTCTGCGTGACTTCCTCTTTGCCGACGATGCAGCTATCACTACCCACTCTGCCAAAGATCTCCAGCAGCTCATGGATCGTTTTAGCAAGGCCTGCCAAGATTTTGGACTGACAATCAGCCTGAAGAAAACACAGGTCATGGTTCAGGATGTGGACTCACCTCCCTGCATTACAATCTCTGCACATGAACTGGAGGTTGTCCATGACTTTGTGTACCTTGGCTCAACGATCTCCGACACTCTTTCTCTCGATACCGAGCTAAACAAAGGCATTGGTAAAGCAGCTACCACGTTTTCCAGACTCACAAAGAGAGTCTGGTCCAACAAGAAGCTGACGGAACATACCAAGATCCAGGTCTACAGAGCTTGCGTCCTGAGTACACTTCTGTACTGCAGCGAGTCATGGACTCTTCGCTCACAACAGGAGAGGAAACTGAATGCTTTCCACATGCGCTGCCTCCGACGTATTCTCGGCATCACCTGGCAGGACAAAGTTCCAAACAACACAGTCCTGGAACGTGCTGGAATCCCTAGCATGTATGCACTACTGAAACAGAGACGCCTACGTTGGCTCGGTCATGTTGTGAGAATGGATGATGGCCAGATCCCAAAGGATCTCCTTTATGGAGAACTTGTGCAAGGAAAGCGCCCTACAGGTAGACCACAGCTGCGATACAAGGACATCTGCAAGAGGGATCTGAAGGCCTTAGGAGTAGACCTCAACAAGTGGGAAACCCTGGCCTCTGAGCGGCCCGCTTGGAGGCAGGCTGTGCAACATGGCCTTTCCCAGTTTGAAGAGACACTTTGCCAACAGTCTGAGGCAAAGAGGCAAAGAAGGAAGGCCCTTAGCCCGGGAGACAGACCAGGGACAGACTGCACTTGCTCCCAGTGTGGAAGGGATTGTCACTCCCGAATCGGCCTTTTCAGCCACACTAGACGCTGTTCCAGAACCACCTTTCAGAGCGCGATACCATAGTCTTTCGAGACTGAAGTTTGCCAACTAGGTCTTTGTTAAGGACAGAAGGGTTGTTTTCAAGTGATGTTCAGTCAGCATCTCCTGACACCTGGAAAATAATCTGCTTGTGATGTTCAGTGGCTGGACAAGTGATTTGTTTGTGCTTATGGAAAGGGCAACACAGAAGCAGGAAGCTGGATGATAAGACCATTAGCAACTTGAATCAATGCAGGGTCAGTTCTCCAAGGGCAGAACAAGGAGATCCTTTGAGGCACTGAATTCTTAGAGCAACTCTTCCATCACAGAGATGGGCAGAGAGCCGGCCATGCCCCCAAGCAAGTGATAAGGTGTTGTCCAGCGTGGCAGCCTTCCTTGCCCTTTGCAGTCCAAGTAGTCATGTTCCCCTGTGCTGCTTGGTACTTGTGATAGGATCAGAGAGAGAACTAATATGGCTGAAGAATGGCCTGTAGGAGACAAATAATGTAATATGGACTTGAACAGGACTCTAGACTTAGAACAAAAATAATATCCAAAATACATAGAGCCAGAATATGAGAGTTTTCAGCTGTTGTTTTCCTCATATAACTTCAAAAAACAATCTCCTTCATTTCACATTCACAGTACACCAGTAACAAAATTGTTGCTCAGGCAGGCAAACTCGTCCAGGCTTCATTGCTATGCTGGAACTTGGATAGGATTGGGCTACTACTCTTTAGCAGATTCACTAGCTGAATCAGATGTTTGTGGATTTATATGAGAATTCTATCAACTGCAAGTAAATATTTAAAATAACTGCATCCTCTTCCTTGGTCTTTCTCTGCATCCTTGTTTCTCCACACCCTTTGCTTTCTTCCTTATCCCAATCCATGACGGAATAACATTCTTATTTTCTTTAACTTTTAGGAAATTGGAGCAAAATTGAATGTGAGTATTTCTGCAAATCCTCTGTGCCCTGAGTAAATAATCCATGGATTTTTGACACTAGAGGTAGTCTTTCTTGCCAGATAGGAGTGAAATGTGGGGCAGAGCAAAGCAGAGGAGCAGTCAAGGGTTGGAAAAGAAGATCACCTCCTGAGTAATGTGGCCATAGGAAGCTGCCTTATAGGGAGTCAGATGTTTGCTCCACTTAGGGCCCAAGCCTATCCAACTTTCCAGCAATGGTGCAGCCACAATACAGCCCCGAGGTAAGGGAACAAATGTTCCCATATCTGGAGGAGGCCTCTGTGACTGCCTCTCCATCACAGGATGCAGTGCACACTCCGTTGGCATGGCTGCACTGACACTGGAAAATTCGATAGGATTGGGCCCCAGTCAGTACTCTCAAGACAGAGTGCCAACAACTCTGTAGCATTTCAGGCAGGAATTATTCTCATCTTTACCTGAAGAAGGAAGAGATTGTGTGGGACCTTTTGTTGACAAAACATGTGCTCTATCACTATCCATGGCCCTTCCCCAGGAAGGATGCTCAGTATTTCTGGGGGCTGTCTGAATTCATGGGGATACTCAGACCGGCACCAGCTAAATTGTTGGCGCAATTCCAAGCAGTCCATGTACGGCTGCCTGGGCCAGGAGTGGGGGCTTAGGATTTCCTATGTGATGCTGCCACTGATTCCAGCCCTTTGGGCCCAATTCACCCCCACAAATAAAGCCCCCTCATTGCCTCCATTCCGTCCTCCCACCACTTACTCCCACCCCCTTTTCTGGCCTGCCCCGGCCAGAGCAAACCTGCCTGGTCCGGGTGGCACAGGAATGGGAGATGGCAAGAGCAGGCTGGCGTACATCCTTGTGCCAGCACGGCCTTCTCCTAAGTTACCGCAAACATGCCTTATGCTATGCTTGCAAGTTTTGGAAGCCAGTGCAGCAGTTCTACAGCTGCACAAGGTAAGGTCTGGATTGTGCTCTAAGAGAGATAGAGGCTGCCCCATAGTCTTTTAGTAGTCTTTGTGGCTTAGCAGTGATTTTCAGGGACTGTGAAATAATGACTTCTTGCTTCTTTCTTTCTGTTTTAGATACCTCGTTTAGGAAACCTAGTGAGTATTACATTTTTAAAAAATACGGAGAGGTTGGGCTTTATATAACGTTAAGAGGTCAGCTGAGTTAGCAGTGATGCAGGTTAGAAAATGTTCCACAAATGTCTTTTTTCTATGAAGATTTTCTGATTTCTAAAACTGCCCTGATTCATAGAAATGAATTGTTCTCATAATGGGCAAAAACAAGTCTAGCCTGATTGGGCAGTTTCAAGGAGGTTGTCAAGAAACAGAGTAAGAGAGAATGATCTTTTTCATTCTGTTTTAGGCTGATCTTTCTTGCACCTTTCAAGGGAGTATTTTTGTTTTATTACAAATGTAACAAATGTGACCCAAATGTCATAGAATTTAGAGCCTCCTCGTCAAGCTGGTGGCCCAAAACGGAGACTTAGAATCTGGTGGAGCAAAGTTCCACCTGTCCCACCTTCCTTCTGCTCTGCTCCTTCCCCCAAGAATGCCTCCTCCCTGCCCTCTCTCCGCCTCCCCTTACTCCCCCACCTACGTCTCTGCTGCCCGGCAGTCCACGCGACTGCCAAGCAGTGGAGCCCAAGTGCTCCACCAGCACTAGCCCAGCACTCCTTATGGCATGTTTACACACTAAGCCAATGTGCACCCTTTAGGATTGGGTCCTGAGTCGTTTTGAATCATGAGTTGCTGGTCCTTGAGCAAAAATGCACGGAAAAAGGGAAGTTGGTAGTGGAGTGTTTAAGTAATCAAGCACACACTAAAGTGATAGGGACTCAAGTCATTTTGAGTTCAGCTGAGTCGGGTTCAGTGATGTCCATCACTTGAATCAACTTGGTTGTCAAAAACAGCTGCTTAGCATAACTCGAGTCTAGTCAACTTGAGTCAAGCCAACCCAAGTCGAGTGCCCTTTCCTGCTACCTAGAGGAGCTCCCTGGGTAAAATCCTAGAAAAATGCTGAACTTCAGGTGTTCCCATCAAAATCACTCTTACAGTAGTGCCTGCAGAATCAGGGGACATGACAATTCTATTGGACATCCACGTTTCCTACCCTTTACATTTTAATGGTGATTCAGGCCCAAAGGACCACTGTAAACTTTTGTAAAGTGAAAAAAAGATAAGTAACTGGGTTACTTCATTTCAGGCTGGAGGTGTTGCTAACGTGCCCATGAGTATTAAGAAGTTTGTACTGATGGTTGTTTTGTTCGTTTTGAGGAAACCGACACTGCTAGGAATTGGTTTGGCTGGATGATTCCCCAGTGAGATCCACGATTCTGTGGGATCTCTGCTTGTGACATTTAGGGCGCAATCCTAACCCCTTATGTCAGTGCTTTCCAGCACTGGCATAGCAGTGCCAATGGGACATGTGCTGCATCCTGCAGTTGGGTGTCACTCATGGAGGCCTATTCAAAGTAAGGGAATGTTTGTTCCCTTACCTCAGAGCTGCAGTGCTGGAAAGCACTGACATAAGGGGTTAGGATTGCACCCTGTGGCAACCACTGTAAATAAATATTGAATTATCAGGTGGATTGCTGTAATTCTGCTAGTGGCTTAGCCTGAACTTGCAAGCCTAAGCATCCCACATACGTTCCGTAAAGAATAAAAACGTGTGTGTATCAAAAAAGCATTTTTCAAAAACTTTCCTTCTTGTCAGCAACTCTGAAGCTGCAATCCTGTATACAGTTACCTGGGAGTATGTCTCATTGCGCTGAATGGAATTTACTTCTGAGTACACTCTTAGGTTTGTACTCTGAGCACAAACACTCATAACAGCCCAGCAAAATCACTGGTGCACACTGAGCAGCCCATGTAAGGCTGATCGGGCCGGGGTGGAGGTTATGATATGGCCTGAGCCGTAGTGGTGCATCTGACTTCCCTTCTTGGTATGGTCTGATTCCTGGTCCAGCCTCCTCCACACCCTTCATGTTCTCCTGCCACCCTCTCCTGCCCCTGTGCTGGCCTCTCTGACCAGTGCAAACATATTGGGTTCAGAGCTGGATCTGACACAGTCATGTCAGTACTGATCCTTACCCCTGCTTAGTTGGCTCACTAGTAGTCATGAACGTGCTTTACGTCACATCTGTGACACTCGTAGGCTGGCGGAAGGGGCCTGTGCCGGCCTAACATGTAGTAAGGGTTACATTCTAAGTTGGGTTTTGGTTTTTTTGCATGCCTGAATATTTTTGTATCGTAATTTCATAATTTGAAAGTAATTTCATATTTTGAGTTTTAAACAATAGGGAAAAAAGTGAATAAAACAATATCGCTGTTGAAATCACTAAATCAGTGGGAATACCCCATATCTGAGGTTACCCATATGCCAAAAACAAAACAGAAAGCTGTCATTAAACACAGGAAGGAATTCCTGTTTCACAGAGGAAGGCCTTAGAAGACCTGACAGCCGGGAATCCTCTGGGGAGAGGCTCACAGGGTGCAGCCTCAAATTGCACACTGGGCAATGGAGTGCCACAAGGGAGCACTGGGACTTAATGGTGGTGCAGAGCCACACCACCAAGCCTAGCGCCCCGGGTTATTTGCCCCCCTTGCCCCCCCCTTAGGTGCACTACTGGGTAAGAAGCACTGTGGGACACAATCATAAAATAAATAAGTGGAAGCAATTAGGAACCAAAATCCCTTGTTGGGCCTGTTTGAGCTTTGGCACAACCTTTTATTACTGTGTAAATGGTTCATATGGACCAGAACATTCTGGTCCCCTGAATTACCAGGTGTATTGTTTTCAGTGGGGAAAAAAGTAAAGAGCAGAGCCCAAAGGCCGCACAACCTAATGAGTAGCAGCCGCAGGCATGTTTCATTTCATTTCCCTCTCTGTTTATAGATTTAAGGATACCAGACATTGAAGACTGGAGACCACGCTGATGGAGACTGCCTGCTCTCACGCATTCTACACCGCCACCTCGAGCCAAGGAAATGAAATCAGAGAATCACAAATCCTACTAGAAGAATCTAGATATATTCTGTCATGCAGATTGATTTTGTTGCCTTCCTGGTGGAGGGCTGTGTGCAGTAAGGACGTCTCCCTTACTGTCTTGGAGGATGGCAAAAGCTTTGCAAAAATAAAATAAAACTGCAATCGCACAGAGCTGGTTTGTTTATGTGCTTTCATTAATGGTCCACGCAAGAAAGTAACATTTCATTACAGCAGCTCCCACCACAAACCACACGAGACACTATTTTGTTTGGTATACACTGGGCCACTTTGTTAATTTCACATTACCAAGCAAATTCCGCAGCAGATCCTGCACTAGGGAGCTCCTCTCCCCCTTTAGTGAGAACTCCTACCCAGCGGGAGACAGAAGCAACAGTTCACTTCCCCATAGGGCATTAGCACCTGGTTCCGATCGGAGGTGGGCTCTCTGCGACAAACATGGATTCCTCTCCCACTCCCAGCCCCCCACTGCACCTGCCAGAAGTGGCCAACTGACTAAACCACCACAGGAAAAGTATGAGACCACATGTGAAAAGTTGTATGGCCATTGCTGTCTCAAACATTGCAAGATCTTCCTTTAACCATCCTAACCAACTCAGAGTCCAAGAAAACCATTTCTTTATGGAGTTCTTTGTTCCTTCTGACATAACACCCTCCCCATCTTAGTCCCATTCTGAGACATCTGGTTCTGCTGGGTAACCCCATGTTGTACAGTTCCTAAAGAGCTATTAGCATAAGCATAGCACCCCTGTGGCCACTGGGCATACAGGTTCCCTTCTGGCAGTTAGAATCCTGTGGAGTGCCAATGGGCTTTGGAGTGCAATCTGTCTGAACTGTTCTTGCTCTTTAGCCTGAAGGACCATGGTGTCCATTGTATGGTTTGTTGCTAGCTCCAAGATGTCTTGGAGATGCATAACTCCATGTGATGAAGACAACTTCCAAGTTATTGAGGTTGCTGCCAATACAAACCAGCCCCAGCTGTAATTTAGGCCAAAATGCCCTTGGTGAAACCCAAACTGTAGACAACAAACACAAAGGTAAGTCTTAAAAGCTTTACTTAAGTTCTCTTAACTCAGATAACAAACAATGCAGACAAATAACACAACTTCCCTCTCTCAGGTTAAATCCACCCTACACCCTTAGACCAGGCAGAAGTTATTTATCAGCCAAGAACAGTAACTGATGTTAAAGGCTGACTCCCTCGGTGGCACTAGACAGCAGACGTGCGCTACATCCAGCACAAGTTTGGGTCTGTCCGAAGCTCAGCCTGAGGCAAGGGGGAACTTTTCCCCTTACCCCAGGGAGAGCTGCAACTCCTAAAGAGGTGGCGCAAATCCAAGCAGTGTGGGACTGCTCTGGTCCGCTCAGAAATGGGGCTAGGATCCAGCATAACTGCCAGATCCTGGCCCCACCTCCTGCTTCCTGTCTGTCCGCCCATGGGAACACCTGCCACCCACCCTCCCTCCCCACAACCCCCCCAGACCACCACGTCAGCCAAGCTTGACCAGCGCAAACTCACCTCTTCCTAGGGCCCATGACAGTGTGGGGAGGCCGGCGCATGTCTATGTACTGGGCTTACCCCCCCTCAGAGTGGCACAAAAGTGCTTTACCAATGGTAGGCTGGGAGTGCGCCCTGAGTCATTGACCAGCGCGAACTCACCTCTTCCTGGGGCCCATGACAGTGTGGGGAGGCCGGCGCATGTCTATGTACTGGGCTTACCCCCCCTCAGAGTGGCACAAAAGTGCTTTACCAATGGTAGGTTGGGAGTGCGCCCTGAGTCATTTCAACAACCTGTTTGGGAAGAATTAATCCACCCAGTTAGGCTTTCTTATTGGTATCCACTTACCCCCAGCTTTTGGCACCAATGATGACTTACCACATGACAATTTCATAACCTTTCCTTATCGACAAAAGGTATTGGCTTAATTGACAGGGTAAATGTTGTATTTGTCCACCTGAAATTTCAGGACAGATGGTGGTATAAATGCAGCAGGTGGAGGGACCCATTCCTCACATCACTCCAGAAAGGCACCAAAGGAAAGCCAAGATGAACCTCCCGATTCTGCCTGCTCTTCTTCTCGTCTCTCTCCTCTGCCCAGCAGAGTGCCAGTTATTGGTAAGAATCCTCTTACTCGTCAGGGAGCCATGGCATACAATTCCTTAATGATTCTTGTCAGTGAACTGCGCAGATAAGTTTGCTATTTTTATGGACACAAATCTCTTCTTCAGGCAAGACCAAACATTTTCATTTGACTGTGCTGCTGTTCGCTATGACTATACTTGGTTAAAACAGATAGCGGTCAGCCAGGGTGATGATGAAGCCAGGGGTTGGACTCTTTTCCGGACAAAATGCACAAACTAAGTTCACAAAAGAGCATTGAATTGTGTCTCCTCATGGTGAGAAGCCACAATTCCACAGAAGACTCTTGAGTATTGTTACATGATGATTTTGCCTTTATTTCTCTAAGTATTTGCTTACATTTCTATTTCAAAGTTCTGGAACTTTTAAAGATATTTTTGAAAAGTATTTGCTAACAACCTGACATTTTTCTTCAGCTTTCTTAAGCTTTGGAAACCTTTTCAAGGAGCTATCTGGTGGAATGGAGGTGGGGGGAATAAATATACCAAAGAGATGAACTATGTAGATCAGTGCTTGCTGAGCCTGATACCCCTGTTATAGAGGGATCTTAAGAACATAAGAACAGCCCCACTGGATCAGGCCATAGGCCCATCCAGTCCAGCTTCCTGTATCTCACAGCGGCCCACCAAATGCCCCGGGGAGCACACCAGATAACAAGAGACCTGCAAGGCCTCCTGGGAATTGTAGTTAAGAACATAAGAACAGCCCCACTGGATCAGGCCATAGGCCCATCTAGTCCAGCTTCCTGTATCTCACAGCAGCCCACCATATGCCCCGGGGAGCACACCAGATAACAAGAGACCTGCATCCCGGTGCCCTCCCTTGCATCTGGCATTTTGACATAACCCATTTCTAAAATCAGGAGGTTGTACATACATATCATGGCTTGTACCCCGTAATGGATTTTTCCTCCAGAAACTTGTCCAATCCCCTTTTAAAGGCATCCAGGCCAGATACCATCACCAGATCCTGCGGCAAGGAGTTCCACAGACCAACCACATGCTGAGTAAAGAAATATTTTCTTTTGTCTGTCCTAATCCCCCCCCCTTCCAACACTCAATTTTAGTGAATGTCCCCTGGTTCTGGTGTTATGTGAGAGTGTAAAGAACATCTCTCTATCCACTTTATCCTTCCCCTGCATAATTTTGTATGTCTCAATCATGTCCCCCCTCAGGCTGGGGGGGGGGGGGAAGAAGTGATCTTTTCTAGGCTGAAGAAGTGATCTTCCAGAACCTCCACCTTTGCTAGAGGTCAATTCTGCTAGGCCATTACAGTTAATCTTTCTTGAAGTGCTATTACTGTCCTGAAATGACTATATAAACTTTAAATGTCTGTTTCAACATGGAGTGGATACCAGAGCCGATGGAGACTTAAAATACTTATGTCTTTATTTTAGGATGGAGGACTTTCTGGAGGATCGCCAGCAGTGAGTATAGTGATGATGCATAATGATTTTGTCTGTATTTCTCTAAGCGTTTGCTAAAATTTCCATTTCAACGTTCTGGAGCTTTTAAAAATATTTCCTATTTGGCAGCCAGAGTAGAAACCAGAGCCCATGGAGCCTTACAACACCTATGTCTTTACTGTAGGTTGGAGGACTAGGGGCCCTATGCTATCAGTCCAGTGCCAGCCTAGCACCAGTGCTGAGTGTTGCAAATGTGCCATAAGGCATGCTGTGACCCTCACCGCCGGGTGGGCACCATTGTATTTCTCTGTATTTGCTAAAAGTATTTGCTAAAAAATTTGTTTCAACCATGTAAATCAGTGCTTGGTCAGCCTCATCACTCTGTTACAGAGCCATCTTCAAGCACTTCTACATTTGCCAGAGTCAATATTGACAGGCCATCATTTCTTGAAGCACTATTACGGTCCTGAAATGACTAGATAAAGTTAAAATTTGCATTTCAACACTGAGCGGAAATCAGAGCCCATGGACCCTTAGACTACCCTTATCTTTATTTTAGGGTGGTGCAGTTCTTGGAGCACTGCCAGTGTATATTGTTACATGACAATCGTGTCTTTAATTTCAACATTCTGGAGCTTTTAAAAATATTTTTGAAAATTTTTGAAAAGTATTTGCTAACAGCCTAACATTTCTACTTTGACCTTCATAGGGTGCAATCCTAACCCCTTATGTCAGTGATTTCTAGCACTGACATAAGGGCAATGTAGCTCTGAGGTAAGGGAACAAACATTCTCTTACTACTTTGAGGAGGCCTCTGTGAGCGACACCCAATTGCAGGATGCAGCACATGTCCCAGTGCTGGAGAGCACTGACATAAGGGGTTAGGATTGTGCCCTAAAGCTTTTAAAATTATTTTTAAAAGGCCACTTCTGTATGTTGGAGTCTCCTGTTTCTTAGCACTTTGCCAATCAGTATCATCCATTTATCCATGAAAATGAATAAATGAAAAAAATGCTTTTTTGCATAATACTGATGAAACCCATAAAGAAGGAGTATTTGTCAGGCTTCAGAACATCCCATTTCATTCATAATGTTAACAAAAGATAAAAAAAAGTTTCAGTAGCTAACATTTCACAAACTGTCTCAAATTTCAGTGGGCAACATTACCTATGGAGCCTGAGAATTACTTTGTCTTGATTTTAGGGTTTGCGTGGAAATTGTTTCCGCACTGTCCAATGAACACTCGAGACAACAAATATGGGAGAAAGGGCAACTTTATTTCATGTTACCAAGAGAAGCAGAGGCTGAGACCTGCAGCATCCGAGGCAGCGAAAGCCCCTGTGGTGCGGGGAGGGACCTCTGGGCGGTACCAGAAACCTCTGCCCCCAGGCGGGCATGCACCCGACTCCAAGTCATGCCCCGCTACTGGGACAGCGCGTCTCATCCATGTTTATCCCTTAAGGGGAAGGCAGCCGGACCGCAGACTGCACCACCTCGAGCCGCTGAGCCTCTGAGGTGTGCCCCGTGGTCCCGGCCCAGGGCCCCGTCTACGTCCTCGTGCCGCCAAGCCCCTGAGGACTGAAATAGGGTTCTGCCCTGCCTATGCCGCCTGAAGGTGCATGCCAAAGTCCCATTCACGCCTCCTAACCCGTACCACCTGCCACAAGGAGGGGTCAGCCTAGCGCTTGACCCCCCCCGCTCCCAAACAGGGGCAGAAGCAACTTAAGGCCGTCCTGCAAGTCCTTAAGGAAGATGCCTGCACCTTTCTCTGACAAATGAACACACATCACCCCTGTACAGGTAAGGTAGCAACAACACAATTGCAAGATGCATTACCACGCTGCCACCAGTGCGAGACACCAAGCCACCAATGCCCTTGGTGATTTTCCTGCGCATCCTTTCAATCTTAGTGCAGCAGAAGGCCCTTCGCCATCCACAACACTGCAAGAGTTCCGACCAGACCAAGGCAGTAACCAGGCAGCCAACACATAAGGGTGCTGCTGTCCTCACGGGCTCTGCTCATCAGAGCTAGACCAGACCTCCTGCAAAGGTCATTCTCGCCCAGGTGGAGCACTCAAAACGTCCGGTGGGCGGTTCACATTCAGTAACTTCATCAACGCGGGCAGCAGCTGGCCCCATCTCATCCCCTTCTTGGCTAACCAAGCGACCTGCACTGCTGGGCTGAGGCCCAAGTGCGATCTGAGGGGGGTTGCAGCCGCACTCTTGCGGGCCCAAAAAGACCATGGAGTGGCCGCAGCTTAATACGCGTACAGGGCTACCACAGTGTCCTGCAAAATGAAAGCAGAGATGTTAATGCAAGGTATTCCTGCTGCTGCTGCCGCAGCTTAACACGCACCCTGGGCCACCACAGCGTCCTGCAAGATGAAAGCAGAGAGGTTATAGCAAGGCATCCCCTCCAGCGCTGCTCCCCCACAGATTGGGGAATGCCCAGAACACCAGAGTCACTGGTGAACCGTGCAATACTGGTCGACAGAACATTACCCCTTTCCCGGGTGGGGGCAGAGCACCCATTAAACGGTTGCTAATAGAACGCCCCCTCTCAAAGAAGAAGGGGCCACAAATCCGTAAGGGAGGTTGTAACCAAACATTGCCCCTCCCCCAGGAGCCGGGACAGTGCACCCATTAAGTGGGCTGGTAACGAAACATCACCCCTCTCTAAGGAGAAATGGCTATGCGGGTTGTTGACAGAAACCTCCCCTCTTCCAAAGGCCTAGTGGCATTATGCCCACTAAGTGGGTCTGCACCAGAACACCCCTCTTCTCTGAAAGGAGAAGGGGCAGTACTCCTGGTAAGCACATTGTTGACAGAACACCCCCACCGAAGTTGGGTAAGCACACCCATTAGGCAGCCTGGTAACAGATCATCATCTTCCCCTAAGGAGAAGGGGTAGCATGCCTGTTAAGCAGGTTGGTAATAGAATGCCACTCTTCCCTTAAAGGTGTAGGGGGCGGCACACATATCTCCTCTCTCAAGGAGCAAGGGTGGCATGCCCACCAAGCGAGTTACTAAATGCCCTGCTGATGCCCAGGGAAAACATAATATTAAATGCTATACTCTCATATTAAATGCCCCATCCACTCTGCCCCATTCCTTGGGTGCTGAAGCCTGGCCAGGCAGCTTTCAAAGCGTCTCCCACATAGATGGAGTGCATGCTGTAAGCAATCCGAGATGGCCAGGGGCTCCCCATATGCCTCTAAATATCCTCCAGAACTGATGAAGTATTAACAAGGAGGAGGTCAGGTGCCTGGGAGGAGATTGTTGTGGGTGGTTGGGCTGGTGTATCTGTACTGGCTTGCACTCATTGGAGCTCATTTCATGCCTGTATACTCATCATTAAGTCCCATTAAAATCAATGGAATACACTCCCAGGAAAGTGTGGAGAGGATTGTAGCCTTAAGTCCAGCTATGTCTACCCAGATACAAGACCCCTTATACTCCTGGGACTTATTCCTTGGAAGTTGGAGCCAGGATCTGAGCCCTATGGTCCAAGCCTCTGCATGCCCCAACAGAAGCAAGCCCCCATTATCCCCCAGGGGCTTACTCCCCATAAAGTGGGCGAGGACCGCAACCCTATGACCGAGTCTCTGTGTGCCTGTTCAGAATTGTCATGAATATGTACAGTTTAGGCCTAGTAGCATTGCAAAGCCTGAACCACAGTAACCCAGTAACCCAGAAGGGGCTTGCAAGGGGCTTGCAGTCCTAGCTGCCAGGATTTACAATTCAATGGAAGGTGATAATGTAGCACCTAGGCAGCCAGAAAGAGGCCCATCAAGGATGGAATGCAGCTGTAGATCTTCAGGGGGGAGGGAAGAGCTGAGAGGGAGAGCAAGGGGGGGGAGGGAAGAGCTGAGAGCTTCCAGCCCCACTTTCAGAGGACAGGGTTTTTGTTCTTTGCCTCTAGTGAGAGAGGTGGTGGGTGCACCTCCTGCCCCACCAGGACCATGTGGCCTTTTAGGTAACTGAGGATCTACAAAAGAAGCTGACCCAGGTGAGAGTCAGAGATTAATAGAATTAGCCAGTTAGCTTTGTTGCTTTAGGCTGATGTTTCCTAGAAGTTTTTATGCCTCTAACATTTGCTGCCTTTGTAACCTTTTTGTAACCCTATGTATTTAATAAAGTAGAAAATCTTTTTACCATGTTGGTTCATTGTCTGTTGGGGACAAAGGTTCAGAATCCTGCCTAGCCATTCAGCAAGCTACCAAAAATCCTCATTGTGGACTAGAAACTTGAGGACTGAGACTTTAAGTAAAGGAAGTGCTCAACTATGGGGCTTACTCTCAGGAAAGTGTGTGTAGGATTGCAGCTAGTGTCCAAGGCTCTGCCTGCCTCCTCAGAAGTAAGGCCCATTATAGACTATGGGGCTTACTCTCAAGAAAGCGTGTGTAGGATTATGGCCAGAGTCCAAGGCTCTGCCTGCCTCCTCAGAAGCAAGGCCCATTATAGACTATGGGGCTTACTCTCAGGAAAGTGTGTCTAGGGTTGCAGCCAGAGTCCAGGGCTCTGCCTGCCTCCTCAGAAGCAAGGCCCATTATAGTGCAAAGGGCTTCCTCCCTGGAAATTGTGGTTGGGGTTGCAGCCCCAGCATTTAAGCCTCTGCCTGGCTCCTCAGAGGCAAGCCCCATTATGGTCTCTGGGGCTTACTCGCATGAAAGTGGGTGATGTGGAGGCACTGAGCTGGCGCTGCCTCCCATGGTGACTCCCCATGTGGGTGATCCTGCATGCAGCAGGGATCAGGGACACCTCCTGGAGCCCCGAGCTGGCCTGCAGCCGCATGCAGGAAGCTGCAGCAGTCCTGCAGCTCGAGCCACATGTGGCCAGGCGCCTGCTCCATGCCATGCAGATCCTGCTCCCACATGGAGCGCGCTGGGAGCCCTGGGCTTGCCTGCCAGCCGCATGCAGGGAGCTGCAACAGTCCTGCAGCTGCACAGTCAGGCATCTGCGCCTTCGGGAGGGCTCCTTCGATGCAGAGCCTGCTCCCACGTGGAGCGCACTGTGACCTGCTACTTGGGCAGGCGGGAGCCCTGCGATCACAGCGCCCCCCTCCAGCAACCCTTGTGGGCACCCTCCCAGGAAGCAGCAGCAGGAGCGCCATGTGCGCTGGAGACCTGGGCAAGGCCAGCAGGGAGTCCTGGCTCTGAGCTAGAAGGCGGCAGCCTGTCCCCTCCGCCCACCAGGCCAGGGACTGAGAGCACACTCCAAGCATATCTGCTTGGAGCAACTCCCCCTGCCATCCACGGGGCTTACTCCCAGGAAAGTGGGAAACTCCCCGGGGCTTACTCGCAAGAAAGCAAGTCCCCCTGCACTCCCGGGGCTTACTCCCAGGAAAGTGTGCCTGGACTGCACCTGATCCTTCCTTGGGCAGAGCCTGTCCAAACCCCCATCCACACTTTACAGATCAAACATGAGATCCATCGCAGGAGGCTTTCTTGGGAATTGCCACTGGTCCTAAGGTGGCTGGATGGGGTCAGGTCCACTCTATTCCCAGTGCCCACCTGCACAAGGAGGAAGAGGGCTGGGTCTCCTCCCCTTTTGTGGCTGCCAGACCCCGCCCCCTTCACCTCCCCCTTAGGGGAGGGACTGGACTCTCTTGTCCTGGCCAGGGCCAAACAAACTCCGACCACCTCTTTAATGGGGTGCTCGGGATACTCTTGAATTGCAATCAGAGAGTATTATTTCATGATGTTTATGTCTTTATTTCTCTAAGTATTTGCTAAAATTTCTATTTCAAATTTCTGATGCATTTAAAAATATTTTTAAACCCTTTTCCAAGGAGGTGGTGGAGTGGGGGGAAAGAGAAATTTACAGAAGAGATGAACAATATAGATTGGGGTTTGCTGAGCCTGATTCCTCTGTTATAGAGTGATCTTCCAGCACCTCCATATTAGTTTCTAGATCTGCAGCTGAATGGGGAAAAACCTTAGTACTTTAGATCTGCTGCCACCATGCCAGACTACAGAGGCAGGCATAGGACGGTCTGTCTGGGAAAACTCCCCTGGAAACTCTTCAATTGTCAAGCTTCAGAACATCCATTTTGTTCCTAAACGTAACAATTCAGTAGATCACATTTTCCAAATGGTGTTGATGTTGCTATGGTGCTATTTTACTGCCCTAGAATGAATATTGAAGCTTAATTGTCTCGTTCAACTGTGGGTGGAAACAATAGCTATGGAGCTTTACAACACCTCTGTCTTGATTTTAGGGTGGTCATGGAAGGAATGCTGGAATACAGGATGTGAGTATGGTTACATGATGATTATGTCATTTCTTTAAGTATTTGTTAAAATTTCTATTTCAGCTTTCTGGAGATTTGTAGAAATATTTTAAAAAACCTTTCCCAAGAAGCCACAGAGATGGTGGAGTGGGGGTGGGGGAGGAGGAATACACAGAAGAGATGAACAGTGTACATCAGTGCTTGCTGAGTCTCAGTGATCTTCCACAACCTCCACTTTTTGCAGCAGTCTGTATTGCTAGGTCATGTTAACATTTTAGCATTTCATGAATGTCTCCTTAAAGTTTAAATGTCTGTTTCAAAGTTGAGTGGAAATCTGAGCCCATGGAGCCTTAGACTACCCATGTCTTTATTTTAGGCAGACTTGATCCTAGGCCACATGTGTGTTCTAGATACCTCCTAAACTAGAAGGGATGGATCTTACTACTTGGGCCTAAAAATTCTGTGAACTGAACTGGATGATCTAGTACTGAGCCCTAGTAGTTCTGTTCTGTAGGTGTGTTTCGCTTTCCCACATTTGAATTGTAACAATACATGTTGGGGCTTTGGAGAAGACTTAGGCTGCATTCTCACTACACCTTTAATCCACTTTCAATGCATTTCTATTCCCCCAATGCATTCTTGGGGACAGTAGTTTGTTAAGGAATCTGAGAGCTGTTTGAGCTACCCTTAACAAACTGATTTGAATGGCTAATCAAATGCTGATACATTAAGTATGGACCAAATGGGTTCATCAGAAGGACTTGGGCCAGACTCACCATTAAGACAGACTGAAAGTTAATGGATACTATAGTAAAATAATCAAATAGGAGAAATCAAATAGCATGAAGGAATAATTACGTTCTCCTCCTCCTGTTTGAAACTCTAGGATGCGGTAGGCAGTTTGACTATAAGTATTGCAAGCTTAATTCTATTAGTTGAGTAACCTGAATTGCCCATTACAGTAGGATGTAGGCTTTTTGTGTCTGATATTTTGTATCTCTAGAAGTGTTCCTCTGTCCTAGAAGACCTATGAAGTAATACTAGGGTTCCACTGAAATTAATGGAGCTTCATTGCAGAGGGAGCAGAGAATTGGCCACATTTCGTAGGCTTTACAATGTTCACCTCTTCATTGACAGAACGACAGTGTTTCATTCTTGGGGACAGTGAAGAATGTGCCAGGAGTTTTTGTGTCAGCCTCACTTTCTAAAGCCAATGCCTCAATTTGTAGTATCGGTACAACTTTGAGAAGAACTAGGTTTAGAATCAGGAATTCAATCTCTGTACACAAGGGTGAAGGAATCAAGGTTTTCAAGAGGAATAACATGAAGGAATAAGTTATTTAAAAGTTTGAGATGCTGTGAAGGGCTTCACTGTGCTTATTGCTGTAAATCCTGTGGGTACCGAGTAAATGATCCACACAGGTTTTTTTTTTCGTTTTTTTTTTATAGTAGGCACAGCCCTTTCTTGTCAGATAGGGCTGAAACAGGGGGCAGAGCAAACAGAGGAACAGTCAAAAACCTGGAAAGAAGATACCCTCTCCTCTTCAGTAAATGTGTGTTTTGTCAAGGGAGCCTAGGGGTGTGTGAATGATATCCCACACTCTCCCATCTTCCTGAATCACAAGGACTTTTAGTTCTGTATTTCAGAGTCCTGGCTGAATGTCAAAGAAAGGGACATCGTGTAGAAGGCTGGCTGACCCAGTGAAGTTATAAATTTTGCATGGCAGTCTTTGGTTAATGCTGAGGATGGTGATAGTTTTGAAATCTGAAATATTTTTGTGTACTGGTGTAGATCACTAACGATGATGTTTTTTCTTAATTCAAGAACTTATTACACATGATGCGTAACCTGTCAATGTGTAGTTTAAGTCTACTCTTGTGTTGCACTCAAATAGATTTGCAAGTAGTATTCCCAATAGGAACCAACAGAGTATTTTACTCTCATATCTCAGCAGTGGTTTCCCGTTGAACATTTAATGAGGGTATTTAACCCTAAAATTGCCATTGTCGCAAATCCTGAGGCCCAGAATATTCCGGGGATGGGAACATGACTTGAGTGACTCGTCCATAAGTCACAGTCAAGTCACTCCCATTAAAGGATTGGAGACAACTCTTGACTCACAGCTAGTGACTAGGAACTTGACATGGGTCTTGGGGCCTTTTTGGCTTTGAGTCCCTATCGAGTGCCTGTCGTTACAGCATATATGTGTTCTTTAGTAGTAATTTTTTGCATGAAAACTGGAAGTAACTGCTGATTGGAGATAAGCGCTGTTTACACAGCTACAGAGGACATCAGTGGGGCTGCGAGCCTCCAGGAGCCTGCAAGAGGCCAACTCTGTCCCTCAAGTACAAAACAAGCCCCTTGGTAACGATCGCTGCAGCACCTTGCTACCCCTCCACGCCCCCCTCCCCAACCACGCAAACACTCACCTAGTTCCCAACTCCCCTGCAGGGGTTTGGAAAGCACTGATCTAGGAAACCTTTTGGCTGACATCAACATAGGGCATCATACTGTAGCACAGGGCACTGAGAGTGGGGTCATTGCTTTATCTGGTCAAAACACTGTTTTTTCTCTGCTGCACATGGTAGGTGCAGGGAGTGGCTCATTGTTTGTGCAGTTGGGGTTAAGAGGGATTTGTTTATCAGGGTAGGCAGATAGGGGTCACTAAGGGTTGTTGCACTGCTAAACTTGAACAACAGCACAGCTTTTTTTTACATAAGTGGTGGCTGAAGTGAAGGACTTCAACACATAGCTGACTGGAGTGCAGTTGGGATGGGAACATCAGGCAGTGTTAAATGACAACTCTGACACACACACACATGCATACACACACACACACACACACACACACACACACACACACACACACACACACACACACACACTACCATCTCCCTTTCTTCTGTGAAATTTGGCTAAGAGACTTGAGAGTTGCAATTTGAGAGACTTGGATTCCAGTCACGAAGGCTCAGACTTGAGACTTCACTTGAGAATTGGGTTTAGTAAGTGCATCCCTTGTATATTCACCCTACATTTCTGGGCACTGTTTGGGTGGTCTGACACTTCTGCCATGACTTCCTCTGGCTAAGGGTCATTATAGGAAGTTTCCAGCATTGTTGGGGCATTTCCTTATTGAACAGAAGAAGTTCATGGATAGTACTTGGGTTAAACGCTTTGACAAAAGTCCAAGAATAACATGCAAAAAAAATCAGGTTTTGTAGGAAAAATAAAGTATTATGAATAATTATGTGTTTCTCTTTCATTTTAGGAGCTTTTACAGCCAATTAGAGTAAGTACTGCAGATTTCTTTCTATAGGGCAGTGGTTTTCAAACTCTCTTGGAGAGTTTGAGCCACTGTAAGTATTTGCAGGGGCGGGAAGAGGCTGCGGGGGCGGGGGGAAGGCCGAGGCGCGATCCCCAGGATTGCACTGCTCAGGGGGGCTGCAGGGGCTTGAGTGCACTCGGGACCCTGCAGAAGGTCACGCCGGGCTCCCCGCACACCCGGGAGGCTGCAGGAGGCTTGGTTAAATGCACTCAGCCCCCCTGAGCGGCGTAATTCTGGGGATCGCGCCGCTGCCTCCTCCCTGCCTCCAGGCTGCCCCGCCCTTTAAGGAGGCAGAGGCCAGGGCCCACAGGCTGGAGCGTCATGACGCCCCAGTTTGAAAAGCCCTGCTATAGGGTGATTGAACCACATTGCCTTCTGTAATGGGGGACACTTAGGGCCAAATCCTATCCAACTTTCCAGTGCTGGTACAGCCATGCCAACAAGACATGCACTGCATCCTGCAGTAGGGGAACAGTCATGGAGGCCCCCTCCAGGTAAGGGAACATAGATTCCCTTTCCTCAGGGCTTCACTGCGGTTGCACTGGCACTGGAAAGTTGGATAGGATTGGGCCCTCACTCTGCTACATATTTTGTCTTTCATTTCTAAAATAGCCCCTCTGTCCAACCAGATCCACAGAACAATCCTTAAGTCTCTATAGAAGTCAAGGGAGCTTCACTTCTTGAGCGAGGAGGAAACTGGCCTCACCTAGTTGACCTGATTATGTCCCCCTATTCATAGATAGAACTACAATCAACGCTTCCTTTTCATTCTGGAGGAAGATATATAAAGCACTAGCTGGAAGTATGTCTGGGGCACCTGAGAGTTATACTGCTGTAGAGCTAGAATCTTAATCTGTAATGTAGGCATCCCTTGATAGTCACAGATTCAGGTATTCAATTTTTATATAGAGTAGTGAAATAATCAAGATTTTTCAGACGGATTGAACACCTTGAATATCATTTCTTTTCTTTTACATTTAGGGTATCTTGACAGATCCATCAACTGTGAGTATTTCTGCAGGTCCTCTGTGTACTGAGGAAATGGTCCTCACGGTTGTGTACAATGTATGGGCAGCCCAATTCTAAGCTTCCCAGCATCTGGAGGAACAGCGGTGCCTGAATGATAATCTAAATTTTCTGGTCTTTCTGAATTATAAGGACATTAAGGACTAACATTTTAGTTCTATAGTTTAGGGAACCGAAGGCCCAACCTATCCAACTTCCCAGCGCTGATGCAGCTGTGCCAATGGGGTGTGCGCTGCATCCTACAGTGGCGATGCAGTCATGGAGGCCTCCTTAAGGTAAGGAAACAACAGTTCCCTTGCCTCCAGACTGCATTGCAGCTGCATCGAGGTTGGATAGGACTGGGCTCCCAGACTGCTCTCTGTGATGGGAACCGTGGAGAATTAACCCTATGATGTAGTCCAGGGAGAAACTGGTGCTCAGTGAAGGATCTTGTAAACATAGGGAAAGAGACTCATTCAGTGGATGGTCCATAGCTGAGGGGCAATGAGTACATGATTTGTATATGCCAAAGGGTCTAGATTAAAGTGAGAGGATCTCTGCTTCACCAAAATGATGTTAGGGAACAGAACTCTCTCTCAAATCTTGGAAAGCTGTTTTCGTCAGAGCCAAGAGATGTGGGAAGCAGTAAAGGTAATGGCAATGCTTTGCAAGGGATTCCTCTGTGGAGAAAATGATTCTGACTTCCCGGCTTGTGTATTTTCATGCTCTTTGATTCTCTGCAAAGTTCTGACAACATGTGAAGTATAAATGGGATCCAAAAGTAAGTGTGCACTTCTGCTTTTTCAGACTCAGCAAGAAAAGCAAGTGAGTATTGCTAACAAACTTGAATAGACAATCTTTGTGTTATATTCAGAATCTTTTGGTTTATATTTTCTGATGTTTCCTTGTGTTTTTTTAGTCAGTGCAAGAGGAATAAGTGGAGTCAATAAATGGAGAAATAGGTCTGAGTTTTATGCCCTTGCACGCTTTCTGTGAAAAGTAAAAGTTATGTACCAGAAATGCAAAAACAAATACATTTGCCCACACATTTCCCCCTCCCCCAAGTTTGTGGAATGAAAATAGGGCCAAAATTATTTAACTATCCAATATCCATGAAGGAATCAAATATCCTAGGTCCTAATGCCTGTCACTCCAGATCCCCTTTAGTTTATTCTCCTGTGTTTGGAGGAGAATATTATTCCCTGGCTTCAGCCATCCCACCCTGACTCCCAGCTGGAGGTTGTCTGTTGACAGGTCCAGGCTTTCAATGTGATACTTCTGGAAGTGTCTTCAGCCTGCTGAAGGTCAGTAGAAGAAGTGTGGAGAGCCAGTTCGAAAGTCATGCTTCCTAATGCTGCTATGTTAAGTTTTGTCAAAATGGATTTATCAGAAGTACTTTGGCTAAACTCACTTGTAGAACAGACTGAATGTCCATGAATACCATAGTGAAATTAGGAAGGTTTTCAGGAGAAATTGCATCACTTGAAGGAATAATAACATCTCTCTTTTTAATTTAGGCTAATCTAGCACAATTTGCGGTAAGTACTGCATACATCCTTTTTAAAACTGGAAATTATTATTATTCAGAATATTTATATACTGCTTTTCAGCAACAAAACTTCACAGAGTTTACAGAGAAAACCAAGTAAACTGTAAATCTGTAAACTACGGCCTAACTGCAGGGAAGGATGGTTGTTCTGTGGATAGATCATAGCTGAGGGGTAGAAAGCAGATGTTTTGCTTGCAGAAGGGTCTAGATGGGATCTCTGTTTTGTTTTTTTTAATGATGTTAGGGAGCAGGACTCTCCTGTGAATCTCGGAGAGCTTCTTGCTGTTAATGGGCTAGAAGTTGAAGGCAATGTCAGTGTTTGGAGGATGGTTCTCGGTGGAGAAATGGATCCAATTCCCTTGCCTGTATTTTGCAATACTGATGCACAGCCCAATCCTATACTCAGTGGTGCTGCTGGGTGCAGTGTGCCAAAATGGCTACCGCTGTATCTAGCAGCAATGCTAGGGCCACCAGAGGTCTCGTTGGTAAACACCTAGGTCCTTCAATGGGACTTCTTAAGGCTGTGCCGGCTATTTTACTGGTGCAGGCTTGGGAAATTCTGTGTTCGGCTTTGCAACCTGACATGAAGAATAGGATACGGGGGAGCAGGATTCTGTCAGTCCCACCCCCTCCCAGGCTGGTCACTCCCCCACCCTGTCCTCCTCCCACCCTTCCCTCTGCCCAAAATATCTCCCCCAGGCCACAGGGCCCTTACTGCCACCTGGAGCACTTATTGGGCTCTGGGCAGCATCCATCTGCTACAGGGCCCAGTGCCAACGGGCTGGTGGAGCGCCGGCAGTCTCTCCTCTCTGGGTGTCATGGACGTTTGTTTGTGAACCAGAGCCAGCCCTGGAGCTCAGTGCCAGTGCTCAGCCTGCATGGGATTGGGCCCTCAGTCTCTGCAGAGTTCTGTGAATGTGCAAAGTAAATGTAAGAGCCAAAAAATAACTGTGCGTTTTTACATTTCAGGCTGACAACAATATGGACAACAACGTGAGTATTGCTAACAATCTTATATGGGCTGTTCTTGGTTTATACATACAATATTTTTTTTTTGAGGGAGAGCTTTGTTGGTACCTTATTCGCTTCTGTGGTGTTGTATGACCACCTTCTGAAAACTTGTTTCTTCAAAGAGATCTTCATTTTTTGCCCATTATATGTAAAAGAAAATTCTAGAAACTTTTGGAATTGTCATACGTTTCCAGAAAGTATCTGAAATTCAAATAAAGTATACTCTGATATCTGATTCAAATAAAGTATACTCCCCCCCCAAAAAAAAAAAAAAATCCTTGCTCCTTGTTTGGGTGCTCCAGTATTTTGGGGAGTGGCTTCCTCCAGTAGGCAGTCGCTATAGAACAGTGGTTCTCAAACATTGGGTCGGAACCCACTTGGTGAGTCATGATCCAGTTTCTGGTGGGTCGCAAGAAGCTGGTGGCAGCCATCTTTGGAGATGGCAAAAGACCTAGGCGGCGCCATTTTGGAAGTGGGCAAAGCCTGGGCATCGCCATTTTAAACTTCCCGGCACTGAGACGTAACTAAGAGCGGCTTGCACATGTGCAAAGAAAGCATTGTGCTGCTTTTCCCCAGAAATGTGCTGCTGCCTTCCAGCTGGACCCCCCTCTGCACTTGGAGGCTTCCCTCAGGGGGGCCAATTGCAGAGTGCAGGCTTGGATTGCAGGCAGAGAAGGACCAGGAGAGATGTGGATGAGCCAGCCAGGCTTCTCCCCACCAGTCATTGTCAGCTTGGCTGCCTTGATGGGATGGGCTGCTTCAGGGTTGCAAGACAGAGCAGCTCCCCTCCCTGCAGCTGGACTGGGCTGGAGAATGTAGGTGGAGACCTGAACACAGGGCTTGGGTGAGTAGAGGCAGACCCGCATGATCTCCCCTCTTAGATTATTATCTCAGGAATCTAACCAGGGAACCCTGGTTGCCAAGAGAGCAGCCAGGAGGGGGGGAGGAGGGAGGGCAAGCCTGGCATGTGGGGGGGGAGAAGCACCCAGGGAGAGTGCTGCTCCCCCAGCCACTTCTCTGATGTGCACCCTTCCCCTCTTCTTACTTCTCTCTTAGGCTGCAATTCTGTCTACTCTTACCTGGGAGTAAGCCCCATTGCCATTAATGGGAGTCAATTCTGAGTAGGCGTGCTTGGGCTTGGGGGTGATGAGGGGAAGCGTCCCTGCTTATCTTCCTTCTGAGGGGATACTACTGTTTTTATGTCCTTTATTTACAAAAAGCTCAAGCTTCTTGTATTGAGGTGCACGAGTAGGGTGCGCTTGTTTCTGGCTAGTGCTGAGCACAGTATCAATAGCCACATCAATGTTTGTTAGTTTCAAGTGCAATACAAGAAGTAGCTTGAGATTTTGTAAATAAAGGCAGAAATAAAAACAGTAGTAAATAAATACACAAATATTTTGTTCCAGATGTTTTGTTTTTTGCTTGATAGCAATGGTAGCAAGGGCAGGGAGAATTGGAAGAAGCTTCTGAGCTGGAATACTGTCTCTTGTCATTTACAGTTTGAGTTCTAGGCAAGAACTTCCTGCTTGATGACATCACTTCCAGCTCTGACATCACAGTGATGTCACTTCCTGTTTGATGATGTCACTTCTGGCTATGACATCACTTCCAGGTTGCTGACATCACTTCCGGTGGGCCCCAGACAGATTGTCATTCTCAGAAGTGGGTCCCGGGCTAAAAAGGGTGAGAACCACTGCTATAGAAAATTTCCAGTGTCCTTGCGGTAATGTCTAATACAGAAGTCAGCAGCTTTCAACAAAATGGGTCCATCGGAATTACTTGTAGAACAGACTGAAACGTGGATACTATGGGTGAAATAATCAAGGTTTTCAGGAGAAATAGAAAAGCATGATGGAATAATTGTGTGTCTTTTTAAAAAAATTTAGACACTTGGGAACTTACTGCGGGTAAGTATGAAAATTTTCTTCGTATTTTACTACAGTTGCCTCTGCCTCCCCCTTATTCTACCCCACCCTGCAAATATTGCAATGGGACATCTTATACAAACTGACCAGGAATTACTTGAGGGTCTTTCAGTTTCTTTCAGTGTTTATTAGGAATAACAAACACATTCCAGCTTTCAGTTGGAAGGATGAATGGTCCACTTTGTCCTTTTCAGTGGGATAAAGGCTTTTCCTGCTGGATATTTTGTCTCTCAGTTTCTAGAAAGGTTCTTCTGTTCAACGAGATGTACAAAGCCAGCAGTTCTCAAATTCTTCAAAAATTTGAGGACCAATAAATGTGTGAGTGGGGAAGGGGCAAGCAGTGATGCAATTGGGATCGCGTTGCTGCCAGGGTGAAAAAAGTTTTTTTTCACACTTACCTAAAACCAGTGCTGGCCTCTGGGAGGTGTGGGGAGCTCCTCAAGCCACCACAAAGCAAAAAATAGCAATCAAACTTATATCTGGTTTGCAATTACAAAACCATTAGTAGGTTCATATGACTATTTTGAGCTTGTGGAGTTTTGGGGAGCCCTGCAGAGGAGGCTGGTGTTGGCTTTAGGTAGGTGTGAGAAACCCCCTTTAGCCCCGGCACAATCCTGGTGATAGCTTCAGTGCCATCCCCCTGCCCCACCCTTAAGGGGGCAAAGATAGGGCTTCTCTGGCTGGTGGGTCACAACCCACCAGTTTGAGAACCCCTGACCTAAGCACTACTAGGGCTCTATGGAAGACAGGGAGACTTCATTTCAGAGTGAGCAGAAAACTAGCATAACCTAGTTGCCTTGAGTATGTTTGTCTCTTCACCAGTAGGCTCTGTCCTGTCACTGCTGAGAATGTCAGAGAAAGAGTATGGAGAAGAGTATGTCTGGAAAACCCTAAGTGTTAGACTGCTCTAAAATAAATATTTCAATAGGTAGCGTGCCCCTGGACAATAACTGGGTTGGGCATTCAGTCTCTGTATACAGTAGTAAAATAACCAAACGTTTTAGAAGATATCCCAAACCATTACAGAATAACTTACTTACTTACTTACTTACTTACTTACTTACTTACTTACTTACTTACTTACTTTCTTTCTTTCTTTCTTTCTTTCTTTCTTTCTTTCTTTCTTTCACATCTAGAATGTTCTATCAGACTTGGGGGTGAGTATTTCTGCAACTTCTCTGTGTACTGGATAAATAACCCACATGATTCTTGACATTGGAGGTTGTCTTTCTTGCCAGATGAAACGTGGGGAGTGAAATGTGGGGCTGAGCAAAGCAGTGGAGCAGTCAAGGGCCAGAAAAGATCACCTCTCCTCCCTTGTAAATGTGGTCACAGGAAGATGCCTTCTAGTGAGACAGACGTTTGCTCCACCTAGTCAGTACTGTCAACATAAACCAAGGGTGTCTAAACTTTTTGGTAGGAGGGCCACATCATCTCTCTGACAGTGTGTTAGGGGCTGGGAAAATAGAATTAATTTACATTTAAAATTTGAATATATTTACATAAATGAATATATGAGAGATGGAACTCATATGAATGAATGAATGAAGGTCTTGTGATAGCTCAAGGCCTGTAAAAGGACTTGTGTAAAGCAAGGCCAGCCTTTCCTTTGCTGCCGCTGCAGACATGACATGAAACAGACAATTCGCGGATGGAGCCCTCGGCCCACAGCTTGCATGAGAGGTTGAGCAGTTGGCCCTCACGCTGAGTGCAGTCATATCGTACCAGCACAAACTCCAGCAAGTCTCCAGTAGGCCAGAGGTTCATTGGAGAACTGGGGGCTCCCTGAGGGCCGCAGATGGCCCCTGGGCCAGGGTTTGGGCATCCCTGACATAGACCTTTAGGATTTCAGGCAGAGATTATATTCTTGTCTATAGCCAAAAACGGCAGAGATTGACTTCTCTTTTGGACCGTTTGTGGGCAAAGCATGTGCTCTGCTGCTGAACCATGGTCCTTCCCCAACATGGAAGCTCAGTATTTGCTCATTATTTCTAGGGGCTGTCTGAATGATAACCCTGTTGTTCCCACCATTCTGAATGAAAAGGGCTTTATGACAACAAGGTTCCATTACATGATAGCAAGCAAGGTTCCATTTGGTATGTTAGGGTATGGGCCTGCAGATGGAACACTTGACAATTAAGCCTCTGATCAAGGCCAGAATGAAAACTAAGGAACAGAATATAAAAACAGGATCGAAACAGAGAGGAAGGGACTCATTCTTCCGCTCGATCATAGCTGAGGGGTAGAAAGCAATCTGCTGCTCCAATTTATGGGAGGAGGAAGAAAGTTTACACAGCTACAGAGGACATCAGTGGGGCTGCGAGCCTCCAGCAGCCTGCAAGAGGCGAACTCTGTCCCTCAAGTACAAAACAAGCCCCTTGGTAATGATCGCAGCAGCACCTTGCTACCCCTCCATGCCCCCCTCCCCAACCACGCAAACACTCACCTAGTTCCCAACTCCCCTGTAGGGGTTTGGAAACCACTGATCTAGGAAATTTTTTGGCTGACCTCAGCATAGGGCATCATACTGTAGCATAGGTCACTGGAGAGTGGGGTCCTTGCTTTATCTGGTCAAAACACTGTTTTTTCTCTGCTGCACATGGTAGGTGCAGGGAGTGGCCCATTGTTTGTGCAGTTGGGGTTAAGAGGGATTTGTTTATCAGGGTAGGCAGATGGGGATCACTAAGGATTGTTGTATTGCTATGTATTGCTTATGTATTTTTTACATAAGTGGTGGTTGAAGTGAAGGACTTCAACACATAGCTGACTGGAGTGCAGTTGGGATGGGAACATCAGGCAGTGTTAAATGACAACTCTGACACACACACACATGCATACACACACACACACACACACACACACACACACACACACACACACACTACCATCTCCCTTTCTTCTGTGAAATTTGGCTAAGAGACTTGAGAGTTGCAATTCGAGAGACTTGGATTCCAGTCACGAAGGCTCAGACTTGAGACTTCAATTGAGACTTGGGTTTAGTGAGTGCATCCCTTGTATATTCACCCTACATTTCTGGGCACTGTTTGGGTGGTCTGACACTTCTGCCATGACTTCCTCTGGCTAAGGGTCATTATAGGAAGTTTCCAGCATTGTTGAGGCATTTCCTTATTGAACAGAAGAAGTTCATGGATAGTACTTGGGTTAAACGCTTTGACAAAAGTCCAAGAATAACATGCAAAAAAAATCAGGGTTTGTAGGAAAAATAAAGTATTATGAATAATTATGTGTTTCTCTTTCATTTTAGGAGCTTATAGAGCCAATTACAGTAAGTACTGCAGATTTCTTTCTATAGGGCAGTGGTTTTCAAACTCTCATGGAGAGTCTGAGCCGCTCTAAGTGCTTGCGGGGGCAGGAAGAGGCAGCGGGGGTGGGGGGAAGGCAGAGGTGCGATCCCCATGATTGCACCGCTCAGGGGCGCTGCAGGGGCTGGTGTTGGCTTTAGGTAGGTGTGAGAAACCCCCTTTAGCCCGGCACAATCCTGGTGATAGCTTCAGTGCCATCCCCCTGCCCCACCCTTAAGGGGGCAAAGATAGGGCTTCTCTGGCTGGTGGGTCACAACCCACCAGTTTGAGAACCCCTGACCTAAGCACTACTAGGGCTCTATGGAAGACAGGGAGACTTCATTTCAGAGTGAGCAGAAAACTAGCATAACCTAGTTGCCTTGAGTATGTTTGTCTCTTCACCAGTAGGCTCTGTCCTGTCACTGCTGAGAATGTCAGAGAAAAGAGTATGTCTGGAAAACCCTAAGTGTTAGACTGCTCCAAAATCAATATTGCAATAGGTAGCGTGCCCCTGGACAATATCTGGGTTGGGCATTCAGTCTCTGTATACAGTAGTGAAATAAGCAAACGTTTTAGAAGATATCCCAAACCATTATGGAATAACTTTCTTTCTTTCTTTCTTTCTTTCTTTCTTTCTTTCTTTCTTTCTTTCTTTCTTTCTTTCTTTCTTTCTTTCACATCTAGAATGTTGTATCAGACTTGAGGGTGAGTATTTCTGCAACTTCTCCGTGTACTGAGTAAATAACCCACATGATTCTTGACATTGGAGGTTGTCTTTCTTGCCAGATGAAACGTGGGGAGTGAAATGTGGGGCTGAGCAAAGCAGAGGAGCAGTCAAGGGCCAGAAAAGATCACCTCTCCTCCCTTGTAAATGTGGTCACAGGAAGATGCCTTCTAGTGAGACAGACGTTTGCTCCCCCTAGTCAGTACTGTCAACGTAAACCAAGGGTGTCTAAACTTTTTTGGTAGGAGGCCCACATCATCTCTCTGACAGTGTGTTAGGGGCTGGGAAAATAGAATTAATTTACATTTAAAATTTGAATAAATTTACATAAATGAATATATGAGAGATGGAACTCATATGAATGAATGAAGGTCTCATGATAGCTCAAGGCCTGTAAAAGGACTTGTGTAAAGCAAGGCCAGCCTTTCCTTTGCTGCCGCTGCAGACATGACATGAAACAGACAATTCGCGGATGGAGCCCTCTGCCCACAGCTTGCATGAGAGGTTGAGCAGTTGGCCCTCACACTGAGTGCAGTCACATTGTACCAGCACAAACTCCAGCAAGTCTCCAGTAGGCCAGAGGTTCATTGGAGAACTGGGGGCTCCCTGAGGGCCGCAGATGGCCCCTGGGCCAGGGTTTGGGCATCCCTGACATAGACCTTTAGGATTTCAGGCAGAGATTATATTCTTGTCTATAGCCAAAAACGGCAGAGATTGACTTCTCTTTTGGACCGTTTGTGGGCAAAGCATGTGCTCTGCCGCTGAACCATGGTCCTTCCCCAACATGGACGCTCAGTATTTGCTCATTATTTCTAGGGGCTGTCTGAATGATAACCCTGTTGTTCCCACCATTCTGAATGAAAAGGGCTTTATGACAACAAGGTTCCATTACATGATAGCAAGCAAGGTTCCATTTGGTATGTTAGGGTATGGGCCTGCAGATGGAACACTTGACAATTAAGCCTCTGATCAAGGCCAGAATGAAAACTAAGGAACAGGATATAAAAACAGGATCGAAACAGAGAGGAAGGGACTCATTCTTCTGCTCGATCATAGCTGAGGGGTAGAAAGCAATCTGCTGCTCCAATTTATGGGAGGAGGAAGAAAGCTCTTCGGACATTAAGAACAATAATTGCTCAGTTCTGCCTTCTTTGTGCATTTCTGGACTGTTACGTCTGACCTGGTCTGCTGAAAGATAAACAGCCAAGGGTGCCAGTGTTGGGAAAAGCTGAGATGGATTGTGATGTTGGGAATTTCTTTATCTGTGTCATATCCTTGATGTGTACCTAGTGAACTTCAATCACGGCTTCCAAGTGGGGTGGAGACAGGCAAATATAGATGAAGTGAAATGATTCAATGTTTGCCAAATGTACAGGAAGTTCTGAAAGGCAAGAGGTGTAGAAAGCAGATAATTTGCATGCCGAAAGGTCGAGAAGCCATTCATAATATTTCTATTTCTGACTTACTGAATTTCCATTTGCCATCATGGAATTCCAAACTACAGGGATATCAGTGAAAGTCCTCCTAACAGTTTTATTATTGCTAATATTCTGTTTATTTGAGTTGTTTTATAAGCTGCATCAAGAGATAGGTGATAAATATTGTTTTTAAAAGAAAACTGTTGTTGTTGTTATATTTTTGCACAGTCAAGTGTCATCGACTGGTTTGTTTTACTAGACATCAGCTCCTTTCCAAGGACCTAGGATGTCTGACTTTTGTCCTATTTTAGTGTTATAAATATTGTCACAAAACGTAAACTGTTCCTAGCAAAGCTGCTTTTTGTAGTGCGTGGATGGCAATTTCTGTGGCCCCTATGCTGTCCAGGTGCTCTTCAAGGTGTTTTGGAATTGCACCGAGGGTGCCCACCACCACTGGGATCACTTTGGTCTTCTTCTGCCACAAACTTTCAGTTTGTATTTGTAAATCTTTGTATTTTGTTATTTTTTCCAGTTCTTTTTCTTCTACTCTACTGTCACCTGGTATTGCTATACTGATGATTTGACTTTATTTTTCTTTCTTCTCGACTACAGTTATGTGTGGTGTATTGTATGATTAACATTTACCTCTTTGTAGTTGGAAATCCCATAATATTTTTACATCTTCATTTTTAAACTTTCTCAATTTTTTGCTCTCACCAGTTTTGGTTAGATAGCTTGTATTTTTTAACAGATGTTTCATCATATCATTGTTGCTACCTTGTCATGTACACTTCCATTGGAGATAGACTCAGAGACACAGGGCCCAATCCTAAACTGTGCACGCCAGCTTAGTGCTGGCACACACTGTCGCAAACGTGCTGTGAAGCACATTTGCGAGCCCTTAGTGCCAGTGGAGTGCCAGAGCTAGCCCAGGGATTTGCAGGGACTGTGAAATAACTATTTCTTGCTTCCTGTTTTCTCTTTTAGCTTTCCGATGAATTAATTCCAGTGAGTATTGCACTTTTAAAAAATATTGACAATTTGGGATATACATAATGTGAAGCATCTGAGTTATCAGTGATGCAGTATGGAATATGTTCCATGAATGTCATTTCCTGTAATATTTTCTTGTTCCTAAAACTGCATTGCTTCTTGAAAACGGGTGAAAAACAGCCCATTCTGAAAGGACAGATTCAGGGTTATCTTAACAGTACAGAACAGGCAAGAATGATTTCTTGCACTCTTTTTTAGCATCTTGGTGAACTATTGAGTGTAGTCAGCTTCCAGGGATGCCATTGCCAGGAAATGGAAAGTGGGGGAAAGTGGAGATGAACAGGGATGTTGGGAATTTCTTTAGCAGGCTGATAGGTCCTGATGCATAGTGAGGCAGTGAGATTTCAACCATGGCCTCTGAGTGGGGTAGAGACAGGCTAAAGTGGAAGAAGTGAGAGAATGATTCAGCTTTGCCAAACACGTTCGGAAATGGAAGGATGGTGTTGAGGCATAGGAAGCAGATGGCCCATTCAGAGAAGCCCAGAGAGAATGAATTCATAGTCTCTCTGTTTCCATCTCTTTGAATTTCCATTTGCACATCAGGGATTTGCAAACTTCAGTGATTATTGATCACTTTTATTGATAAAAGCCCCCTCTTTATTATTGTTTTTCGTTTTTTTCTTGAGTTGTATTATAAACTGAATGAAGGAAAAACATTGAAAGCATCTGTGATTAAATTTAATGTAAGCAGCACTGAAAAAGCCTTGGAAAAACATTAGACAGGTAGACCAATCCAAACCTGCATTTGAGCTGGCGTCGCGGTCCCTGAGCCAGCTCCAAGTGTCACGATGGTGCTGTGTGGCATGTTTGTGCCGACTTGAGAGCCAGCTGGACTGTGCAGAGGCCTGCGCCAGCTTGACCAGCCCGGATCCCGACTCTGCACAGGCTGAAACAAGTAACTTTACGGCAGGGAGCAAGGGGTAGGGGAGAGGATGGCAGGAGGGTGTTTTGGGAGGGGACGTTTAGGGGCAGAAAAGAGCAGAACAGGGGGCAGGCCTGGAAAAGGGGCAAGATAGGTGTTGGCAGCGCACATATTAGCCTAACCCCCCTCTTGGTCAGTCCGGCAATACATCAGTCCTCTCAGATTAGTGCCAGCTAAATAGATGGCGGAGATCCTAGTAGCCCCATAGGGCAGGCTGGGGTATTACTTGGGGTTAGGGGAGAAATACAGATTGGGAACCACTCAGCCAGAATTCTGAAATCCGAAGTTTTCCGAAAACGAGTTTGAGTGTGGGCATTTCTAAAAACTTTTTTTTTAACTGTTTGCATGCCGGTAGGAGCCAGCCAGCACAGTGCAATGCATGCTGGGGCTATACCCAGCTGAAATACAGACACTTTGAGCATGCAGATCCCCCCTTTTTTAACTCCTCTCCCTCTAGCTGATCTCACCCACTAAAGTGATTGCTCCTGCCGGGCCTAACTCCCCCTCCTTCCGCAGAGTGGGGAGGGAGACCCAGCAGCACAGGAGGGTAGCAAAAGCAAGAGCCAGCAGATATTAACCCCTCCCTCTCTCCCAGCATCTACATCTCTAAGGCTTTGCCTTCGCTGAGCTGCTGCCTCAGCTGTTGTGGTTTGTTTTTTATTTTTTAGACTGTTTCTTTCATTAGGAAAATGTGTTGTTAAGATAACAGGTGTCGCTTAAACCATCTGTGGGAGAGTTTTGTGTGGGAGATTACACGATCAATGACCACCTCCCACTAATAATTAAACTTGATTTTTGAGATCCCCAGAAGAATCTTACCTTACCCTTACCCCTAAAAAAATTAAAAACAGCAATCAGAATACCCTGGACCTCTTTTCATCTCACTGCACACTGACAAGGCACTAAGATTGTCAAGGCACACCATCCTTTTTTGACAAATGACAAGGCACACCATGCTGTTGTTCAGGGGCTCACATCCCCCAATGGCCCTACTAATAAAAGACCCTGTCCCAAATTTTCATGGCACACCTGCAGACCATTCCTGGCACACCAATGTGGTTGAAAATGGCTGCTGTAATTAAAAGGTTTGTCACCTATTATCTAGGCCCAAAGGTGGGGAGTGTATGGCTGATATTGCAGCTAAGGTTGAACCCCACACCCTAATTACGTTATATGAAGAACTGCTAAGGCACATTAGGATGGAATTAGGATAATTCCCCCACCCTACAAATTAACAAGAAAGTGTGTAAGAATGAAAATGAAAATGGTTTGATGATGAATGTAGGGAACTGAAGGCCCTGATTCGAGACCTACACACTCAATAGATGGATCAAATCCTTCTCTTGCCAAACTTCAGTGATACCCCTAAATGCCTTCTCTCACCACTTTTATTCTTGCTAGTACTGTATTTACTTGAGAGTGCAATTCTAATCTTAAATAGCTGATGGAGATCCAAGGAGTCCTATAGGACAGGCTGGGGCGTTACCCAGTATAAGAGGAGAAAATCCCCTTACCCAAGGTAGATGTCCAGCCTCCTCCTAAACTCTGCTGGATGCAGGTTGCCAGTTGTCCTGTTTGTGAAATCATGACTTTTTCCTTTATGTTGTGGGTTCCTGCTGTTGCACCTGTTCCACCTCCTTCAGTAACTATTACATTTTTTTTAAATACAGAAAGTTTAGGATTTATATCATGTGAAAGGGGCACCCACGTTATGAGTGTGCTGTGCACATTGTCTTGTTTCTAAACTTACATTGATTCATAAGAATGAATTGTTAGATAATGGATGAAAACAACTCTAGCCTGAGAGGAAGGTTTCCTGATGGTTTAAAGATACAGAATAGGAAAGAATGATCTCCTGCATTCTTTCTTGGTGTGGTGATGAAGTATTGAATACATTGTATTGTATATTTGTTTAATTTTGTAGATAGCACTTTAGGTTAGGAAATATGAGGTGTGCATGCCAGCAGTGTGATTCACTGAATTTGAGAGTTGGATTTAAAGTGGGGAGAAGTTCTACCTCCCATCATTTTAATGTCTGATGCCCCAATCCATGCTTTCCTAGTGGCCATAAGCAGGGCCAGCCCAACACCTCCTGATGCCCCTGAGGCAGATGATCAATGCAATTTCCTTTGACTGCCTCTTCTCCTCCTACTCTCCAGCACTCTAGATCTGCAATCCCCTCCCCTCCCTATTTCCTCTCTGTGCCCCTCTGATCAATGGAAATTTAGCAGGCACAGACTCGAGGTGCCCCATTGTGCTCTAAGAGAGATAGAGGCTGCCCCATAGTCTTTTAGTAGTCTTTGTGGCTTAGCAGTGATTTTCAGGGACTGTGAAATAATGACTTCTTGCTTCTTTCTTTCTGTTTTAGATACCTCGTTTAGGAAACCTAGTGAGTATTACATTTTTAAAAAATACGGAGAGGTTGGGCTTTATATAATGTTAAGAGGTCACCTGAGTTAGCAGTGATGCAGGTTAGAAAATGTTCCACAAATGTCTTTTTTCTATGAAGATTTTCTGATTTCTAAAACTGCCCTGATTCATAGAAATGAATTGTTCTCATAATGGGCAAAAACAAGTCTAGCCTGATTGGGCAGTTTCAAGGAGGTTGTCAAGAAACAGAGTAAGAGAGAATGATCTTTTTCATTCTGTTTTAGGCTGATCTTTCTTGCACCTTTCAAGGGAGTATTTTTGTTTTATTACAAATGTAACAAATGTGACCCAAATGTCATAGAATTTAGAGCCTCCTCGTCAAGCTGGTGGCCCAAAACGGAGACTTAGAATCTGGTGGAGCAAAGTTCCACCGGTCCCACCTTCCTTCTGCTCTGCTCCTTCCCCCAAGAATGCCTCCTCCCTGCCCTCTCTCCGCCTCCCCTTACTCCCCCACCTACGTCTCTGCTGCCCGGCAGTCCACGCAATTGCCAAGCAGTGGAGCCCAAGTGCTCCACCAGCACTAGCCCAGCACTCCTTATGGCATGTTTACACACTAAGCCAATGTGCACCCTTTAGGATTGGGTCCTGAGTCGTTTTGAATCATGAGTTGCTGGTCCTTGAGCAAAAATGCACGGAAAAAGGGAAGTTGGTAGTGGAGTGTTTAAGTAATCAAGCACACACTAAAGTGATAGGGACTCAAGTCATTTTGAGTTCAGCTGAGTCGGGTTCAGTGATGTCCATCACTTGAATCAACTTGGTTGTCAAAAACAGCTGCTTAGCATAACTCGAGTCTAGTCAACTTGAGTCAAGCCAACCCAAGCTGAGTGCCCTTTCCTGCTACCTAGAGGAGCTCCCTGGGTAAAATCCTAGAAAAATGCTGAACTTCAGGTGTTCCCATCAAAATCACTCTTACAGTAGTGTCTGCAGAATCAGGGGACATGACAATTCTATTGGACATCCACGTTTCCTACCCTTTACATTTTAATGGTGATTCAGGCCCAAATGACCACTGTAAACTTTTGTAAAGTAAAAAAAGATAAGTAACTGGGTTACTTCATTTCAGGCTGGAGGTGTTGCTAACATGCCCATGAGTATTAATAAGTTTGTACTGATGGTTGTTTTGTTCGTTTTGAGGAAACCGACACTGTTAGGAATTGGTTTGGCTGGATGATTCCCCAGTGAGATCCACGATTCTGTGGGATCTCTGCTTGTGACATTTAGGGCGCAATCCTAACCCCTTATGTCAGTGCTTTCCAGCACTGGCATAGCAGTGCCAATGGGACATGTGCTGCATCCTGCAGTTGGGTGTCACTCATGGAGGCCTATTCAAAGTAAGGGAATGTTTGTTCCCTGACCTCAGAGCTGCATTGCCCTTATGTCAGTGCTGGAAAGCACTGATATAAGGGGTTAGGATTGAACCCTGTGGCAACCACTGTAAATAAATATTGAATTATCAGGTGGATTGCTGTAATTCTGCTAGTGGCTTAGCCTGAACTTGCAAGCCTAAGCATCCCACATACGTTCCGTAAAGAATAAAAACGTGTGTGTATCAAAAAAGCATTTTTCAAAAACTTTCCTTCTTGTCAGCAACTCTGAAGCTGCAATCCTGTATACAGTTACCTGGGAGTATGTCTCATTGCGCTGAATGGAATTTACTTCTGAGTAGACTCTTAGGTTTGTACTCTGAGCACAAACACTCATAACAGCCCAGCAAAATCACTGGTGCACACTGAGCAGCCCATGTAAGGCTGATCGGGCCGGGGTGGAGGTTATGATATGGCCTGAGCTGTAGTGGTGCATCTGACTTCCCTTCTTGGTATGGTCTGATTCCTGGTCCAGCCTCCTCCACACCCTTCATGTTCTCCTGCCACCTCCTGCCACAGTCATGTCAGTACTGATCCTTACCCCTGCTTAGCTGGCTTACTAGTAGTCATGAACGTGCTTTACGGCACGTCTGTGACAGCCTAACATGTAGTAAGGGTTACATTCTAAGTTGGGTTTTGGATTTTTTGCACGTCTGAATATTTTTGTATAGTAATTTCATAATTTGAAAGTAATTTCATATTTTGAGTTTTAAACGATAGGGAAAAAAGTGAATAAAACAATATCGCTGTTGAAATCACTAAATCAGTGGGAATACCCCATATCTGAGGTTACCCATATGCCAAAAACAAAACAGAAAGCTGTCATTAAACACAGGAAGGAATTCTAGCTATGCAGATAGTTTTCAATGAAGCAGGGTGGCCCATATACTCCAGAAGAGGTTTGCAGAAAGAATGGGCTGGGTTGGTAAGAACAATGGCAGTCCTGTTCCTGGTGCTGCACAGGGCCATGACCACAAGCTGCCGATACCACGAGACGGGCTACTGCCCCTGCCGCCCCCCCAACCAGTCCCACCCCAGAAGGCTTCCAGAGACTTTGTAAGGCTCTTAGATGGCAGGAAAACATCACTTCTGGTTTCACAGAGGAAGGCCTTAGAAGACCTGACAGCCGGGAATCCTCTGGGGAGAGGCCCACAGGGTGCAGCCTCAAATTGCACACTGGGCAACAGAGTCCCGCGAGGGGGCACTGAGACTGAATGATGGTGCAGAGCCAGACCACCAAGCCTAGCACCCCTGGTTATTTGTCCCCCCCTTGCCCCCCCTTAGGTGCACTACTGAGTAAGAAGCACTGAGGGGCACAATCATAAAAATAAGTGGAAGCAATTAGGGACCAAAATCCCTTGTTGGGCCTGTTTGAGCTTTGGCACAGCCTTTTATTACTGTGTAAGTGGTTCATATGGACCACAACATTCTGGTCCCCTGAATTACCAGGTGTATTGTTTTCAGAGGGGAAAAAAGGGTAAAGAGCGGAGCCCAAAGGCCACACAACCTAATGAGTAGCAGCCGCAGGCATGTTTCATTTCATTTCCCTCTCTGTTTATAGATTTAAGGATACCAGACATTGAAGACTGGAGACCACGCTGATGGAGACTGCCTGCTCTCACGCATTCTACACCGCCACCTCGAGCCAAGGAAATGAAATCAGAGAATCACAAATCCTACTAGAAGAATCTAGATAAATTCTGTCATGCAGATTGATTTTGTTGCCTTCCTGGTGGAGGGCTGTGTGCAGTAAGGACATCTCCCTTACTGTCTTGGAGGATGGCAAAAGCTTTGCAAAAATAAAATAAAACTGCAATCGCACAGAGCTGGTTTGTTTATGTGCTTTCATTAATGGTCCACACAAGAAAGTAACATTTCATTACAGCAGCTCCCACCACAAACCACACGAGACACTATTTTGTTTGGTATAAACTGGGCCACTTTGTTAATTTCACATTACCAAGCAAATTCCGCAGCAGATCCTGCACTAGGGAGCTCCTCTCCCCCTTTCGTGAGAACTCCTACCCAGCGGGAGACAGAAGCAACAGTTCACTTCCCCATAGGGCATTAGCACCCTGGTTCCGATCAGAGGTGGGCTCTCTGCGACAAACATGGATTCCTCTCCCACTCCCAGCCCCCCACTGCACCTGCCAGAAGTGGCCAACTGACTAAACCACCACAGGAAAAGTGGAGTTCTGCTTCAGGAACCTTTATTGCCATAATACAATTATCAGAGATCAACACACAAGGATAAAAATATCAATTCCAAGAATAAACCATGTTCATAACTCTCCGCCTTGCCATCAGTTTCAGGAAGCCTGCAACCCTCCCAAGAGTCTTAGCGCCTTTCACCGTGAGGATGCCCCATATCTTACCCTGATCGAACTGCCCCTCATCTAATTCAGGTAGGCGGAAAAGCCTCTCACCTATGGCCACCCCCCCTCCGGGTACATCACCTGGTGCGGTCCACACCACCCACAGACCCCTAGTGACACAACTGCCTTTTACCAGGCAACTGAATTGTGTTATGTGTGTCCCCCCCCCCAAATTGTTTCTAATGACAGAAATTGTTCTGGCACCCATCACCCCTTCTCTCACGACCCTCCAGTTCCTGAATCATTCCTTCTCCCAGTGTCCTTTAGTGTTTCTTCCCCTGAAAGCCCTGTGTGGGTTGGAACTAGCCCTGTAGCTGGTTGTCTTTATTACCCTTCCTAAATCAACTTTAAAAGAACCCTATAGTGTGTATGTTTGTCTTGACTTAGGAATTGCCTACAATCCAAACAACCTGGAAAGATGGGAACAGTAAATTAAATGCTTTGTTGGGCTTTGAATGCCCTGAGATAAAGGCTCCATGCCAGGCTAGCTTGATACCCAGTAGTAAATAAATGGACTGGTGACCAGTCGTACCACTGCTATATCCTGGTGTTATGAACAGTTAAGCATAGATGGGTGGTTTGCGGAAGCAATTGGCAAAATCTGAGTGTAGTTCTCATATATCAATTGAGAACTAACCCTTCTGGGAGGCAAAGATGTTCACTGGACACAATTACCCTGCTGGAGGCTATTCCCTCACCTTTCAGCGGTTGTGATGGATAGTCTGGGGTAGGCAGAAAAAGAAAAAAGCACCAAAGGTCAATCAAATGAAAAACAAAAAAAAATCTGACCTGGCTCCAGCTAACCTCCAGGCTATCCCCAGGGTGGGTGTGAAGGGAGAAGGGTCCGGCTGAGCTCTGAATGGTGACATTAACATGTAAGTGGACCTTGTGGTTCCCTTTAGTATCCCCCTTTTTCCATCACTGGGGGGCATTTTGTTTGGATTGTGTGGCCTTCCTCCTCGCCTGGGTGGTCCTTCTCCCTCAAGGGCTTAAGGGCCAATTCTGTCCTTTATCCAATTCTTTGGCTCATCATTGTACCCCTTTCTGTGGTGTGGACTGTGGGTTTGCTGCTGTCTCTACCCCCTTGTAGGAGTGTTAGGAACTTCTGCTGGGGTTTTAATTTTGTTGCTGTGCGAGAGAGAGAGAGAGAGAGAGAGAGAGAGAGAAGCCAACCTGACCAGAAAAACCAAAAAACAATCATAGCAATTAAAGCATAAAACAGTATTTATTGAGCAAACCAAAACAAGGAACTAGGAGAAAAGGACAGGATCTGAAAAGAAAGATACATAGCTAAATAATATAAAAAACAAAAAACAACCCTTCCTTCACAGCAACAAACCTCCTCCTCCCCAGGACCCAGTGACTCTTTTCACTCCCTGTCCAACCAACTCTCTCTGGCTGACCAACTCATTCTTCCAGCTACTCTTTGAACATTCCAGAATCCCCCCTTCACTCAACAGTGTGCCCCTCCTATGAACGGCCACACACTTGAGAAGGTCGTTCACCTCTTGACACCCAATACAAGGGTTTGCGTAAAGACCGTTAGCGCTGTGCGCGCTGTCGGCCATTGCTCCGCCCCACCTCATGCGGGCAGGCTGAGGAGGCAGGCTCCCATTGGATCGCGCAGTTTGGTGCGGTGGGGGCTGAGCTCACGTGGGCAATTCCCGCCCACAGGAGCTCCGTCCGGGGAGCAGCAGCAACCCAACCTGCCCTCCCTTTGCACAGTCTGAGATTAGCTGGTCGCTCTTGCAGGGCCAGGTAGGAATTTTTTGCTGGCACCTTGATTGGCCGTAGGTGTCAGATTTTTCGCCTAACCCAGACTGCTGTATTGGGAGGTGTGGTTCTGATAGGTTCCCTTTCCTCCGGTCACTTGGTGTGATGCGTGCGGGGCGGGGTAGGTAGGGCAACTTGGTGTCCATCCAGGGCAGCAAGGTCAAGGGGGGTGAGCCAGAACCGCCCACATGATGCCTAGCCGGCTTGAAGAGGTAGGCTGGCAAACCCCCCTGACTGGTCTGGCTACGCTTGCATGGTTTGCCCAGTGAGCCAGCTGGCCAGCTCCCCTGCCCCTTTTGGGGGTGACGTAGACAGGCTGTACCCAGTCGATTGACTGGTGACAGCCCGAGTCAGTTGGTTTGCCTTTTAGCCCCAGGGGAGGTAGACGGCTAGGTCCATTTTCCCCAATTTTAGGCCCCCGCACGCCAGGGGGCTAGCCCCCTGGCGCCATCTAGCCCTGCTGCTGTTTTGTGTTGTTGTTGTAAATAAAGTGGCCCTAGTTCAACCCAAGAAACCTCAGCCTGGCGTCTTATTTGGGGGGTCAGGGGTAATGTCTTTAAACGACAGGACAAAAGGGGACCATTTCCAACACTGTATGAGACCACATGTGAAAAGTAGTATGGCCATTGCTGTCTCAAACATTGCAAGATCTTCCTTTAACCATCCTAACCAACTCAGAGTCCAAGAAAACCATTTCTTTATGGCGTTCTTTGTTCCTTCTGACATAACACCCTCCCCATCTTAGTCCCATTCTGAGACATCTGGTTCTGCTGGGTAACCCCATGTTGTACAGTTCCTAAAGAGCTATTAGCATAAGCATAGCACCCCTGCGGCCACTGGGCGTACAGGTTCCCTTCTGGCAGTTAGAATCCTGTGGAGTGCCAATGGGCTTTGGAGGGCAATCTGTCTGAACTGTTCTTGCTCTTTAGCCTGAAGGACCATGTTGTCCATTGTATGGTTTGTTGCTAGCTCCAAGATGTCTTGGAGATGCATAACTCCATGTGATGGAGACAACTTCCAAGTTATTGAGGTTGCTGCCAATACAAACCAGCCCCAGCTGTAATTTAGGCCAAAATGCCCTTGGTGAAACCCAAACTGTAGACAACAAATGCAAAGGTAAGTCTTAAAAGCTTTACTTAAGTTCTCTTAACTCAGATAACAAACAATGCAGACAAATAACACAACTTCCCTCTCTCAGGTTAAATCCACCCTACACCCTTAGACCAGGCAGAAGTTATTTATCAGCCAAGAACAGTAACTGATGTTAAAGGCTGACTCCCTCGGTGGCACTAGGCAGCAGACGTGCGCTACATCCAGCACAAGTTTGGGTCTGTCCGAAGCTCAGCCCGAGGCAAGGGGGAACTTTTCCCCTTACCCCAGGGAGAGCCGCAACTCCTAAAGAGGTGGCGCAAATCCAAGCAGTGTGGGACTGCTCTGGTCCGCTCAGAAATGGGGCTGGGATCCAGCATAACTGCCAGATCCTGGCCCCACCTCCTGCTTCCTGTCTGCCCGCCCATGGGAACACCTGCCACCCACCCTCCCTCCCCACAACCCCCCCCAGACCACCACGTCAGCCGAGCTTGACCAGCGCGAACTCACCTCTTCCTAGGGCCCATGACAGTGTGGGGAGGCCGGCGCATGTCTATGTACTGGGCTTACCCCCCCTCAGAGTGGCACAAAAGTGCTTTACCAATGGTAGGCTGGGAGTGCGCCCTGAGTCATTGACCAGCGCGAACTCACCTCTTCCTGGGGCCCATGACAGTGTGGGGAGGCCGGCGCATGTCTATGTACTGGGCTTACCCCCCCTCAGAGTGGCACAAAAGTGCTTTACCAATGGTAGGCTGGGAGTGCGCCCTGAGTCATTGACCAGCGCGAACTCACCTCTTCCTGGGGCCCATGACAGTGTGGGGAGGCCGGCGCATGTCTATGTACTGGGCTTACCCCCCCTCAGAGTGGCACAAAAGTGCTTTACCAATGGTAGGTTGGGAGTGCGCCCTGAGTCATTTCAACAACCTGCTTGGGAAGAATTAATCCACCCAGTTAGGCTTTCTTATTGGTATCCACTTGCTCCCAGCTTTTGGCACCAATGATGACTTACCACATGACAATTTCATAACCTTTCCTTATTGACAAACGGTATTGGCTTAATTGACAGGGTAAATGTTGTATTTGTCCACCTGAAATTTCAGGACAGATGGTGGTATAAATGCAGCAGGTGGAGGGACCCATTCCTCACATCACTCCAGAAAGGCATCAAAGGAAAGCCAAGATGAACCTCCCGATTCTGCCTGCTCTTCTTCTCGTCTCTCTCCTCTGCCCAGCAGGGTGCCAGTTATTGGTAAGAATCCTCTTACTCATCAGGGAGCCATGACATACAATTCCTTAATGATTCTTGTCAGTGAACTGCGCAGATAAGTTTGCTATTTTTATGGACACAAATCTCTTCTTCAGGCAAGACCAAACATGTCATTTGACTGTGCTGCTGTTCGCTATGACTATACTTGGTTAAAACAGATAGCGGTCAGCCAGGGTGATGATGAAGCCAGGGGTTGGACTCTTTTCCTGACAATATGCACAGACTAAGTTCACAAAAGAGCATTGAATCGTGTCTCTCATGGTGAGAAGCCACAATTCCACAGAAGACTCTTGAGTATTGTTACATGATGATTTTGCCTTTATTTCTCTAAGTATTTGCTTACATTTCTATTTCAAAGTTCTGGAACTTTTAAAGATATTTTTGAAAAGTATTTGCTAACAACCTGACATTTTTCTTCAGCTTTCTTAAGCTTTGGAAACCTTTTCAAGGAGCTATCTGGTGGAATGGAGGTGGGGGGAATAAATATACCAAAGAGATGAACTATGTAAATCAGTGCTTGCTGAGACTGATTCCCCTATTATAGAGGGATCTTAAGAACATAAGAACAGCCCCACTGGATCAGGCCATAGGCCCATCCAGTCCAGCTTCCTGTATCTCACAGCGGCCCACCAAATGCCCCGGGGAGCACACCAGATAACAAGAGACCTGCAAGGCCTCCTGGGAATTGTAGTTAAGAACATAAGAACAGCCCCACTGGATCAGGCCATAGGCCCATCCATTCCAGCTTCCTGTATCTCACAGCAGCCCACCATATGCCCCGGGGAGCACACCAGATAACAAGAGACCTGCATCCCGGTGCCCTCCCTTGCATCTGGCATTTTGACATAAACCATTTCTAAAATCAGGAGGTTGTACATACATATCATGGCTTGTACCCCATAATGGATTTTTCCTCCAGAAACTTGTCCAATCCCCTTTTAAAGGCATCCAGGCCAGATGCCGTCACCACATCCTGCGGCAAGGAGTTCCACAGACCAACCACATGCTGAGTAAAGAAATATTTTCTTTTGTCTGTCCTAATCCCCCCCCCCCTTCCAACACTCAATTTTAGTGAATGTCCCCTGGTTCTGGTGTTATGTGAGAGTGTAAAGAACATCTCTCTATCCACTTTATCCTTCCCCTGCATAATTTTGTATGTCTCAATCATGTCCCCACTCAGGCTGGGGGGGGGGGGAGAAGTGATCTTTTCTAGGCTGAAGAAGTGATCTTCCAGAACCTCCACCTTTGCCAGAGGTCAATTCTGCTAGGCCATTACAGTTAATCTTTCTTGAAGTGCTATTACTGTCCTGAAATGACTATATAAACTTTAAATGTCTGTTTCAACATGGAGTGGATACCAGAGCCGATGGAGACTTAAAATACTTATGTCTTTATTTTAGGATGGAGGACTTTCTGGAGGATCGCCAGCAGTGAGTATAGTGATGATGCATAATGATTTTGTCTGTATTTCTCTAAGCGTTTGCTAAAATTTCCATTTCAACGTTCTGGAGCTTTTAAAAATATTTCCTATTTGGCAACCAGAGTAGAAACCAGAGCCCATGGAGCCTTACAACACCTATGTCTTTACTGTAGGTTGGAGGACTAAGGGCTCTATGCTATCAGTCCAGTGCCAGCCTAGCACCAGTGCTGAGTGTTGCAAATGTGCCATAAGGCATGCTGTGACACTCACCACTGGGTGGGCACCAGTGTATTTCTCTGTATTTGCTAAAAGTATTTGCTAAAAAATTTGTTTCAACCATGTAAATCAGTGCTTGGTCAGCCTTATCACTCTGTTACAGAGCCAACTTCAAGCACTTCTACATTTGCCAGAGTCAATATTGACAGGCCATCATTTCTTGAAGCACTATTACGGTCCTGAAATGACTAGATAAAGTTAAAATTTGCATTTCAACATTGAGCGGAAATCAGAGCCCATGGACCCTTAGACTACCTTATCTTTATTTTAGGGTGGTGCGGTTCTTGGAGCACTGCCAGTGTATATTGTTACATGACAATCGTGTCTTTAATTTCAACATTCTGGAGCTTTTAAAAATATTTTTGAAAATTTTTGAAAAGTATTTGCTAACAGCTTAACATTTCTACTTTGACCTTCATAAGGTGCAATCCTAACCCCTTATATCAGTGATTTCTAGCACTGACATAAGGGCAATGTAGCTCTGAGGTAAGGGAACAGACATTCTCTTACTACTTTGAGGAGGCCTCTGTGAGTGACACCCAACTGCAGGATGCAGCACATGTCCCAGTGCTGGAAAGCACTGACATAAGGGGTTAGGATTGTGCCCTAAAGCTTTTAAAATTATTTTTAAAAGGCCACTTCTGTATGTTGGAGTCTCCTGGTTCTTAGCACTTTACCAATCAGTATCATCCATTTATCCATGAAAATGAATAAATGAAAAAAATCCTTTTTTGCCTAATACTGATGAAACCCATAAAGGAGGAGTATTTGTCAGGCTTCAGATCATCCCATTTCATTCATAATGGTAACAAAAGATAAAAAAAAGTTTCAGTAGCTAACATTTCACAAACTGTCTCAAATTTCAGTGGGCAACATTACCTATGGAGCCTTAGAATTACTTTGTCTTGATTTTAGGGTTTGCGTGGAAATTGTTTCCGCACTGTCCAATGAACACTCGAGACAACAAATATGGGAGAAAGGGCAACTTTATTTCATGTTACCAAGAGAAGCAGAGGCTGAGACCTGCAGCATCCGAGGCAGCGAAAGCCCCTGTGGTGCGGGGAGGGACCTCTGGGCGGTACCAGAAACCTCTGCCCCCAGGCGGGCATGCACCCGACTCCAAGTCACACCCCGCTACTGGGACAGCGCATCTCATCCATGTCTATCCCTTAAGGGGAAGGCAGCCGGACCGCAGACTGCGCCACCTCGAGCCGCTGAGCCTCTGAGGTGTGCCCCACGGTCCCGGCCCAGGGCCCCGTCTACGTCCTCATGCCACCAAGCCCCTGAGGACTGAAATAGGGTTCTGCCCTGCCTATGCCGCCTGAAGGTGCATGCCAAAGTCCCATTCACGCCTCCTAACCCACACCACCTGCCACAAGGAGGTATCAGCCTAGCGCTTGACCCCCCCGCTCCCAAACAGGGGCAGAAGCGACTTAAGGCCGTCCTGCAGGTCCTTAAGGAAGATGCCTGCGCCTTTCTCCAACAAATGAACACACATCGCCCCTGTACAGGTAAGGTAGCGACAACACAATTGCAAGATGCATTACCACGCTGCCAACAGTGCGAGACACCTAGCCACCAATGCCCTTGGTGATTTTCCTGCGCATCCTTTCAATCTTAGTGCAGCAGAAGGCCCTTCGCCATCCACAACGCTGCAAGAGGTCCGACCAGACCAAGGCGGTAACCAGGCAGCCAACACATAAGGGTGCTGCTGTCCTCACGGGCTCTGCTCATCAGAGCCAGACCAGATCTCCTGCAAAGGTCATTCTCGCCCAGGTGGAGCACTCAAAATGTCCGGTGGGCGGTTCACATTCAGTAACTTCATCAACGCGGGCAGCAGCTGGCCCCATCTCATCCCCTTCTTAGCTAACCAAGCGACCTGCACTGCCGGGCTGAGGCCCAAGTGCGATCTGAGGGGGGTTGCAGCTGCACTCTTGCGGGCCCAAAAAGACCATGGAGTGGCCGCAGCTTAATATGCGTACAGGGCTACCACAGTGTCCTGCAAAATGAAAGCAGAGATGTTAATGCAAGGTATCCCTGCTGCTGCTGCCGCAGCTTAACACACACCCTGGGCCACCACAGCGTCCTGCAAGATGAAAGCAGAGAGGTTATAGCAAGGCATCCCCTCCAGCGCTGCTCCCCCACAGATTGGGGAATGCCCAGAACACCAGAGTCACTGGTGAACCGTGCAATACTGGTCGACACAACATTACCCCTTTCCCGGGTGGGGGCAGAGCACCCATTAAACGGTTGCTAATAGAACGCCCCCTCTCAAAGAAGAAGGGGCCACAAATCCGTAAGGGAGGTTGTAACCAAACATTGCCCCTCCCCCAGGAGCCGGGACAGTGCACCCATTAAGTGGGCTGGTAACGAAACATCACCCCTCTCTAAGGAGAAATGGCTATGTGGGTTGTTAACAGAAACCTCCCCTCTTCCAAAGGCCTAGTGGCATTATGCCCACTAAGTGGGTCTGCACCAGAACACCCCTCTTCTCTGAAAGGAGTAGGGGCAGTACTCCTGGTAAGCACATTGTTGACAGAACACCCATTAGACAGCCGGGTAAACACACCCATTAGACAGCCTGGTAACAGATCATCATCCTCCCCTAAGGAGAAGGGGTAGCATGCCTGTTAAGCAGGTTGGTAATAGAATGCCACTCTTCTCTTAAAGGCGTAGGGGGCGGCACACATATCTCCTCTCTCAAGGAGCAAGGGCAGCATGCCCACCAAGCGAGTTACTAAATGCCCTGCTGATGCCCAGGGAAAACATAATATTAAATGCTATACTCTCATATTAAATGCCCCATCCACTCTGCCCCATTCCTTGGGTGCTGAAGCCTGGCCAGGCAGCTTTCAAAGCGGCTCCCACATAGATGGAGTGCATGCTGTAAGCAATCCGAGATGGCCAGGGGCTCCCCATATGCCTCTAAATATCCTCCAGAACTGATGAAGTATTAACAAGGAGGAGGTCAGGTGCCTGGGAGGAGATTGTTGTGGGTGGTTGGGCTGGTGTATCTGTACTGGCTTGCACTCATTGGAGCTCAGTTCATGCCTGTATACTCATCATTAAGTCCCATTAAAATCAATGGAATACACTCCCAGGAAAGTGTGGAGAGGATTGTAGCCTTAAGTCCAGCTATGTCTACCCGGATACAAGACCCCTTATACTCCTGGAACTTATTCCTTGGAAGTTGGAGCCAGGATCTGAGCCCTATGCTCCAAGCCTCTGCATGCCCCAACAGAAGCAAGCCCCCAATTATCCCCCTGGGGCTTACTCCCCATAAAGTGGGCGAGGACCGCAACCCTATGACCGAGTCTCTGTGTGCCTGTTCAGAATTGTCATGAATATGTACAGTTTAGGCCTAGTAGCATTGCAAAGCCTGAACCACAGTAACCCAGTAACACAGAAGGGGCTTGCAAGGGGCTTGCAGTCCTAGCTGCCAGGATTTACAATTCAATGGAAGGTGATAATGTAGCACCTGGGCAGCCAGAAAGAGGCCCATCAAGGATGGAATGCAGCTGTAGATCTCCAGGGGGAGGGAAGAGCTGAGAGGGAGAGCAGGGGGGAGGGAAGAGCTGAGAGCTTCCAGCCCCACTTCCAGAGGACAGGGTTTTTGTTCTTTGTCTCTAGTGAGAGAGGTGGTGGGTGCACCTCCTGCCCCACCAGGACCATGTGGCCTTTTAGGTAACTGAGGATCTACAAAAGAAGCTGACCCAGGTGAGAGTCAGAGATTAATAGAATTAGCTAGTTAGCTTTGTTGCTTTATGCTGATGTTTCCTAGAAGTTTTTATGCCTCTAGCATTTGCTGCCTTTGTAACCTTTTTGTAACCCTATGTATTTAATAAAGTAGAAAATCTTTTTACCATGTTGGTTCATTGTCTGTTGGGGACAAAGGTTCAGAATCCTGCCTAGCCATTCAGCAAGCTACCAAAAATCCTCATTGTGGACTAGAAACTTGAGGACTGAGACTTTAAGTAAAGGAAGTGCTCAACTATGGGGCTTACTCTCAAGAAAGTGTGTGTAGGATTGCAGCCAGAGTCCAAGGCTCTGCCTGCCTCCTCAGAAGCAAGGCCCATTATAGACTACGGGGCTTACTCTCAGGAAAGTGTGTCTAGGATTGCAGCCAGAGTCAAGGCTCTTCTTGCCTCCTCAGAAGCAAGGCCCATTATAGCCTATGGGGCTTACTCTCAAGAAAGCGTGTGTAGGATTATGGCCAGAGTCCAAGGCTCTGCCTGCCTCCTCAGAAGCAAGGCCCATTATAGACTATGGGGCTTACTCTCAGGAAAGTGTGTCTAGGATTGCAGCCAGAGTCCAGGGCTCTGCCTGCCTCCTCAGAAGCAAGGCCCATTATAGTGCAAAGGGCTTCCTCCCTGGAAATTGTGGTTGGGGTTGCAGCCCCAGCATTTAAGCCTCTGCCTGGCTCCTCAGAGGCAAGCCCCATTATGGTCTCTGGAGCTTACTCGCATTGAAAGTGGGTGATGTGGAGGCGCTGAGCTGGCGCCGCCTCCCATGGTGACTCCCCATGTGCGTGATCCTGCATGCAACAGGGATCAGGGACACCTCCTGGAGCCCCGAGCTGGCCTGCAGCCGCATGCAGGGAGCTGCAGCAGTCCTGCAGCTCGAGCCACACGCGGCCAGGCGCCTGCTCCGTGCCATGCAGATCCTGCTCCCACATGGAGCGCGCTGGGAGCCCTGGGCTTGCCTGCCATCTGCAAGCAGGGAGCTGCAACAGTCCTGCAGTTGCACAGTCAGGCACCTGCGCCTTCCGGAGGGCTCCTGCGATGCAGAGCCTGCTCCCACGTGGAGCGCACTGCGATGGAGCCCTGCGATCACAGCGCCCCTCTCCAGCAACCCTTGTGGGCACCCTCCCAGGAAGCAGCAGCAGGAGCGCCATGTGCGCTGGAGACCTGGGCAAGGCCAGCAGGGAGTCCTGGCTCTGAGCTAGAAGGCGGCAGCCTGCCCCCTCCGCCCACCAGGCCAGGGACTGAGAGCACACTCCAAGCATATCTGCTTGGAGCAACTCCCCCTGCCATCCACGGGGCTTACTCCCAGGAAAGTGGGAAACTCCCCTGGGCTTACTTGCAAGAAAGCAAGTCCCCCTGCACTCCCGGGGCTTACTCCCAGGAAAGTGTGCCTGGACTGCACCTGATCCTTCCTTGGGCAGAGCCTGTCCAAACCCCCATCCGCACTTTACAGATCAAACATGAGATCCATCGCAGGAGGCCTCCTCAGGAATTGTCACTGGTCCTAAGGTGGCTGGATGGGGTCAGGTCCACTCTATTCCCAAGGTGCCCACGTGCACAAGGAGGAAGAGGGCTGGGTCTCCTCCCCTTTTGTGGCTGCCAGACCCCGACCCTTCACCTCCCCCCTTGGGGACTCTCTTGTCCTGGCCAGGGCCAAACAAACTCCCGACCACCTCTTTAATGGGGTGCTCGGGATACTCTTGAATTGCAATCAGAGAGTATTGTTTCATGATGTTTATGTCTTTATTTCTCTAAGTATTTGCTAAAATTTCTATTTCAAATTTCTGAAGCATTTAAAAATATTTTTTAAACCCTTTTCCAAGGAGGTGGTGGAGTGGCGGGGAAAGAAAAATTTACAGAAGAGATGAACAATATAGATTGGGGCTTGCTGAGCCTGATTCCTCTGTTATAGAGTGATCTTCCAGCACCTCCATATTAGTTTCTAGATCTGCAGCTGAATGGGGAAAAACCTTAGTACTTTAGATCTGCTGCCACCATGCCAGACTACAGAGACAGGCATAGGATGGTCTGTCTGGGAAAACTCCCCTGGAAACTCCTCAATTGTCAAGCTTCAGAACATCCATTTTGTTCATAAACGTAACAATTCAGTAGATCACGTTTTCCAAATGGTGTTGATGTTGCTATGGTGCTATTTTACTGCCCTAGAATGAATATTGAAACTTAATTGTCTCCTTCAACTGTGGGTGGAAACAATAGCTATGGAGCCTTACAACACCTCTGTCTTGATTTTAGGGTGGTCATGGAAGGAATGCTGGATTAGTGGAAGTGAGTATGGTTACATGATGATTATGTCATTTCTTTAAGTATTTGTTAAATTTCTATTTCAGCTTTCTGGAGATTTGAAGAAATACTTTAAAAAACCTTTCCCAAGAAGCCACAGAGATGGTGGAGTGGGGGTGGGGGAGGAGGAATACACAGAAGAGATGAACAGTGTACATCAGTGCTTGCTGAGTCTCAGTGATCTTCCACAACCTCCACTTTTTGCAGCAGTCTGTATTGCTAGGTCATGTTAACATTTTAGCATTTCATGAATGTCTCCTTAAAGTTTAAATGTCTGTTTCAAAGTTGAGTGGAAATCTGAGCCCCGGCACAATCCTGGTGATAGCTTCAGTGCCATCCCCCTGCCCCACCCTTAAGGGGGCAAAGATAGGGCTTCTCTGGCTGGTGGGTCACAACCCACCAGTTTGAGAACCCCTGACCTAAGCACTACTAGGGCTCCATGGAAGACAGGGAGACTTCATTTCAGAGTGAGCAGAAAACTAGCATAACCTAGTTGCCTTGAGTATGTTTGTCTCTTCACCAGTAGGCTCTGTCCTGTCACTGCTGAGAATGTCAGAGGAGTATGGAGAAGAGTATGTCTGGAAAACCCTAAGTGCTAGACTGCTCCAAAATCAACATTTCAATAGGTAGCGTGCCCCTGGACAATATCTGGGTTGGGCATTCAGTCTCTGTATACAGTAGTGAAATAAGCAAACGTTTTAGAAGATATCCCAAACCATTATGGAATAACTTCTTTCTTTCTTTCTTTCTTTCACATCTAGAATGTTCTATCAGACTTGGGGGTGAGTATTTCTGCAACTTCTCCGTGTACTGAGTAAATAACCCACATGATTCTTGACATTGGAGGTTGTCTTTCTTGCCAGATGAAACGTGGGGAGTGAAATGTGTGGCTGAGCAAAGCAGAGGAGCAGTCAAGGGCCAGAAAAGATCACCTCTCCTCCCTTGTAAATGTGGTCACAGGAAGATGCCTTCTAGTGAGACAGACGTTTACTCCACCTAGTCAGTACTGTCAACGTAAACCAAGGGTGTCTAACTTTTTGGTAGGAGGGCCACATCATCTCTCTGACAGTGTGTTGGGGGCTGGGAAAATAGAATTAATTTACATTTAAAATTTGAATAAATTTACATAAATGAATATATGAGAGATGGAACTCATATGAATGAATGAATGAAGGTCTTGTGATAGCTCAAGGCCTGTAAAAGGACTTGTGTAAAGCAAGGCCAGCCTTTCCTTTGCTGCCGCTGCAGACATGACATGAAACAGACAATTCGCGGATGGAGCCCTCGGCCCACAGCTTGCATGAGAGGTTGAGCAGTTGGCCCTCACGCGGAGTGCAGTCACATCGTACCAGCACAAACTCCAGCAAGTCTCCAGTAGGCCAGAGGTTCATTGGAGAACTGGGGGCTCCCTGAGGGCCGCAGATAGCCCCTGGGCCAGGGTTTGGACATCCCTGACATAGACCTCTAGGATTTCAGGCAGAGATTATATTCTTGTCTATAGCCAAAAACGGCAGAGATTGACTTCTCTTTTGGACCTTTTGTAGGCAAAACATGTGCTCTGCCGCTGAACCATGGTCCTTCCCCAACATGGAAGCTCAGTATTTGCTCATTATTTCTAGGGGCTGTCTGAATGATAACCCTGTTGTTCCCACCATTCTGAATGAAAAGGGCTTTATGACAACAAGGTTCCATTACATGATAGCAAGCAAGGTTCCATGTGGTATGTTAGGGTATGGGCCTGCAGATGGAACACTTGACAATTAAGCCTCTGATCAAGGCCAGAATGAAAACTAAGGAACAGGATATAAAAACAGGATCGGAACAGAGAGGAAGGGACTCATGCTTCAGCTCGATCATAGCTGAGGGGTAGAAAGCAATCTGCTGCTCCAATTTATGGGAGGAGGAAGAAAGCTCTTTGGACATTAAGAACAATAATTGCTCAGTTCTGCCTTCTTTGTGCATTTCTGGACTTTAACGTCTGACCTGGTCTGCTGAAAGATAAACGGCCAAGGGTGCTAGTGTTGGGAAAAGCTGAGATGGATTGTGATGTTGGGAATTTCTTTATCTGTGTCATATCCTTGATGTGTACCGAGGTAGTGAACTTCAATCACGGCTTCCAAGTGGGGTGGAGACAGGCAAATGTAGATGAAGTGAAATGATTCAATGTTTGCCAAATGTACAGGAAGTTCTGAAAGGCAAGAGGTGTAGAAAACAGATAATTTGCATGCCGAAAGGTCGAGAAGCCATTCATAATATTTCTATTTCTGACTCACTGAATTTCCATTTGCCATCATGGAATTCCAAACTACAGGGATATCAGTGAAAGTCCTCCTAACAGTTTGATTATTGCTAATATTCTGTTTATTTGAGTTGTTTTATAAGCTGCATCAAGAGATAGGTGATAAATATTGTTTTTAAAAGAAAACTATTGTTCTTCTTGTTGTTGTTATATTTTTGCACAGTCAGGTGTCATCGACTGGTTTGTTTTACTAGACATCAGCTCCTTTCCAAGGACCTAGGATGTCTGACTTTTATCCTATTTTAGTGTTATAAATATTGTCACAAAACGTAAACTGTTCCTAGTAAAGCTGCTTTTTGTAGTGCGTGGATGGCAATTTCTGTGGCCCCTATGCTGTCCAGGTGCTCTTCAAGGTGTTTTGGAATTGCACCGAGGGTGCCCACCACCACTGGGATCACTTTGGTCTTCTTCTGCCACAAACTTTCAATTTGTATTTGTAAATCTTTGTATTTTGTTATTTTTTCCAGTTCTTTTTCTTCTACTCTACTGCGACCTGGTATTGCTATACTGATGATTTGACTTTATTTTTCTTTCTTCTCGACTACAGTTATGTGTGGTGTATTGTATGATTAACATTTACCTCTTTGTAGTTGGAAATCCCATAATATTTTTACATCTTCATTTTTAAACTTTCTCAATTTTTTGCTCTCACCAGTTTTGGTTAGATAGCTTGTATTTTTTAACAGCTGTTTCATCATATCATTGTTGCTACCTTGTCATGTACACATCCATTGGAGATAGACTAAGCGACACAGGGCCCAATCCTAAACCATGCACGCCAGCTTAGTGCTGGCACACACTGTCGCAAACGTGCTGTAAAGCACATTTGTGAGCCCTTAGTGCCAGTGGAGTGCCAGAGCTAGCCCAGGGATTTGCAGGGACTGTGAAATAACTATTTCTTGCTTCCTGTTTTCTCTTTTAGCTTACTAATGGATTAAATGCAGTGAGTATTGCACTTTTAAAAAATATTGACAATTTGAGATTTACATAATGTGAAGCATCTGAGTTATCAGTGATGCAGTATGGAATATGTTCCATGAATGTCATTTCCTGTAATATTTTCTTGTTCCTAAAACTGCATTGCTTCTTGAAAACGGGTGAAAAACAGCCCATTCTGAAAGGACAGATTCAGGGTTGTCTTAACAGTACAGAACAGGCAAGAATGATTTCTTGCACTCTTTTTTAGCATCTTGGTGAACTATTGAGTGTAGTCAGCTTCCAGGGATGCCATTGCCAGGAAATGGAAAGTGGGGGAAAGTGGAGATGAACAGGGATGTTGGGAATTTCTTTAGCAGGCTGATAGGTCCTGATGCATAGTGAGGCGGTGAGATTTCAACCATGGCCTCTGAGTGGGGTAGAGACAGGCTAAAGTGGAAGAAGTGAGAGAATGATTCAGCTTTGCCAAACACGTTCGGAAATGGAAGGATGGTGTTGAGGCATAGGAAGCAGATGGCCCATTCAGAGAAGCCCAGAGAGAATGAATTCATAGTCTCTCTGTTTCCATCTCTTTGAATTTCCATTTGCACATCAGGGATTTGCAAACTTCAGTGATTATTGATAAAAGCCCCCCTCTTTATTATTGTTTTTCGTTTGTTTCTTGAGTTGTATTATAAACTGAATGAAGGAAAAACATTGAAAGCATCTGTGATTAAATTTAATGTAAGCAGCACTGAAAAAACCTTGGAAAAACATTAGACAGGTAGACCAATCCAAACCTGCATTTGAGCTGGCGTCGCGGTCCCTGACCCAGCTCCAAGTGCCACGATGGTGCCGACTTGAGAGCCAGCTGGACTGTGCAGAGGCCTGCGCCAGCTTGACCAGCCCGGATCCCGACTCTGCACAGGCTGAAACAAGTAACTTTACGGCAGGGAGCAAGGGGTAGGGGAGAGGATGGCAGGAGGGTGTTTTGGGAGGGGACGTTTAGGGGCAGAAAAGAGCAGAACAGGGGGCAGGCCTGGAAAGGGGGGAAGATAGGTGTTGGCAGCGCACATATTAGCCTAACCCCCCTCTTGGCCAGTCCGGCAATACATCAGTCCTCTCAGATTAGTGCCAGCTAAATAGATGGCAGAGATCCTAGTAGCCCCATAGGGCAGGCTGGGGTATTACTTGGGGTTAGGGGAGAAATACAGATTGGGAACCACTCAGCCAGAATTCTGAAATCCGAAGTTTTCCGAAAATGAGTTTGAGTGTGGGCATTTCTAAAAACTTTTTTTAACTGTTTGCATGCCGGTAGGAGCCAGCCAGCACAGTGCAATGCATTCAGGAACTCCCCTGCGGGTTCCTGCGGGCCCAAAAGATAATGGAGTGGCCACAGATTAACACGCGTATCAGGCTACCATAGTGTCCTGCAAGATGAAAACAGAGATGTTATTGCAAGGCATCCACTTTTTGCTGTTCCCCCCACAGGTGGGGTATGCCCGGATTCTATACGCGTCATTTGCGCACGTAGCGCCTGTAGGTTGACGAACGCCAACAGCCTATCCTTTGTATGTCCTCCCCTGACAGCCCCAAGGCAGCTGCTGCGGAGGCTGCGCCAATGCAGAGGGAGTGTAAGCCAAACTCCCTAGGCTGCAACCCTAAAACCCCCAGGGCTCATGAGAAAATTGCCCAAAACTGGAACAGCGTGAGAGGAGAACCATCCCTATGCTGGAACAGGGCTCCTAAGCGCTCCCCCGAGAGTGCAAAATACTCCCTTAACACCGCAACTGGGCACAATGGCATTCCCACCACCTCCCTAAGGGTCACCGAGCAACCAATGCCCCTTTGGTCCATCTTGGACTGCCTGAGGTTAACTGAGACTCCTCCGGGCACCCAGGTTAGGTCCGCCCTCAGGAGGGCCCACGCTGACTTGTTTTTTGCCAGGAACTCGCTGGGGCGAAAGCACCAAAGAAGGCTGTAAGCAATGCTGCCCTGAAAATTTGAACCTCATATGGCGATGAACAAAGGGTCGTGAAGGTCCCTGCGATACCCCTGAGCAACTCTGGCGTGATGGGGCACCTGTGGTCCCGGACAGGGTGTGTTCTCTTAGCAAAACCCTCCAGCATCCTCCGCACTCTGAAGTCCTGAGTGAAATTGGGGTAGCCCCCTGATTTTGAAACAAAAGCTATGGCAGACATGAAGCCCGGGAGGGAGCTAACCGCCCTTCCTGACCGCTGCAGGTGTAGAAGGAAAAGCAGCAGGCGCTCAAACTTTGCTGGCCACAGACTGGGCAAGCCAGCTGGCTGTCTAAAATCAGCGAACTCAGTTACCTTCCGTGAGTAGCCCCTCTGCGTGCTGGGCGCCAGAGAGGCACATATGACCTCGTTTACTTCTGTAAGCCAAGGTCCCAGAGCCAAGGAGGCATGCAGTCCGGGGATGGCGCCGCCCCAGGGGCGAGTTCCTGAAATCGTTCCTCCTGAAATCAAGACAAAGCATCCGCGATGCAATTCTCAACCCCTGGGACGTGCTGAGCTACAAAAAGAGCATTAATGCGCAGGCATTGCAATACGAACTGCCACACAAGCCTCATGACCCTGGGGGATTTGGAAGACACCGAGTTCACTACGGCCACCACTGCCTGGTTGTCGCACCAAAAACGCACCGAGGCGTTCTGGAACTCGCCATCTACAACGCTGCAAGAGGTCCGGCCAGACCAAGGCGGTACCAGGCAGCCAACGCATAAGGGTGCTGATGTCCTCACAGGCTCTGCTCATCAGAGCCAGGCCAGACATCCTGCAAAGGTCATTCTCGCCCAGGTGGGGCACCCAAAACGTCCGGTGGGTGGTTCACATTCAGTAACTTCATCAACGCAGGCAGCAGCTGGCCCCATCTCATCCCCTTCTTGGCTAACCAAGCGACCTGCACTGCTGGGCTGAGGCCCAAGTGCGATCTGAGGGGGGTTGCAGCCGCACTCTTGCGGGCCCAAAAAGACCATGGAGTGGCCGCAGATTAATATGCGTACAGGGCTACCACAGTGTCCTGCAAGATGAAGGCAGAGATGTTAATGCAAGGTATCCCTGCTGCTGCTGCCGCAGCTTAACACGCACCCTGGGCCACCACAGCGTCCTGCAAGATGAAAGCAGAGAGGTTATAGCAAGGCATCCCCTCCAGCGCTGCTCCCCCACAGATTGGGGAATGCCCGGAACACCAGAGTCACTGGTGAACCGTGCAATACTGGTCGACAGAACACTACCCCTTTCCCAGGTGGGGGCAGAGCACCCATTAAACGGTTGCTAATAGAACGCCCCCTCTCAAAGAAGAAGGGGCCACAAATCCGTAAGGGAGGTTGTAACCAAACATTGCCCCTCCCCCAGGAGCCGGGACAGTGCACCCATTAAGTGGGCTGGTAACGAAACATCACCCCTCTCTAAGGAGAAATGGCTATGCGGGTTGCTAACAGAAACCTCCTCCCCTCTTCCAAAGGCCTAGTGGCATTATGCCCACTAAGTGGGTCTGCACCAGAACACCCCCCTTCTCTGAAAGGAGTAGGGGCAGTACTCCTGGTAAGCACATTGTTGACAGAACACCACCAACCCCACCAAAGTCGGGTAAGCACACCCATTAAGCAGCCTGGTAACAGATCATCATCCTCCCCTAAGGAGAAGGGGTAGCATGCCTGTTAAGCAGGTTGGTAATAGAATGCCACTCTTCTCTTAAAGGCATAGGGGGCGGCACACATATCTCCTCTCTCAAGGAGCAAGGGCGGCATGCCCACCAAGCGAGTTACTAAATGCCCTGCTGATGCCCAGGGAAAACATAATATTAAATGCTATACTCACATATTAAATGCCCCATCCACTCTGCCCCATTCCTTGGGTGCTGAAGCCTGGCCAGGCAGCTTTCAAAGCGGCTCCCACATAGATGGAGTGCATGCTGTAAGCAATCCGAGATGGCCAGAGGCTCCCCATATGCCTCTAAATATCCTCCAAAACTGATGAAGTATTAACAAGGAGGAGGTCAGGTGCCTGGGAGGAGATTGTTGTGGGTGGTTGGGCTGGTGTATCTGTACTGGCTTGCACTCATTGGAGCTCATTTCATGCCTGTATACTCATCATTAAGTCCCATTAAAATCAATGGAATACACTCCCAGGAAAGTGTGGAGAGGATTGTAGCCTTAAGTCCAGCTATGTCTACCCGGATACAAGTCCCCTTATACTCCTGGGACTTATTCCTTGGAAGTTGGAGCCAGGATCTGAGCCCTATGCTCCAAGCCTCTGCATGCCCCAACAGAAGCAAGCCCCCATTATCCCCCAGGGGCTTACTCCCCATAAAGTGGGCGAGGACCGCAACCCTATGACGGAGTCTCTGTGTGCCTGTTCAGAATTGTCATGAATATGTACAGTTTAGGCCTCGTAACATTGCAAAGCCTGAACCACAGTAACCCAGTAACACAGAAGGGGCTTGCAAGGGGATTGCAGTCCTAGCTGCCAGGATTTACAATTCAATGGAAGGTGATAATGTAGCACCTGGGCAGCCAGAAAGACGCCCATCCATCAAGGATAGAATGCAGCTGTAGATCTCCAGAGGGGAGGGAAGAGCTGAGAGGGCGAGCTTCCAGCCCCACTTCTGAAGGACAGGGTTTTTGTTCCTTGTCTCTAGTGAGAGAGGTGGTGGGTGCACATCCTGCCCCACCAGGACCATGTGGCCTCTTAGGTAACTGAGGATCCACAAAAGAAGCTGACCCAGGTGAGAGTCAGAGATCAATAGAGTTAGCCAGTCAGCTCTGCTGTTCTATGCTGATGTTTCCTAGAAGCTTTTATGCCTCTAGCATTTGCTGCCTTTGTAACCTTTTTGCAACCCTATGTATTTAACAAAGTAGAAAATCTCTTTACCACGTTGGTTCATTGTCTGTTGGGGACAAAGCCCCAGAATCCTGCCCAGCCATTCAGCAAGCCACCAAAAATCCTCATTGTGGACTAGAAACTTGATGACTGAGACTTTAAGCAAAGGAAGTGCTCAACTATGGGACCCACTCCCAAGAAAGTGTGTGTAGGACTGCAGCCAGAGTCCGCCTGCCTCCTCAGAAGCAAGGCCCACCATAGACCATGGTGCCCACTCTCAGGAAAGTGTGTCTAGGATTGCAGCCAGAGTCCAAGGCTCTGCCTGCCTCCTCAGAAGCAAGGCCCATTATAGACCATGGGGCCTACTCTCAGGAAAGTGTGTCCTGGACTGTGGCCAGAGTCCAAGGCTCTGCCTGCCTCCCCAGAATCAAGGCCCACCACAGACCATGGGGCCCACTCTCAAGAAAGCATGTGTAGGACCATAGCCAGAGTCCAAGGCTCTGCCTGCCTCCCCAGAATCAAGGCCCATAGACCATGGGGCCTACTCTCAGGAAAGTGTTTCCAGGACTGTGGCCAGAGTCCAAGGCTCTGCCTGCCTCCCCAGAATCAAGGCCCATTATAGACCATGGGGCTTACTCTCAAGAAAATGTGTGTAGGATTACAGCCAGAGTCCAAGGCTCTGCCTGCCTCCCCAGAATCAAGGCCCATAGACCATGGGGCATAGGATTACGGCCAGAGTCCAAGGCTCTGCCTGCCTCCTCAGAAGCAAGGCCCATTATAGTCCAAAGGGCTTACTCCCTGGAAAGTGGGGCGAGGACTGCAGTTCTATGGTCCAAGCCTCTGCATGCCTACTCAGAAGCAAGCCCCATTATAGTCTAAGGGGCTTCCTCCCTGGAAATCGTGGTTGGGGTTGCAGCCCCAGCATTTAAGCCTCTGCCTGGCTCCTCAGAAGCAAGCCCCATTATGGTCTCTGGGGCTTACTCGCATGAAAGTGGGTGATGTGGAGGCGCTGAGCTGGCGCCGCCTCCCATGGCGACTCCCCATGTGCGTGATCCTGCATGCAACAGGGATCAGGGCTCCTGTGCTGGCCTGCAGCCACATGCAGGAAGCTGCAGCAGTCCTGCAGCTCGAGCCACGTGCAGCCAGGTGCCTGCTTCCATGCCATGCAGAGCCTGCTCCCATGTGGAGCGCACTACGACCTGCTACTTGGGCAGGCAGGACCCTGCGCTCACAGCGTCCCTCTCCTGCAACCCTTGTGGGCACCCTCCCAGGAAGCAGCAGCAGGAGCGCCACGTGAGCTGGAGACCCAGGCAAGGCCAGCAGGGAGTCCTGGCTCTGAGCTAGAAGGCGGCTCCGCCCACCAGGCCAGGGACTGAGAGCACACTCCAAGCATATCTGCTTGGAGCAAGTCCCCCTGCCATCCACGGGGCTTACTCCCAGGAAAGTGGGAAACTCCCTGGGGCTTACTGGAAAGAAAGCCAGTCCCCCTGCACTCCCGGGGCTTACTCCCAGGAAAGTGGGAAACTCCCTGGGGCTTACTCGCATGAAAGCAAGTCCCCCTGCACTCCCCGGGCTTACTCCCAGGAAAGTGTGCCTGGAGTGCACCTGATCCTTCCTTGGGCAGAGCCTGACCAAACCCCCATTCCCACCTTACAGATCAAACACGCTGCACATGAGATCCATCGCAGGAGGCCTCCTCGGGAGTTGCACTGGTCCTAAAGTGGCTGGATGGGGTCAGGTCCACTCTATTCCCACAGTGCCCACGTGCACAAAGAGGAAGAGGGCTGGGTCTCGTCCCCTTTTAAAGGACCACCATAACTGTCCAACCCAGCCCCCTACACCTCCCCCTTGGGGAGGGGCTCTCGTGTCCCGGTCAGGCATAACAAACTTCGATCACCTCCTTAAAGGGGGCGAGCGTGCTTCCTTAATTCCTGAAGCAATACAAAAGTATGGAGCACGTGTTTGTTTTGCCAGATTCATGATCCAAGTTTCACTTAGAGAACTTATGCCCACTCTGAGCTAATTAGCTCCCCTACGTTCCCCCAACAATGGCCCCAGTTCTCCACTGCAGCAATGCTGAACCCCACCACCAGGGTGGCTGCCTGTTCAATCTGCAGAGGTCTTCCTTCCTCTCCTCGCCTCGCCTCTCCTCTCCAGCCAGCAACTTCTCCAGCCACCACCACCACAACTTGGTCTTCAGTAGGACCAAGTAGCAGCCACAGAACCAGTGTCTCCAGCAGTCTCTGTTCCAGCAGTCCTCAGAAGTCCATTCATCTGTCTGTCCATTAGTCAGCTAGTCCATTGGTCAGCCAACAGATCCAGCAATCCATCAGCTAGTTCCACAGTCCATTAATCCATCAGTTTAGCTAGCTAGCTGCACCCATCCTTCCTTCTCCAAGCTTTCCTTTTTCTACTACACACACCCCTTTTCCTCTTGCAGGTGCTGCTTTTAACCCTGAGGGCCTTTGCCTCCATGTGGCTGCAGCTGTGCAGCACATTCACTGCAATCTAAGGCCTTGGTGGTAACCCCATGCTTGCCTGCTAGAGCTACTGTTGACACCACACCCTATCTCCTCAAGGGATATTGTGCATTTCCATTGCAGTGTTTACCTGAGGCAAAAACATGATGAAAATACCAGTGGCGCATGATGGCGTATTGCCACTTTTGCCCTCCCCCCTCCTGCTAGGTGGGCAGAAGGTTGAAAAGCTGGGCTCACTATTGGGTGGGCCATTTTGCGGGGTGAGGTGAGATGTCTTGCAGTTGGGCTCCGCTGGGCGCCCTGCTTGGATCATCTCTGTAGCCAACCTTGCTTAGTCCATTCTTTTTACTGCTATTCCTAGGACTCTTCTGTGGCTCTTCGATCAGCTGTTTGGCGCTGTTCTTAGCGCAACTGGTTTTCCACCATGCTCTCAGCAAAGGATTTCTGAGGACCACTCCTGAAGATCTAGGCATCGGTGTTTGCTCCAGTGGGGGGCCATGGGCTCAGGCTGCCCAGGGCCCAATCCTATTCAACTTTCCAGCACCGGTGTAGCCACAATTCAGCCCCAAGGTCCAGGAACAAATGTTCCCATAACTTGAGGAGACATCTGTGACTGCCTCCCCACCATAGGCTGCAGCGCACATCCCATTAGCATGGATGCATTAGCATGGATGCACCAGCACTGGGAAAATGGAAAGGACTGGGCCCCCAGTCAGGGACTAGCCTCGTATCCTAAGGTGAATTTTAGCATGCACTCAACTAGTGTTACTGCCAGTGGTTGCCCTTTAGTCTCCCCCTATTTTTCAACGCTTCAGTTTCATCTGTTTGTAAGAGTGCATCATGGCCACCCCGCCGCTTGTGCAGGCTGTTGCCATCTCAAGGTACCGCAATGACCGGTCTGTGCCACTGAGGGAGTACGGCCCCTTCAGGACTGAGCACTTGTGGGGGTCGTAAACTGCCATGGAGCAGGCAGAACCCTGAGTGCAGCCTCAGAGCTTGGTGGGAAGGGGATTGAGGCACCATGGCTTCTTCCCCAACAGGGGATTCAAGTGGCTCCCAGGGAGGTTGTGGCGGAAGCCCAGTGAGCCAGGCCCCCTTGCCTCCCTCCGCTCCTTCTCTCCAAAGTTCCCACTCTCAGGCAGGCAGGCTCTTCTGTGGTTTGTCCTCCCCTTCCCCACAGCCTTCTCAGGTGTTCCCCCTGACTGTGTCAGGTGAGGGGAGCCAGGCAGGTGCCTGCTCAGCTTGGCTTCAGGCCGGCAAACCTCCCTGCTGGTGACCTGCCTCTGAGGCCTTTTCAGCCGTCCAAGTTAGTCTGTGGCTGGACACTGTTTTTAGCCACTTGACTACTTATTGTTTTCTGCCTTTGTCTTTGCTGGAGCTTTGTTTTCCCCTTTTCTCCTTCTCTAGTATGCCAGTTTGTTTCACAGACCATTTTCTTTCCCGTTGTCTGGCTCCCTCTTCAGGGGCCTAGCGGCCATTTTCTTTCTGGCTCCCTCTTCAGGGGCCTGGCGGCCATTTTCTTTCTCCTTGTCTGTCTCCAATTTCAGGGGACTAGTGGCCATTTTCTTTCTCCTTTCTGGCTCCCTCTTCAGGGGCCTGGCAGCCATTCTCTTTCTCCTTATCTGGCTTCCTCTTCAGGGGCCTAGCAGCCATTTTCTTTCTTCTTTCTGGCTCCCTCTTCCCTGGAGGCCATTTTCTTTCTCCTTGTCTGTCTCCCTTTGATTCTTCCCATCTGGCCCTTCAGGCTTGGGAATGATCCAAGTTGCTGCTGAGCTTCAGCTGTGTTGACTTTCAAGTTTGGACTAGGCTTAGGGGTCTGTTCAATACACCAAGCATGTAGTTAATGCACTTTTAGGTTGTTTGCTTTTCTCAGTGGGGCCATGATGTCTCCGGGCCCCCACCCTTTTTCTCTGCATGTCTTTTCATGTGATCTTTTCAAGGTTTATTAGTGCTGGTCCTGGATTCTGGTGGGAATTACCACCAGTGCCTGCACGCTGATGAGCAGAGAACAGCTGGAAAAGGAAGACAGAGGGTGCTCACCAGTGACACATGAACTGTCCTTTGCACATCACCTTCTTTGTTAAGGACCAAAGGGTTGTTTTCAAGTGATGTTCAGTCAGCATCTCCTGACACCTGGAAAATAATCTGCTTGTGATGTTCAGTGGCTGGACAAGTGATTTGTTTGTGCTTATGGAAAGGGCAACACAGAAGCAGGAAGCTGGATGATAAGACCATTAGCAACTTGAATCAATGCAGGGTCAGTTCTCCAAGGGCAGAACAAGGAGATCCTTTGAGGCACTGAATTCTTAGAGCAACTCTTCCATCACAGAGATGGGCAGAGAGCCGGCCATGCCCCCAAGCAAGTGATAAGGTGTTGTCCAGCGTGGCAGCCTTGCTTGCCCTTTGCTGTCTACGTAGTCATGTTCCCCTGTGCTGCTTGGTACTTGTGATAGGATCAGAGAGAGAACTAATACGGCTGAAGAATGGCCTGTAGGAGACAAATAATGTACGTAATATGGAACAGGACTCTAGACTTAGAACAAAAATAATATCCAAACTACATAGTGTTGCAAGTACAATAAAAACGCAGGAGGAGGCTAGTAGAATCAGCTTCTCTCTCTCTCTCTCTCTGCACTCTCAACCCTCAATATGTCTGCTGTCTCTTGATTTTCTGTCTGACCATTCATGGCTTCTGCTCTCGCACCTATATCCAGCAACCTGACCCCTGGGCTTTGGTTGCTCCCCCAGGGGTAACTGCAACATTTGGTGCCCCGAACAGGGACATCTAATCCTAGAACAGGGACCTCTAATCCTGGGACAGAGACTTCTGGTCCTAGGACAGAGACTCTCTGCAACAATCAGGTACAGTAGACAGGCTGTCTTGTTTTTTTTATTCAAACAGCTTGTCCGCTGTCTACCTCCCACCTATTGCTTTGACTTTCTATTGCTCTAGCCTCACTCTTACAGCCTTGTGTGTTTTCCAAGCAGCCTTGCGTCGCAACCTTTGGATTTCTTTTGTCTCTCTGACTTCTCACTGCATTTGCTTTTATAAGCATCTGATTTTGAGGTCTATTTGCTTCTCAGCAACTTTGTGGCTATGCTAGGTGCCCAGATGTGGGCCAGCCAAGTATGGCAGACAAATTGCTTTGCTTTCTGCTTTGCTTTATTCAGCAACCTGTTATAGGCTGCTCCCATTCATTGCTTCATCTGAACCTGGGAACAACAGGGACCCTCTGCAACTTCTAGTAATGGCACAGAGACTTCTGGCACCCTGGCATAGGAACCCTTGCTTTTTCTTATTTCTAGCAGCCTGACTTTTTTTGTTGTTCCCCATTCGCAGCTACATCTAGCACAGCAAATGGGGATCCTTTCTTGCTCTGGCTTCTGCGCCACATCAAGCAGTCCTTGACTTCCGGGGTCTCGGGCTGCTTCCCAGGTAGCATTATTGCTACATCTAGCGCAGCAGGCAGAGACTTTCTGCAATGAGCGAGTATAGTAGAGCCAGGTGGTCTTGATCAAACAGCCTGTCCTCTGCCTCCGAACTCATTGCCTTGACTTGCTCCAATTCTAACTGTCAAACCCTCAGAGTGCTTCTCTTTAGCACTCTCCCTCAGGCAACAAGGTACAGTCTTGTGTGTCTCCCATCAAGCACCAAGGCCCCAAAAAGCCTTGGGTGCTTCCCAGACAGCATTCTGCGCTGCTACATCAGGCGCCCAGCCCGTGGGGCCAAGAAAATCGCTTATCAACGCCCGGCAAGGGTTAAAGAGCTCATTCATCTTTCGAGATCCCAATGGTAAGCATAAGTACTTAAGTAAGTATAAAAATAGTACAAGCCTTTGGCTACACACTTTTTATACTCTTTTCTATATCAAGTAGCCTGTTTCAGGTTGCTTCCCATTCATTGCTTCACATGACCCTGAAACAGGGGCCATGTTTCGTCTGACCCTGAAAGAGGGGCCACGACAACAGCTATCTTACCCGCCTTGCACAGGTTACTCATCCTGACTTCAGGATCCAGGTAAGTATAGCATTGGTAAGTATAGGTACAAGCTTATCAATACCGCAGCAATGATTTACTGTTTCTCTTTAGCAAAGCTCAGCACCATGTTTCCTCCCAAAAGGTCACAGACGTAATTTACCATCCAAACTTACGCTCTACAAGTAGAGCTGCAAACACAGTCAGAGGAAATAAACCGTGCTACAAGCCCTCTTCCGCCAGACTATACATCAGCTTATATTTCTCTTTTTCCTCCTCTGCACCAACCCAGCTAGAACAAGCAGCCATCCCATATAGAAACCATGGCTCAAAATGCAATAGCATCAAAAAACTTAATAGCAAAAAAGTCTTTAAAGCTGTCCATAGTTCTCCCTATAAAACAAGGCCACAATGCACAAAGGCAAACAGTCAAAAAACAGAAAACTCTCCCCCATTCTGTGCCAAAAGAGGTACAGATTACATTTAAAAGCAGTTAGCATCACTAGCACAGATGCTAGAGAATTAAAACATACATATCATTTAGTTCCCTATGGTTGGAAGTCCCTAAAAACCCCTGCACAGAATGCAGTATAGCTCAGTAACGTTCCAACCACTTAAAAAGAAAGCCAAAAGTATCATTAGCTAAGTTTTTTCCAAAAGCATGCTAAACAGCCCAAAGCATGTTAAATAGCCCAACTTCGTGACAGCTGAGCGTAAATTGAGCCTTATAGCCATTTATCATATGGATTTTAATAGCAGGTTCCCAAGTAAATCCTTTTTTCTTATAGGACCTGCCTTAAATTTTATAACAGTTTAGTTTTTATATAGTATCAGAAAAAGTGCATACACAAGCACTTTATTTGTAGTAAAGAGTATAAAGTGTTATTATTTCATGTTGTACCTGCAACACCTAAATTAAAAGTCCCCCGACAGTTAACTTTAGTGTAATTGCAACATTTGAAAGCAACATTTGTAACAATTGTTAAAACTACTGTTTGACCACCTTAAGAAAGGTCAAAATCCTGCAACACAAGCTATTTTCCCCCCAGATGTTTAAATAGCTTTATTTTTTATCTAACTTCTCAAAGAATGTGTTTTTCTATTAAAAAGCCATCATTTTCCTTGTTAGAAAAAGTAGGAACAAGCAATAAGACTTCAAAGTCAAGAAGTCTTAACAATCACTCTACCCATTATAAAAAACAAAGAGTTAAGATTTTAAGCTTGCCCAAGTAACACAGGCAAATCTCTCTTTAAAACCAGTCAGATGCTCAATCCCCATTGTTAAAGTAGTTATATACCAAAGGGAAGGTCAGTAAAACCAGTTCTGATCCTCAAACTGCTACCAACAAGCTAAACTCACCCCTCCCTTTCAGCTTAGTTTGTAGTAGTTCCCAAATTTTTCAGTGTTTCTCATTCCACACACCTTTCAGAACGGCAACCATCAGCCATTTTGTCCATCAGCAGCAGTTATCACAGCTTTAAAGTCAAACTAAACCATAGTTTAGTTTTAGTCAGAGTTATACCTTTTTTTTTAAAGATGTTTATGTAAAGGTAATAACAAAGCTATTCAGGCTTTTTAAAAGTCTCCCTGTTCCCATAGCTTTGACTGATTCTATCCTGTTCCATCAGAAACCTTTTCTGATCCAAAGGCTTTCATCAGGCCCTTAAAGGACCTCCCTGAATTCACCAAGAAAATGATTTTCTGATCCCATTCTGCTTCATCAAAAAATTTCTCCTGATCCCATAGTTTAAATTCATCAGGAAAAAGTTTTTTTGATCCCATTCTGTTTCATCAGAAAATGATTTTCTGGTCTCATTCTGTTCCATCAAAAATTTTTTTTTCTCTAGTCCCATAGTTTTAATCAAGCCCTTAAGGTCTTTTTGTTTTATTCTTATATGTTTCTTAATTCCATACTGACACCATGCCTTTTTATTTATCAGTTTATAAAATGTTAGTTAAACAATTGTTTTGTAAAGTTAGCCAAAAATGCCATATTAATCTTTCTTTTGTTACCTGTATATATGCCTGTTTTCATTGTTTTAAGCCTTCTTTTAGTTTCCACATGTTAGAAGGTATGTTAAGTTAAATGTCCAAGCAAGTTCAAAACTAAAAGTCAAACGGATTGCTGAACTTGGCTGTGTGCCCAGTGTTCTCAACACAATAGATAAAATACAAACACAGTGAATGTTCCTTTGTTTTCAAACCACAAAAAACTTTTCGGTTTGAAAGCATCTTCAAACCACAGGAAAAAAAAAATCTTCCCTGTCCTGTATGCTTTTAAAAATTAGTCTTTCCTTTTAACACACAGACTCAGCAGCATAGTTTTAAGCTCAGACTTCATATATAAGTAAATAGCTATCCAATATTCTTCAGAGCAGCAAGCATGCATAACAGTATTCACACTAGCTCTCTTTATATTCTTATTCTTCATTTCAAACCAGTTTTGGTGCATACATAACTGGCAGATAATAATATTTTAAATTAGTTGTGGTGGTTTAACTATATCAAAAAAAAAAAAAGTTCAAAAAGGCAACACAGCCAGTTCAAAGATCAAGTTCTCACAAAGGGTGCAGAAGATAGTGTTTTTAGCAACAGTTATGTTGCATTTCGAAGGCCAAAGTAAGTCATACGATGGTTATGAGACATGAGGTCATTGTGATTAAAAGTGCAATGCCATTTGCTGACTGCAGAAGGTATGTGATAATTGTATGTGTAAGATGGAACAACAGAATTGTCTCCAGTAAAAAATATATGTGTTTCAAAGAGAGAACCCCACATTGTAATAACACACACACAAGCTTTTCTCTTCTTCTCACTTCTAAATCTCACACACATAGTCAATGCTTAGACATAAATCCCTTAAGATGTTAATATGACTTCACTCACTCTCAACTCTAACACTCTCTCAATGCTTAGAAATGTTCCCTTATTCTCAATGCTTAAAAATAATCCCTTAAAATGTTTAGACAACTAAAGGCCTAAGAATAATCACCACTTCTGCCTGTTCAGTTTGTTTTCAAACCTAAGCGTGTCTCCTATAACATCTTAGACCTTGCAACACACATACACAGTGCATCTTACAAATTTTCTATTTAAATAATTAAAAAATGAGGGATATGAGATCACTAAAATATATTTCAGCAACACCTTAGCAGGCTCAGAAGCCCCCTGTCTTAAATGCAAATATAATGTGCTTTTACCCCCCATGTGTTTTTACACATAATTGTTGGACCCAGAGTGAAAAGGCAAGCTTCATTAATAACCTAGCAGCAAAGTTCTGCTATTTTGTTTATTTTCACAGAAACGAACATGCGTGGCACTAAAGTTTCCTGAAGACATCCAGTGAACCAAGAACCCCTAATAAAAAGTTCAATGTTGTTGTTTTTATGTTTGTTTTTGCTTTTTATAATTGTGTTAAAAGATAGTTATTTAGCACCCCCCTTAAGGGAGTGCATAGTATGTAACCAAGTTTTAAAAAAAAACTTTCCCAATGTTTGCATAGCTCATGATGCAATGTCTTATAATGTAAATGTAATTCATAGTGAAATCCCAATGTCCATTTTGCATGGTGTTATGACCCCACAATGCCAACCTAAAGTCTTCTTGTTTGGCTAACAAAGCCTACACTGATTTCATGAAATGCTATCTCAAAATTTAAATAAATAAAAAGGGGGACAATGTGGTATTTTCAAGTGCTTAAGCAGAAGCACACAGAAAGCCTTGGTGCGATGGCAATTACGGGCAAACCCTCCCTTGTTGGCAAACCGACAGGAATGCTAGTTCCCAGGCTGAAGTGTGACAATAGCTGATACAGCACTCTGTGAAGAAGCACCCATTGTTCTCACCCCTGTATGAGATTCTAATGTGGCTTTATCTAAGAACTGAATGTAGCAATGTTGCAAGTACAATAAAAACGCAGGAGGAGGCTAGTAGAATCAGCTTCTCTCTCTCTCTGCACTCTCAACCCTCAATATGTCTGCTGTCTCTTGATTTTCTGTCTGACCATTCATGGCTTCTGCTCTCGCACCTATATCCAGCAACCTGACCCCTGGGCTTTGGTTGCTCCCCCAGGGGTAACTGCAACAACATAGAGCCAGGATATGAGAGTTTTTAGCTGTTGTTTTCCTCATATAACTTCAAAAAACCATCTCCTTCATTTCACATTCACAGTACACCAGTAACAAAATTGTTCCTCAGGCAGGCAAACTCATCCAGGCTTCATTGCTATGCTGGAACTTAGGTAGGATTGGGCTACTACTCTTTAGCAGATTCACTAGCTGAATCAGATGTTTGTGGAATTATATGAGAATTCTAACAATTGCAAGTAAATATTTTGTCATAAGTTGATGATTTTTTGCACCTCTGAATATTTTGTGAACTAAACATAAGAACAAAATTTAACTGCACACTTCTGTGTTGCAGGTGGGAGGTGCAGGTTCTGTGAGTATTGCTAATAAATTTGCATTGATGATTAATTTTTTAAAAATCAAGCACAGAAGGGAATTTGTTTTCCTGGATGATTCTGCAATGACCTTGACTGTTCTGTACACTCTCTGCTTGGGACATTTTGGCAGCTACTGTCCAGAATGTAGTATGGTCAAGAGAATTGCTGTGATTCTTCTCCTGGTTTAGCCCTGATTTTGAAAACCAAGGGTCATGAATCCTTCACTAAAAAGTAAAAAGTACATTTGTGTTTCATTAAAAAACAAAACAAAACAAAAAACAGTTTTTATACACTTTCCTGTCTATCATTATCACCTGGTGAAGACATTTCATATTTTGACTTTTAAATGATAGTGAAAAAGTGAATAAAACAATATCGCTGTTGAAATCACCAAATCAGTGGGAATACCCCATATCCCAAGTTATTCATATGCCAAAACAAAACAGGAAGCTTTTTCTGAAACACAAGAAGGAATTCTAGTTGTGCAGATAGTTTCCAAGTGAAGCAGAGAAGCCCATATTCTCCAGAGGATGCTTCCCTATAGCTCCAGCTGGGCCCCTATCTTGCTCTGGCCTGCTTCCTCCAGCACAAGATAGGTTTGCGCTGCAAGAAGCACTCTGTAAAAATAGAGTGGAAGCCACTGTGGACCAATATCCCTTGATAGGCCTATCTGAGCTTTGACACAACCTTATCTTACTGCGTTATTGTGAAATGTGGAGGAAATACAGTAATCATTCCAACTCCTGAATATGTCCCAGAACTTTCTATTCTCCTCTGTCTGGCAAGAGCTAGAGTTTCATCATGTGTGTGAAGGAAGATGCCCCTTTGCGAGCATTCCTGCTGTTTACCTAACACTCTGCATCAGATTGGTTCAAACGTGCATGGATATCATTGGATTTCACATCATGTGATCAATCAAAAACCAATGACTGGAAAATGAACACACAAATGACTTTCAATGAAAAGTATGGGGAGGGGTGTGAAAGTTTTATCTGTAGTGCTGGCAAGTGTCTCAGCACTTATTTGCAGCAGTGCCCTGTCCTTCATGCTGAGCTCATCCATCGATGATCATAAATGCATAAAATCAGCCATAAGATGAAGCTCATTTTGAGGGAACAAACCCTCCCATCCTGAGGTCCCCCAGAAGGAGGGAGCCCTGATTTCTTTAACTTGTCTGATGTTTACAATATTATTTTAAGAGAAGCTCTTCTTCTCAATTTGCATTTGGAAATATTAAATCTAGTACATAAGAGAGGGAATGGCAAAGAAGTGAGAAAAAAATGGTTTCCTGTCCTAGAGGGGCTCACAATATAAGGCAAACGTAGGACATTATCAAACAGCCACTGGGAGGGATGGTCTGTGGGGAGGAAGAGGGGCAGTTGTTCTCCCCCTTCTAAGTACAAGAGAGCCACCACCACCAAGAGAGGAGTTGCTTTGCCCAGGTAGCAGTTGGGTATAAGATTGCCAAAGTATTCCTTTTATAAAGTGTCTTAGATCATCAAGCTTCAGCTGTTTGTCATTAAGGCTTGTGTGACTTGCATATATTGTCTAGTATTAAAACAATAGTTCTGTTGTGCATTGAAGTCCGAGTCTCCACTGAAGGGCTACACTTCTGAGGCAGCAAAGACTCACTACTGACACTGAATCCCACCCTAGGACCCATGGGATGCTCACTGGGATCATGGAATTCCAGGTCCCATGGAAGGCTCACTGTCACCTGGTGTAGCTGCTTCCCACCACTGCAAAATAAGCCAGCCATGACGCTGGACCCAGTGGGGATCCTTACATGGAGGGTAGTAGGGAACGTGAGTCCTTTGTGTTGCTGCAATGGCAGCAGTGAAGAAGAATGCCTCCTGTCCCCTGAGTTTCTGCTTGGGTTGATCGATGGTATCCAACTGGGGAAGGTAATCAGGAACTAAGCAGTGGACACACAAGAGAAGATAGCTGGAAGAGGCACCCTTGTAGCAGGAAGAGGGTTGGTGGCAGCATAAAGGAAGACCTGTGTCTATCTGCAGCCTGGATTCCAGGCATCATGCGGAGGATGGGCAGCTAACATGTGCATGTGTTTTCCAAAGCGTGTAGGAGTGTGCCTTTGGTGGCCTCCTCTACAAGCCCTCTCCCCAAAGCTGCCATTGTTAAAAACTGTGACATAAGCATTCTGGTTCCCTGAATTAGCAGATGAATCATTTTCAGAGGAAAAAATGGTGAAGAGTCAAGTCCAAATGAAACGTAATGTGCAGCAGACGCAGGCCAGTTCCATTTCATTTCCTTCTCTATTTATAGCTTCTCTAAGTATAACGGAGATTGAAGACCGGAGACCACGCTGACGGAGACTGCCCACTCTATCGCATTCTTCACTGCTACCTCGAGCCAATGAAATGAAATCAGAGAATCACAAATCCTACTAGAATAATCTAGTTAAATTCTGTTACGCGAATGGATTTTGTCTCCTTCCTAGTGGAGGGCTGTGAGTAATAAAGACGGTTCTGTTACTGTCCTGGAGGATGGCAAAAGCTTTTAAAAATTAAAACTTCAATTGCATTAAAGTGTTTGCTTGCTTTTATTCATGGTCTTATTCAGTGTCTACATTCAAATTGCAGCAGCTGAAAATGTCATGTATGGATATAATATCCGGATTTTGGGGGTCAAGGGGGAATTGAAATAAATACCCAAACACCATATCAGTAGTTAAGCATAGATGTATGGTTTGCTAAAGCAATTTGCACAACGTGGGGGTAGTTCTCAGATAATATCAATCAAGAACTAAACTTTCTGGGAGGCAAACATGTTGACTGTACACAATGAACCCCACTGGAGGATATTCCCTCAACTTTCAGAGCTTGTGATGAGGAAGACAAATTCCAAGTGGACCTCTCCTAATATGTTTCTCCTCTTGGTTTTCTAACATGACTGATGACTCCAAGTACTCATTTGATTTATTCTACCTGCTAGCAACAGTTATAACCAAGCTTTTAAATTCAAGAGAAAGTGTCATTGGAACAACTTAGGTGGGTTAATACAAGCTCTCCCTTCCCTTATCATAACTACCTATTCTTGGCACTTAGCACATTTCTTTTACCAGGTAACCAAAGTACATGCTTTTTCCACTTGTCCCTACTGACAGAAATTGTTTTGGCACCCAACATCATATCTTCCCTTTGCTTGAAACTTTCCTTCTCCCAGTACATATAAATAGATGGTGACCAGCTGTGCCACCACTCTAGTGTTCTGTGTGCCTAGCCAAAAATCATCCCTAAATAATCCAGATGTAGTAGTAAAGTTCGGCATATCAAAGTAGGTTTTTTGCACTGTTTTATCAATGCATCCTGGCTTCAACAAGTGATTGGCTCACTCCAACCTCTGATTCTGTTCACCAACCCCTGGAAAGGGGGAAGGCAGACAGAGTCCCTTCTCCTATTCCCACTCCTGCCCTATACTTGTCAGAAGGAACTGAAATGGCTAACACCATACCTGATGTTATGAACAGAAGCAATTTGCAAAACGTGGGGTAATTCTCATATAATATTAATTTACAACTAAACCTTCTGGGAGGCAAACATGTTGACTAGACAAAATAACCCTGCTGGAGGGCATTCTTGTGATAATCATGTGGGGTAGGCAAAAAAGTAAAGAACAAGAAAAGACACCAAAGGCTAATTAGATGAAAGGCAGAAAACCAAATTCCTACCTGGTCCCTGTAGGTGGCCAGCTACCTTTAAGATGTTCCCAGGGTGGGTATGATGGGAGCAGCATCAGCTGAGCTCTGAATGGTGAGATGAAAGATGTGGAGCCACAAAAACTCCTAGGTAGTCCAGCCAGAACTCAGCGCACCAACTCACCTGTGTGCTTGTGGGGCTGAGCAACAAAGGCCACCGCCTTCAATAGGGTGTGGGCTGCTGTCTGGTGGCTCTGAAGAATTGTGCAGTATTGTACTTGGACATTTGCTTTTGTCTCTTCTGGTCAAATGCTTTTCCTTAATTCCTGAAGCAATACAAGAGTATGGAGCACGTGTTTGTTTTGCCAGATTCATGATCCAAGTTTCACTTAGATAACTTATGCCCACTCTAAGCTAATTAGCTCCCCTTCGTTCCCCAACAATGACCCCAGTTCTCCACTGCAGCACTGCTGAACCCCACCACCAGGGTAGCTCGCTTGTTCAATCTGAAGAGGTCTTCCTTCCTCCCCTCTCCTCTCCTGCCAGCAACTTCTCCAGCCACCACCACCACAACTTGGTCTTCAGTAGGACCAAGTAGCAGCCACAGATCCAGTGTCGCCAGCAGTCCCTGTTCCAGCAGTTCTCAGATGGCGCATTGCCACCTTTGCCCTCCCCCCTCCTGCTAGGTGGGCAGAGGATTGAAAAGCTGGGCTCACTATTGGGTGGGCCATTTTGGGGGGTGAGGCGAGATGTCTTGCAGTTGGGCTCCACTGGACGACCTGCTTGGATCATCTCTGTAGCCAACCTTGCTTAGTCAGGCCTTTTTACTGCTGGTCCTGGGACTCCTCTGTGGCTGTTAGATCAGCTGTTTGGCGCTGTTCTTAGTGCAACTGGTTTTCCACCATGCTCTCAGCAAAGGATTTCTGAGGAGCACTCCTGAAGATCTAGGCATCGGTGTTTGCTCCAGTGGGGGGCCATGGGCTCAGGCTGCCCAGGGCCCAATCCTATTCAACTTTCCAGCACCGGTGTAGCCACAATTTAGCCCCAAGGTCCAGGAACAAATGTTCCCATACCTTGAGGAGGCCTCTATGACTGCCTCCCCACCATAGACTGCAGTGCACATCCCATTAGCATGGATGCATTAGCATGGATGCACCAGCACTGGAAAAATGGAAAGGACTGGGCCCCCAGTCAGGGACTAGCCTCGTATCCTAAGGTGAATTTTAGCATGCACTCACTAGTGTTACTGCCAGTGCTTGCCCTTTAGTCTCCCCCTATTTTTCAACGCTTCAGTTTCATCTGTTTGTAAGAGTGCATTATGGCCACCCCGCTGCTTGCGCAGGTTATTGCCATCTCAAGGTACCGCAATGAACAGTCCGTGCCCCTTCAGGACTGAGCGCTTGTGGGGGTCATAAACTGCCATGGAGCAGGCAGAACTCTAAGTGCAGCCTCAGAGCTTGGGTGGGAAGGGGGTTGAGGCACCATGGCTTCTTCCCCAACAGGGGGATTCAAGTGGCTCCCAGGGAGGTTGTGGCGGAAGCCCAGTGAGCCAGGCCCCCTTGCCTCCCTCCGCTCCTTCTCTCAAAGGTTCCCACTCTCAGACAGGCAGGCTCTTTTGTGGCTGGCCCTCCCCTTCCCCACAGCCTTCTCAGGTGTCCCCCCCCCCCGACTGCTCGCTAGTGTCAGGTGAAGGGAGCCAGGTTGCTGCCTGCTCAGCTTGGCTTCAGGCCGGCAAACCTCCCTGCTGGTGACCTGCGTCTGAGGCCTTTTCAGCCACCCAAATAAGTCTGTGGCTGGACACTGTTTTTAGCCACTTGACTACTTATTGTTTTCTGCCTTTGTCTTTGCTGGAGCTTTGATTGCCCCATTTCTCCTACTCTAGTATGCCAGTTTGGTTCAGAGACCATTTTCTTTCCTGTTGTCTGGCTCCCTCTTCAGGGGCCTAGCAGCCATTTTCTTTCTCCTTATCTGGCTCCCTCTTCAGGGGCCTGGCGGCCATTTTCTTTCTCCTTTCTGGCTCCCTCTTCAGGGGCCTAGCAGCCATTTTCTTTCTCCTTTCTGGCTCCCTCTTCAGGGGCCTGGAGGCCATTTTCTTTCTCCTTGTCTGTCTCCCTTTGATTCTGCCCATCTGGCCCTTCAGGCTTGGGAATTATCCGAGTTGCTGCTGAGCTTCAGCTGTGTTGACTTTCAAGTTTGGACTAGGCTTAGGGGTCTGTTCAATGCAACAAGCATGTAGTTAATGCACTTTTAGGTTGTTTGCTTTTCTCAGTGGGGCATTATGCCTCCCGGCCCCCACCCTTTTTCTCTGCATGTCTTTTCATGTGATCTTTTCAAGGTTTATTAGTGCTGGTCCTGGATTCTGGTGGGAATTGCCACCAGTGCCTGCACGCTGATGAGCAGAGAACAGCTGGAAAAGGAAGACAGAGGGTGCTCACCAGTGACACAAGGACTGTCCTTTGCACATCACCTTCTTTGTTAAGGACAGAAGGGTTGTTTTCAAGTGATGTTCAGTCAGCATCTCCTGACACCTGGAAAATAATCTGCTTGTGATGTTCAGCGGCTGGACAAGTGATTTGTTTGTGCTTATGGAAAGGGCAACTCAGAAGCAGGAAGCTGGATGATAAGACCATTAGCAACTTGAATCAATGCAGGGTCAGTTCTCCAAGGACAGAACAAGGAGATCCTTTGAGGCACTGAATTCTTAGAGCAACTCTTCCATCACAGAGATGGGCAGAGAGCCGGCCATGCCCCCAAGCAAGTGATAAGATGTTGTCCAGCGTGGCATCCTTGCTTGCCCTTTGCTGTCTACGTAGTCATGTTCCCCTGTGCTGCTTGGTACTTGTGATAGGATCAGAGAGAGAACTAATATGGCTGAAGAATGGCCTGTAGGAGACAAATAATGTACGTAATAAGGAACAGGACTCTAGACTTAGAACAAAAATAATATCCAAACTACATAGAGCCAGAATATGAGAGTTTTCAGCTGTTGTTTTCCTCATATAACTTCAAAAAACCATCTCCTTCATTTCACATTCACAGTACACCAGTAACAAAATTGTTGCTCAGGCAGGCAAACTCATCCAGGCTTCATTGCTATGCTGGTACTTAGATAGGATTGGGCTATTACTCTTTAGCAGATTCACTAGCTGAATCAGATGTTTGTGGAATTATATGAGAATTCTAACAATTGCAAGTAAATATTTTGTCATAAGTTGAGTTTTGATTTTTTGCACCTCTGAATATTTTGTGAACTAAACATAAGAACAAAATTTAACTGCACACTTCTGTGTTGCAGGTGGGAGGTGCAGGTTCTGTGAGTATTGCTAATAAATTTGCATTGATGATTAATTTTTTAAAAATCAAGCACAGAAGGGAATTTGTTTTCCTGGATGATTCTGCAATGACCTTGACTGTTCTGTACACTCTCTGCTTGGGACATTTTGGCAGCTACTGTCCAGAATGTAGTATGGTCAAGAGAATTGCTGTGATACTTCTCCTGGTTTAGCCCTGACTTTGAAAACCAAGGGTCATGAATCCTTCACTAAAAAGTAAAAACTACATTTGTGTTTCATTAAAAAACAAAACAAAACAAAAAACAGTTTTTATACACTTTCCTGTCTATCATTATCACCTGGTGAAAACATTTCATATTTTGACTTTTAAATGATAGTGAAAAAGTGAATAAAACAATATCACTGTTGAAATCACCAAATCAGTGGGAATACCCCATATCCCAAGTTATTCATATGCCAAAACAAAACAGGAAGCTTTTTCTGAAACACAGGAAGGAATTCTAGCTGTGCAGATAGTTTCCAAGTGAAGCAGAGAACCCAATTTCTGCTTCCCCATAGCTCCAGCTAGGTCCCTATCTTGCTCTGGCCTGCTTCCTCCAGCACAAGATAGTTTTGCGCTGCAAGAAGCACTCTGTAAAAATAGAGTGGAAGCCACTGTGGACCAATATCCCTTGATAGGCCTATCTGACCTTTGACACAACCTTATCTTACTGCGTTATTGTGAAATGTGGAGGAAATACAGTAATTATTCCATCTCCTGAATATGTCCCAGAACTTTCTATTCTCCTCTGTCTAGCAAGAGCTAAAGTTTCATCATGTGTGAGAAGGAAGATGCTCCTTTTTGAGCATTCCTGCTGTTTACCTGACACTCTGTATCAGATTGGTTCAAACGTACATGGATATCATTGGATTTCACATCATTCATCAGATGAAGCTCATTTTGAGGAAACAAACCCTCCCATCCTGAGGTCCCCCAGAAGGAGGGAGCCCTGATTTCTTTAACTTGTCTGATGTTTACAATGTTACTTTAAGAGAAGCTCTTCTTCTCCATTTGCATTTGGAAATATTAAATCTAGTACATAAGAGGGGATGGCGAAGAAGTGAGAAAAAAATGGTTTCCTGTCCTAGAGGGGCTCACAATATAAGGCAAAAGTAGGACATTATCAAACAGCCACTGGGAGGGATGGTCTGTGGGGAGGAAGAGGGGCAGTTGTTCTCCCCCTTCTAAGTACAAGAGAGCCACCACCACCAAGAGAGGAGTTGCTTTGCCCAGGTAGCAGTTGGGTATAAGATTGCCAAGGTATTCCTTTTATAAAGTGTCTTAGATCATCAAGCTTCAGCTGTTTGTCATTAAGGCTTGTGTGACTTGCATATATTGTCTAGTATTAAAACAATAGTTCTGTTGTGCATTGAAGACCGAGGCTCCACTGAAGGGCTACACTTCTGAGGCAGCAAAGACTCACTACTGACACTGAATCCCACCCTAGGACCCATGGGATGCTCACTGGGATCATGGAATTCCAGGTCCCATGGAAGGCTCACTGTCACCTGGCGTAGCTGCTTCCCACCACTGCAAAATAAGCCAGCCATGACCCTGGACCCAGCGGGGATCCTTACAAGGAGGGTAGTAGGGAACATGAGTCCTTTGTGTTACTGGAATGGCAGCAGTGAAGAAGAATGCCTCCTGTCCCCTGAGTTTCTGCTTGGGTTCATCGATGGTGTCCAACTGGGGAAGGTAATCAGGAACTAAGCAGTGGACACACAAGAGAAGATAGCTGGAAGAGGCACCCTTGTAGCAGGAAGAGGGTTGTTGGCAGCATAAAGGAAGACCTGTGTCTATCTGCAGCCTGGATTCCAGGCACCATGTGGAGGATGGGCAGCTAACTTGTGCATGTGTTTTCCAAAACATGTAGGAGTGTGCCTTTGATGGCCTCCTCCACAAGCCCTCTCCCCAAAGCTGAATTTGCCATTGTTAAAAACTGTGACATAAGCATTCTGGTCCCCTGAATTAGCAAATGACTCATTTTCAGAGGAAAAAATGGTGAAGAGTCAAGTCCAAATGAAACGTAATGTGCAGCAGACGCAGGCCAGTTCCATTTCATTTCCTTCTCTATTTATAGCTTCTCTAAGTATAACGGAGATTGAAGACCGGAGACCACGCTGACGGAGACTGCCCACTCTATCGCATTCTTCACTGCTACCTCGAGCCAATGAAATGAAATCAGAGAATCACAAATCCTACTAGAATAATCTAGTTAAATTCTGTTATGCGAATGGATTTTGTCGCCTTCCTAGTGGAGGGCTGTAAGCAATAAAGACGGTTCTTTTACTGTCCTGGAGGATGGCAAAAGCTTTGTAAAAATAAAACTTCAGTTGCATTAAAGTGTTTGCTTGCTTTTATTTATGGTCTTATTCAGGGTCTACATTCAAATTGCAGCAGCTGAAAATGTCATGTACAGATACAATATCCGGATTTTGGGGGTCAAGGGGGAATTGAAATAAATACCCAAACACCATATCAGTAGTTAAGCATAGATGTATGGTTTGCTGAAGCAATTTGCACAATGTGGGGGTATTTCTCAGATAATATCAATCAAGAACTAAACTTTCTGGGAGCAAACATGTTGACTGTACACAATGAACCCCACTGGAGGTTATTCCCTCAACTTTCAGAGCTTGTGATGAGGAAGACAAATTCCAAGTGCCCCTCTCCTAATATTTTTCTCCTCTTGGTTTTCTAACATGACTGATGACTCCAAGTACTCATTTGATTTATTCTACCTGCCAGCAACAGTTATAACCAAGCTTTTAAATTCAAGAGAAAGTGTCATTGGAACAACTTAGGTGGGTTAATACAAGCTCTCCCTTCCCTTATCATAACAACCTATTCTTGGCACTTAGCACATTTCTTTTACCAGTCAACCAAAGTACATTATATGCTTTTTCCACTTGTCCCTACTGACAGAAATTGTTTTGGCACCCAACATCATATCTTCCCTTTGCTTGAAACTTTCCTTCTCCCAGTGCATCTAAATAGATGGGATGGTGACCAGCTGTGCCACCACTCTAGTGTTCTGTGTGCCTAGCCAGTCATCCCTAAATAATCCAGATGTAGTACAGTTCGACACATCAAAGTAGGTTTTTTGCACTGTTTTATCAATGCATCCTGGCTTCAACAAGTGATTGGCTCACTCCAACCTCTGATTCTGTTCACCAACCCCTGGAAAGGGGGAAGGCAGACAGAGTCCCTTCTCCTATTCCCACTCCTGCCCTATACTTGTCAGAAGGAACTGAAATGGCTAACACCACACCTGATGTTATGAACAGAAGCAATTTGCAAAACGTGGGGTAATTCTCATATAATATTAATTTACAACTAAACCTTCTGGGAGGCAAACATGTTGACTAGACAAAATAACCCTGCTGGAGGGCATTCTTGTGATAATCATGTGGGGTAGGCAAAAAAGTAAAGAACAAGAAAAGACACCAAAGGCTAATTAGATGAAAGGCAGAAAACCAAATTCCTACCTGGTCCCTGTAGGTGGCCAGCTACCTTTAAGATGTTCCCAGGGTGGGTATGATGGGAGCAGCATCAGCTGAGCTCTGAATGGTGAGATGAATGATGTGGAGCCACAAAAACTCCTAGATAGTCCAGCCAGAACTCAGTGCACCAACTCACTTGTATGCTTGTGGGGCTGAGCAACGAAGGCCACCGCCTTCAATAGGGTGTGGGCTGCATTCTGGTGGCTCTGAAGAATTGTGCAATATTGGACATTTGCTTTTGTCTCTTCTGGTCAAATGCTTTTCCTTAATTCCTGAAGCAATACAAGAGTATGGAGCATGTGATTATTTTGCCAGATTAATGATCCAAGTTTCACTTAGAGAACTTATGCCCACTCTGAGCTAATTGAACCCCACCACCAGGGTAGCTGCCTGTTCAATCTGCAGAGGTCTTCCTTCCTCTCCTCTCCTGCCAGCAACTTCTCCAGCCACCACCACCACAACTTGGTCTTCAGTAGGACCAAGTAGCAGCCACAGATCCAGTGTCTCCAGCAGTCTCTGTTCCAGCAGTCCTCAGAAGTCCATTCATCTGTCTGTCCATTAGTCAGCTAGTCCATTGGTCAGCCAACAGATCCAGCAATCCATCAGCTAGTTCCACAGTCCATTAATCCATCACTTTTGCTAGCTAGCTGCACCCATCCTTTCTTCTCCAAGCTTTCCTTTTTCTACTACACACACCCCTTTTCCTCCTGCAGGTGCTGCTTTTAACCCTGAGGGCCTTTGCCTCCATGTGGCTGCAGCTGTGCAGCACACTCACTGCAATCTAAGGCCCTGGTGGTAACCCCATGCTTGCCTGCTAGAGCTACTGTTGACACCACACCCTATCTCCTCAAGGGATATTGTGCATTTCCATTGCAGTGTTTACCTGAGGCAAAAACATGATGAAAATACCAGTGGCGCATGATGGCGTATTGCCACTTTTGCCCTCCCCCCTCCTGCTAGGTGGGCAGAAGGTTGAAAAGCTGGGCTCACTATTGGGTGGGCCATTTTGCGGGGTGAGGTGAGATGTCTTGCAGTTGGGCTCTGCTGGGCGCCCTGCTTGGATCATCTCTGTAGCCAACCTTGCTTAGTCCATTCTTTTTACTGCTATTCCTAGGACTCTTCTGTGGCTCTTCGATCAGCTGTTTGGCGCTGTTCTTAGCGCAACTGGTTTTCCACCATGCTCTCAGCAAAGGATTTCTGAGGACCACTCCTGAAGATCTAGGCATCGGTGTTTGCTCCAGTGGGGGGCCATGGGCTCAGGCTGCCCAGGGCCCAATCCTATTCAACTTTCCAGCACCGGTGTAGCCACAATTCAGCCCCAAGGTCCAGGAACAAATGTTCCCATACCTTGAGGAGGCATCTGTGACTGCCTCCCCACCATAGGCTGCAGTGCACATCCCATTAGCATGGATGCATTAGCATGGATGCACCAGCACTGGGAAAATGGAAAGGACTGGGCCCCCAGTCAGGGACTAGCCTCGTATCCTAAGGTGAATTTTAGCATGCACTCACTAGTGTTACTGCCAGTGGTTGCCCTTTAGTCTCCCCCTATTTTTCAACGCTTCAGTTTCATCTGTTTGTAAGAGTGCATCATGGCCACCCCGCCGCTTGTGCAGGTTGTTGCCATCTCAAGGTACCGCAATGACCGGTCTGTGCCACTGAGGGAGTACAGCCCCTTCAGGACTGAGTGCTTGTGGGGGTCGTAAACTGCCATGGAGCAGGCAGAACCCTGAGTGCAGCCTCAGAGCTTGGGTGGGAAGGGGATTGAGGCACCATGGCTTCTTCCCCAACAGGGGATTCAAGTGTCTCCCAGGGAGGTTGTGGCGGAAGCCCAGTGAGCCAGGCCCCCTTGCCTCCCTCCGCTCCTTCTCTCAAAGGTCCCCACTCTCAGGCAGGCAGGCTCTTCTGTGGCTGGCCCTCCCCTTCCCCACAGCCTTCTCAGGTGTTCCCCCGACTGCTCGCTTGTGTCAGGTGAGGGGAGCCAGGCAGGTGCCTGCTCAGCTTGGCTTCAGGCCGGCAAACCTCCCTGCTGGTGACCTGCCTCTGAGGCCTTTTCAGCCGTCCAAGTTAGTCTGTGGCTGGACACTGTTTTTAGCCACTTGACTACTTATTGTTTTCTGCCTTTGTCTTTGCTGGAGCTTTGTTTTGCCCTTTTCTCCTTCTCTAGTATGCCAGTTTGTTTCACAGACCATTTTCTTTCCCGTTGTCCAGCTCCCTCTTCAGGGGCCTGGAGGCCATTTTCTTTCTCCTTATCTGGCTCCCTCTTCAGGGGTCTAGTGGCCATTTTCTTTCTCCTTTCTGGCTCCCTCTTCAGGGGCCTAGCAGCCATTTTCTTTCTCCTTATCTGGCTCCCTCTTCAGGGGCCTGGCGGCCATTTTCTTTCTCCTTTCTGGCTCCCTCTTCAGGGGCCTGGAGGCCATTTTATTTCTCCTTGTCTGGCTCCAATTTCAGGGGACTAGTGGCCATATTCTTTCTTCTTTCTGGCTCCCTCTTCAGGGGCCTGGAGGCCATTTTCTTTCTCCTTGTCTGTCTCCCTTTGATTCTGCCCATCTGGCCCTTCAGGCTTGGAAATGATCCAAGTTGCTGCTGAGCTTCAGCTGTGTTGACTTTCAAGTTTGAACTAGGCTTAGGGGTCTGTTCAATGCACCAAGCATGTAGTTAATGCACTTTTAGGTTGTTTGCTTTTCTCAGTGGGGCCATGGTGCCTCCCGGCCCCCACCCTTTTTCTCTGCATGTCTTTTCATGTGATCTTTTCAAGGTTTATTAGTGCTGGTCCTGGATTCTGGTGGGAATTGCCACCAGTGCCTGCACGCTGATGAGCAGAGAACAGCTGGAAAAGGAAGACAGAGGCTGCTCACCAGTGACACACGAACTGTTCTTTCCACATCACCTTCTTTGTTAACCTAGGGCCTGCTTGATACCATCATACAACCCCTTGATGTTGCCCGTGTCAGCTGCTATCTGTATCTCGGAACAGAGCTGGAGCCAGTAGTCGTTAGCACATCTCCTGGCAGTCTGCTGGACTTTGCTGCGAGCACCTCGGAGGAACTGCAGGTTGCGCTCACTGGGACAGGCCTTGTATGCTGCTTGAGCTCTCCTCTTTTCCTCAATGACTGGTGTCAACTCCTCAGACTGGGCTTCAAACCAGTCTGCCGTCTTGTTGGTCTTCTTGCCAAATATGGACAAGGCATTGTTGTAAACGGCATTCTTGAAATGTTCCCATCTGTTGGATGCGTTTGCATTGACCGGGCCTGGAAGAGATTCCTCAAGCGCTCGTGCAAATTCCTCCACTTTTCTCTGATCCCGGGTCTTGCTGGTATCAATGCGAGATCTTCCTTCCTTTCTTGTGTGGTACAGTCGCTTTGTTTGCAGTTTCACTCTGCTGCACACTAGCAAGTGCTCGGTGTCACAGGCAGCACCCTGATAGCTGCGTGTGATCTTGATGCTGGGAAGGCTGGAGCGTCTGGTGAGAATCAGGTCGAGCTGGTGCCAGTGCTTTGATCTTGGGTGTCTCCAAGAGACTGTATGTTGGGGCTTCAGAAGAAAATTGCCCCTTTGAAGTCTGAACAGAAGAACAGAAGAAAATTGCCCCTCTGAAGTCTGCCGCAGGCGAGGTCATCCAGGATCGGGCGCAGCAGATGGAACGCTGGGTGCAGCACTACTCTGAGCTATATTCCAGAGAAAATGTAGTCACCGAAGAAGTGCTGAACAACATTGAGTGCCTGCCTGTGCTGGAGGAGCTTGACAGTGAACCAACCCTAGAAGAACTTCACGTGGCCCTGGACTCCCTTGCCTTTGGCAAGGCACCAGGAAAAGACAGCATCCCTGCTGAAGTCCTAAAGTGCTGCAAAGAGATCATTGTCACTGAGCTGCATGAAATCCTCTGTCTTTGCTGGAGAGAAGGTGGAGTACCTCAAGACATGAGGGATGCAAACATCATCACGCTGTACAAGAACAAAGGCGAAAGGGGTGACTGCAACAACTACCGTGGCATCTCTCTCCTTAGCGTTGTAGGAAAGTTGTTTGCCCAAGTTGCACTAAAGAGGCTCCAGGTACCTGCAGAGAGCATTTATCCAGAATCACAGTGTGGATTCCGAGCCAACAGGTCCACCACTAATATGGTATTCTCCCTTAGACAACTGCAGGAGAAATGCAGGGAACAACGACAGCCACTCTTTATAGCCTTCATAGATCTCACGAAGGCTTTCGACCTGGTCAGCAGGGATGGCCCCTTCAAGATTCTCCCCAAGATTGGATGTCCACCCAGGGTCCTCAGCATCATCAAATCCTTCCACAAGGACATGAAGGGCACTGTTGTCTTTGATGGCTCCACATCAGACCCCTTTGACATCCGAAGCGGCGTGAAGCAGGGCTGTGTTCTTGCACCAACCTTGTTTGGGATCTTCTTCGCTGTCCTGCTGAAGCAGGCCTTTGGAACTACAACAGAAGGCATCTATCTCCGGACCAGATCAGATGGAAAGCTCTTCAACCTCTCCAGACTGAGAGCAAAGTCCAAAGTCCAGCTGAAATGTCTGCGTGACTTCCTCTTTGCTGACGATGCAGCTATCACTACCCACTCTGCCAAAGATCTCCAGCAGCTCATGGATCGTTTTAGCAAGGCCTGCCAAGATTTTGGACTGACAATCAGCCTGAAGAAAACACAGGTCATGGTTCAGGATGTGGACTCACCTCCCTGCATTACAATCTCTGCACATGAACTGGAGGTTGTCCATGACTTTGTGTACCTTGGCTCAACGATCTCCGACACTCTTTCTCTCGATACCAAGCTAAACAAAGGCATTGGTAAAGCAGCTACCACGTTTTCCAGACTCACAAAGAGAGTCTGGTCCAACAAGAAGCTGACGGAACATAACAAGATCCAGGTCTACAGAGCTTGCGTCCTGAGTACACTTCTGTACTGCAGCGAGTCATGGACTCTTCGCTCACAACAGGAGAGGAAACTGAATGCTTTCCACATGCGCTGCCTCCGACGTATTCTCGGCATCACCTGGCAGGACAAAGTTCCAAACAACACAGTCCTGGAACGTGCTGGAATCCCTAGCATGTATGCACTACTGAAACAGAGACGCCTGCGTTGGCTCGGTCATGTTGTGAGAATGGATGATGGCCAGAACCCAAAGGATCTCCTTTATGGAGAACTTGTGCAAGGAAAGCGCCCTACAGGTAGACCACAGCTGCGATACAAGGACATCTGCAAGAGGGATCTGAAGGCCTTAGGAGTAGACCTCAACAAGTGGGAAACCCTGGCCTCTGAGCGGCCCGCTTGGAGGCAGGCTGTGCAACATGGCCTTTCCCAGTTTGAAGAGACACTTTGCCAACAGTCTGAGGCAAAGAGGCAAAGAAGGAAGGCCCTTAGCCCGGGAGACAGACCAGGGACAGACTGCACTTGCTCCCAGTGTGGAAGGGATTGTCACTCCCGAATCGGCCTTTTCAGCCACACTAGACGCTGTTCCAGAACCACCTTTCAGAGCGCGATACCATAGTCTTTCGAGACTGAAGTTTGCCAACTAGGTCTTTGTTAAGGACAGAAGGGTTGTTTTCAAGTGATGTTCAGTCAGCATCTCCTGACACCTGGAAAATAATCTGCTTGTGATGTTCAGTGGCTGGACAAGTGATTTGTTTGTGCTTATGGAAAGGGCAACACAGAAGCAGGAAGCTGGATGATAAGACCATTAGCAACTTGAATCAATGCAGGGTCAGTTCTCCAAGGGCAGAACAAGGAGATCCTTTGAGGCACTGAATTCTTAGAGCAACTCTTCCATCACAGAGAAGGGCAGAGAGCCGGCCATGCCCCCAAGCAAGTGATAAGGTGTTGTCCAGCGTGGCAGCCTTCCTTGCCCTTTGCAGTCCAAGTAGTCATGTTCCCCTGTGCTGCTTGGTACTTGTGATAGGATCAGAGAGAGAACTAATATGGCTGAAGAATGGCCTGTAGGAGACAAATAATGTAATATGGACTTGAACAGGACTCTAGACTTAGAACAAAAATAATATCCAAAATACATAGAGCCAGAATATGAGAGTTTTCAGCTGTTGTTTTCCTCATATAACTTCAAAAAACAATCTCCTTCATTTCACATTCACAGTACACCAGTAACAAAATTGTTGCTCAGGCAGGCAAACTCGTCCAGGCTTCATTGCTATGCTGGAACTTGGATAGGATTGGGCTACTACTCTTTAGCAGATTCACTAGCTGAATCAGATGTTTGTGGATTTATATGAGAATTCTATCAACTGCAAGTAAATATTTAAAATAACTGCATCCTCTTCCTTGGTCTTTCTCTGCATCCTTGTTTCTCCACACCCTTTGCTTTCTTCCTTATCCCAATCCATGACGGAATAACATTCTTATTTTCTTTAACTTTTAGGAAATTGGAGCAAAATTGAATGTGAGTATTTCTGCAAATCCTCTGTGCCCTGAGTAAATAATCCATGGATTTTTGACACTAGAGGTAGTCTTTCTTGCCAGATAGGAGTGAAATGTGGGGCAGAGCAAAGCAGAGGAGCAGTCAAGGGTTAGAAAAGAAGATCACCTCCTGAGTAATGTGGCCATAGGAAGCTGCCTTATAGGGAGTCAGATGTTTGCTCCACTTAGGGCCCAAGCCTATCCAACTTTCCAGCAATGGTGCAGCCACAATACAGCCCCGAGGTAAGGGAACAAATGTTCCCATATCTGGAGGAGGCCTCTGTGACTGCCTCTCCATCACAGGATGCAGTGCACACTCCGTTGGCATGGCTGCACTGACACTGGAAAATTCGATAGGATTGGGCCCCAGTCAGTACTCTCAAGACAGAGTGCCAACAACTCTGTAGCATTTCAGGCAGGAATTATTCTCATCTTTACCTGAAGAAGGAAGAGATTGTGTGGGACCTTTTGTTGACAAAACATGTGCTCTATCACTATCCATGGCCCTTCCCCAGGAAGGATGCTCAGTATTTCTGGGGGCTGTCTGAATTCATGGGGATACTCAGACCGGCACCAGCTAAATTGTTGGCGCAATTCCAAGCAGTCCATGTACGGCTGCCTGGGCCAGGAGTGGGGGCTTAGGATTTCCTATGTGATGCTGCCACTGATTCCAGCCCTTTGGGCCCAATTCACCCCCACAAATAAAGCCCCCTCATTGCCTCCGTTCCGTCCTCCCACCACTTACTCCCACCCCCTTTTCTGGCCTGCCCCGGCCAGAGCAAACCTGCCTGGTCCGGGTGGCACAGGAATGGGAGATGGCAAGAGCAGGCTGGCGTACATCCTTGTGCCAGCACGGCCTTCTCCTAAGTTACCGCAAACATGCCTTATGCTATGCTTGCAAGTTTTGGAAGCCAGTGCAGCAGTTCTACAGCTGCACAAGGTAAGGTCTGGATTGTGCTCTAAGAGAGATAGAGGCTGCCCCATAGTCTTTTAGTAGTCTTTGTGGCTTAGCAGTGATTTTCAGGGACTGTGAAATAATGACTTCTTGCTTCTTTCTTTCTGTTTTAGATACCTCGTTTAGGAAACCTAGTGAGTATTACATTTTTAAAAAATACAGAGAGGTTGGGCTTTATATAACGTTAAGAGGTCAGCTGAGTTAGCAGTGATGCAGGTTAGAAAATGTTCCACAAATGTCTTTTTTCTATGAAGATTTTCTGATTTCTAAAACTGCCCTGATTCATAGAAATGAATTGTTCTCATAATGGGCAAAAACAAGTCTAGCCTGATTGGGCAGTTTCAAGGAGGTTGTCAAGAAACAGAGTAAGAGAGAATGATCTTTTTCATTCTGTTTTAGGCTGATCTTTCTTGCACCTTTCAATGGAGTATTTTTGTTTTATTACAAATGTAACAAATGTGACCCAAATGTCATAGAATTTAGAGCCTCCTCGTCAAGCTGGTGGCCCAAAACGGAGACTTAGAATCTGGTGGAGCAAAGTTCCACCGGTCCCACCTTCCTTCTGCTCTGCTCCTTCCCCCAAGAATGCCTCCTCCCTGCCCTCTCTCCGCCTCCCCTTACTCCCCCACCTACGTCTCTGCTGCCCGGCAGTCCACGCAATTGCCAAGCAGTGGAGCCCAAGTGCTCCACCAGCACTAGCCCAGCACTCCTTATGGCATGTTTACACACTAAGCATTGGCTGCACCCTTTAGGATTGGGTCCTGAGTCGTTTTGAATCATGAGTTGCTGGTCCTTGAGCAAAAATGCACGGAAAAAGGGAAGTTGGTAGTGGAGTGTTTAAGTAATCAAGCACACACTAAAGTGATAGGGACTCAAGTCATTTTGAGTTCAGCTGAGTCGGGTTCAGTGATGTCCATCACTTGAATCAACTTGGTTGTCAAAAACAGCTGCTTAGCATAACTCGAGTCTAGTCAACTTGAGTCAAGCCAACCCAAGTTGAGTGCCCTTTCCTGCTACCTAGAGGAGCTCCCTGGGTAAAATCCTAGAAAAATGCTGAACTTCAGGTGTTCCCATCAAAATCACTCTTACAGTAGTGCCTGCAGAATCAGGGGACATGACAATTCTATTGGACATCCACGTTTCCTACCCTTTACATTTTAATGGTGATTCAGGCCCAAAGGACCACTGTAAACTTTTGTAAAGTAAAAAAAAAGATAAGTAACTGGGTTACTTCATTTCAGGCTGGAGGTGTTGCTAACGTGCCCATGAGTATTAAGAAGTTTGTACTGATGGTTGTTTTGTTCGTTTTGAGGAAATCGACACTGCTAGGAATTGGTTTGGCTGGATGATTCCCCAGTGAGATCCACGATTCTGTGGGATCTCTGCTTGTGACATTTAGGGCGCAATCCTAACCCCTTATGTCAGTGCTTTCCAGCACTGACATAGCAGTGCCAATGGGACATGTGCTGCATCCTGCAGTTGGGTGTCACTCATGGAGGCCTATTCAAAGTAAGGGAATGTTTGTTCCCTTACCTCAGAGCTGCATTGCCCTTATGTCAGTGCTGGAAAGCACTGACATAAGGGGTTAGGATTGCACCCTGTGGCAACCACTGTAAAGAAATATTGAATTATCAGGTGGATTGCTGTAATTCTGCTAGTGGCTTAGCCTGGACTTGCAAGCCTAAGCATCCCACATACGTTCCGTAAAGAATAAAAACGTGTGTGTATCAAAAAAGCATTTTTCAAAAACTTTCCTTCTTGTCAGCAACTCTGAAGCTGCAATCCAATATATAGTTACCTGGGAGTAGGTGTCATTGCGCTGAATGGAATTTACTTCTGAGTAGACTCTTAGGTTTGTACTCTGAGCACAAACACTCATAACAGCCCAGCAAAATCACTGGTGCACACTGAGCAGCCCATGTAAGGCTGATCGGGCAGGGGTGGAGGTTATGATATGGCCTGAGCTGTAGTGGTGCATCTGACTTCCCTTCTTGGTATGGTCTGATTCCTGGTCCAGCCTCCTCCACACCCTTCATGTTCTCCTGCCCCCCTCTCCTGCCCCTGTGCTGGCCTCTCTGACCAGTGCAAACATATTGGGTTCAGAGCTGGATCTGACACAGTCATGTCAGTACTGATCCTTACCCCTGCTTAGTTGGCTCACTAGTAGTCATGAATGTGCTTTACGTCACATCTGTGACACTCGTAGGCTGGCGGAAGGGGCCTGTGCCAGCCTAACATGTAGTAAGGGTTACATTCTAAGTTGGGTTTTGGTTTTTTTGCACGCCTGAATATTTTTGTATCGTAATTTCATAATTTGAAAGTAATTTCATATTTTGAGTTTTAAATAATAGGGAAAAAAGTGAATAAAACAATATCGCTGTTGAAATCACTAAATCAGTGGGAATACCCCATATCTGAGGTTACCCATATGCCAAAAACAAAACAGAAAGCTGTCATTAAACACAGGAAGGAATTCCTGTTTCACAGAGGAAGGCCTTAGAAGACCTGACAGCCGGGAATCCTCTGGGGAGAGGCCCACAGGGTGCAGCCTCAAATTGCACACTGGGCAATGGAGTGCCACAAGGGGGCACTGGGACTTAATGGTGGTGCAGAGCCACACCACCAAGCCTAGCGCCCCGGGTTATTTGCCCCCCTTGCCCCCCCCTTAGGTGCACTACTGGGTAAGAAGCACTGTGGGACACAATCATAAAATAAATAAGTGGAAGCAATTAGGAACCAAAATCCCTTGTTGGGCCTGTTTGAGCTTTGGCACAACCTTTTATTACTGTGTAAATGGTTCATATGGACCAGAACATTCTGGTCCCCTGAATTACCAGGTGTATTGTTTTCAGTGGGGAAAAAAGTAAAGAGCGGAGCCCAAAGGCCGCACAACCTAATGAGTAGCAGCCGCAGGCATGTTTCATTTCATTTCCCTCTCTGTTTATAGATTTAAGGATACCAGACATTGAAGACTGGAGACCACGCTGATGGAGACTGCCTGCTCTCACGCATTCTACACCGCCACCTCGAGCCAAGGAAATGAAATCAGAGAATCACAAATCCTACTAGAAGAATCTAGATAAATTCTGTCATGCAGATTGATTTTGTTGCCTTCCTGGTGGAGGGCTGTGTGCAGTAAGGACGTCTCCCTTACTGTCTTGGAGGATGGCAAAAGCTTTGCAAAAATAAAATAAAACTGCAATCGCACAGAGCTGGTTTGTTTATGTGCTTTCATTAATGGTCCACGCAAGAAAGTAACATTTCATTACAGCAGCTCCCACCACAAACCACACGAGACACTATTTTGTTTGGTATACACTGGGCCACTTTGTTAATTTCACATTACCAAGCAAATTCCGCAGCAGATCCTGCACTAGGGAGCTCCTCTCCCCCTTTAGTGAGAACTCCTACCCAGCGGGAGACAGAAGCAACAGTTCACTTCCCCATAGGGCATTGGCACCCTGGTTCCGATCGGAGGTGGGCTCTCTGCGACAAACATGGATTCCTCTCCCACTCCCAGCCCCCCACTGCACCTGCCAGAAGTGGCCAACTGACTAAACCACCACAGGAAAAGTATGAGACCACATGTGAAAAGTAGTATGGCCATTGCTGTCTCAAACATTGCAAGATCTTCCTTTAACCATCCTAACCAACTCAGAGTCCAAGAAAACCATTTCTTTATGGAGTTCTTTGTTCCTTCTGACATAACACCCTCCCCATCTTAGTCCCATTCTGAGACATCTGGTTCTGCTGGGTAACCCCATGTTGTACAGTTCCTAAAGAGCTATTAGCATAAGCATAGCACCCCTGTGGCCACTGGGCATACAGGTTCCCTTCTGGCAGTTAGAATCCTGTGGAGTGCCAATGGGCTTTGGAGTGCAATCTGTCTGAACTGTTCTTGCTCTTTAGCCTGAAGGACCATGGTGTCCATTGTATGGTTTGTTGCTAGCTCCAAGATGTCTTGGAGATGCATAACTCCATGTGATGAAGACAACTTCCAAGTTATTGAGGTTGCTGCCAATACAAACCAGCCCCAGCTGTAATTTAGGCCAAAATGCCCTTGGTGAAACCCAAACTGTAGACAACAAACACAAAGGTAAGTCTTAAAAGCTTTACTTAAGTTCTCTTAACTCAGATAACAAACAATGCAGACAAATAACACAACTTCCCTCTCTCAGGTTAAATCCACCCTACACCCTTAGACCAGGCAGAAGTTATTTATCAGCCAAGAACAGTAACTGATGTTAAAGGCTGACTCCCTCGGTGGCACTAGGCAGCAGACGTGCGCTACATCCAGCACAAGTTTGGGTCTGTCCGAAGCTCAGCCCGAGGCAAGGGGGAACTTTTCCCCTTACCCCAGGGAGAGCTGCAACTCCTAAAGAGGTGGCGCAAATCCAAGCAGTGTGGGACTGCTCTGGTCCGCTCAGAAATGGGGCTAGGATCCAGCATAACTGCCAGATCCTGGCCCCACCTCCTGCTTCCTGTCTGCCCGCCCATGGGAACACCTGCCACCCACCCTCCCTCCCCACAACCCCCCCAGACCACCACGTCAGCCAAGCTTGACCAGCGCGAACTCACCTCTTCCTAGGGCCCATGACAGTGTGGGGAGGCCGGCGCATGTCTATGTACTGGGCTTACCCCCCCTCAGAGTGGCACAAAAGTGCTTTACCAATGGTAGGCTGGGAGTGCGCCCTGAGTCATTGACCAGCGCGAACTCACCTCTTCCTGGGGCCCATGACAGTGTGGGGAGGCCGGCGCATGTCTATGTACTGGGCTTACCCCCCCTCAGAGTGGCACAAAAGTGCTTTACCAATGGTAGGTTGGGAGTGCGCCCTGAGTCATTTCAACAACCTGTTTGGGAAGAATTAATCCACCCAGTTAGGCTTTCTTATTGGTATCCACTTACCCCCAGCTTTTGGCACCAATGATGACTTACCACATGACAATTTCATAACCTTTCCTTATCGACAAAAGGTATTGGCTTAATTGACAGGGTAAATGTTGTATTTGTCCACCTGAAATTTCAGGACAGATGGTGGTATAAATGCAGCAGGTGGAGGGACCCATTCCTCACATCACTCCAGAAAGGCACCAAAGGAAAGCCAAGATGAACCTCCCGATTCTGCCTGCTCTTCTTCTCGTCTCTCTCCTCTGCCCAGCAGAGTGCCAGTTATTGGTAAGAATCCTCTTACTCGTCAGGGAGCCATGGCATACAATTCCTTAATGATTCTTGTCAGTGAACTGCGCAGATAAGTTTGCTATTTTTATGGACACAAATCTCTTCTTCAGGCAAGACCAAACATTTTCATTTGACTGTGCTGCTGTTCGCTATGACTATACTTGGTTAAAACAGATAGCGGTCAGCCAGGGTGATGATGAAGCCAGGGGTTGGACTCTTTTCCTGACAAAATGCACAAACTAAGTTCACAAAAGAGCATTGAATCGTGTCTCCTCATGGTGAGAAGCCACAATTCCACAGAAGACTCTTGAGTATTGTTACATGATGATTTTGCCTTTATTTCTCTAAGTATTTGCTTACATTTCTATTTCAAAGTTCTGGAACTTTTAAAGATATTTTTGAAAAGTATTTGCTAACAACCTGACATTTTTCTTCAGCTTTCTTAAGCTTTGGAAACCTTTTCAAGGAGCTATCTGGTGGAATGGAGGTGGGGGGAATAAATATACCAAAGAGATGAACTATGTAAATCAGTGCTTGCTGAGCCTGATTCCCCTGTTATAGAGGGATCTTAAGAACATAAGAACAGCCCCACTGGATCAGGCCATAGGCCCATCCAGTCCAGCTTCCTGTATCTCACAGCGGCCCACCAAATGCCCCGGGGAGCACACCAGATAACAAGAGACCTGCAAGGCCTCCTGGGAATTGTAGTTAAGAACATAAGAACAGCCCCACTGGATCAGGCCATAGGCCCATCTAGTCCAGCTTCCTGTATCTCACAGCAGCCCACCATATGCCCCAGGGAGCACACCAGATAACAAGAGACCTGCATCCCGGTGCCCTCCCTTGCATCTGGCATTTTGACATAACCCATTTCTAAAATCAGGAGGTTGTACATACATATCATGGCTTGTACCCCGTAATGGATTTTTCCTCCAGAAACTTGTCCAATCCCCTTTTAAAGGCATCCAGGCCAGATACCATCACCAGATCCTGCGGCAAGGAGTTCCACAGACCAACCACATGCTGAGTAAAGAAATATTTTCTTTTGTCTGTCCTAATCCCCCCCCCCCTTCCAACACTCAATTTTAGTGAATGTCCCCTGGTTCTGGTGTTATGTGAGAGTGTAAAGAACATCTCTCTATCCACTTTATCCTTCTCCTGCATAATTTTGTATGTCTCAATCATGTCCCCCCTCAGGCTGGGGGGGGGGGGAAGAAGTGATCTTTTCTAGGCTGAAGAAGTGATCTTCCAGAACCTCCACTTTTGCCAGAGGTCAATTCTGCTAGGCCATTACAGTTAATCTTTCTTGAAGTGCTATTACTGTCCTGAAATGACTATATAAACTTTAAATGTCTGTTTCAACATGGAGTGGATACCAGAGCCGATGGAGACTTAAAATACTTATGTCTTTATTTTAGGATGGAGGACTTTCTGGAGGATCGCCAGCAGTGAGTATAGTGATGATGCATAATGATTTTGTCTGTATTTCTCTAAGCGTTTGCTAAAATTTCCATTTCAACGTTCTGGAGCTTTTAAAAATATTTCCTATTTGGCAGCCAGAGTAGAAACCAGAGCCCATGGAGCCTTACAACACCTATGTCTTTACTGTAGGTTGGAGGACTAGGGGCCCTATGCTATCAGTCCAGTGCCAGCCTAGCACCAGTGCTGAGTGTTGCAAATGTGCCATAAGGCATGCTGTGACCCTCACCGCCGGGTGGGCACCAGTGTATTTCTCTGTATTTGCTAAAAGTATTTGCTAAAAAATTTGTTTCAACCATGTAAATCAGTGCTTGGTCAGCCTCATCACTCTGTTACAGAGCCATCTTCAAGCACTTCTACATTTGCCAGAGTCAATATTGACAGGCCATCATTTCTTGAAGCACTATTACGGTCCTGAAATGACTAGATAAAGTTAAAATTTGCATTTCAACATTGAGCGGAAATCAGAGCCCATGGACCCTTAGACTACCCTTATCTTTATTTTAGGGTGGTGCAGTTCTTGGAGCACTGCCAGTGTATATTGTTACATGACAATCCTGTCTTTAATTTCAACATTCTGGAGCTTTTAAAAATATTTTTGAAAATTTTTGAAAAGTATTTGCTAACAGCCTAACATTTCTACTTTGACCTTCATAGGGTGCAATCCTAACCCCTTATGTCAGTGATTTCTAGCACTGACATAAGGGCAATGTAGCTCTGAGGTAAGGGAACAAACATTCTCTTACTACTTTGAGGAGGCCTCTGTGAGCGACACCCAACTGCAGGATGCAGCACATGTCCCAGTGCTGGAAAGCACTGACATAAGGGGTTAGGATTGTGCCCTAAAGCTTTTAAAATTATTTTTAAAAGGCCACTTCTGTATGTTGGAGTCTCCTGTTTCTTAGCACTTTGCCAATCAGTATCATCCATTTATCCATGAAAATGAATAAATGAAAAAAATGCTTTTTTGCATAATACTGATGAAACCCATAAAGAAGGAGTATTTGTCAGGCTTCAGAACATCCCATTTCATTCATAATGTTAACAAAAGATAAAAAAAAGTTTCAGTAGCTAACATTTCACAAACTGTCTCAAATTTCAGTGGGCAACATTACCTATGGAGCCTTAGAATTACTTTGCCTTGATTTTAGGGTTTGCGTGGAAATTGTTTCCGCACTGTCCAATGAACACTCGAGACAACAAATATGGGAGAAAGGGCAACTTTATTTCATGTTACCAAGAGAAGCAGAGGCTGAGACCTGCAGCATCCGAGGCAGCGAAAGCCCCTGTGGTGCGGGGAGGGACCTCTGGGCGGTACCAGAAACCTCTGCCCCCAGGCGGGCATGCACCCAACTCCAAGTCACGCCCCGCTACTGGGACAGCGCGTCTCATCCATGTCTATCCCTTAAGGGGAAGGCAGCCGGACTGCAAACTGCACCACCTCGAGCCGCTGAGCCTCTGAGGTGTGCCCCGTGGTCCTGGCCCAGGGCCCCGTCTACGTCCTCGTGCCGCCAAGCCCCTGAGGACTGAAATAGGGTTCTGCCCTGCCTATGCCGCCTGAAGGTGCATGCCAAAGTCCCATTCACGCCTCCTAACCCGTACCACCTGCCACAAGGAGGGGTCAGCCTAGCGCTTGACCCCCCCGCTCCCAAACAGGGGCAGAAGCGACTTAAGGCCGTCCTGCAAGTCCTTAAGGAAGATGCCTGCACCTTTCTCTGACAAATGAACACACATCACCCCTGTACAGGTAAGGTAGCAACAACACAATTGCAAGATGCATTACCACGCTGCCACCAGTGCGAGACACCAAGCCACCAATGCCCTTGGTGATTTTCCTGCGCATCCTTTCAATCTTAGTGCAGCAGAAGGCCCTTCGCCATCCACAACACTGCAAGAGCTCTGACCAGACCAAGGTGGTAACCAGGCAGCCAACACATAAGGGTGCTGCTGTCCTCACGGGCTCTGCTCATCAGAGCTAGACCAGACCTCCTGCAAAGGTCATTCTCGCCCAGGTGGAGCACTCAAAACGTCCGGTGGGCGGTTCACATTCAGTAACTTCATCAACGCGGGCAGCAGCTGGCCCCATCTCATCCCCTTCTTGGCTAACCAAGCGACCTGCACTGCCGGGCTGAGGCCCAAGTGCGATCTGAGGGGGGTTGCAGCCGCACTCTTGCGGGCCCAAAAAGACCATGGAGTGGCCGCAGATTAATACGCGTACAGGACTACCACAGTGTCCTGCAAGATGAAGGCAGAGATGTTAACCCTGCTGACGCTGCTTAACACACACCCTGGGCCACCACAGCGTCCTGCAAGATGAAAGCAGAGAGGTTATAGCAAGGCATCCCCTCCAATGCTGCTCCCCCACAGATTGGGGAATGCCCAGAACACCAGAGTCACTGGTGAACCGTGCAATACTGGTCGACAGAACATTACCCCTTTCCCGGGTGGGGGCAGAGCACCCATTAAAAGGTTGCTAATAGAACGCCCCCTCTCAAAGAAGAAGGGGCCACAAATCCGTAAGGGAGGTTGTAACCAAACATTGCCCCTCCCCCAGGAGCCGGGACAGTGCACCCATTAAGTGGGCTGGTAACGAAACATCACCCCTCTCTAAGGAGAAATGGCTATGCGGGTTGTTAACAGAAACCTCCCCTCTTCCAAAGGCCTAGTGGCATTATGCCCACTAAGTGGGTCTGCACCAGAACACCCCTCTTCTCTGAAAGGAGTAGGGGCAGTACTCCTGGTAAGCACATTGTTGACAGAACACCCCCACCGAAGTCGGGTAAGCACACCCATTAGGCAGCCTGGTAACAGATCATCATCCTCCCCTAAGGAGAAGGGGTAGCATGCCTGTTAAGCAGGTTGGTAATAGAATGCCACTCTTCTCTTAAAGGCGTAGGGGGCGGCACACATATCTCCTCTCTCAAGGAGCAAGGGCGGCATGCCCACCAAGCGAGTTACTAAATGCCCTGCTGATGCCCAGGGAAAACATAATATTAAATGCTATACTCTCATATTAAATGCCCCATCCACTCTGCCCCATTCCTTGGGTGCTGAAGCCTGGCCAGGCAGCTTTCAAAGCGGCTCCCACATAGATGGAGTGCATGCTGTAAGCAATCCGAGATGGCCAGGGGCTCCCCATATGCCTCTAAATATCCTCCAAAACTGATGAAGTATTAACAAGGAGGAGGTCAGGTGCCTGGGAGGAGATTGTTGTGGGTGGTTGGGCTGGTGTATCTGTACTGGCTTGCACTCATTGGAGCTCATTTCATGCCTGTATACTCATCATTAAGTCCCATTAAAATCAATGGAATACACTCCCAGGAAAGTGTGGAGAGGATTGTAGCCTTAAGTCCAGCTATGTCTACCCGGATACAAGACCCCTTATACTCCTGGGACTTATTCCTTGGAAGTTGGAGCCAGGATCTGAGCCCTATGGTCCAAGCCTCTGCATGCCCCAACAGAAGCAAGCCCCCACTATCCCCCAGGGGCTTACTCCCCATAAAGTGGGCGAGGACCGCAACCCTATGACCGAGTCTCTGTGTGCCTGTTCAGAATTGTCATGAATATGTACAGTTTAGGCCTAGTAGCATTGCAAAGCCTGAACCACAGTAACCCAGTAACACAGAAGGGGCTTGCAAGGGGCTTGCAGTCCTAGCTGCCAGGATTTACAATTCAATGGAAGGTGATAATGTAGCACCTAGGCAGCCAGAAAGAGGCCCATCAAAGATGGAATGCAGCTGTAGATCTCCAGGGGGGAGGGAAGAGCTGAGAGCTTCCAGCCCCACTTCCAGAGGACAGGGTTTTTGTTCTTTGCCTCTAGTGAGAGAGGTGGTGGGTGCACCTCCTGCCCCACCAGGACCATGTGGCCTTTTAGGTAACTGAGGATCTACAAAAGAAGCTGACCCAGGTGAGAGTCAGAGATTAATAGAATTAGCCAGTTAGCTTTGTTGCTTTATGCTGATGTTTCCTAGAAGTTTTTATGCCTCTAGCATTTGCTGCCTTTGTAACCTTTTTGTAACCCTATGTATTTAATAAAGTAGAAAATCTTTTTACCATGTTGGTTCATTGTCTGTTGGGGACAAAGGTTCAGAATCCTGCCTAGCCATTCAGCAAGCTACCAAAAATCCTCATTGTGGACTAGAAACTTGAGGACTGAGACTTTAAGTAAAGGAAGTGCTCAACTATGGGGCTTACTCTCAAGAAAGTGTGTGTAGGATTGCAGCTAGTGTCCAAGGCTCTGCCTGCCTCCTCAGAAGCAAGGCCCATTATAGACTACGGGGCTTACTCTCAGGAAAGTGTGTCTAGGGTTGCAGCCAGAGTCCAGGGCTCTGCCTGCCTCCTCAGAAGCAAGGCCCATTATAGACTATGGGGCTTACTCGCATGAAAGTGGGTGATGTGGAGGCACTGAGCTGGCGCCGCCTCCCATGGTGACTCCCCATGTGCGTGATCCTGCATGCAACAGGGATCAGGGCTCGGCGGGACACCTCCTGGAGCCCCAGTTGGCCTGCAGCCGCATGCAGGAAGCTGCAGCAGTCCTGCAGCTCGAGCCACGTGCGGCCAGGCGCCTGCTCCGTGCCATGCAGATCCTGCTCCCACGTGGAGCGTGCTGGGAGCCCTGGGTTTGCCTGCCAGCCGCATGCGGGGAGCTGCAACAGTCCTGCAGCTGCACAGTCAGGCACCTGAGCCTTCGGGAGGGCTCCTGCGATGCAGAGCCTGCTCCCACGTGGAGCGCACTGCGATGGAGCCCTGCGATCACAGCACCCCTCTCCAGCAACCCTTGTGGGCACCCTCCCAGGAAGCAGCAGCAGGAGCGCCATGTGCAATGGAGACCTGGGCAAGGCCAGCAGGGAGTCCTGGCTCTGAGCTAGAAGGCGGCAGCCTGCCCCCTCTGCCCACCAGGCCAGGGACTGAGAGCACACTCCAAGCATATCTGCTTGGAGCAAGTCCCCCTGCCATCCCCCGGGGCTTACTCCCAGGAAAGTGGGAAACTCCCCGGGGCTTACTCGCAAGAAAGCAAGTCCCCCTGCACTCCCTGGGCTTACTCCCAGGAAAGTGTGCCTGGACTGCACCTGATCCTTCCTTGGGCAGAGCCTGTCCAAACCCCCATCCACACCTTACAGATCAAACATGAGATCCATCGCAGGAGGCCTCCTCGGGAATTGCCACTGGTCCTAAGGTGGCTGGATGGGGCCAGGTCCACTCTATTCCCAGTGCCCACGTGCACAAGGAGGAAGAGGGCTGGGTCTCCTCCCCTTTTGTGGCTGCCAGACCCCGCCCCCTTCACCTCCCCCTTGGGGGAGGGACTGGACTCTCTTGTCCTGACCAGGGCCAAACAAACTCCGACCACCTCTTTAATGGGGTGCTCGGGATACTCTTGAATTGCAATCAGAGAGTATTGTTTCATGATGTTTATGTCTTTATTTCTCTAAGTATTTGCTAAAATTTCTATTTCAAATTTCTGAAGCATTTAAAAATATTTTTTAAACCCTTTTCCAAGGAGGTGGTGGAGTGGGGGGAAAGAGAAATTTACAGAAGAGATGAACAATATAGATTGGGGCTTGCTGAGCCTGATTCCTCTGTTATAGAGTGATCTTCCAGCACCTCCATATTAGTTTCTAGATCTGCAGCTGAATGGGGAAAAACCTTAGTACTTTAGATCTGCTGCCACCATGCCAGACTACAGAGGCAGGCATAGGACGGTCTGTCTGGGAAAACTCCCCTGGAAACTCTTCAATTGTCAAGCTTCAGAACATCCATTTTGTTCCTAAACGTAACAATTCAGTAGATCACATTTTCCAAATGGTGTTGATGTTGCTATGGTGCTATTTTACTGCCCTAGAATGAATATTGAAGCTTAATTGTCTCGTTCAACTGTGGGTGGAAACAATAGCTATGGAGCCTTACAACACCTGTCTTGATTTTAGGGTGGTCATGGAAGGAATGCTGGATTAGTGGAAGTGAGTATGGTTACATGATGATTATGTCATTTCTTTAAGTATTTGTTAAAATTTCTATTTCAGCTTTCTGAAGATTTGAAGAAATATTTTAAAAAGCCTTTGCCAAGAAGCCACAGAGATGGTGGAGTGGGGGTGGGGGAGGAGGAATACACAGAAGAGATGAACAGTGTACATCAGTGCTTGCTGAGTCTCAGTGATCTTCCACAACCTCCACTTTTTGCAGCAGTCTGTATTGCTAGGTCATGTTAACATTTTAGCATTTCATGAATGTCTCCTTAAAGTTTAAATGTCTGTTTCAAAGTTGAGTGGAAATCTGAGCCCATGGAGCCTTAGACTACCCATGTCTTTATTTTAGGCAGACTTGATCCTAGGCCACATGTGTGTTCTAGATATCTCCTAAACTAGAAGGGATGGATCTTACTACTTGGGCCTAAAAATTCTGTGAACTGAACTGGATGATCTAGTACTGAGCCCTAGTAGTTCTGTTCTGTAGGTGTGTTTCGCTTTCCCACATTTGAATTGTAACAATACATGTTGGGGCTTTGGAGAAGACCTGGGCTGCATTCTCACTACACCTTTAATCCACTTTCAATGCATTTCTATTCCCCCAATGCATTCTTGGGGACTGTAGTTTGTTAAGGAATCTGAGAGCTGTTTGAGCTACCCTTAACAAACTGATTTGAATGGCTAATCAAATTCTGATACATTAAGTATGGACCAAATGGGTTCATCAGAAGGACTTGGGCCAGACTCACCATTAGGACAGACTGAAAGTTCATGGATACTATAGTAAAATAATCAAATAGGAGAAATCAAATAGCATGAAGGAATAATTACGTTCTCCTCCTCCTGTTTGAAACTCTAGGATGCGGTAGGCAGTTTGACTATAAGTATTGCAAGCTTAATTCTATTAGTTGAGTAACCTGAATTGCCCATTACAGTAGGATGTAGGCTTTTTGTGTCTGATATTTTGTATCTCTAGAAGTGTTCCTCTGTCCTAGAAGACATATGAAGTAATACTAGGGTTCCACTGAAATTAAGGGAGCTTCATTGCAGAGGGAGCAGAGAATTGGCCACATCTCGTAGGCTTTACAATGTTCACCTCTTCATTGACAGAATGACAGTGTTTCATTCTTGGGGACAGTGAAGAATGTGCCAGGAGTTTTTGTGTCAGCCTCACTTTCTAAAGCCAATGCCTCAATTTGTAGTATCGGTACAACTTTGAGAAGAACTAGGTTTAGAATCAGGCATTCAATCTCTGTACACAAGGGTGAAGGAATCAAGGTTTTCAAGAGGAATAACATGAAGGAATAAGTTTTTAAAAGTTTGGGATGCTGTGAAGGGCTTCACTGTGCTTATTGCTGTAAATCCTGTGGGTACCGAGTAAATGATCCACACAGTTGTTTTTTTTTGTTTTTTTTTTATAGTAGGCACAGCCCTTTCTTGTCAGATAGGGCTGAAACAGGGGGCAGAGCAAACAGAGGAACAGTCAAAAACCTGGAAAGAATATACCCTCTCCTCTTCAGTAAATGTGTGTTTTGTCAAGGGAGCCTAGGGGGGTGTGAATGATATCCCACACTCTCCCATCTTCCTGAATCACAAGGACTTTTAGTTCTGTATTTCAGAGTCCTGGCTGAATGTCAAAGAAAGGGACATCGTGTAGAAGGCTGGCTGACCCAGTGAAGTTATAAATTTTGCATGGCAGTCTTTGGTTAATGCTGAGGATGGTGATAGTTTTGAAATCTGAAATATTTTTGTGTACTGGTGTAGATCACTAACGATGATGTTTTTTCTTAATTCAAGAACTTATTACACATGATGCGTAACCTGTCAATGTGTAGTTTAAGTCTACTCTTGTGTTGCACTCAAATAGATTTGCAAGTAGTATTCCCAATAGGAACCAACAGAGTATTTTACTCTCATATCTCAGCAGTGGTTTCCCGTTGAACATTTAATGAGGGTATTTAACCCTAAAATTGCCATTGTCGCAAATTCTGAGGCCCAGAATATTCCGGGGATGGGAACATGACTTGAGTGACTCGTCCATAAGTCACAGTCAAGTCACTCCCATCAAAGGCTTGGACACAACTCTCGACTCACAGCTAGTGACCAGGAACTTGACATGGGTCTTGGGGCCTTTTTGGCTTTGAGTCGCTATCGAGTGCCTGTCGTTACAGCATATATGTGTTCTTTAGTAGTAATTTTTTGCATGAAAACTGGAAGTAACTGCTGATTGGAGATAAGCGCTGTTTACACAGCTACAGAGGACATCAGTGGGGCTGCGAGCCTCCAGCAGCCTGCAAGAGGCCAACTCTGTCCCTCAAGTACAAAACAAGCCCCTTGGTAACGATCGCTGCAGCACCTTGCTACCCCTCCCCGCCCCCCTCCCCAACCACGCAAACACTCACCTAGTTCCCAACTCCCCTGCAGGGGTTTGGAAAGCACTGATCTAGGAAACCTTTTGGCTGACATCAGCATAGGGCATCATACTGCAGCACAGGGCACTGAGAGTGGGGTCATTGCTTTATCTGGTCAAAACACTGTTTTTTCTCTGCTGCACATGGTAGGTGCAGGGAGTGGCTCATTGTTTGTGCAGTTGGGGTTAAGAGGGATTTGTTTATCAGGGTAGGCAGATAGGGGTCACTAAGGGTTGTTGCACTGCTAAACTTGAACAACAGCACAGCTTTTTTTACATAAGTGGTGGCTGAAGTGAAGGATTTCAACACATAGCTGACTGGAGTGCAGTTGGGATGGGAACATCAGGCAGTGTTAAATGACAACTCTGACGCACACGCACACACACACACACACACACACACACACACACACTACCATCTCCCTTTCTTCTGTGAAATTTGGCTAAGAGACTTGAGAGTTGCAATTCGAGAGACTTGGATTCCAGTCACGAAGGCTCAGACTTGAGACTTCACTTGAGACTTGGGTTTAGTGAGTGCATCCCTTGTATATTCACCCTACATTTCTGGGCACTGTTTGGGTGGTCTGACACTTCTGCCATGACTTCCTCTGGCTAAGGGTCATTATAGGAAGTTTCCAGCATTGTTGGGGCATTTCCTTATTGAACAGAAGAAGTTCATGGATAGTACTTGGGTTAAACGCTTTGACAAAAGTCCAAGAATAACATGCAGAAAAAATCAGGGTTTGTAGGAAAAATACAGTATTATGAATAATTATGTGTTTCTCTTTCATTTTAGGGGCTTATACAGTTAACTAGAGTAAGTACTGCAGATTTCTTTCTATAGGGCAGTGGTTTTCAAACTCTCATGGAGAGTTTGAGCCGCTCTAAGTGCTTGCGGGGGCAGGAAGAGGCAGCGGGGGTGGGGGGAAGGCAGAGGTGCGATCCCCAGGATTGCACCGCTCTGGGGGGCTGCAGGGGCTGGTGTTGGCTTTAGGTAGGTGTGAGAAACCCCCTTTAGCCCGGCACAATCCTGGTGATAGCTTCAGTGCCATCCCCCTGCCCCACCCCTTAAGGGGGCAAAGATAGGGCTTCTCTGGCTGGTGGGTCACAACCCACCAGTTTGAGAAACCCTGACCTAAGCACTACTAGGGCTCTATGGAAGACAGGGAGACTTCATTTCAGAGTGAGCAGAAAACTAGCATAACCTAGTTGCCTTGAGTATGTTTGTCTCTTCACCAGTAGGCTCTGTCCTGTCACTGCTGAGAATGTCAGAGAAAGAGTATGGAGAAGAGTATGTCTGGAAAACCCTAAGTGTTAGACTGCTCCAAAATCAATATTGCAATAGGTAGCGTGCCCCTGGACAATATCTGGGTTGGGCATTCAGTCTCTGTATACAGTAGTGAAATAAGCCAACGTTTTAGAAGATATCCCAAACCATTACGGAATAACATTCATTCATTCATTCATTCTTTCTTTCTTTCTTTCTTTCTTTCTTTCTTTCTTTCTTTCTTTCTTTCTTTCTTTTTCTTTCTTTCTTTCTTTCTTTCTTTCTTTCTTTCTTTCTTTCTTTCTTTCTTTCTTTCTTTCTTTCACATCTAGAATGTTCTATCAGACTTGGGGGTGAGTATTTCTGCAACTTCTCTGTGTACTGGATAAATAACCCACATGATTCTTGACATTGGAGGTTGTCTTTCTTGCCAGATGAAACGTGGGGAGTGAAATGTGTGGCTGAGCAAAGCAGAGGAGCAGTCAAGGGCCAGAAAAGATCACCTCTCCTCCCTTGTAAATGTGGTCACAGGAAGATGCCTTCTAGTGAGACAGACTTTTGCTCCACCTAGTCAGTACTGTCAACGTAAACCAAGGGTGTCTAACTTTTTGGTAGGAGGGCCACATCATCTCTCTGACAGTGTGTTGGGGGCTGGGAAAATAGAATTAATTTACATTTAAAATTTGAATAAATTTACATAAATGAATATATGAGAGACGGAACTCATATGAATGAATGAATGAAGGTCTCATGATAGCTCAAGGCCTGTAAAAGGACTTGTGTAAAGCAAGGCCGGTCTTTCCTTTGCTGCCGCTGCAGACATGACATGAAACAGACAATTCGCGGATGGAGCCCTCGGCCCATAGCTTGCATGAGAGGTTGAGCAGTTGGCCCTCACGCTGAGTGCAGTCACATCGTACCAACACAAACTCCAGCAAGTCTCCAGTAAGCCAGAGGTTCATTAGAGAACTGGGGGCTCCCTGAGGGCCGCAGATGGCCCCTGGGCCAGGGTTTGGGCATCCCTGACATAGACCTCTAGGATTTCAGGCAGAGATTATATTCTTGTCTATAGCCAAAAACGGCAGAGATTGACTTCTCTTTTGGACCTTTTGTAGGCAAAGCATGTGCTCTGCCGCTGAACCATGGTCCTTCCCCAACATGGACACTCAGTATTTGCTCATTATTTCTAGGGGCTGTCTGAATGATAACCCTGTTGTTCCCACCATTCTGAATGAAAAGGGCTTTATGACAACAAGGTTCCATTACACGATAGCAAGCCAGGTTCCATTTGGTATGTTAGGGTATGGGCCATGTATACCCTGCAGATGGAACACTTGACAATTAAGCCTCTGATCAAGGCCAGAATGAAAACTAAGGAACAGGATATAAAAACAGGATCGAAACAGCAATCTGCTGCTCCAATTTATGGGAGGAGGAAGAAAGCTCTTTGGCCATTAAGAACAATAATTGCTCAGTTCTGCCTTCTTTGTGCATTTCTGGACTGTTACGCCTGACCTGGTCTGCTGAAAGATAAACAGCCAAGGGTGCCAGTGTTGGGAAAAGCTGAGATGGACTGTGATGTTGGGAATTTCTTTATCTGTGTCATTTCCTTGATGTGTACCGAGGTAGTGAACTTCAATCACGGCTTCCAAGTGGGGTGGAGACAGGCAAATATAGATGAAGTGAAATGATTCAGTGTTTGCCAAATGTACAGGAAGTTCTGAAAGGCAAGAGGTGTAGAAAGCAGATAATTTGCATGCCGAAAGTTCGAGAAGCCATTCATAATATTTCTATTTCTGACTCACTGAATTTCCATTTGCCATCATGGAATTCCAAACTACAGGGATATCAGTGAAAGTCCTCCTAACAGTTTGATTATTGCTAATATTCTGTGTATTTGAGTTGTTTTATAAGCTGCATCAAGAGATAGGTGATAAATATTGTTTTTAAAAGAAAACTATTGTTCTTCTTCTTGTTGTTGTTATATTTTTGCACAGTCAGGTGTCATCGACTGGATTGTTTTACTAGACATCAGCTCCTTTCCAAGGACCTAGGATGTCTGACTTTTGTCCTATTTTAGTGTTATAAATATTGTCACAAAACATAAACTGTTCCTAGTAAAGCTGCTTTTTGTAGTGCGTGGATGGTAATTTCCGTGGCCCCTATGCTGTCCAGCTGCTCTTCAAGGTGTTTTGGAATTGCACCGAGGGTGCCCACCACCACTGGGATCATTTTGGTCTTCTGCCACAAACTTTCAATTTGTATTTGTAAATCTTTGTATTTTGTTATTTTTTCCAGTTCTTCCAGTTCTTTTTCTTCTACTCTACTGTCACCTGTACTCTACTCTACTCTACTGTACTCTACTGTCACCTGGTATTGCTATACTGATGATTTGACTTTATTTTTCTTTCTTCTCGACTACAGTTATGTGTGGTGTATTGTATGATTAACATTTACCTCTTTGTAGTTGGAAATCCCATAATATTTTTACATCTTCATTTTTAAACTTTCTCAATTTTTTGCTCTCACCAGTTTTTGGCTGTAGATAGCTTGTATTTTTTCATAGATGTTTCATCGTATCATTGTTGCTACCTTGTCATGTATACATCCATTGGAGATAGACTCAGAGACACAGGGCCCAATCCTAAACCGTGCATGCCAGCTTAGTGCTGGCACACACTGTCGCAAACGTGTGTCCCTTAGTGCCAGTGGAGTGCCAGAGCTAGCCCAGTGATTTGCAGGGACTGTGAAATAACTATTTCTTGCTTCCTGTTTTCTCTTTTAGCTTTCCGATGAATTAAATCCAGTGAGTATTGCACTTTTCAAAAATATTGACAATTTGGGATTTACATAATGTGAAGCATCTGAGTTATCAGTGATGCAGTATGGAATATGTTCCATGAATGTCCTGTAATATTTTCTTGTTCCTAAAACTGCATTGATTCTTGAAAACGTACAGAACAGGTACAGAAAAAGTACAGAACAGGCAAGAATGATTTCTTGCACTCTTTTTTAGCATCTTGGTGAACTATTGAGTGTAGTCAGCTTCCAGGGATGCCATTGCCAGGAAATGGAAAGTGGGGGAAAGTGGAGATGAACAGGGATGTTGGGAATTTCTTTAGCAGGGTGATAGGTCCTGATGCACATTGAGGCAGTGAGATTTCAACCATGGCCTCTGAGTGGGGTAGAGACAGGTTAAAGTGGAAGAAGTGAGAGAATGATTCAGCTTTGCCAAAGCTGTTCGGAAATGGAAGGATGGTGTGGAGGCATAGGAAGCAGATGCCCCATTCAGAGAAGCCCAGAGAGAATGAATTCATAGTCTCTCTGTTTCCATCTCTTTGAATTTCCATTTGCACATCAGGGATTTGCAAACTTCAGTGATTATTGATCACTTTTATTGATAAAAGCCCCCTCTTTATTATTGTTTTTCGTTTGTTTCTTTGAGTTGTATTAGAAACTGAATGAAGGAAAAACATTGAAAGCATCTGTTATTAAATTTAATGTAAGCAGCACTGAAAAAACCCTGGAAACACATTAGACAGGTAGACCAATCCAAACCTGCATTTGAGCTGGCGTCGCGGTCCCTGAGCCAGCTCCAAGTGTCACAATCGTGCCGTGTAGCATGTTTGTGCCGACTTGAGAGCCAGCTGGACTGTGCAGAGGCCTGCACCAGCTTGACCAGCCCGGATCCCGACTCTGCACAGGCTGAAACAAGTAACTTTATGCCAGGGAGCAAGGGGTAGGGGAGAGGATGGCAGGAGGGTGTTTTGGGAGGGGACGTTTAGGGGCAGAAAAGAGCAGAACAGGGGGCAGGCCTGGAAAGGGGGCAAGATAGGTGTTGGCAGCGCACATATTAGCCTAACCCCCCTCTTGGCCAGTCCGGCAATACATCACTCCTCTCAGATTAGTGCCAGCTAAATAGATGGCGGAGATCCTAGTAGCCCCATAGGGCAGGCTGGGGTATTACTTGGGGTTAGGGGAGAAATACAGATTGGGAACCACTCAGCCAGAATTCTGAAATCCAAAGGTTTCCGAAAACGAGTTTGAGTGTGGGCATTTCTAAAAACTTTTTTTTAACTGTTTGCATGCCGGTAGGAGCCAGCCAGCACAGTGCAATGCATGCTGGGGCTATACCCAGCTGAAATACAGACATTTTGAGCATGCAGATCCCCCCTTTTTTAACTCCTCTCCCTCTAGCTGATCTCACCAACTAAAGTGATTGCTCCTGCCGGGCCTAACTCCCCCTCCTTCCGCAGAGTGGGGAGGGAGACCCAGCAGCACAGGAGGGTAGCAGAAGCAAGAGCCAGCAGATATTAACCCCTCCCTCTCTCCCAGCATCTACATCTCTAAGGCTTTGCCTTCCCTGAGCTGCTGCCTCAGCTGTTGTTGTTTTTTTTTTATTTTGTAGACTGTTTCTTAAGTTAGGAAAATGTGTTGTTAAGAACAGGTGTCGCTTAAGCCATCTGTGGGAGAGTTTTGTGTGGGAGATTACATGATCAATGACCATCTCCCACTAATAATTAAACTTGATTTTTGAGATCCCCAGAAGAATCTTACCTTACCCTTACCCCTAAAAAAAAATTAGAAACAGCAGTCAGAATACCCTGGACCTCTTGCTCTAATCAAAAAGTTTGTCATTTATGATCTAGGCCCAAATGTAGGGAGTATAAGGCTAATATTGCAGCTGAGGTTTAACTGCACAACCTAAATAACACTGTATGAAGAGTTGCTAAAATACATTAGGATAGAGTTAGGATATTCCCCCACTCTATAAAGGAACAGAGACGAGGGTGAAACCTGATTTTGAGATCCCCAGAAAAATATCTTCTCTTACCCCTAAAAAAAATTAAAAACAGTGATCAGAATACCCTGGACCTCTTTTCAACTCACTGCACACTGACAAGGCACGAAGATTGTCAAGGCACACCATCCTTTTTTGACAAATGACAAGGCACACCATGCTGTTGTTCAGGGGCTTACATCCCCCAATGGCCCTACTAATAAAAGACCCTGTCCCAAATTATCATGGCACACCTGCACACCATTCTTGGCACACCAATGTGGTTGAAAATGGCTGCTGTAATTAAAAGGTTTGTCACCTATTATCTAGGCCCAAACGTGGGGAGTGTATGGCTGATATTGCAGCTAAGGTTGAACCCCACACCATAATTACGTTATATGAAGAACTGCTATGGCACATTAGGATGGAATTGGGATATTCCCCCACCCTACAAATTAACAAGAAAATGTGTAAGAATGAAAATGAAAATGGTTTGATGATGAATGTAGGGAACTGAAGGCCCTGATTCGAGAGACCTACACACTCAATAGATGGTCCAAATCCTTCTCTTGCCAAACTTCAGTGATACCCCTAAATGCCTTCTCTCACCACTTTTATTCTTGCTAGTACTGTATTTACTTGAGAGTGCAATTCTAATCTTAAATAGCAGATGGAGATCCAAGGAGTCCTATAGGACAGGCTGGGGCGTTACCCAGTATAAGAGGAGAAAATCCCCTTACCCAAAGTAGACGTCCAGCCTCCTCCTAAACTCTGCTGGATACAGGTTGCCAGTTGTCCTATTTGTTGCATCAAGTGACAGGAGATAAACATCTTAGGGCCCAATCCTATCCAATTTTCCAGCTCCGCTGTAGCCGTACTGCAGTCAGAGAATAAATGTTCCCATACTTTAAGGAGGCCTCAGTGACTGCCTCCCCATCACAAGATGCAGTACAAACCCCATTGGCAAGCTGCACTGGCACTGGAAAATTGGATAGGATTGGGACCCCAAGCAAGCAGGTATCTAGTAATATTATTTTTATTGAAAGCATTATTTAAAAAAAACAACACCCAGCCCATAGAGATAAAGAGCGTAAGTGAGTGAGTGACTGGCCCAAAGATGTGTAGTAAGGTGTGTGGTTGAGCAGTGGTTTGCAGGGGATGTGAAGTCATGACTTTTTCCTTTATGTTGTGGGTTCCTGCTGTTGCACCTGTTCCACCTCCTTCAGTAACTATTACATTTTTTTTAAATACAGAGTGTTTAGGATTTATATAATGTGAAAGGGGCACCCAAGTTATCAGTGACGTGGGGTGGAAAATTCCCCACTGATAACCCCTGCAGTTAACAAAGGCCCTTTGTATCTATTATATTTATTGAAAGCATTTTTACTGAGTGACAGCCCAATCCGATGCTGCCCAGAGCTTGAGACTGCAGTGGCACTGAGAATGGCTGCTGCAGCATCCTGAGTACTAACTGGGCAGTGCCGGCTCCTCCTTGGGAGAAGGGGACTTTCATTCCCTTCCCCCAGGTAAGGCGATTAGCCCTGCAATGGAGCTACTCGATTCTACGGCGACCGAAGGGTCAGTGTAGAATCAAGAGCCTCCACGTCGGGTTGCTGGGCCGTCACGGAGTCTCAGGATCTGGTGGACCAAAGCTCCACCAGTTCTGCTTCCCTCCTGCCCCTCTCCCTCCCCCCAGCACGCCTCCTTTCTCCCTTCCTCCACCCTCCCTCTGCTCCCCCCACCCTGGAACACCTCCTCCCCACCTCTCCGCCGCCTGGCAATCCGCACGACTGCTGAGTACTGACCTACCACTGGCAGAGTAGGTGGCAGAGTAGGCAGAGTACTGGTCTACCACCAGTGCTAGCCCAACACTGGCTGGCACTAGGCTAGCTCCAGTTCTCCACCAGAGCTGAGGGCTTATAAACATGCCTTATGGTATGTTTGTGACTGTGCACACCAGCAGTAAGCCAGTGTGTACTGGTTAGGATTGGGCTGTGAGTGACTGGCCCAAGGTTCTCTGGTAAGGTTTGTGGCTGAGAAGCAGGGATGTGCTGAGTAGTTATGCAGGGGTTGTGAAATAATGACTTCTTCCTTTATGTTTTAGGTTCCTGTTCCATCTCCTCAACCTGCGCCAGTAAGTATTACATTTTTTTTAATGCAGAGCGCTTAGGATTTATATAGGGGCTGCGGCTTTACCCAGCATCAGGGGAAGAAAATCCCCTTACACAGAGTAGACCTCCAGCCTCCTCCTTAACCTGTGCTGGATACAGGTTGCCAGTTGTCTTATGAGCTGCATCGACACTAGATAAACATTTTAAGCAAACAGGTATCTATTAATATTGTATTTATTGAAAGTATTATTAAAAAAAACCCGTAGAGATAAAGAGCGTAAGTGAGGGAGTGACAGGCCGAAGTTGTGCAGTCAGGTTTGTGGCTGAGCAGTGGTATGCGGGGATGTGAAATAATGACTTCTTGCTTTATGTTTTAGGTTTCTGTAGCACCTGCACTAGTAAGTATTACATTAAAAAAATACAGTATTTCAGATTTATTAAAAAAAACAAACACAACTTAACCCTTGGAGGGAGAGAGAGTGCAAGTGAGGGAGAGCCCAAGCCTATTCTTGTCTACTCAGAAGTAAGTCTCATTAGAGTCAATGTGGCTTACTCCCCACAAAGTTGTGCAGTCAGGTTTGTGGCTGAGCAGTTGCACGCTATGTAGTTGCCGCTGTAGCCTGCAGTGCTGGGTCGCTTAGTATTCGGCTGCCTAACTTGCTAGAGCGGCAACAGATTCTTCAAGATGCCCACCTTGGCAGTATCTCATGGCTATGAACTGTGTGCTCTTCAAACCATTATGTAGGGAAAGGCACAACTCCAGAGTAAGATTCTGGATATTAGGGCAAGATTGAAACACCTTTCCGGGAATGTCAGTTTTGAAAGCTCACTAGAGAAAACTTCCCTTGCTCTGTAATTAATCTTGTAATTTAAAAGGTTATCAGTTGTCAGCCAAGCTTCACTGTAGTCACACTGAACTATGAACAGAAGGAGCAATGAATAAGACCAGAATACATATGTATCAATGCAAATAGAAACCAATATATATATATATATATTTTTCTCCCCCAATAGAGCCGAAGAAGAAGAGCTGCAGTGAGTATATCACTCTCTTTTAGTTTTTTCATGCAGTGGGGAACCGCAATTGATCTCAGACAGAAATGGGGACAAACTGTGTCATGGTGTCTTTGTCTTTGGGAGCAGAGCACTTTAGTATCCTCTCCTTCTTCTGTTCCCCTAACCCCCTTGGAAGCAATGATGGCTGTCTCACCAAATTTATTAGCCTGGGTTTTAGAGAAGAAACCTTCAGGAAATAATGGAGCATATTGGTTGGAAGGAAGGAAGGAAGATGTCTACTGTCAAGGCAGCTTTGAAGGGGAGGTAGGCCACAGGGAGGCTGATTGCTGAGAGGGAGCCAGCAGAGAGTTCCACCGACTCTCCTATGGCATCCAGTTCCATTAACACGTATGACTCCCACCAAGCAAACATTTCACACATGCCTCCATCTGTAACTCAGATGTTGATGGAAGATGGAGCATGGCCAATTCTGGTATGCTTCTTAATACCAGCCTTTAATCTTTAGCAAAACTAAAATAGCTTGAGGTGTATTTGTGTGATTGAGATCAGGGAAACAAGGCGCTAAAATTGTCAAGGCACACCACCAGTTTTTTGACAATTGTCAAGGCACACTGCACTGCCAGTGGGGCTCACATCTCCCAATGGCCCTACTCTTAAATGACTCTCCCCAAAACTCTTTTGGAACACCTGCGGATTATTCATGGCACACCAGTGTGCCACGGTACACTGCTTGAAATTTGCTGGTCTCAACAAATCAGTTGTGAGATTCTGAATGAGACACGCAGCTGACATCTTCATATAACAAGGTGTATGACATATGCCAAGTTATATGGACAACATGAGAGATCTACTACAGAAGGAATCTTTTTTGGACTGAATTGTCCACCCTTAGAAGAGTAATATGTGCTAGATTCTCCCTTCCATTTTAGCAATTCTATAGCTTAAACCTCATTATAAAGGAACAATTGCTTTAAAACTCAAGTTTAAAGCACTTATTCTATTAACAGCAATGTTCAAGAAATGTTTGATTTTGTTTACCAAGTGAGCATACTGGTTTAGCCATACTGATGTGGCAAAGAGATGGTCTCCTTCCTTAACAAAATGCAATGGGCCCTCATTATCTGTGGGGATTCTGTTCCAGAAACCCCCAGAAATACTGAAATCTATGAATGATCAAATGGGCAGATTAGGGCACTCTGGGCCTCAGGGCTTCCTGAGGGCTTCAATGGGCCTCAGGATGCTTTATAAGAGCATAAAAACGTTGAGGCAAGGTGACCAGGGCCGAGGCCACAGTAGCCACAGAAACAAGAGTCATGGGCTAAATGAGAGCCAGGAGAGCCATGGGCTGCTCGGCTGCTTCACTAAGCAAAGGCCAAAGGGGGCAATCCCAACCTCTTATGTCAGTGCTTTCCAGCACTGACTTAAGGGCAATGCAGCTCTGAGGTCAGGGAACAAACATTCCCTTACTTTGAGGAGGCCTTGGTGAGTGACACCCAACTGCAGGATGCAGCACACGTCCCATTGGCACAGCTACGCCAGTGCTGGAAGGCACTGACATAAGGGGTTAGGATTGCGCCCAAAAAGGCCTTGCAAAAGGGGCCTCGGAATGTGTTTATGCTGGCTGCTTGTATCAGCTTACTGTTGAATGCTGTAACAGATGACCGGACCAGGCTACACCGGCAGGATGAGCACTGAGATGGTATGGAATGTGCTTCCTTGGCTTATGTTATGACTTCAATGCTCTATAATGGCAACATGTTGTGTAATCCACCTGAATACAGAAACTTCGTAACTTTTTGTGCCTTGAGGGCAAGACCACACCTATGCGGCAAATTGTAACCAATCAAATGGACATTGCTCAAAGCAATATGCCCCTCAGGTATTATTGAGTGTTATTGAGTTGCGCCCTTTGACCTTGTAACAATGTCACTTCTGGTTTCCCCCTGAAAAACCAGAAGTTGTGGGTTGTTTTGCCCTTAATAGGATTAGGCAACTCTGCAGGTTTGGAATGCATGGATAATCAAACCAGTGTGCACTGGTTAGGATTGGGCTGTGAGTGACTGGCTCAAGGTTCTCTGGTAAGGTTTGTGGCTGAGAAGCAGGGATGTGCGGGTGGGTAGGGAAGCAGGGGAGAAAGAGCCTCCCTACCAGAGTCCTTCAAAAAGTGCGCTTTGTGCGTGGGCTGTGATTATGCACCTCCACGGTGGCTTTTTGAAGGACTCTCCCCATGCACTGCACGTCCCTGCTGAGTAGTTATGCAGGGGGTGTGAAATCATGACTTCTTTCTTTATGTTTTAGGTTCTTGTTCCACCTCCTCAACCTGTGCCAGTAAGTATTACATTTTTTTTTAATGCAGAGTGCTTAGGATTTATATAATGTAAAGGGGACGCCCAAGTTATCAGTGACGTGGGGTGGAAAATTTCCCACTGATAACCCCTGCAGTTAACAAAGGCCCCTTGTATCTTTTATATTTATTGAAAGCATTTTTACTGAGTGACAACCCAATCCGATGCTGCCCAGAGCTTGAGACTGCAGTGGCACTGAGAATGGCTGCTGCAGCATCCTGAGTACTAACTGGGCAGTGACGGCTCCTCCTTGGGAGAAGGGGACTTTCATTCCCTTCCCCCAGGTAAGGCGATTAGCCCTGCAATGGAGCTACTCGATTCTACAGCAACCCAAGGGTCAGTGTAGAATCAAGAGCCTCCATGTCGGGTTGCTGGGCTGTCATGGAGTCTCAGGATCTGGTGGACCAAAGCTCCACCAGTTCTGCTTCCCTCCTGCCCCTCTCCCTCCCCCCAGCACGCCTCCTTTCCCCCTTCCTCCACCCTCCCTCTGCTCCCCCCACCCTGGATCACCTCCTCCCCGCCTCTCCGCCGCCTGGCAATCCGCACGACTGCTGAGTACTGACCTACCACTGGCAAAGTAGATGGCAGAGTAGGCAGAGTACTGGTCTACCACCAGTGCTAGCCCAACACTGGCTGGCACTAGGCTAGCTCCAGTTCTCCACCAGAGCTGAGGGCTTATAAACATGCCTTATGGTATGTTTGTGACTGTGCGCACCAGCAGTAAGCCAGTGTGCACTGGTTAGGATTGGGCTGTGAGTGACTGGCCCAAGGTTCTCTGGTAAGGTTTGTGGCTGAGAAGCAGGGATGTGCAGGTGGGTGGGGAACCAGGGGAGAAAGAGCCTCCCTACCAGAGTCCTTCAAAAAGTGCGCTTTGTGCGTGGGCTGTGATTATGCACCTCCACGGTGGCTTTTTGAAGGACTCTCTCCATGCACTACACGTCCCTGCTGAGTAGTTATGCAGGGGGTGAGAAATCATGACTTCTTTCTTTATGTTTTAGGTTCCTGTTCCACGTCCTCAACCTGTGCCAGTAAGTATTACATTTTTTTTTAATGCAGAGTGCTTAGGATTTATATAATGTAAAGGGGACGCCCAAGTTATCAGTGACGTGGGGTGGAAATTTTCCCACTAATATCTTTTGCTGTGCACATTGTCTTGTTTCTAAACTTACATTGATTCATAAAAATGAATTGTTAGATAATGGATGAAAACAACTCTAGTCTGAGAGGAAGGTTTCCTGATGGTTTAAAGATACAGAATAGGAAAGAATGATCTCCAGCATTCTTTCTTGGTGTGGTGATGAAGTATTGAATACATTGTATTGTATATTTGTTTAATTATGTAGATAGTACTTTAGGTTAGGAAATATGAGGTGTGCATGCCAGCATTGTGATTCACTGAATTTGACAGTTGGATTTAAAGTGGGGAGAAGTTCTACCTGTGTGTATCAAAAGGCATCTTTCTTTGTACCTCTGAATATTTTGTGAACTGAACATAAGAACAAAATTTAACTGCACACTTCTGTGTTGCAGGTGGGAGGCGCAGGTTCTGTGAGTATTACTAATAAATTTGCATTGATGATTAATTTTTTTTAAATCAAGCTCAGAAGGGAATTTGTTTTCCTGAATGATTCCCCAATGACCTTGACTGTTCTGTACACTCTCTGCTTGGGACATTTTGGCAGTTATTGTCCAGAATGTAGTATGGTCAAGAGAATTGCTGTGATTCTTCTCCTGGTTTAGCCCTGACTTTGAAAACCAAGGGTCATGAATCCATCACTAAAAAGTAAAAACTACATTCATGTTTCATTAAAAAACAAAAGAAAAGAAAAAACCATTTTTATACACTTTCCTGTCTATCACTATCATCTGGTAAAGACACTTCATATTTTGACTTTTAAATGATAGTGAAAAAGTGAATAAAACAATATCGCTGTTGAAATCACCAAATCAGTGGGAATACCCCATATCCCAAGTTACCCATATGCCAAAACAAAACAGGAAGCTTTTCTGAAACACAGGAAGGAATTCTAGCTGTGCAGATAGTTTCCAAGTGAAGCAGAGAAGCCCATATTCTCCAGAGGATGCTTGCAGAAATGACAGCCCAAGTCAATAAGGCGCAGTCCTAGGACCGCCCTGGGCCGGTGCAAGTCTCTTGCGCCAGCCGAACAGGGTCGCAAATGTGCTGTAAGACATGTTTTGCCCTCCTTGGGAACTGGCTGGGACAGTGCAGGGAGGCACCCCGGGCCACGGAGGCTGAGTCCAACCTCCACACTGACTTCATGGAGGAGCCTTGATTGGCCGAGCCCAGCCGACGCAATGCTCGGGGGAGAGCAGGGAGGAGGTGGGGGGAGAGGCGTTCCAGGGTAGAGGGAGGGTGTTCCCAGGGAAAGGTGGGTGGGGATTGGGAGGCGGGGCTGGGACCTGGCAGATATGCTGGATCCTAGCTCCATTCCTGAGCAGCATGGAGCAGCTGCAAGTCACTCTGCTCTCCTCGGACTTATGCCACCTCCAGGGGTGGCATAAATCTGATGAGACCCATTCGGACTTCAGTGGCTTACCCGGGGTAAAGGGAAGAGTTTCCCCATACCTCCAGCTGAGCCACGTTGGGCCCCTCTCTTGCTCTGGATACAGTGCAGGCCTCCTGGCCTGCCTCTTCCAGCACAAGATAGGTTTGCGCTGCAAGAAGCACTCTGTAAAAATAGAGTGGAAGCCACTGTGGACCAATATCCCTTGATGGGCCTATCTGAGCTTTGACACAACCTTATCTTACTGCGTAATTGTGAAATGTGGAGGAAATGCAGTAATTATTCCATCTCCTCAAAATGTCCCAGAACTTTCTATTCTCCTCTGTCTGGCAAGAGCTAGAGTTTCATCATGTGTGTGAAGGAAGATGCCCCTTTGCGAGCATTCCTGCTGTTCACCTGACACTCTGCATCAGATTGGTTCAAACGTGCATGGATATCATTGGATTTCACATCATGTGATCAATCAAAAACCAATGACTGGAAAATGAACACACAAATGGCTTTCAATGAAAAGTATGGGGAGGGGTGTGAAAGTTTTATCTGTAGTGCTGGCAAGTGTCTCGGTACGTATTTGCAGCAGTGCCATGTCCTTCATGCTGAGGTCATCCATTGATGATCATACATGCATAAAATCAGCCTCTTCATAAGATGAAGCTCATTTGAGGATACAAACCCTCCCAACCTGAGGTCCCCCAGAAGGAGGGAGCCCTGATTTCTTTAACTTGTCTGATGTTTACAATGTTATTTTAAGAGAAACTCTTCTTCTCAATTTGCATTTGGAACTATTAAATCTAATACGTAAGAGAGGGGATGGCGAAGAAGTGAGGAAAAATAGTTTCCTGTCCAAGAGGGGCTCAGAATATAAGACAAAAGTAGGACATTATCAAATAGCCACTGGGAGGGATGGTCTGTGGGGAGGAAGAGGGACAGTTGTTCTCCCCCTTCTAAGTACAAGAGAGCCACCACCACCAAGAGAGGAGTTGCTTTGCCCAGGTAGCAGTTGGGTATAAGGTTGCCAAGATATTCCTTTTATAAAGTGTCTCAGATCATCAAGCTTAAGCTGTTTGTCATGTGACTTGTTTAAGCTGACTTGTGTGACTTGCATATATTGTCTAGTATTAAAACAATAGTTCTGTGGTACATTGATGGTATAGAATGTGCTTCCTTGGCTTATGTTATGACTTTGATGCTCTATAATGGCAAAATGCTGTGTATTCAGAAACTTCGTAACTTTCCTGCCTTGAGGGCAAGACCACACCTATGCGGCAAATTGTAACCAATCAAATGGACATTGCTCAAAGCAATATGCCCCTCAGGTATAAAAGAGCACACCCAGAGTGCTCGGGACGCCCGTTTGCTTTGAGACACGAGTCCCACTTGGGTGCCCAACGCATGCGATTGAATAAAAAGCCTGCAAACTTCACTCCTGGTTCTGAGTGTTATGGAGTTGCGCCCTTTGACCTTGCAACAATGTCACTTCTGGTTTCCCCCTGAAAAACCAGAAGTTGCGGGTTTTTTTGCCCTTAATGGGGTTTGGCAACCCTGCAGGTTTGGAATGCATGGATAATCAAATCTGCAGGTACCAACTCCATGGGTAAAAAGAACTGACGTGTGTGTTGCTGTAGTTAACAGAGTAGTGTGAAATATCAGCAAACTCACTTCCTGGTGGATCCTAGATTCTTCCTGCTGCAGCAGAGGAATGCCTGTATTTTCTATGAGTTCGTATTTGCGCTTGGCTGGTCCTAGACGATTCCAGGCATGGCCAGAGGGTGATGAGAGAGAGTGGGTGGTCCAGCAAGGGGGTGACTGCACCGAGAGAGGACTGCAAAGTGGATCACCTGCTGACTTTCCAGAGGGCCCTCACTCTTTTGATATTTCCATGTAGTAATAAGGACTGGTCAATAAGCATTAAAAAAAGAAATATCAGGGATGAAAGAATGACTTTTGTGTGTGTTCTTTTAACCTCTGGGAGGATTAGCTAGCCACATGAGTATTTTGTCTCTTTTCAATGTGGCTGGTCTTTTAGTCTGGGACCTGGGACTGTGAAGAAGCCACACACCTACATACTTTTTCTGTGCACATGTTTTCACTTCTCCATGAATGTATTGTTTCAGGAAAAGAGTTAACACGAGTGGATACAAGCCCTGACTTCAGAGCCTCAGGGTCAGGAATCCTTTCAACAGAAAATTAAAAAAAAAAAAATATGTATCAGAAGATCTTTTTTAAAGAGAATCTTTCCTGCCTTTCAATATCTCTTAGACCCAACTTTCCAGCACTGACACAGCTGCGCCAGGGGGCATGTGCTGCATCCTGCAGCTGGGGGGCAGCCATGGAGGCCTCCTTAAGGTAAGGGAATGTTTGTTCCCTTACTTGGGAGCTGCATTGCCCTTACTCAGTGTTGGAAAGTTGGTTACGATTGCGCTCTTAGTCTCCAATCCTATCCACAGTAAAGTGGGAATAAGTCCCATTGAACTCAATGGAATCTACTTCTGAGTAGCTATGCTTAGCATGCACTAGGGCTACATATACAGTACTCCTAAGCTGAATTTTAGTCACTACCTTTGAATATTTTGTGAATTAAAAATGAGAACAAGAATTAACTGCTTACTTCTGTGTTTCAGGCTTCAGTCGGACTCGATAAAGTGAGTATTGCTAGTAGTTGCGGACTGTTGGTTTTTCTGTTTTTTTTCTGAGGCATCCAACATTCAGGGAAATTCTGAACATTCTGCCAGTGGCTAGTGGCTAACTTGAAAGCTCAGGAGTCCTGCATACCTTCTATAGAAAATAAAAAAGATGCTTGTGTATCAGAAAAGGCACTTCTATAGCACTTCTGAAAAAACTTCCCTGCCAGTCAATATCTTGGGCTACCCAATCCTACTGAGGCCTTAAGGTGGCAGATCTTGCAAAAGACTGGAGGCCCCGTGTGCTTGCCCCAGCCCACCCAGGCCACGCTGGAGCAGGGAAGGTAGCAGTGCGGGTAGGTCGCCGTGGACCGAGAGCCTCCGGGACCCTCAAGGACTCTGCATCAGACCTCTGGTACACTCAAAAGTTGTTGGGCCCCCATGGCGCTGTAATTGCTGCTGCACCATTGGGGCTCCCCCCGTGCTCCGCCCCCACCCCCAAAGGGACTTATGAGGTTCCCTGCTCCCTGGTAGGAGCTTGGGAACTTCTGCCATACAGAGTCTCTTGTGAGTAAGTCCCATTGAACTCAAAGGAATTTACTTCTGAGTAGTTTGCTTAGGATTACACTGTGAATGTATATATTCTTAAATTGAATTTTAGTCTCCACTTCTGGATACTTTGTGAAATAAAAATAAGGACAAGAATTAACTGCACACTTCTACATTTCAGGCCAAAAAAGTCCTTGGTCAAGTAAGTATTGCCAATATTTTTGCACTGGTGACCTATTGTTTCTTCTGAGGCATCAAGCAGAGAGGGGGAGTTGTTTGACTGTAGGATTCCCCAGTGATAAGAAAAAAGATAAGAACGATAAGTGACTGGGGTGCTTCTTCATTTCATGCTGGAGATGTTCTTAGTAACCTGCTTGTGAGTATCAATAAATTTGCACTGATGGTTGTTTTGTTCATTCTGAGGAATCAAGCACAGACAGGAATTTGGTTGACTGGATGATTCCCCATTGAAACCCATGATTCTGTGGGATCTCTGCTTGTGACATTTTGGCAACAAGTGTAAACAAATGTTGAATTATAAGGTGGATTGCTGTAATTCTGCTAGTGGCTTAGCATGAGCTTGCAAGCTCAAGCATCTTGCATACCTTCCATAGAAAATAAAAACGTGTGGGTATCAAAAAGCATCTTTCTTTGCACCTCTGAATATTTTGTGAACTAAACATAAGAACAAAATTTAACTGCACACTTCTGTGTTGCAGGTGGGACGCGCAGGTTCTGTGAGTATTACTAATAAATTTGCATTGATGATTAATTTTTTTAATTAATCAAAATTAAAGAGTAGGGGAGAGGATGGCAGGAGGGTGTTTTGGGAGGGGACGTTTAGGGGCAGAAAAGAGCAGAACAGGGGGCAGGCCTGGAAAGGGGGCAAGATAGGTGTTGGGAGCGCACATATTAGCTTAACCCCCCTCTTGGCCAGTCCGGCAATACATCAGTCCTCTCAGATTAGTGCCAGCTAAATAGATGGCGGAGATCCTAGTAGCCCCATAGGGCAGTCTGGGGTATTACTTGGGGTAGGGGAGAAATACAGATTGGGAACCACTCAGCCAGAATTCTGAAATCCGAAGTTTTCCGAAAACGAGTTTGAGTGTGGGCAGTTCTAAAAACTTTTTTTTTTAACTGTTTGCATGCAGGTAGGAGCCAGCCAGCACAGTGCAATGCATGCTGGGGCTATACCCAGCTGAAATACAGACATTTTGAGCATGCAGATCCCCCCTTTTTTAACTCCTCTCCCTCTAGCTGATCTCACCAACTAAAGTGATTGCTCCTGCCGGGCCTAACTCCCCCTCCTTCCGCAGAGTGGGGAGGGAGACCCAGCAGCACAGGAGGTTGGCAAAAGCAAGAGCCAGCAGATATTAACCCCTCCCTCTCTCCCAGCATCTACATCTCTAAGGCTTTGCCTTCGCTGAGCTGCTGCCTCATCTGTTGTGGTTTGTTTTTTATTTTGTAGACTGTTTGTTACATTAGAAAAAAGTGTCATTGAAATAACAGGTGTCGCTTAAGCCACCTGTGGGAGAGTTTTGTGTGGGAGATTACACGATCAATGTGGGAGATTACATCTCCCACTAATAATTAAACTTGATTTTTGAGATCCCCAGAAGAATCTTACCTTACCCTTACCCCTAAAAAAATTAAAAACAGCGATCAGAATACCCTGGACCTCTTTTCATCTCACTGCACACTGACAAGGCACTAAGATTGTCAAGGCACACCATCCTTTTTTGACAAATGACAAGGCACACCATGCTGTTGTTCAGGGGCTCACTTCCCCCAATGGCCCTACTAATAAAAGACCCTGTCCCAAATTATCATGGCACACCTGCACACCATTCTTGGCACACCAATGTGGTTGAAAATGGCTGCTGTAATTAAAAGGTTTGTCACCTATTATCTAGGCCCAAATGTGGGGAGTGAATGGCTGATATTGCAGTTAAGGTTGAACCCCACACCCTAATTACGTTATATGAAGAACTGCTAAGGCACATTAGGATGGAATTAGGATATTTCCCCCACCCTACAAATTAACAAGAAAGTGTGTAAGAATGAAAATGAAAATGGTTTGATGATGAATGTAGGGAACTGAAGGCCCTGATTTGAGAGACCTACACACTCAATAGATGGATCAAATTCTTCTCTTGCCAATCTTCAGTGATACCCCTAAATGCCTTCTCTCACCACTTTTATTCTTGCTAGTACTGTATTTACTTGAGAGTGCAATTCTAATCTTAAATAGCAGATGGAGATCCAAGGAGTCCTATAGGACAGGCTGGGGTGTTACCCAGTATAAGAGGAGAAAATCCCCTTACCCAAAGTAGACGTCCAGCCTCCTCCTAAACTCTGCTGGATACAGGTTGCCAGTTGTCCTATTTGTTGCATCAAGTGACAGGAGATAAACATCTTAGGGCCCAATCCTTTCCAATTTTCCAGCTCCGCTGTAGCCGTACTGCAGTCTCAAGTTAAGGGAATAAATGTTCCCATACTTTAAGGAGGCCTCAGTGACTGTCTCCCCATCACAGGATGCAGTACAAACCCCATTGGCAAGCTGCACTGGCACTGGAAAATTGGATAGGATTGGGCCCCCAAGCAAGAAGGTATCTAGTAATATTATTTTTATTGAAAGCATTATTAAAAAAAACAAAACACCCAGCCCATAGAGATAAAGAGCGTAAGTGAGTGAGTGACTGGCCCAAAGATGTGTAGTAAGGTGTGTTATGCAGGGAATGTGAAATCATGACTTCTTTCTTTATGTTTTAGGTTCTTGTTCCACCTCCTCAACCTGTGCCAGTAAGTATTACATTTTTTTTAAATACAGAGTGTTTAGGATTTATATAATGTGAAAGGGGCACCCAAGTTATCAGTGACGTGGGGTGGAAATTTTCCCACTGATAACCCCTGCAGTTAACAAAGGCCCCTTGTATCTATTAATTTTATATTTATTGAAAGCATTTTTACTGAGTGACAGCCCAATCCGATGCTGCCCAGAGCTTGAGACTGCAGTGGCACTGAGAATGGCTGCTGCAGCATCCTAAGTACTAACTGGGAAGTGCCGGCTCCTCCTTGGGAGAAGGGGACTTTCATTCCCTTCCCCCAGGTAAGGCGATTAGCCCTGCAATGGGGCTACTCGATTCTACGGCGACCGAAGGGTCAGTGTAGAATCAAGAGCCTCCATGTTGGGTTGCTGGGCCGTCACGGAGTCTCAGGATCTGGTGGACCAAAGCTCCACCAGTCCTGCTTCCCTCCTGCCCCTCTCCCTCCCCCCAGCACGCCTCCTTTCCCCCTTCCTCCACCCTCCCTCTGCCTCCCCTCCACCCCGGAACACCTCCTCTCCGCCGCCTGGCAATCCGCACAACTGCTGAGTACTGACCCACCACTGGCAGAGTAGGTGGCAGAGTAGGCAGGGTACTGGTCTACCACCAGTGCTAGCCCAACACTGGCTGGCACTGGGCTAGCTCCAGTGCTCCACCAGTGCTGAGGGCTTATAAACGTGCCTTATGGTACGTTTGTGACTGTGCGCACCAGCAGTAAGCCAGGGTGCACTGGTTAGGATTGGGCTGTGAGTGACTGGCCCAAGATTCTCTGGTAAGGTTTGTGGCTGAGAAGCAGGGATGTGCAGGTGGGTGGGGAAGCAGGGGAGAAAGAGCCTCCCTTCCAGAGTCCTTCAAAAAGTGCGCTTTGTGCGTGGGCTCTGATTATGCACCTCCACGGTGGCTTTTTGAAGGACTCTCTCCATGCACTACACGTCCCTGCTGAGTAGTTATGCAGGGGGTGTGAAATCATGACTTCTTTCTTTATGTTTTAGGTTCCTGTTCCACGTCCTCAACCTGTGCCAGTAAGTATTACATTTTTTTTTAATGCAGAGTGCTTAGGATTTATATAATGTAAAGGGGACGCCCAAGTTTTCAGTGATGTGGGGTGGAAATTTTCCCACTAATATCTTTTGCTGTGCACGAAGGTTGCCAACCATTTTTTTGTCTTGTTTCTAAACTTACATTGATTCATAAAAATGAATTGTTAGATAATGGATGAAAACAACTCTAGTCTGAGAGGAAGGTTTCCTGATGGTTTAAAGATACAGAATAGGAAAGAATGATCTCCTGCATTCTTTCTTGGTGTGGTGATGAAGTATTGAATACATTGTATTGTATATTTGTTTGGCTCAGTTTGGCAAAGCCTCAGTTTGGCTCAGCCTCACTTTGGCTGTACTTGTCGTAAGAGGCGACTAAACAGCCACCGGGTAGATGGGGCTCGTCAGCCTGGGAAGGCAGCTCATCTGAGAGAAGGAAAACTGATCCCAAACCTCCACTGCCTTGTGGCTACATCCAGTTATGGAAAAGGCTTCAGGAGTCAACCTCGAGGCAAAATCCGGAGCCGGAGTCCCTGAGGCAGTTCATGGCTGAACACAGTCATGTTCTGGCAACTCCTGCGACGCCGCTGGAGCCAACCGTATTGGCCTCTGCCTTTCCATTGGACCATTTCAGCGACATGGAGAGGGGGGATTTGCTGCATGGGTAACAGCCTATCCTCCATACCTACTTTACCCAGGCTTCACGCACTGGAGAGGACACTCTGTTCCAGAACCACCATTCAGAGCGTGACACCATAGTCTTCCGAGACTGAAGGATGCCAACTCACATATTTGTTTAATTATGTAGATAGTACTTTAGGTTAGGAAATATGAGGTGTGCATGCCAGCATTGTGATTCACTGAATTTGACAGTTGGATTTAAAGTGGGGAGAAGTTCTACCTGTGTGTATCAAAAAGCATCTTTCTTTGCACCTCTGAATATTTTGTGAACTGAACATAAGAACAAAATTTAACTGCACACTTCTGTGTTGCAGGTGGGAGGCGCAGGTTCTGTGAGTATTACTAATAAATTTGCATTGATGATTAATTTTTTTTAAATCAAGCTCAGAAGGGAATTTGTTTTCCTGGATGATTCCCCAATGACCTTGACTGTTCTGTACACTCTCTGCTTGGGACATTTTGGCAGCTATTGTCCAGAATGTAGTATGGTCAAGAGAATTGCTGTGATTCTTCTCCTGGTTTAGCCCTGACTTTGAAAACCAAGGGTCATGAATCCATCACTAAAAAGTAAAAACTACATTCATGTTTCATTAAAAAACAAAAGAAAAGAAAAAACCATTTTTATACACTTTCCTGTCTATCACTATCATCTGGTAAAGACACTTCATATTTTGACTTTTAAATGATAGTGAAAAAGTGAATAAAACAATATCGCTGTTGAAATCACCAAATCAGTGGGAATACCCCATATCCCAAGTTACCCATATGCCAAAACAAAACAGGAAGCTTTTCTGAAACACAGGAAGGAATTCTAGCTGTGCAGATAGTTTCCAAGTGAAGCAGAGAAGCCCATATTCTCCAGAGGATGCTTGCAGAAATGACAGCCCGAGTCAATAAGGCGCAGTCCTAGGACCACCCTGGGCCGGTGCAAGTCTCTTGCGCCAGCCGAACAGGGTTGCAAATGTGCTGTAAGACATGTTTTGCCCTCCTTGGGAACTGGCTGGGACAGTGCAGGGAGGCACCCTGGCCTGCGGAGGCTGAGTCCAACCTCCACACTGACTTCATGGAGGAGCCTTGATTGGCCGAGCCCAGCCGAAGCAATGCTCGGGGGAGAGGCGTTCCAGGGTAGAGGGAGGGTGTTCCCAGGGAAAGGTGGGTGGGGATTGGGAGGCGGGGCTGGGACCTGGCAGATATGCTGGATCATAGCCCCCATTCCTGAGCAGCATGGAGCAGCTGCAAGTCACTCTGCTCTCCTCGGACTTATGCCACCTCCAGAGGTGGCGTAAATCCGAGGAGATCCATTCGGACTTCAGTGGCTTACCCGGGGTAAAGGGAAGAGTTTCCCCATACCTCCAGCTGAGCCACTTTGGGCCCCTCTCTTGCTCTGGATACAGTGCAGGCATCCTGGCCTGCCTCTTCCAGCACAAGATAGGTTTGCGCTGCAAGAAGCACTCTGTAAAAATAGAGTGGAAGCCACTGTGGACCAATATCCCTTGATAGGCCTATCTGAGCTTTGACACAACTTTATCTTACTGCGTTATTGTGAAATATGGAGGAAATGCAGTAATCATTCCATCTCCTGAATATATCCCAGAACTTTCTATTCTCCTCTGTCTGGCAAGAGCTAGAGTTTCATCATGTGTGTGAAGGAAGATGCCCCTTTGCGAGCATTCCTGCTGTTCACCCGACACTCTGCATCAGATTGGTTCAAACGTGCATGGATATCATTGGATTTCACATCATGTGATCAATCAAAAACCAATGACTGGAAAATGAACACACAAATGGCTTTCAATGAAAAGTATGGGGAGGGGTGTGAAAGTTTTATCTGTAGTGCTGGCAAGTGTCTCGGCACGTATTTGCAGCAGTGCCCTGTCCTTCATGCTGAGCTCATCCATCGATGATCATACAGGCATAAAATCAGCCATAAGATGAAGCTCATTTTGAGGGAACAAACCCTCCCATCCTGAAGTCCCCGAGAAGGAGGGAGCCCTGATTTCTTTAACTTGTCTGATGTTTACAATATTATTTTAAGAGAAACTCTTCTTCTCCATTTGCATTTGGAAATATTAGATCTAGTACATAAGAGAGGGAATGGCGTAGAAGTGAGAAAAAATGGTTTCCTGTCCATGAAGGGCTCACAATATAAGACAAAAGCAAGACATTATCAAACAGCCACTGGGAGGGATGGTCTGTGGGGAGGAAGAGGGACAGTTGCTCTCCCCCTTCTAAATACAAGATAGCCACCACTTTCAGAGGAGTTGCTTTGCCCAGGTAGCAGTTGGGTATAAGATTGCCAAGGTATTCCTTTTATAAAGTGTCTCAGATCATCAAGCTTAAGCTGTTTGTCATTAAGGCTTGTGTGACTTGCATATATTGTCTAGTATTAAAACAATAGTTCTGTGGTACATTGAAGACCGAGGCTCCACTGAAAGGCCACACTTCTGAGGCAGCAAAGATTAACTGCTGACACTGAATCCCACCCTAGGACCCATAGGATGTTCACTGGGATCATGGAATTCCAGGTCCCACGGAAGGCTCACTGTCACCTGGTGTAGTTGCTTCCCACCACTGTAAAATAAACCAGCCATAACCCTGGACCCAGTGGGGATCCTTACAAGGAGGGTAGTAGGGAACGTGACTCCTTTCTGTTGCTGGAATGGCAGCAGTGAAGAAGAATGCCTCCTGTCCCCTGAGTTTCTGCTTGGGTTCATCGATGGTGTCCAACTGGGGAAGGTAATCAGGAACTAAGCAGTGGACACACAAGAGAAGATAGCTGGAAGAGGCACCCTTGTAGCAGGAAGAGGGTTGGTGGCAGCATAAAGGAAGACCTGTGTCTATCTGCAGCCTGGATTCCAGGCACCATGCAGAGGATGGGCAGCTAACATGTGCATGTGTTTTCCAAAGTGTGAAGGAGTGTGCCTTTGGTGGCCTCCTCCACAAGCCCTCTACCCAAAGCTGAATTTGCCATTGTTAAAAACTGACATGAGCATTCTGGTCCCCTGAATTAGCAGATGAATCATTTTCAGAGGAAAAAATGGTGAAGAGTCAAGTCCAAATGAAACGTAATGTGCAGCAGACGCAGGCCAGTTCCATTTCATTTCCTTCTCTATTTATAGCTTCTCTAAGGATACCGGAGATTGAAGAGCGGAGACCATGCTGACGGAGACTGCCCGCTCTTACGCATTCTTCACTGCCACCTCGAGCCAATGAAATGAAATCAGAGAATCACAAATCCTACTAGAAGAATCTAGATAAATTCTGTTACATGAATTGATTTTGTTGCCTTCGTAGTGGAGGGCTGTGAGCAATAAAGACGGTTGCGTTACTGTCCTGGAGGATGGCAAAAGCTTTGTAAAAATAAAACTTCAGTTGCATTAAAGTGTTTGCTTGCTTTTATTCATGGTCTTATTCAGTGTCTACATTCAAACTGCAGCAGTGGCAAATGTCATGTATGTATGTAACATCCGGATTTGGGAGTCAAAGGGGAATTGAAATAAATACCCAAACACCATATCAATAGTTAAGCATAGATGTATGGTTTGCTGAAGCAATTTGCACAACGTGGGGGTCATTCTCAGATAATATCAATCAAGAACTAAATTTTCTGGGAGGCAAACATGTTGACTGCACACAATGAACCCCACTGGAGGATATTCCCTCAGCTTTCAGAGCTTGTGACGAGAAAGACAAATTCCAAGTGCACCTCTCCTAATATTTTTCTCCTCTTGGTGTTCTAACATAACTGATGACTCCAAGTACTCATTTGATTTATTCTACCTGCCAGCAACAGTTATAACCAAGCTTTTAAATTCAAGAGAAAGTGTCATTGGAACAACTTAGGTGGGTTAATACAAGCTCTCCCTTCCCTTATCATAACAACCTATTCTTGGCACTTAGCACATTTCTTTTACCAGGCAACCAAAGTACATTATATGCTTTTTCCACTTGTCCCTACTGACAGAAATTGTTTTGGCACCCAACTTCATATCTTCCCTTTGCTTGAAACTTTCCTTCTCCCAGTACATCTAAATAGATGGGATGGTGAATAGCTGTGCCACCACTCTAGTGTTCTGTGTGCCTAGCCAAAAATCATCCCTAAATAATCCAGATGTAGTAGTACAGTTTGGCACATCAAAGTAGGTTTTTTGCACTGTTTTATCAATGCATCCTGGCTTCAACAAGTGATTGGCTCACTCCAACCTCTGATTCTGTTCACCAACCCCTGGAAAGGGGGAAGGCAGACAGAGTCCCTTCTCCTACTCCCACTCCTGTCCTATACTTGTCAGAAGGAACTGAAATGGCTAATACCACACCTGATGTTATGAACAGAAGCAATTTGCAAAATGTGGGGTAATTCTCATATAATATTAATTTACAACTAAACCTTCTGGGATGCAAACATGTTGACTAGACACAATAACCTTGCTGGAGGGCATTCTTGTGATAATCATGTGGGGTAGGCAAAAAAGTAAAGAACAAGAAAAGACACCAAAGGCTAATTAGATGAAAGGCAGAAAACCAAATTCCTACCTGGTCCCTGTAGGTGGCCAGCTACTTTTAAGATGTTCCCAGGGTGGGTATGATGGGAGCAGCATCAGCTGAGCTCTGAATGGTGAGATGAATGATGTGGAGCCACAAAAACTCCTAGGTAGTCCAGCCAGAACTCAGCACACCAACTCACTTGTGTGCTTGTGGGGCTGAGCAATGAAGGCCACCGCCTTCAATAGGGTGTGGGCTGCATTCTGGTGGCTCTGAAGAATTGTGCAATATTGTACTTGGACATTTGCTTTTGTCTCTTCTGGTCAAATGCTTTTCCTTAATTCCTGAAGCAATACAAGAGTATGGAGCACGTGTTTGTTTTGCCAGATTCATGATCCAAGTTTCACTTAGAGAACTTAACCCACTCTGAGCTAATTAGCTCCCCTTCGTTCCCCAACAATGGCCCCAGTTCTCCACTGCAGCACTGCTGAACCCCACCACCAGGGTAGCTGCCTGTTCAATCTGCAGAGGTCTTCCTTCCTCCCCTCTCCTCTCCTGCCAGCAACTTCTCCTGCCACCACCACAACAACTTGGTCTTCAGTAGGACCAAGTAGCAGCCACAGATCCAGTGTCTCCAGGAGTCTCTGTTCCAGCAGTCCTCAGAAGTCCATTCATCTGTCTGTCCATTAGTCAGCTAGTCCATTGGTCAGCCAACAGGTCCAGTACTCCATCACCTAGTTCCACAGTCCATTAATCCATCAGTTTATCTAGCTAGCTCCATCCATCCTTCCTTCTCCAAGCTTTCCTTTTTCTACTACACACACCCCTTTTCTTCTTACAGGTGCTGCTTTTAAGCCTGAGGGCCTTTGCCTCCATGTGGCTGCAGCTGTGCAGCTCACTCACTGCAGCCTAAGGCCCTGGTGGTAACCCCATGCTTGCCTGCTAGAGCTACTGTTGACACCACACCCTATCTCCTCAAGGGATATTGTGCATTTCCATTGCAGTGTTTACCTGAGGCAAAAACATGATGAAAATACCAGTGGCGCAAGATGGCGTATTGCCACTTTTGCCCTCCCCCCTCCTGCTAGGTGGGCAGAAGGTTGAAAAGCTGGGCTCACTATTGGGTGGGCCATTTTGCGGGGTGAGGTGAGATGTCTTGCAGTTGGGCTCTGCTGGGCGCCCTGCTTGGATCATCTCTGTAGCCAACCTTGCTTAGTCCATTCTTTTTACTGCTATTCCTAGGACTCTTCTGTGGCTCTTCGATCAGCTGTTTGGCGCTGTTCTTAGCGCAACTGGTTTTTCACCATGCTCTCAGCAAAGGATTTCTGAGGACCACTCCTGAAGATCTAGGCATCGGTGTTTGCTCCAGTGGGGGGCCATGGGCTCAGGCTGCCCAGGGCCCAATCCTATTCAACTTTCCAGCACCGGTGTAGCCACAATTCAGCCCCAAGGTCCAGGAACAAATGTTCCCATACCTTGAGGAGGCATCTGTGACTGCCTCCCCACCATAGGCTGCAGTGCACATCCCATTAGCATGGATGCACCAGCACTGGGAAAATGGAAAGGACTGGGCCCCCAGTCAGGGACTATCCTAAGGTGAATTTTAGCATGCACTCACTAGTGTTACTGCCAGTGCTTGCCCTTTAGTCTCCCTCTATTTTTCAACACTTCAGTTTCATCTGTTTGTAAGAGTGCATCATGGCCACCCAGCCGCTTGCACAGGTTGTTGCCATCTCAAGGTACCGCAATGACCGGTCTGTGCCACTGAGGGAGTATGGCCCCTCAGTACTGAGCGCTTGTGGGGGTCATAAACTGCCATGGAGCAGGCAGAACCCTGAGTGCAGCCTCAGAGCTGGGGTGGGAAGGGGGTTGAGGCACCATGGCTTCTTCCCCAACAGGGGATTCAAGTGGCTCCCAAGGAGGTTGTGGCAGAAGCCCAGTGAGCCAGGCCCCCTTGCCTCCCTCCGCTCCTTCTCTCAAAGGTCCCCACTCTCAGGCAGGCAGGCAGGCTCTTCTGTGGCTGGCCCTCCCCTTCCCCACAGCCTTCTCAGGTGTTCCCCCGACTGCTCGCTTGTGTCAGGTGAGGGGAGCAAGGCAGGTTCCTGCTCAGCTTGGCTTCAGGCCGGCAAACCTCCCTGCTGGTGACCTGCCTCTGAGGCCTTTTCAGCCGTCCAAGTTAGTCTGTGGCTGGACACTGTTTTTAGCCACTTGACTACTTATTGTTTTCTGCCTTTACCATGTATTCCCCAATAAATACAGCCGACAACAGGTATGGGATTAAATGGGCCACTTTATTAACTTACAACAAGCGCAACAAGGCAAAATAGAAAACAATACCCAAACTAAGTGCGGGGTTCTAAATGGGGGAAACGGCCTAGCCGTCTACGTCCCCCAGTCTCATAGGGCGTCCACCCAACTCCAGGCGTAGCTCAATTGTTATTAAGCCCGCCTTTCACTGTCGCCCAAAGAGGGTAAGCCAGCCAAACTACTCTGCCTTCAGGTCACCCCTGCAAGGCCCCCAAGTTCAGACCAGGGGCTAGCCAGCTTGCCTCCTCGTGCCGGACAAGCATCCAAAGAGCGGTTCTGGTTCACCCCTGCCCTTGCTGGCTTAGATTGGACGCCGGAGAATGTCTTCTGTCTACCCACCCCGCACTTCTACCACCACAAGGGGAGGTCAGCCTAGCGCTTGGCCTTCCCTGCACCCAAAAAGAGGTTCAAGCCTTGTTGCAACTCTGAAAGAAAGCGCCCATAACCCATAGGAGAAAGGTAAACTCCATCGCCACGGTAAAGAGCAGGCTCCTCAAAACCAATACTGGGATGATGGATAGCCGCTCCACCAAGCTCCGTGACGACCCTGTCCAGGTAAGCGTTGACCCTTTTGCGTGCTACCTCAATTCTTTTAACCCACTCGCCCACCGCCAAACTCGCCTAGGCAGCATGTCAGACCACAGGATAGTGATCCCGGGAAACTGATGGACTAACAGGTTAAAATCCTTGCGGGCCTGGAGCCTCAAGGACATGGACGTCCTCTGACCCAGGTCATTTTCGCCCAAGTGTACCACGATTACCTGCGGCAGGGGGTTGACAGCAATGTACTCCAAAACGGCCGGGAAAAATTGGCCCCAGCACATGCCCCTCTTGGCCAACCAGTCAATGTGCGCAACATCACCCAGCGCCAGCTGAGCGCTGAAACTGGATGACATGGCATGCTTCCGAGCCCAAAAAACTATGGAGTGTCCGCAGATCAAGACCCTGGCTGGGCAGCTCCTTCGTGGACCTGTGGGAAAAAGAAGCACATCGTGAGATAAGCTCACTGGACAGGCCAAGAGAAAGGAGGAATCTTTCCTCCGCTCTAATACTCACTCCCATGGCCAGTCACGGTCAGTGACCTGGTCTGCCTTACTAGGACACCCCACCTACCCATCACGCCGACACTGGCGCGGCAAACGCCCTCCAAGCGCTGCCAACAGAGCCTACGCGGCTCTGACACATTGCGCCCACATGGCGCTGCACACGCCCACTGGCGCTGCACATGGAGCCCGCACTGCTCCCCGTACTCTCGCGCCCACGTGGCGCTGCACACGCCCACTGGCGCTGCACATGGAGCCCGCACTGCTCCCCGTACTCTTGCACCAACCTGGCGCTGCACACGCCCAGTGGCGCTGCCCATGGAGCCCGCACTGCTCCCCGTACTCTCAAGGAATAAAGGCAGGGACCCCACAGGTAGGTGAGTTAAAGGTTCCAAAACACCAGCCTTGGGAAAGGCCCCTTCAGTTGTGCCTATCTGCACAGTGCTACTGCCCCTGGCAAATGTGCAGCAGCACTACCCTCTCCTTATGAGAGACAGGGAACCCATTAGGTGGTTGATTTAATAATTCCAACCACAAGCCTGAGAAGGCCATTACTGTTGTGCCCATCAGCACAGGGCTACTCCACCTGTTTAATGTGCAGCAGCTCTCAATGAATAAAGGCTGGGAACCCATTAGGTGGGTGAGTAAATAATTCCACCCACAAACCTTGTGAACAGGCCATTCTTTTAATGCCTATCTGCACATGTCTACTGCCCTGTTAAATGTGCAGCAGCTCCCCCGGATAGGCAGGGGACCCCATTAGGTGGGTGAGTCATTAATTCCACCTACAAGCCTTGGGAAAGGCAATTCTTTCATGCCTATCCGCACATGGCTACTGCACCTGTTAAATGTGCAGCAGCTCCCAAAGAATAAAGGCAGGGAACCCATTAGGTGGGTGAGTAAATAATTCTACCTACCAGCCTTGGGAAAGGCAATTCTTTCGTGCCTATCCACACATGGCTACTTCACCTGTTAAATGTGCAGCAGCTCCCAAGGAGGAATAAAGGCAGGGACCCCATTAGCTGGGAGAATAAATAATTCCACCCACAAACCTTGGGAAAGGCCATTCTTTTGTACCTATCCGCACATGGCTACTGCACCTGTTAAATGTGCAGCAGCTCTCGAGGAATAAAGGCAGGGAACCCATTAGGTGGGTGAGTAAATAATTCCACCTACAAGCCTTAGGAAAGGCCATTCTTTCGTGCCTATCCGCACATGGCTACTGCACCTGTTAAATGTGCAGCAGCTCCCAAGGAATAAAGGCAGGGAACCCTTTAGGTGGGTGAGTAAATAATTCCACCTATAAGCCTTAGGAAAGGCCATTCTTTCGTGCCTATCCGCACATGGCTACAGCACCTGTTAAATGTGCAGCAGATCTTAAGGAATAAAGGCAGGGAACCCATTAGGTGGGTGAGTAAATAATTCCACCTACAAATCTTGGGAAAGGCCATTCTTTCGTGCCTATCCGCACATGGCTACTGCACCTGTTAAATGTGCAGCAGCTCCCAAGGAATAAAGGCAGGGAACCCTTTAGGTGGGTGAGTAAATAATTCCACCTACAAGCCTTAGGAAAGGCCATTCTTTCATGCCTATCTGCACATGGCTACAGCACCTGTTAAATGTGCAGCAGATCTTAAGAAATAAAGGCAGGGAACCCCTTAGGTGGGTGAGTAAACAATTCCACCTACAAGCCTTGGGAAAGGCCATTCTTTCATGCTTATTCGCACATTGCTACTGCACCTGTTAAATGTGTAGCAGCTCTCAAGGACTAGAGGCAGGGGACCCATTAGGTGGGTGAGGTAACAATTCCAACCACAAGCCTTGAAAAGGTCATTACTTTTTATGCCTATCTGTACGTGCCTACTGCCGGTTAAATGTGCAGCAGCTCTCAAGGAATAAAGGCAGGGAAACTCATTAGGTGGATTAATAACTTGTGGGTTAACCCACGAAGGTGGGTTAATACTTGCAAAACCACCAGCCATTACATTTGTGCCTATGTGCACAAGGCTCCACACCTGGTAAATGTGCAGCAGCCTGGCCATACCTGTTAAGCAGGGTACTGAAGGCATCATCCACCTATGAGGAGTAATTGCGAAAACCCTAGCCTTATAAAAACTTCACTGCCACCGACAATGAAACCCTTTCCATACCAGAAGATTGCAGGGATTCATGTAAAAGGATATTAATGAACAGAGGGTTTATGGATTTGTGCTATTATATCTTTGAGCTGGTTTTATCATAACCTATTTTAACGCAAAGAATGCAAAGAGGGAAAGGGCCTAACACTTTTCCCTCCGAATGCAAATAAAATGACATTTCTGGCTTCAAAACAAGGGCATTTCCTGAGGAAATGTAAATCTGACATCCTGCACAAGTCAGGTGGGCATGAGCATTTGACTACGCAGGAGGTGAAATAGATCAGAAGTATTGAATCTGGGCATTGGGGATGAGCACCTGTGTTTCCCACTAATCACCCTAAAATGCTTGGCAACTGTAATCTCAAAGTCTGGGGAATAAGCCTACAACACCCAGAATTCCCAGGCGTTCTCCGTGGTATAAGCCTACAACACCCAGAATTCCCAGGTGTTCTCCCTGTCCAGCAGTAACCAGACCTGGCCCTTGCCTAGTAACAAAATGGCCCTGGGCCCTTATGGCCCCCCCGTGCCATGCGGCCACTCTAAAATGCCTCCGCTGCCCATAAGGCGTGCGGAGCCCGCAGCCTCCACGCCGGGTGTGCGACTATGCGGGCGAGCCTCAGCCTCCCCCTGCCTCGCCTTTCGACGGGCCTTTTCTATTTGTCTCGCGTCGTAGCAAGCCAAGGCCTGCAACTGTGGCATTTACTCCTCATTATCCAATAAGGAGGGAGGGAGGGGAGGGGGGGCCATGCTAGAACCAAATTTTTTTTTTTTTTTTGTGGCCTTGCCACCCAACTTCCGAACTTTCATCTCCTTATCCACCCCCCAGGGACTGAACATCCCCAATGGGGGCCCACCACCCCCTTGTGTTCTAATTTGACAGTATACAATACGGTAGCCCACGAAAGGGCACGATCCCAGCAGTGATGCCGCAGCAGCACTTTGTCTCGCCCCACCGTGCTTGCATGTTGTTTCCTGGTAGACCACCCAACCCTGCAAAGGAAAAGGCCCCTTGGGATGCAAAGCTCCTAAAATGGCCGCCGGGCTATTTTTAAATTTGCAAAATGGCGGCGCACCATGAGGCAGGAGCCTAAACTGGTGCCCAGCCATGAGGCGCCCCGCCCAATGGCCACCAAAATGCAGCCTGAACCGAGCGCCCCAGGCAGGCAAGGGCCCCTTGGGAGGCACCCACAGCTGACACTCCCGGGGCACGCAAAGCTGCTGCGCCCCGCAGCGCCACAGGCAGGGTGCGCAGCAGGCCACCCTCTAACGTTGCTGCTCGGGCAGAGCGTGCAACGGGCAACCCCCCGCTATTGCCGCTCGGGCAGAGCGCGCAACGGGTCGTCCCCGCTGTGGTCGCTTACGGGGCTCCGCATCCTCCGCGCCCTGCAGCGATTGCAGAGCGCGCAGCTCACCCCCCCGGAGAGGCTACCCGCTGCCGCTGCAGACGGGAGCCTGCAAGCGTGGGTCCCCGCGCTCCAAGCCCTGTCGTGGGGCAGCCTCTCCTCTGCCCCTGGAAAAGCGACCTACTCGGTCGCTTCCAGGAATGGAACTGAGCCGAGTCTAGTGCCTGCGCGCTAGATCAGGCTCAGTCGCCCCGCCCCCTAGGGCCAGCCAGCCAATCAGCTGGCAGCAAAGCCCTGCTGCCGGCTGATAGGGGGATAAGCCTGGCAATCATTGCACGCTAGCTGCCTTTGTCTTTGCTGGAGCTTTGATTTCCCCTTTTCTCTAGTATGCCAGTTTGTTTCAGAGACCATTTTCTTTCCCGTTGTCTGGCTCCCTCTTCAGGGGCCTAGCGGCCATTTTCTTTCTGGCTCCCTCTTCAGGGGCCTGGCAGCCATTCTCTTTCTCCTTATCTGACTTCCTCTTCAGGGGCCTAGTGGCCATTTTCTTTCTCCTTATCTGGCTCCCTCTTCAGGGGCCTAGCAGCCATTTTCTTTCTCCTTTCTGGCTCCCTCTTCAGGGGCCTAGTGGCCATTTTCTTTCTCCTTTCTGGCTCCCTCTTCAGGGGCCCAGCAGCCATTTTCTTTCTCCTTATCTGGCTCCCTCTACAGGGGCCTGGCGGCCATTTTCTTTGTCTGGCTCCCTCTTCAGGGGCCTAGCGGCCATTTTCTTTGTCTGGCTCCCTCTTCAGGGGCCTGGAGGCCATTTTATTTCTCCTTGTCTGGCTCCAATTTCAGGGGACTAGTGGCCATATTCTTTCTTCTTTCTGGCTCCCTCTTCAGGGGCCTGGAGGCCATTTACTTTCTCCTAATCTGTCTCCCTTTGATTCTGCCCATCTGGCCCTTCAGGCTTGGGAATGATCCGAGTTGCTGCTGAGCTTCAGCTGTGTTGTCTTTCAAGTTTGGACTAGGCTTAGGGGTCTGTTCAATAGACCTGTGCATGTAGTTAATGCACTTTTAGGTTGTTTGCTTTTCTCAGTGGGGCCATGATGCCTCCCGGCCCCCACCCTTTTTCTCTGCATGTCTTTTCATGTGATCTTTTCAAGGTTTATTAGTGCTGGTCCTGGATTCTGGTGGGAATTGCCACCAGTGCCTGCACGCTGATGAGCAGAGAACAGCTGGAAAAGGAAGACAGAGGGTGCTCACCAGTGACACATGGACTGTCCTTTGCACATCACCTTCTTTGTTACAGACAGAATGGTTGTTTTCAAGTGATGTTCAGTCAGCATCTCCTGACACCTGGAAAATAATCTGCTTGTGATGTTCAGCCGCTGGACAAGTGTTTTGTTTGTGCTTATGGAAAGGGCAACACAGAAGCAGGAAGCTGGATGATAAGACCATTAGCAACTTGAATCAATGCAGGGTCAGTTCTCCAAGGGCAGAACAAGGAGGCACTCCTTTGAGGCACTGAATTCTTAGAGCAACTCTTCCATCACAGAGATGGGCAGAGAGCCGGCCATGCCCCCAAGCAAGTGATAAGGTGTTGTCCAGCGTGGCAACCTTCCTTGCCCTTTGCTGTCTAGGCAGTCATGTCCCCCTGTGCTCCTTGGTACTTGTGATAGGATCAGAGAGAGAACTAATATGGCTGAAGAATGGCTTGTAGGAGACAAATAATGTAATATGGACTTGAACAGGAACTCTAGACTTAGAACAAAAATAATATCCAAACTACATAGAGCCAGAATATGAGAGTTTTCAGCTGTTGTTTTCCTCATATAACTTCAAAAAACCATCTCCTTCATTTCACATTCACAGTACACCAGTAACAAAATTGTTGCTCAGGCAGGCAAACTCATCCAGGCTTCATTGCTATGCTGGAACTTAGGTAGGATTGGGCTACTACTCTTTAGCAGATTCACTAGCTGAATCAGATGTTTGTGGAATTTTATGAGAATTCTATCAATTGCAAGTAAATATTTAAAATAACTGCATCCTCTTCCTTGGTCTTTCTCTGCATCCTTGTTTCTCCACACCCTTTGCTTTCTTCCTTATCTTTTTTTTTTTTTAGCTTGTTAACCTTCAGAAATTGAACCTGTTTCCCTTCTCTGTGTGAAAAATGCCATGTGCAGAACTGGTGGTATGTCTGTAAGTGATAATATCAACTGATGGTGCATCCTTTTGTTTTCCTCAATAAATACTTGTTTCTTTTGGATGGAATGAATGGACAAACTGATGGCCCTGGATCCCATTTGGGGCAAAAACTGTTCTGAATACGATCTGAGTCCAGTGTGGAAGGGGGGGCTGTTTGGAAACCCTGTCTTGAGTTCCTTCATGGAAAAATGGTGGGACATACATGTAAACAAAATAGTGTTGGGATATACGAGCATTAAATTAATACAATGAAATCAATTTCTTGACCCAAATCCTCTTCCTCAGCAGTAATGTATAAGTTAGAGCACAATCCTAAATTGAGCTTAAGCCTGTGCAAGTCGCTTGCGCTGGCTTCCAGGTATCATCAATGTGCCATAAAGCACATTCGTGGGAGTTGGGGAGGCCACAAGGATACACGCTGGCTTCCTCTCGTAGACCAAACCCTTGCAGAGGAAAGTTCAAGTTGCCGGCAAGGGGTTTTGTGGAGTTCAGGGGGAGGGTGTTTCATGGGCATTCCAGGGATAGGGTGGTGCCTGGGCCTGGGAGGGCAGAGGGACCAGCACTTTGGTCAAATTCTAACCCCCCTCCTGAGCAGCCTGCCATAACACCAGGATGCTCAGATCTGTGCCAGTGATTTAGCTGGCGCAGATCTGAGTAGCAGCATTGCGGTGACTGTGGCAGTGTTCAGGGTTATGGGAAAAATATTACCTTACTCCGAGTTGCACCACAGCCACCTCCAACCCTGAGCTGGATACAGCACAGACCAGCCAGCATGCCTATTCCATTGCAGGAACGGGGCTGCCCATCTTGTTAGTGATATACAGTAATTTCTTTTTCTCTCCTTAGTTCCAATCCTTTTCAGTTCTGTTTAAAACCACATTGTCCTCCAGAAAGAGTTTTCCCATAGAAAAGTTTTATTTTTTCCTGGATGGCGGTGTTATCCTAAAAAACAGGGGACGGGGGACGGGCTAAAAGTGGTATTATGTGTTTTTTTTTCCAAATTAATATTTTAATCAATTTTAAAGCATTTTTATCAAGTCTTATCACTGTCATGTTGGTGGTATATATGTGATTTATGCCTGTGGCTGTCAGCAGACATAGCCACAGGAATAAATCCCAATCACCCGATTAAAAGGTGATTGGAGTTTGTTTGGCCTGGCCTAGGACATGAGAGTCTCCTCCCAATGGGGAGAGGAGGGGGGCTGGGTCTGGCAGCTACGGCAGGTCTTTTAAAAGGCACAGGACCCAGCCCTCTTCCTCCTTTGCATGTGGGCACTGTGGGAATACCCGCCCGCCTGCCCTAGAGGTATTGCCTAGAGGCAGTCTGAGTTTAACTGGTCACCATTTGGAGCCGGGCAAGAATTTTTTGCTGCCTGCCAAGATTGGCCAAAGGGCAGGCAGTTTTTTCGCCTACCCCAGACTGTCATGGGCCAGGGGGTTACACCCCCCCTTTTCAAGCTGCCATTGGTCACTTTAAGAGGGCAGGTAGTGCAGGCTAGGTGGCGTGAATGGGACTTTTGGCATGCACCATCAGGCGGCATAGGCAGGGCGGAACCCTGTTTCAGTCCTCAGGGGCTCGGAGGCACAAGGACGTAGACGGGGCCCTGGCCGGGACCGCGGGGCACACCTCAGAGGCTCAGCGGCTCGAGGTGGCACAGCCCACGGTCTGGCCGCCTTCCCCTTAAGGGACAGACATGGATGAGACGTGCTGCCCAACAGTGGGGCGCGACTTGGAGTCGGGCGCATGCCCGCCTGGGGGGCAGAGGTTTCTGGTATGTCCCGGAGGTCGCGCCTCCGCACCGCAGGGGGCTTTTGCTGCCTCGGATGCTGCAGCTCTCAGCCTCCTCTTCTGCTGCAACTGCAAAATAAAGTGGCCTTTTCTCCCATATCTGTTGTCTCGAGTGTTCATTGGACAATGCGGAAACAAATAGGCATAAAACACATCACACACACCCAAAGAGCACAACTACATAGCCCACTGCCTGAATTAAACTTACAGGAGCCATTTGAGATTTGCATGCTACTTGTATACATTGAACTTAATGCTACCAAACACAAACAAATTAAAACATTGCCAAATTAAAACAGTAAGAAGACGGAGACTTGAACCAACAGAATTGAACGTAGCATTGAATTGCTATGGAAACAAGCTGGTTTGTATATGCAGGGGGGAAAAGAAGACACCAGCATAGCAAGGAACCATTAAACATTTGCTTACTCTCAAGTAAATGCAAATCTGCAGCTCAGTTTTGCTTTCCATAAGGTTCAATATATTTCTCAGCCTGGAGGGAGGGACCTCGTTCTTGAGTGTTTTGGGGGCCTGCGTTCATCGAATCAGGACCATTCTGGTGGTGTTGCATTCCTTTGGCCTGGTCGCCTAATCACTAGTAAATGTGCAATGTGGCTCAGTTTCACTTTCCATAGGGCTTTTCCTTGGCAGCTTCTGAGCATCTTCAGGAGACTGTACAACCAGTGAAAGCAACATAGCTCCGAGGGAGTTGGGGCCTCAGAAACAGACAGAAGCACCTGGGATGATCCACAGACGCAGCCACTTTCATAGGTACATGTCTGTGTTATTTTGTTAATTGAGCAGGATATTGCATTTTGTCGTTTTATAAGCCCAGTTTCGCATTATAGCAGTGTAATTTTGTTTTGAACACTTTAGACTGCTCCCACCAATAGAAAATATAAATATATGATACAGATGTGACTTGGTCTGCTTAGCTTTAGATTCCTTAAGTTTTCAGATGTTGTGGTAACAACATCTAAATATCAACTTGCCAACTCTGTGGCTCCAAACCTTCTGTTTTCCGTGCATTGCTTGAGAATTTTTGCCACGCACGTACTGTATGATATCCATCAACTGTACTGTGTTGAGGCTGCACAATCCTTGAAACCTGAGTATCCTGGTATATGCCTCACTGCCCAGACCCACAAAAAGTCAAATGGAGTCATTTCAACAACCTTTTTGGGAAGAATTAATTAACCCAGTTAGGCTTTCTTATTACTATCAACTTGCCTCCTGCTTTTGACATCAATGATGACTTACTAAATGATGTTTACATAACCTTTTCTTATTGAGAAAACCAATTGGCTTAATTGACATGGTTTTATATTTGTCCACCGAGGCCTGAGGTTTCAGGACAGATGGATGGTATAAATGCAGCAGGTAAAGGGACCCATTCCTCACATCTGTGACTTCATTCCAGAAAGGAGACAAAGAAAAGCCAAGATGAAACTCCTGATTTTGCCTGCTGTTCTTCTCGTCTCTCTCCTCTGCCCAGCAGAGTGCCAGTTGGTAAGAATCCTTTTACTCGTAAGGGACCCATATAATACAATTCCTTAATGATTACACAGGCCAACGTACATTTTGCTTCCTTAAACGTTACACCAATTCCTGGGTCTATTTGGGGTGCTGATTCCCAAAATGGCATCCGTTTTGCCCTTTCACGTCTAGTTTTGGAGACACGGCATAGCCTCTTTAGTAAATGGTTCAAGCAGATTCATCATGAGGAAGCCTACACCATGGCTTCCCCATGAAGAAGTTGCTTGAACCATTCACTAATGAGGCAATACTATATCTCCAAAACTAGACATGATAGGGAAAAACGGATGCCTGGGGGCTGGGGATAAGAATAGGCCCTCAGTTTGGCTGTACTTGTCGTAAGAGGTGACTAAACAGCTACCGGGTAGATGGGACTCATTAGCCTGGGAAGGCAGCTCATCCGAGAGAAGGAAAACTCTGATCCCAAACCTCCACTGCCTTGTGGCTACATCCAGTTATGGAAAAGGCTTCAGGAGTCAACCTCGAGGCAAAATCTGGATCCGGAGTCCCTGAGGCAGTTCATGGCTGAACACAGTCACGTTCTGGAAACTCCTGCGACAACGCTGGGACCAACCATATTGGCCTCTGCCTTTCTGTTGGACCATTTCAGCGACGTGGAGAGGGGTGATTTGCTGCAGGGGAAAGAGTCTATCTGCCATATCTACTTTACCCAGGCTTCGCGCACTGGAGAGGACACTCCAACTTTGCCATACAGCATCGGCACAACACGGGAAGCAGCAGTTTACCGGTTATAAGTTTTGCTCGATTGGCATAGAGTGTTATGCCAGGGGCTGCTTCCAACGGTGGGAGAGATCATTGCATCTCATTGGGCAGCTACATCACTGCATGTTCAGCCTCATCCCTCCATTATACAGCTTGTCCAGAGCGGCGTTTCCACTACAGATTTAATCCACTTCCAATGCACTTCTATTACTCCAATGCATTTAGGAAGGGGGCTGGTTAATGCTTTGGTTAATGCTTTGTTTAATGCTGAAGATGATGATACTTTGGAAATCTGAAATATTTTTGTGTATTGGTGTAGATCACTAGTGATGATTTTTTTTTCATAATTCAAGGACTTATTACACATGATGCTTAACCAGTCAATGTGTACACAAGTCTACTCTTGTGTAGTATTCAAATAGATTTGCAATTAGTATTCCCAATATGAACCAACAGAGTATTTTACTCTTCATAGCGTGCAATCCTAACCCAATCCAGTGATTTCTAGCACTGACATAAGGGCAATGCAGCTCTGAGGAAAAGGAACAGACATTCCCTTACTACTTTGAGGAGGCCTCCGTGAATGACACCCAACTGCAGGATGCAGCACATGTCCCATTGGCACTGCTGTGCCAGTGCTGGAAAGCACTGACATAAGGGGTTAGGATTGTGCCCTTAAGCTTTTAAAATTATTTTTAAAAGGCCACTTCTGTATGTTGGAGTCTCCTGTTTCTTAGCACTTTGCCAATCAGTATCATCCATTTATCCATGAAATGAATAAATGAAAAAAATGTTTTTTTGCCTAATACTGATGAAACCCATAAAGAATGAGCGTTTGTCAGGCTTCAGAACGTTCCATTTCATTCATAAAGGTAACAAAAGATAAAAAAGTTCCAGCAGCTAACATTTCACAAACTGTCTCAAATTTCAGTGGGCAACATTACCTATGGAGCCTTAGAATTACTTGGTCTTGATTTTAGGGCTAGGATTGAAGGATGCCAACAGGTTCGCTATGATAATACTTGGATAAAACAGATAGCAGTCAGCCAGGGTTATGATGTAGCCAGGAGATGTACTCTTTCCATTGCACAATGCACAGACTTGGTTCACGAAGGAGCGTTAAATTGAGCCTCCTTGTGGTGAGAAGCCACAACTCCATAGAAGACTCTTCCTTGTTTGCCAGTAATGAGTACTGCTGGGTTATTACACATTTGTGGATGTTGGCAACTGACTTTAAATGTTGACTTCAGCTTCAGTGATTTGGTAGTGGTGTGTCTGTGTGTGTTTTGCAAAAATGACAGTTCAGGCTTTCCAACACAGGAATGCTCCAAAATCCCTCCAGAACGTAAGAATGGGGGAATATTTGATTATTTTAAAATAAGTATTGAAGAATTCTCCCTAGGTGGCAATTCAGTTATGATCTACCACTTGCGAATTAAAAAAAAAAAATCAAGATAGCTTGAACATTCTCTATGTTGAGGTCCCCTGTTTCTTACCACTTTACCAGTTGGTATCGTCCATTTATTCATCAAACCCTTTCCTGTGCAATAATGATGAAACTCATGGTGTATTTGTCACGCTTTGGAGCATCCATTTCATTCATAAATGGAACAAAAATCAGTAGCTAACATTTTTCAAAGTTGTGTTAATGTTGCTATGGTGCTCCTTCCTGTCCAGGAATGAATATTTAAGCTTAAATGTATTTTTCACCTTTGAGCGGGAAACAACAATTCGTATGGAACCTTAGAATATCTTTGTCTTTATTATAGCTCGACAATCTACTTTCAGGAAGGCCAGAGGGTCATCCTCTGTGAGTATTGTTACATGATGATTTTGTCTTTATTTCTCTAAGTATTTGCTAAAAGTCCTATTTCAAATTTCTGAAGCATTTAAAAATATTTTTAAAACCCTTTTCCAAGGAGCCACGGAGGTGGTGGAGTGGGGTGGGGAGAAATATACAGAAGAGAGGAACAATATAGATTGGGGCTTGCCGAGCCTGATTCCTCTGTTATAGAGTGATCTTCCAGCACCTCCATATTAGTCAGCAGTCAGTACTCAGTAGAGTAGTCAGTAAACAGTCCAAGAGTCAACACAAAGAGCAGTCAGTCCAAGTATAACAAATCCAAATCAGTTTCCAACAATACACAGTCAAAGGTTCAGTCCATAAGTCAGTAATAACATATACATACAGTATCCAGCCTCTTTAGTCACTGGCAGCAGTTCCACAGTTATCTCCATCAACTCCCCTACTGCTGCACTGGAAGCTCCAGCAGACTAACCTTATGTAGTCATCTTAGCCAATCAGTGCTGGCTTGGTCACACCCAGGGTGTGTCAGTCCCAGGTGCCTGCTGATTCTGCTGACTCAGCAATCTACACCTGCTCCCTGAACCAACTTGTAAGTTGTGATTCTGCTTCCCTCAGAACACAAAGCTAACATTCTCCTCCTTGGTTCAGGTCATCTATCATACTCAGACCCTTAGTCCCAGCATCTCACATTTTTCTAGATGCTTAATATTTCCTTGCACTTTCGTCAGTGCGTCCGCCATGTTCTGGCTTGACTCACAGTATGTCAGGCTGGTTAAACCATCAGACACACATTGCTTCACATTTTGGAAGCGTACATCTGTGTGTTTGGACCTCCCTCTCACACCAGGTGTCATAGCCATCTGTATGGCTGCTTGATTATCTTCCATTACTGTAATTGGTTTAGGTACCTGTATGCCAAGATCTAACATTAACTGGTTGTACCAAATAAGCTCCGAACACATCAAACTCAGCGCAGCAAATTCTGATTCACATGTGGATAGCAACACGTCTTTGCTTTACAGTTTTCCATCCCACTAAGGCTCCTGCCAGAAATAGTGTCATGCCTGAGGTTGACTTCCTTGTCTCAGTGTCTGAGGCAAAATTTGCATCCACATATGCTGTAAGACTCAGACCACCTTTAGGTTCAAGGTACAAGGACAAGTCTATTGTTTGTTTTAAATACCTCAGGACACGTTTGGCGGCTAGCCAGTGTTTCTGTTTGGGTTGGCTTGATGCTCTGACCAATAAATTACAAGCCATCGCTATGTCCAGTCTACTCCACTGGCTAATGTACATTAAACTTCCCAGTAAGGATTTATACATATTGGTTTCAAACATGGGACTGGGTGATTCATCCTTCTCGAAGTCAGTCTCCATAGGCGTCTTCATCCCATTGCACTGCTCCATGTTAAACTTTCTTAGCAAGGTGGTTATTTTGCCTCTTTTTGAGATTTTATAGCCATTTAATACTTTGGTAATATCCAATCCAACATAATTGTGTATTTCCCCCAAGTCACGCAATGTAAATCTTTTTCGCAATGCTTCTATAAGAACATCTGCTTGTTTTGCATTCTTACATAGTATTGCAAGGTCATCAACAAAACATAGTACAATGCATTTCAGCTGGCCTTTACCCCTGGTAAAAATACATGGGTCAGCTGTGCCTTGTTGGAATCCCTCCTCCTTCAGTGCAGTAGAAAGGCATTGGTTCCACTCGTAACCAGATTGCTTTAGTCCATATAGGCTCTTTTTAAGTAGCCAGTATCCTTTATCAGTTTCTGCAGTCCTCAAAGGTTTCCTCATGTAAACAGTGTGTCTAAGTGGTGCATGTAAATATGCGGTCTTAATATCTAAATGCCTAATTTTATACCCTTCCTTCGCTGCTAACACCAGCGCACTATACAAGGAACAATTTCTGAGAGTGGGTGCGAACAGTTCATCATAATCTGACGCATCCTGTCCAAATCCTTGTGCGACTAGTCTGGCCTTACATTTTGTCTGATTATTCGCATCCCTCTTCACCTTGAATACCCATTTGCACCCAATTGCCTTTTCCCCTTATGGGAGATAGGTTTCTTCATACACATTTAAATCATGCATAGATTTTAACTCAGCATTGATAGCTTCCTTCCATGCTGTTTGTTCACTTAAAGGCATGTCCTTTATAGCGTCATATGAGGAAGGTTCAATGGATACTTGACAGATAGTCCCTGGTTTGAACCGATCAGGTTCCCTACGTTCTCTGGTGGATCTACGGGGTATACTGACATCCTCATCAGTCTCATCAGTAGGTTGTGGGTCTGGTATCTCAGTCTCAGGTTCTGGCTGCAATCCTTTTTCATCCATATCAGGGAATGTCTCCTTATCCCTAGGCTCCTCCTTCAGTATAGGAGGTAGTCTTTTAGGCGATTTCACTTTTACAGGGACAGATTTCTTTGATTGTAATCCATTGTAATCTGCCATCGGGTAGGATGTGGCAACACATGGCCCCAAACATTTCCACCCTGTAGTGTTCTCTAAGAATTTTGCACTTGCACTAATAACAATGTCCTTTGAGTGCAAGTACCCAAATCTGTACGCCTTGTGGTTCGCTTCATACCCAAGGAAGTACATCTTCCTGCTTTTCTGTTGTCCTTTACGCCTTTGTGTCTTAGGTATGTGTACATATGCAGGGACACCAAACACATGTACATAGTCCAGAGAGGGTGTTTTCCCATGCCATATCTTATATGGTATCTGTCCTGTGCCAGAATGCCAGAACACATTTAAAGTATGCGAAGCACACATCATTGCCTCGCCCCAATATTTAAATGGTAGTCCACTGTCTTTAAGCATACAGAATGCCATATTCTGCAAAGTTTGGCCCCTTCTTTCACAGTGGGCGTTGTGTTGAGGTCGATAAGGTGCTGACATGCGATGCTCTATGCCATTTTCTTTTAACAATCTTTCAAACCTTTGGTTCACAAATTCACCTCCCCGGTCAGTTATGATGCATTTGGGTAGCCTGCCTGTCTTCCTCTTTACAAACTTCAGCCAGTATTCCACTGTCTGGCTGGTCTGTGCTTTAGTGCCCATCAGATAACAAAAGCCAAAATGAAATGGTGATCCTCGATGGACAACACAAACCTAGCTCCTCCCATACTGGGAGAGAATGGCCCAATTAAGTCCATGAATATTAGGACTAGCACCTCTTTGGTAATGTAATTTCCAGGCTTCCTGGTGGGTGTAGCTTTGGACTTGATAGCCTTACATACTTCACAATCCAAGTACAATCTGCATGATCTCAACGTAACCCCTTCTGATTGTTCTACTGTCCTTTTAAGGGCTGGGAAACAAGCATGTCCCATTTGGCGGTGTAACTTATGGATACAATGTGAGTGTGCTGCTTGGTTAGTCAACACTGACCCCACAGTTTCTTTTGAAGTCAAGTATAACAAATACAATTCACCACGTAATTTAGCAGTTGCTACGTGCTCAGCATTCTTCATTATTTCACACTCCTCCGTATGGAATTACAGGGTGTAGCCCTGCCTTGTCAAAGCGGCAACAGATAGGAGGTTGTAGGTCAGGTTTGGTACATATACCATTTCAAGGGTTTTGTGCAGTACTGGCAAAAAGACCTTTCCCTTTCCACACACACTGGCAGTGACTCCATCTGCTAGTGTGACACATTGGTTTGCTGCAGGCTCAAATGATTGAAACAGTCTCTTATCATTGCAAATGTTTGCCATAGCCCCACTGTCAATAACAAAGTAGTTTTCACATTCCTTTGTTTTTCTGGTGACAGTCAAATTCACCCCTCCTCCTTTGCCATAATGGAGGGGTTTCTTTCCTCCCCTTTTTGACTGACAGTCTTTGATTAAGTGGGAAGGGCTCTGGCAGTGATAACATTTTTTCACGGCAGAGTAAGCTTTTTCAGAGTCAAGGTCACTTACTCTTTCCACAGGTGCTTTCCCTCTTTGCAGGGCTGAGGAATTCTGCTTATGATCTCTAAGCACTTTGTTGTCTTTTCTCCTTCTTTCCTCATCAAGGAGTCGACTTGTCAGGCTAGCAATTGTTAGTTCTGCTTGGGGTACTACTTCCAAATTTACCACAAACTGGTCATAGCTTTCATCGAGGGAGCAGAGAATTATGTACACCTGCTGCAGTTCAGCAAAATTTAGCTCCTTTTCCTGGAGTTCCCCCAGAGTCCGTTTCATAAACTCTAGGTGAGTCAGCATGTTCCCTCCTGGCTGGAGGCGTGTCCGTAGCAATTTTTGCATGAGATGTATCTGCGCGCCGACACTATCTCGCACACAGATGGCTCTGAGTGCCTCCCAACATTCTTTTGCCGAGATAAGTCCGTCCATGTGGACTAGCTGCTGCTCCTCCAAGGTCAATTATACATAATGCTCTTTCATTTTCCCTTTGGTAAGTTTCTATTAGTTCTGCGTCGTCCTCCTCATTGAGGACTGCCAAGTCTGGCGGATTAACCACCACATTCCACAGAAGAAAAGGAAGAGCAGTCAGTCCAAGTATAACAAATCCAAATCAGTTTCCAACAATACACAGTCAAAGGTTCAGTCCATAAGTCAGTAATAACATATACATACAGTATCCAACCTCCTCAGTCACTGGCAGCAGTTCCACAGTTATCTCCATCAACTCCCCTACTGCTGCACTGGAAGCTCCAGCAGACTAACCTTATGTAGTCATCTTAGCCAATCAGTGCTGGCTTGGTCACACCCAGGGTGTGTCAGTCCCAGGTGCCTGCTGATTCTGCTGACTCAGCAATCTACACCTGCTCCCTGAACCAACTTGTAAGCTGTGGTTCTGCTTCCCTCAGGACACAAAGCGAATGTACTGGAACGTTGCCAGTGAGTAAGTGTCTAGGTTATGTAGGAGTTTCCTTATCAGCTTATTCGCAGCAGAATGTGGGTGTTCGCAAAAACAGTCCACACGCAGAGTGCATTCAATAGTAGAAAGAAACTTTAGTGCAGCCAGCAATACATGATAACAGAAAATAAGTTCAGAGTAACATCAAACAGAAATCCGGCATAACTTTGCCCTATACTATTAATAAATCAGCCTTCCCTTTAGTTACATACTCTCCGTAGCCTATCATCCTGCCTGACTCCTGTCCGCCTCCTGCCTGCCTCGGATATGAGGGCTCTTGCAGCCCTTTTAAAGTGCTATGCGTGAATTCACTTAGGGTGGTGTCTCTCTCTCGTGACTCTGACTCAGCACCATTCTAATTAGCAAGCCTGTTCACCTGCTGCTTGCATGCTCACAGAGCAGAGGCTCTGCCTTACCCAAGGACAAATTCCTGGGGTTGTGTTCCTAACCCTGACACCCCTCCAATTTGGTCTTGGACATGGTTCTTTTCTTTGGCGTTGCATAGACCTACATTTATATTTAGATCTTTCTTACACAGTTCATGCTTTTGCGCGGTGAGGGGTTTTGTCATTATGTCGGCTATGTTCTGTTCCGACGGACAGTAAACTAGATCTATTAGTTTGTTCCTGACAGCTTCCCTCACGTTGCAATATCTGATATCTACGTGCTTGCTACGACTTTTTACTCTTTCTGATATCGCCATCTGTATGCAAGTTTCACTGTCCTCATATACAGTTATAGGTTCTTGTATAGGCATACCTAGGTCTTTTAACATTTGCTTATACCAAGTAAGTTCCAAACATAAATCTGACAGTGCCGCAAATTCGGCTTCTGCTGTGGACATAGCAATACACGATTGTTGTTTCGATTTCCAGCCGATTACAGTATTGGCAATCTTAATGACAGTTCCAGATGTGGACTTTCTACTGGTAGAGTCATTTGCCCAATCACTATCTGCATATGCTACTAACTGCAGAGGTCCTGTGGGTCTAATTTCAAGACATTGGTTCACTGTTCCCTTCAAATATCTTAGCACTCGTTTCATCGCTAGCCAATGACGTTGTGTTGGCTGTGTGGTATGTCTCGTCAATATATTCACTGCATTACAAATGTCAGGTCTAGTCCATTGAGAGAGGTATAATAAACTTCCTACAGCTGATTGGTATTGTTCCACATCACACATATTATCATTATCTTCACATGCATTTTGAAAATCAACTGTCATAGGCGTTTTTACACTTTTACAATTGTTCATACCAAAGTCCTCTAGCAATTGCACTATTTTGTCACTTTGGTTGAGTGCATACCCCTTGTTTGATAACTTTTTGATTTTTACCCCTAGGTAGGTTCGAATTTCACCTAGGTCCTTCATTTTGAATTCATCTGCTATGACATGAGCAACTTGCTTGATCTGTTGTATTTCCTTAGCCATTATACAAATGTCATCTACATAGGCTAACAGTATCATTCTTTCACTTCCAGTGCCCTTGGTATACACACATGGATCTGCCCTTGTTGATATGAAACCTATGTTCCTTAGGGTTTTATCTAGACATTTGTTCCAGTTTCTGGCGCTTTGCTTCAGACCATAGATGGCTTTCTTTAGTTTATATACAGTGCCAGGTTTGTCACTTTCATAGCCAGGGGCTTGGGTCATGTAGACCGTTTCTTCTAATTCTGCATTCAAGTAAGCGGTATTAAAATCATAATGATATACTTGCCAATCATTAGTAGCTGCGATGGCAAGAGCAAGTCTAACAGCTTCTCCTTTTACTGTGGGTGCAAATGTTTCATCATACTGAGCGAATCTGAGCTGACTGAAACCTTGGGCAACTAATCTGGCCTTGTACTGGGTCTGCCCATCAGCTGATACCTTTTTCTTGTATATCCATCTACATCCCAGGGCTTTTTGACCTTCAGGTAACTCACATTCTGCGAATACTTGAAGTTCCTGCATAGCGGTCATTTCTTTCTGCATGGCTTGCAACCAATTTTCTCTCTCTGCTTTGGGCAATGCTAGAACTTCCTGAAATGTTTGAGGCTCATGAGACATTTGATAGGCATTACAACTAGTTACTTCACTAATAGTAAAACGTTGAGGTGGTACCCCCTTTGTGGTTCTCTGAGATCGTCTCAGAGCTGGTTCCTCAATTTCTTGTGCCTCCATTTCTAATTTAGGTGTTTGAGGGGTTAAGTCATCTTCCTCATCACCTTGTGGTTGCTTAGAGTTGTCTGTTTCATCATCTGTCTGTCTAGGCAACTGACCTGGACTGTCCAGTGAAGGATGTTCACTGGTAGGGAGCACTACTTGGGAGTCTTCCACTCTTTTCCAGCCTGCCTGTTCGTTAAAGTTGGCTGATCTGGAAATGATTACGTTTCTACTCCCATCAGTAAATCTGTAGGCCTTTGATCCTGGCTCATAGCCTATAAAGGTCAATTTTCTCGCCTTAGGCTGGCCTTTACGCCTTTTATGAATATGTACCCACGCATTTGCTCCGAATACTCTTAAGTGTGCAAATGAGGGTGGTTTACCATATAGCAACTGACAGGGGATATGACCAGTGGCTGATGTCCACATACGATTAATTAGGTAATTAGCGGTCAATATGGCCTCTCCCCAGAACATCTGGCTCAGTCCTGAGTCTGCTAAGAGGGCATCTTTAACAACTTGCAACCTCCCATTCCGTCTTTCTGCCATCCCATTCTCAGCGGGTGTATAAGGATTCGTCCATCTATGTTTGATCCCAAGCTGTCTAAGCCAAGTCTGAAATCTAGTATTCATGAATTCAGACCCTCGATCGGTTTGAAGTTGGGCCACTTTATGCCCATATCTACGCTCTACGAAACGTACCCATTGGCTAAACTGTTCAAACGTTTCATCTTTTCCTTTCAGAAGATAACAGAACGAATATCTAGAAAAGTCATCAACAATTACCATAATAAATCTAGCCCCTCCATAGGTTGCACGCATAGGGCCAATTAAATCAACATGTACCAGTTCAAATGGGCGATTTGTCTGTCTCAGACTCTTTTTGCTTACTGGGTACACTTTGGATTTGGCTTGTTTGCAGGTGGCACAGTCTAAATAGATTTTGCAATCATTCAGCTTAAGACCTTTAGCACATTCCAGTGTCTTTTGCAGTAGCTTATAACTCAAATGCCCTAGCCTGCGGTGAATTAGATGCACACAATTCTGATGCTTTGGCTTGTTCTGGAACATTGTTTGCACCACATTACTACTCTCTACAGCTTTTAACACATATAAATTATTGCACATGGTACCCTGTGCACATAGTTTCCCATTTGTCTGCATTGTGCACACACCTCCCACAAAATTGACATCATAACCCTTTTGGTCAAGGCATGAAACACTGAGTAAGTTGTGCTGAAGAGCAGGGACACAAAGCACCCCAGGTAAAGGTTTACCCAAGCAGGGAAGAAACACAGTTCCTTCTCCTTTCACAGGGGAGCAAACCCCATTAGCCAAGTTGACATGTTCTTTAGTGGTGGGTTCCAGCGATACAAACAAGGCTGGATCATTAGCAACGTGTTGACTAGCACCACTATCAATAAGCCACATGTCTCGGGTGTTAGCAGCTGTTTGCACTACAGCCACTCGGGGTTTTCCAGGCTTTCTCTGCGAGGCGTAGCCTTTTCTCTCTGGAGCTCGGGCTTTCCTTGCTGTGCAAAACTTTATCAGATGGGAACTGGAGCCACACCGGTAACAAGTTTTGGCAACATGCACTGTGGACGATGCTTCCTCCGCAGATGTAGACTCACGTGGTCTAGGCACATCCCTGGTGTTTGCGCTGCGGACAAGACGATTGTCAGCTCTCTTTTGTTCCTCCTCAAGGAGTCGACCAGTGAGATAAGCCATGGTCAGGTCACGTTGAGGCAGGGATTCCAATGTTGTCACGAGCACATTCCACGATTCATCAAGGGAGCTCAGAACGATAAAAACTTTATGCAGTTCCGGAAAATGAACATCACGTTGCTCCAATTCTTGAAAGGTCTGCTTAATTATTTGCAGGTGGTCGGCCACACGGCCTCCTGGCTGAAGGCGTAGACGATATAATTTACGAGTCAAGCTTATCTTTGAGGCGATAGTATCTCTAATGTAAATACGTCTCAGCGTCTCCCAACAATCACTTGCAGAGGTGATCCCCCTCACATGAAATAGTTGAGTGTCCTCCAAGCACAACACAAGTGTTGCTAACGCTTTATCATTCTTTTGTAAGTCCTCCTCTCCTGGTTGAACAGGTGGATTAATTATAGTTTCCCATAACTGTTCTTTACGGAGGTACAGCTCCAAACGATAGCTCCACGCTGAGTAGTTTGAGCCATTCAAACGACATAGGGGAAACCCAGCTGCTGCTACAACTGACTGCATAGTTTGCCTTTTTCTGTCCTTTGCCTCTTATCAAAATGACGTTGCCCCTCCTGGGCTTGTAACGTAAATAAACTCACCAGGCAAAATACGATTCAAGGCTGTCGGTGCTGCTGGCTCTGGGCTGGCTCTGGGCCCATAACCTGTCGAGGTTATGTAGGAGTTTCCTTATCAGCTTATTCGCAGCGGAATGTGGGTGTTAGCAAAAACAGTCCACACGCAGAGTGCATTCAATAGTAGAAAGAAACTTTAGTGCAGCCAGCAATACATGATAACAGAAAATAAGTTCAGAGTAACATCAAACAGAAATCCGGCATAACTTTGCCCTATACAATTAATAAATCAGCCTTCCCTTTAGTTACATACTCTCCGTAGCCTATCATCCTGCCTGACTCCTGTCCGCCTCCTGCCTGCCTCGGATATGAGGGCTCTTGCAGCCCTTTTAAAGTGCTATGCGTGAATTCACTTAGGGTGGTGTCTCTCTCTCGTGACTCTGACTCAGCACCATTCTAATTAGCAAGCCTGTTCACCTGCTGCTTGCATGCTCACAGAGCAGAGGCTCTGCCTTACCCAAGGACAAATTCCTGGGGTTGTGTTCCTAACCCTGACAGTAAGGCATTGTTACACAATGATTATGTCTATTTCTATATGTATTTGCTAAAACTGCTATTTGAATGAATGAATAAACCTTTATTAGGCATAGATAGAGAAATCATAAAAGCAAACATAATTAGTCCTAATCCCGTTTATCAAAAATGGAGTTAAAATACTAAATTACTAATAAAACATTTACAGTTCAACATAAAATATCAACATTTTTGACAAATTACATTAAGAAGGCTAGGAAATCACGAAAAGTAAAAATTTAGAAATTCCCTCTAGCACATCTGGTGAGCAGTCATTTAGGAGACACTTCGGTTTTGCTATGGTTTACAATAGCTATACATTTAAGTTGTGTTAATGTTGCTATGGTTGACAAAAGTCCATGAATAACATGAAGAAAAAATCAGGGTTTGTAGGAAAAATAAAGTATTATGAATAATTATGTGTTTCTCTTTCATTTTAGGAGCTTTTACAACCAATTAGAGTAAGTACTGCAGATTTCTTTCTATAGGGCAGTGGTTTTCAAACTCTCGTGGAGAGTTTGAGCCACTGTAAGTATTTGCAGGGGCGGGAAGAGGCTGCGGGGGCGGGGGGAAGGCCGAGGCACGATCCCCAGGATTGCACCACTCAGGGGGGCTGCAGGGGCTTGAGTGCACTCGGGACCCTGCAGAAGGTCACGCCGGGCTCCCCGCACACCCGGGAGGCTGCAGGAGGCTTGGTTAAATGCACTCAGCCCCCCTGAGCGGCGTAATCCTGGGGATCGCGCCGCTGTCTCCTCCCTGCCTCCAGGCTGTCCCCGCCCTTTAAGGAAACAGAGGCCAGGGCCCACAGGCTGGAGCGTCATGACGCCCCAGTTTGAAAAGCCCTGCTATAGGGTGATTGAACCACATTGCCTTCTGTAATGGGGGAAACTTAGGGCCAAATCCTATCCAACTTTCCAGTGCTGGTACAGCCATGCCAACAAGGCATGCACTGCATCCTGCAGTAGGGGAACAGTCATGGAGGCCCCCTCCAGGTAAGGGAACATAGATTCTCTTTCCTCAGGGCTTCACTGCAGTTGCACTGGCACTGGAAAGTTGGATAGGATTGGGCCCTCACTCTGCCACATATTTTGTCTTTCATTTCTAAAATAGCCCCTCTGTCCAACCAGATCCACAGAACAATCCTTAAGACTCTATAGAAGTCAAGGGAGCTTCACTTCTTGAGCGAGGAGGAAACTGGCCTCACCTAGTTGACCTGATTATGTCCCCCTATTCATAGATAGAACTACAATCAACTCTTCCTTTTCATTCTGGAGGAAGATATATAAAGCACTAGTTGGAAGTATGTCTGGGGCACCTGAGAGTTATACTGCTGTAGAGCTAGAATCTCAATCTGTAATGTAGGCACCCCTTGATAGTCACTGGGTTAGATTCAGGTATTCAATTTTTGTATAGAGTAGTGAAATAATCAAGATTTTTCAGACGGATTGAACACCTTGAATATCATTTCTTTTCTTTTACATTTAGGATATCATGACAGAACCATCAACTGTGAGTATTTCTGCAGGTCCTCTGTGTACTGAGGAAATGGTCCTCACGGTTGTGTACAATGGATGGGCAGCCCAATTCTAAGCTTCCCAGCATCTGGAGGAACAGCGGTGCCTAAATGATCATCTAAATTTTCTGGTCTTTCTGAATTATAAGGACATTAAGGACTAACATTTTAGTTCTATAGTTTAGGGAACCGAGGGCCCAACCTATCCAACTTCCCAGCGCTGATGCAGCTGTGCCAATGGGGTGTGCACTGCATCCTACAGTGGCGATGCAGTCATGGAGGCCTCCTTAAGGTAAGGAAACAACAGTTCCCTTACCTCCAGACTGCATTGCAGCTGCATCGAGGTTGGATAGGATTGGGCTCCCTGACTGCTCTCTGTGATGGGAACCGTGGAGAATTAACCCTATGATGTAGTCCAGGGAGAAACTGGAGGTCAGTGAAGGATCTTGTAAACATAGGGAAAGAGACTCATTCAGTGGATGGTCCATAGCTGAGGGGCAGTGAGTACATGATTTCTATATGCCAAAGGGTCTAGATTAAAGTGAGTGGATCTCTGCTTCACCAAAATGATGTTAGGGAATAGAACTCTCTCTCAAATCTTGGAAAGCTGTTTTCGTCAGAGCCAAAAGATGTGGGAAGCGGTAAAAGTAATGGCAATGCTTTGCAAGGGATTCCTCTGTGGAGAAAATGATTCTGACTTCCCGGCTTGTGTATTTTCATGCTCTTTGAATCTCTGCAAAGTTCTGACAACATGTGAAGTATAAATGGGATCCAAAAGTAAGTGTGCACTTCTGCTTTTTCAGACTTGGCAAGAAAAGCAAGTGACTATTGCTAACAAACTTGAATAGACAATCTTTGTGTTATATTCAGAATCTTTTGGTTTATATTTTCTGATGTTTCCTTGTGTTTTTTTTAGTCAGTGCAAGAGGAATAAGTGGAGTCAATAAATGGAGAAATAGGTCTGAGTTTTATGCCCTTGCACGCTTTCTGTGAAAAGTAAAAGTTATGTAGCAGAAATGCAAAAACAAATACATTTGCCCACACACTCGCCCCCCACTCCAGTTTGTGGAATGAAAATAGGGCCAAAATTGTTTAACTATCCAATGTCCATGAAGGAATCAAATATCCTAGGTCCTAATGCCTGTCACTCCAGATCCCCTTTAGTTTATTCTCCTGTTTTTGGAGGACAATATTATTCTCGGCTTCAGCCATCCCACCCTGACTCCCAGCTGGAGATTGTCTGTTGACAGGTCCAGGCTTTCAATGTGATACTTCTGGAAGTGTCTTCAGCCTGCTGAAGGTCAGTAGAAGAAGTGTGGAGAGCCTGTTTGAAAGTCACGCTTCCAAATGCTGCTATGTTAAGTTTTGTCAAAATGGATTTATCAGAAGTACTTTGGCTAAACTCACTTGTAGAACAGACTGAATGTCCATGAATACCATAGTGAAATTAGGAAAGTTTTCAGGAGAAATTGCATCACTTGAAGGAATAATAACATCTCGCTTTTAAATTTAGGCTAATCTAACACAATTTGCGGTAAGTACTGCATACATCCTTTTTAAAACTGGAAATTATTATTATTCAGAATATTTATATACTGCTTTTCAGCAACAAAAGATCATAGAGTTTACAGAGAAAACCAAGTAAACTGTAAATCTGTAAACTACGGCCTAACTGCAGGGAAGGATGATTGTTCTGTGGATAGATCATAGCTGAGGGGTAGAAAGCAGATGTTTTGCTTGCAGAAGGGTCTAGATGGGATCTCTGTTTTGTTTTTTTAATGATGTTAGGGAGCAGGACTCTCCTGTGAATCTCGGAGAACTTCTTGCTGTTAATGGGCTAGAAGTTGAAGGCAATGTCAGTGTTTGGAAGATGGTTCTCGGTGGAGAAATGGATCCAATTCCCTTACCTGTATTTTGCAATACTGATGCACAGCCCAATCCTATACTCAGTGGTGCTGCTGGGTGCAGTGTGCCAAAATGGCTACCGCTGTATCCAGGAGCAATGCTGGGGCCACCAGAGGTCTCGTTGGTAAACACCTAGGTCCTTCAATGGGACTTCTTAAGGCTGTGCCGGCTATTTTACTGGTGCAGGCTTGGGAAATTCTGTGTTCGGCTTTGCGACCTGACATGAAGAATAGGATACGGGGGAGCAGGATTCTGTCAGTCCCCCCCCTCCCAGGCTGGTCACTCCCCCACCCTGTCCTCCTCCCACCCTTCCCTCTGCCCAAAATATCTCCCCCGGGCCACAGGGCCCTTACTGCCACCTGGAGCACTTATTGGGCTCTGGGCAGCGTCCATCTGCTACAGGGCCCAGTGCCAACGGGCTGGTGGAGCGCCGGCAGTCTCTCCTCTCTGGGTGTCACGGACGTTTGTTTGTGAACCAGAGCCAGCCCTGGAGCTCAGTGCCAGTGCTCAGCCTGCATGGGATTGGGCCCTCAGTCTCTGCAGAGTTCTGTGAATGGTGCCAAGTAAAAATAAGAGCCAAAAAATAACTGTGCGTTTTTACATTTCAGGCTGCCAACAATATAGACAGCAACGTGAGTATTGCTAACAATCTTATATGGGCTGTTCTTGGTTTATACATAGAATATTTTTTTTTTTTTTGAGGGAGAGCTTTGTTGGTACCTTATTTGCTTCTGTGGTGTTGTATGACCACCTTCTGAAAACTTGTTTCTTCAAAGAGATCTTCATTTTTTGCCCATTATATGTAAAAGAAAATTCTAGAAACTTTTGGGATTGTCATACGTTTCCAGAAAGTATCTGAAATTCAAATAAAGTATACTCTGATATCTGATTCAAATAAAGTATACTCCCCCCCCCAAAAAAAAAAAAAAAAATCCTTGCTCCTTGTTTGGGTGCTCCAGTATTTTGGGGAGTGGCTTCCTCCAGTAGGCAGTCGCTATAGAACAGTGGTTCTCAAACATTGGGTTGGAACCCACTTGGTGAGACACGATCCAGTTTCTGGTGGGTCGCAAGAAGCTGGTGGCAGCCATCTTTGGAGATGGCAAAAGACCTAGGCGGCGCCATTTTGGAAGTGGGCAAAGCCTGGGCATCGCCATTTTAAACTTCCCGGCACTGAGACGTAACTAAGAGCGGCTTGCACATGTGCAAAGAAAGCAGTGTGCTGCTTTTCCCCAGAAGTGTGCTGCTGCCTTCCAGCTGGACCCCCCTCTGCACTTGGAGGCTTCCCTCAGGGGGGCCAATTGCAGAGTGCAGGCTTGGATTGCAGGCAGAGAAGGACCAGGAGAGATGTGGATGAGCCAGCCAGGCTTCTCCCCACCAGTCTTTGTCAGCTTGGCTGCCTTAATGGGATGGGCTGCTTCAGGGTTGCAAGACAGAGCAGCTCCCCTCCCTGCAGCTGGACTGGGCTGGAGAATGTAGGTGGAGACCTGAACACAGGGCTTGGGTGAGTAGAGGCAGACCCGCATAATCTCCCCTCTTAGATTATTATCTCAGGAATCTAACCAGGGAACCCTGGTTGCCAAGAGAGCAGCCAGGAGGGGGGGAGGAGGGAGGGCAAGCCTGGCATGTGGGGGGGGGAGAAGCACCCAGGGAGAGTGCTGCTCCCCCAGCCGCTTCTCTGATGTGCACCCTTCCCCTCTTCTTACTTCTCTCTTAGGCTGCAATTCTGTCTACTCTTACCTGGGAGTAAGCCCCATTGCCATTAATGGGAGTCAATTCTGAGTAGGCGTGCTTGGGCTTGGGGGCGATGAGGGGAAGCATCCCTGCTTATCTTCCTTCTCAGGGGATACTACTGTTTTTATGTCCTTTATTTACAAAAAGCTCAAGCTACTTCTTGTATTGAGGTGCACGATTTGGGTGCGCTTGTTTCTGGCTAGTGCTGAGCACAGTATCAACAGCCACATCAGCGTTTGTTAGTTTCAAGTGCCATACAAGAAGTAGCTTGAGATTTTGTAACTAAAGGCAGAAATAAAAACAGTAGTAAATAAATACACAAATATTTTGTTCCAGATGTTTTGTTTTTTTGCTTGATAGCAATGGTAGCGAGGGCAGGGAGAATTGGAAGAAGCTTCTGAGCTGGAATACTGGCAAGAACTTCCTGCTTGATGACATCACTTCCAGCTCTGGCATCACAGTGATGTCACTTCCTGTTTGATGATGTCACTTCTGGCTATGACATCACTTCCAGGTTGCTGACATCACTTCCGGTGGGCCCCAGACAGATTGTCATTCTCAGAAGTGGGTCCCGGGCTAAAAAGGGTGAGAACCACTGCTATAGAAAATTTCCAGTGTCCTTGCGGTAATGTCTAATACAGAAATCAGCAGCTTTCAACAAAATGGGTCCATCGGAATTACTTGTAGAACAGACTGAAAAGTGGATACTGTGGGTGAAATGATCAAGGTTTTCAGTAGAAATAGAAAAGCATGATGGAATAATTGTGTGTCTTTTTAAAAAAATTTAGACACTTGGGAACTTAATGCAGGTAAGTATGAAAATTTTCTTCGTATTTTACTACAGTTGCCTCTGCCTCCCCCTTATTCTACCCCACCCTGCAAATATTGCAATGGGACATCTTATACAAACTGACCAGGAATTACTTGAGGGTCTTTCAGTTTCTTTCAGTGTTTATTAGGAATAACAAACACATTCCAGCTTTCAGTTGGAAGGATGAATGGTCCACTTTGTCCTTTTCAGTGGGATAAAGGCTTTTCCTGCTGGATATTTTGTCTCTCAGTTTCTAGAAAGGTTCTTCTGTTCAACGAGATGTACAAAGCCAGCAGTTCTCAAATTCTTCAAAAATTTGAGGACCAATAAATGTGTGAGTGGGGAAGGGGCAAGCAGTGATGCAATTGGGATCGCGTTGCTGCCAGGGTGAAAAAAGTTTTTTTTCACACTTACCTAAAACCAGTGCTGGCCTCTGGGAGGTGTGGGGAGCTCCTCAAGCCACCACAAAGCAAAAAATAGCAATCAAACTTATATCTGGTTTGCAATTACAAAACCATTAGTAGGTTCATATGACTATTTTGAGCTTGTGGAGTTTTGGGGAGCCCTGCAGAGGAGGCTGGTGTTGGCTTTAGGTAGGTGTGAGAAACCCCCTTTAGCCCTGGCACAATCCTGGTGATAGCTTCAGTGCCATCCCCCTGCCCCACCCTTAAGGGGGCAAAGATAGGGCTTCTCTGGCTGGTGGGTCACAACCCACCAGTTTGAGAACCCCTGACCTAAGCACTACTAGGGCTCTATGGAAGACAGGGAGACTTCATTTCAGAGTGAGCAGAAAACTAGCATAACCTAGTTGCCTTGACTATGTTTGTCTCTTCACCAGTAGGCTCTGTCCTGTCACTGCTGAGAATGTCAGAGAAAGAGTATGGAGAAGAGTATGTCTGGAAAACCCTAAGTGTTAGACTGCTCTAAAATAAATATTTCAATAGGTAGCGTGCCCCTGGACAATATCTGGGTTGGGCATTCAGTCTCTGTATACAGTAGTGAAATAAGCAAACGTTTTAGAAGATATCCCAAACCATTATGGAATAACTTTCTTTCTTTCTTTCTTTCTTTCTTTCTTTCTTTCTTTCTTTCTTTCTTTCTTTCTTTCTTTCTTTCTTTCTTTCTTTCTTTCTTTCTTTCTTTCTTTCTTTCTTTCACATCTAGAATGTTGTATCAGACTTGGGGGTGAGTATTTCTGCAACTTCTCCGTGTACTGGATAAATAACCCACATGATTCTTGACATTGGAGGTTGTCTTTCTTGCCAGATGAAACGTGGGGAGTGAAATGTGGGGCTGAGCAAAGCAGAGGAGCAGTCAAGGGCCAGAAAAGATCACCTCTCCTCCCTTGTAAATGTGGTCACAGGAAGATGCCTTCTAGTGAGACAGACGTTTGCTCCCCCTAGTCAGTACTGTCAACATAAACCAAGGGTGTCTAAACTTTTTGGTAGGAGGGCCACATCATCTCTCTGACAGTGTGTTAGGGGCTGGGAAAATAGAATTAATTTACATTTAAAATTTGAATAAATTTACATAAATGAATATATGAGAGATGGAACTCATATGAATGAATGAATGAAGGTCTTGTGATAGCTCAAGGCCTGTAAAAGGACTTGTGTAAAGCAAGGCCAGCCTTTCCTTTGCTGCCGCTGCAGACATGACATGAAACAGACAATTCGCGGATGGAGCCCTCGGCCCACAGCTTGCATGAGAGGTTGAGCAGTTGGCCCTCACGCTGAGTGCAGTCACATGGTACCAGCACAAACTCCAGCAAGTCTCCAGTAGGCCAGAGGTTCATTGGAGAACTGGGGGCTCCCTGAGGGCCGCAGATGGCCCCTGGGCCAGGGTTTGGGCATCCCTGACATAGACCTTTAGGATTTCAGGCAGAGATTATATTCTTGTCTATAGCCAAAAACGGCAGAGATTGACTTCTCTTTTGGACCGTTTGTGGGCAAAGCATGTGCTCTGCCGCTGAACCATGGTCCTTCCCCAACATGGAAGCTCAGTATTTGCTCATTATTTCTAGGGGCTGTCTGAATGATAACCCTGTTGTTCCCACCATTCTGAATGAAAAGGGCTTTATGACAACAAGGTTCCATTACATGATAGCAAGCAAGGTTCCATTTGGTATATTAGGGTATGGGCCTGCAGATGGAACACTTGACAATTAAGCCTCTGATCAAGGCCAGAATGAAAACTAAGGAACAGGATATAAAAACAGGATCGAAACAGAGAGGAAGGGACTCATTCTTCAGCTCGATCATAGCTGAGGGGTAGAAAGCAATCTGCTGCTCCAATTTATGGGAGGAGGAAGAAAGCTCTTCGGACATTAAGAACAATAATTGCTCAGTTCTGCCTTCTTTGTGCATTTCTGGACTGTTACGTCTGACCTGGTCTGCTGAAAGATAAACAGCCAAGGGTGCCAGTGTTGGGAAAAGCTGAGATGGATTGTGATGTTGGGAATTTCTTTATCTGTGTCATATCCTTGATGTATACCTAGTGAACTTCAATCACGGCTTCCAAGTGGGGTGGAGACAGGCAAATATAGATGAAGTGAAATGATTCAATGTTTGCCAAATGTACAGGAAGTTCTGAAAGGCAAGAGGTGTAGAAAGCAGATAATTTGCATGCCGAAAGGTCGAGAAGCCATTCATAATATTTCTATTTCTGACTTACTGAATTTCCATTTGCCATCATGGAATTCCAAACTACAGGGATATCAGTGAAAGTCCTCCTAACAGTTTTATTATTGCTAATATTCTGTTTGTTTGAGTTGTTTTATAAGCTGCATCAAGAGATAGGTGATAAATATTGTTTTTAAAAGAAAACTGTTGTTCTTCTTGTTGTTGTTATATTTTTGCACAGTCAAGTGTCATCGACTGGTTTGTTTTACTAGACATCAGCTCCTTTCCAAGGACCTAGGATGTCTGACTTTTGTCCTATTTTAGTGTTATAAATATTGTCACAAAATGTAAACTGTTCCTAGCAAAGCTGCTTTTTGTAGTGCGTGGATGGCAATTTCTGTGGCCCCTATGCTGTCCAGGTGCTCTTCAAGGTGTTTTGGAATTGCACCGAGGGTGCCCACCACCACTGGGATCACTTTGGTCTTCTTCTGCCACAAACTTTCAGTTTGTATTTGTAAATCTTTGTATTTTGTTATTTTTTCCAGTTCTTTTTCTTCTACTCTACTGTCACCTGGTATTGCTATACTGATGATTTGACTTTATTTTTCTTTCTTCTCGACTACAGTTATGTGTGGTGTATTGTATGATTAACATTTACCTCTTTGTAGTTGGAAATCCCATAATATTTTTACATCTTCATTTTTAAACTTTCTCAATTTTTTGCTCTCACCAGTTTTGGTTAGATAGCTTGTATTTTTTAACAGATGTTTCATCATATCATTGTTGCTACCTTGTCATGTACACTTCCATTGGAGATAGACTCAGAGACACAGGGCCCAATCCTAAACTGTGCACGCCAGCTTAGTGCTGGCACACACTGTCGCAAACGTGCTGTGAAGCACATTTGCGAGCCCTTAGTGCCAGTGGAGTGCCAGAGCTAGCCCAGGGATTTGCAGGGACTGTGAAATAACTATTTCTTGCTTCCTGTTTTCTCTTTTAGCTTTCCGATGAATTAATTCCAGTGAGTATTGCACTTTTAAAAAATATTGACAATTTGGGATTTACATAATGTGAAGCATCTGAGTTATCAGTGATGCAGTATGGAATATGTTCCATGAATGTCATTTCCTGTAATATTTTCTTGTTCCTAAAACTGCATTGCTTCTTGAAAACGGGTGAAAAACAGCCCATTCTGAAAGGACAGATTCAGGGTTGTCTTAAAAGTACAGAACAGGCAAGAATGATTTCTTGCACTCTTTTTTAGCATCTTGGTGAACTATTGAGTGTAGTCAGCTTCCAGGGATGCCATTGCCAGGAAATGGAAAGTGGGGGAAAGTGGAGATGAACAGGGATGTTGGGAATTTCTTTAGCAGGCTGATAGGTCCTGATGCATATTGAGGCAGTGAGATTTCAGCCATGGCCTCTGAGTGGGGTAGAGACAGGCTAAAGTGGAAGAAGTGAGAGAATGATTCAGCTTTGCCAAACACGTTCGGAAATGGAAGGATGGTGTTGAGGCATAGGAAGCAGATGGCCCATTCAGAGAAGCCCAGAGAGAATGAATTCATAGTCTCTCTGTTTCCATCTCTTTGAATTTCCATTTGCACATCAGGGATTTGCAAACTTCAGTGATTATTGATCACTTTTATTGATAAAAGCCCCCTCTTTATTATTGTTTTTCGTTTTTTTCTTGAGTTGTATTATAAACTGAATGAAGGAAAAACATTGAAAGCATCTGTGATTAAATTTAATGTAAGCAGCACTGAAAAAACCCTGGAAAAACATTAGACAGGTAGACCAATCCAAACCTGCATTTGAGCTGGCGTCGCGGTCCCTGAGCCAGCTCCAAGTGTCACGATGGTGCCGTGTGGCATGTTTGTGCCGACTTGAGAGCCAGCTGGACTGTGCAGAGGCCTGCGCCAGCTTGACCAGCCCGGATCCCGACTCTGCACAGGCTGAAACAAGTAACTTTACGGCAGGGAGCAAGGGGTAGGGGAGAGGATGGCAGGAGGGTGTTTTGGGAGGGGACGTTTAGGGGCAGAAAAGAGCAGAACAGGGGGCAGGCCTGGAAAGGGGGCAAGATAGGTGTTGGCAGCACACATATTAGCCTAACCCCCCTCTTGGCCAGTCCGGCAATACATCAGTCCTCTCAGATTAGTGCCAGCTAAATAGATGGCGGAGATCCTAGTAGCCCCATAGGGCAGGCTGGGGTATTACTTGGGGTTAGGGGGGAAATACAGATTGGGAACCACTCAGCCAGAATTCTGAAATCCGAAGTTTTCCGAAAACGAGTTTGAGTGTGGGCATTTCTAAAAACTTTTTTTTTAACTGTTTGCATGCCGGTAGGAGCCAGCCAGCACAGTGCAATGCATGCTGGGGCTATACCCAGCTGAAATACAGACACTTTGAGCATGCAGATCCCCCCTTTTTTAACTCCTCTCCCTCTAGCTGATCTCACCCACTAAAGTGATTGCTCCTGCTGGGCCTAACTCCCCCTCCTTCCGCAGAGTGGGGAGGGAGACCCAGCAGCACAGGAGGGTAGCAAAAGGAAGAGCAAGCAGATATTAACCCCTCCCTCTCTCCCAGCATCTACATCTCTAAGGCTTTGCCTTCCCTGAGCTGCTGCCTCAGCTGTTGTGGTTTGTTTTTTATTTTTTAGACTGTTTCTTTCGTTAGGAAAATGTGTTGTTAAGATAACAGGTGTTGGTTAAGCCATCTGTGGGAGAGTTTTGTGTGGGAGATTACACGATCAATGACCACCTCCCACTAATAATTAAACTTGATTTTTGAAATCCCCAGAAGAATCTTACCTTACCCTTACCCCTAAAAAAAATTACAAACAGCAGTCAGAATACCTTGGACCTCTTGCTCTAATCAAAAAGTTTGTCATTTATGATCTAGGGCCAAATGTAGGGAGTATAAGGCTAATATTGCAGCTGAGGTTTAACTGCACAACCTAAATAACACTGTATGAAGAGTTGCTAAAATACATTAGGATAGAGTTAGGATATTCCCCCACTCTATAAAGGAACAGAGACGAGGGTGAAACCTGATTTTGAGATCCCCAGAAAAATATCTTCTCTTACCCCTAAAAAAAATTAAAAACAGTGATCAGAATACCCTGGACCTCTTTTCAACTCACTGCACACTGACAAGGCACGAAGATTGTCAAGGCACACCATCCTTTTTTGACAAATGACAAGGCACACCATGCTGTTGTTCAGGGGCTTACATCCCCCAATGGCCCTACTAATAAAAGACCCTGTCCCAAATTATCATGGCACACCTGCAGACCATTCTTGGCACACCAATGTGGTTGAAAATGGCTGCTGTAATTAAAAGGTTTGTCACCTATTATCTAGGCCCAAACGTGGGGAGTGTATGGCTGATATTGCAGCTAAGGTTGAACCCCACACCATAATTACGTTATATGAAGAACTGCTATGGCACATTAGGATGGAATTGGGATATTCCCCCACCCTACAAATTAACAAGAAAGTGTGTAAGAATGAAAATGAAAATGGTTTGATGATGAATGTAGGGAACTGAAGGCCCTGATTCGAGAGACCTACACACTCAATACATGGTCCAAATCCTTCTCTTGCCAAACTTCAGTGATACCCCTAAATGCCTTCTCTCACCACTTTTATTCTTGCTAGTACTGTATTTACTTGAGAGTGCAATTCTAATCTTAAATAGCTGATGGAGATCCAAGGAGTCCTATAGGACAGGCTGGGGCGTTACCCAGTATAAGAGGAGAAAATCCCCTTACCCAAAGTAGACGTCCAGCCTCCTCCTAAACTCTGCTGGATACAGGTTGCCAGTTGTCCTATTTGTTGCATCAGGTGACAGGAGATAAACATCTTAGGGCCCAATCCTATCCAATTTTCCAGCTCCGCTGTAGCCATACTGCAGTCTTAAGGTAAGGGAATAAATGTTCCTATACTTTAAGGAGGCCTCAGTGACTGCCTTCCCATCACAGGATGCAGTACAAACCCCATTGGCAAGCTGCACTGGCACTGGAAAATTGGATAGGATTGGGCCCCCAGGCAAGCAGGTATCTAGTAATATTATTTTTATTGAAAGCATTATTTAAAAAAAAACAAAAACACCCAGCCCATAGAGATAAAGAGTGTAAGTGAGTGAGTGACTGGCCCAAAGATGTGTAGTAAGGTGTGTGGTTGAGCAGTGGTTTGCAGGGGATGTGAAGTCATGACTTTTTCCTTTATGTTGTGGGTTCCCGCTGTTGCACCTGTTCCACCTCCTTCAGTAACTATTACATTTTTTTTTAAATACAGAGTGTTTAGGATTTATATAATGTGAAAGGGGCACCCAAGTTATCAGTGACGTGGGGTGGAAAATTTCCCACTGATAACCCCTGCAGTTAACAAAGGCCCTTTGTATCTATTATATTTATTGAAAGCATTTTTACTGAGCGACAGCCCAATCCGATGCTGCCCAGAGCTTGAGACTGCAGTGGCACTAAGAATGGCTGCTGCAGCATCCTGAGTACTAACTGGGCAGTGCCGGCTCCTCCTTGGGAGAAGGGGAATTTCATTCCCTTCCCCCAGGTAAGGCGATTAGCCCTGCAATGGAGCTACTCGATTCAACGGCGACCCAAGGGTCAGTGTAGAATCAAGAGCCTCCACGTCGGGTTGCTGGGCCGTCACAGAGTCTCAGGATCTGGTGGACCAAAGCTCCACCAGTTCTGCTTCCCTCCTGCTCCTCTCCCTCCCCCCAGCATGCCTCCTTTCCCCCTTCCTCCACCCTCCCTCTGCTCCCCCCATCCTGGAACACCTCCTCCTCACCTCTCCGCTGTCTGGCAATCCACACGACTGCTGAGTACTGACTTACCACTGGCAGAGTAGACAGAGTACTGGTCTACCACCAGTGCTAGCGCAGCACTGGCTAGCACTGGGCTAGCTCCAGTGCTCCACCAGTGCTGAGGGCTTATAAACGTGCCTTATGGTACGTTTGTGACTGTGCGCACCAGCAGTAAGCCAGTGTGTACTGGTTAGGATTGGGCTGTGAGTGACTGGCCCAAGGTTCTCTGGTAAGGTTTGTGGCTGAGAAGCAGGGATGTGCTGAGTAGTTATGCAGGGGGTGTGAAATCATGACTTCTTCCTTTATGTTTTAGGTTCCTGTTCCATCTCCTCAACCTGCGCCAGTAAGTATTACATTTTTTTTAATGCAGAGCGCTTAGGATTTATATAGGGGCTGAGGCTTTACCCAGCATCAGGGGAAGAAAATCCCCTTACCCAGAATAGACCTCCAGCCTCCTCCTTAACCTGTGCTGGATACAGGTTGCCAGTTGTCTTATGAGCTGCATCGACAGTAGATAAACATTTTAAGCAAACAGGTATCTATTAATATTGTATTTATTGAAAGTATTATTAAAAAAAACCCGTAGAGATAAAGAGCGTAAGTGAGGGAGTGACAGGCCGAAGTTGTGCAGTCAGGTTTGTGGCTGAGCAGTGGTATGTGGTGATGTGAAATAATGACTTCTTGCTTTATGTTTTAGGTTTCTGTAGCACCTGCACTAGTAAGTATTACATTAAAAAAATACAGTATTTCAGATTTATTAAAAAAAACAAAAAACACAACTTAACCCTTGGAGGGAGAGAGAGTGCAAGTGAGTGAGAGCCCAAGCCTATTCTTGTCTACTCAGAAGTAAGTCTCATTAGAGTCAATGGGGCTTACTCCCCACAAAGTTGTGCAGTCAGGTTTGTGGCTGAGCAGTTGCACGCTATGTAGTTGCTGCTGTAGCCTGCAGTGCTGGGTCGCTTAGTATTCAGCTGCCTAACTTGCTAGAGTGGCAACAGATTCTTCAAGATGCCCACCTTGGCAGTATCTCATGGCTATTAACTGTGTGCTCTTCAAACCATTATGTAGGGAAAGGCACAACTCCAGAGTAAGATTCTGGATATTAGGGCAAGATTGAAACACCTTTCCGGGAATGTCAGTTTTGAAAGCTCACTAGAGAAAACTTCCCTTGCTCTGTAATTAATCTTGTAATTTAAAAGGTCATCAGTTGTCAGCCAAGCTTCACTGTAGTCACACTGAACTATGAACAGAAGGAGCAATGAATAAGACCAGAATACATATGTATCAATGCAAATAGAAACCAATATATATATATTTTTCTCCCCCAATAGAGCCGAAGAAGAAGAGCTGCAGTGAGTATATCACTCTCTTTTAGTTATTTCATGCAGTGGGGAACCACAATTGATCACAGACAGAAATGGGGACAAACTCTGTCATGGTGTCTTTGTCTTTGGGAGCAGAGCACTTTAGTATCCTCTCCTTCTTCTGTTCCCCTAACCCCCTTGGAAGCAATGATGGCTGTCTCACCAAATTTATTAGCCTGGGTTTTAGAGAAGAAACCTTCAGGAAATAATGGAGCATATTGGTTGCAAGGAAGGAAGGAAGATGTCTACTCTCAAGGCAGCTTTGAAGGGGAGGTAGGCCACAGGGAGGCTGATTGCTGAGAGGGAGCCAGCAGAGAGTTCCACCGACTCTCCTATGGCATCCAGTTCCATTAACACGTATGACTCCCACCAAGCAAACATTTCACACATGCCTCCATCTGTAACTCAGATGTTGGTGGAAGATGGAGCAAGGCCAATTCTGGTATGCTTCTTAATACCAGCCTTTAATCTTTAGCAAAACTAAAATAGCTTGAGGTGTGTGTGTGTGATTGAGATCAGGGAAACAAGGCGCTAAAATTGTCAAGGCACACCACCAGTTTTTTGACAATTGTCAAGGCACACTGCACTGCCAGTGGGGCTCACATCTCCTAATGGCCCTACTCTTAAATGACTCTCCCCAAAACTCCTTTGGAACACCTGCGGATTATTCATGGCACACCAGTGTGCCACGGTACACTGCTTGAAATTTGCTGGTCTCAACAAATCAGTTGTGAGATTCTGAATGAGACACGCAGCTGACATCTTCATATAACAAGGTGTATGATATATGCCAAGTTATATGGACAACATGAGAGATCTACTACAGAAGGAATCTTTTTTGGACTGAATTGTCCACCCTTAGAAAAGTAATATGTGCTAGATTCTCCCTTCCATTTTAGCAATTCTATAGCTTAAACCTCATTATAAAGGAACAATTGCTTTAAAACTCAAGTTTAAAGCACTTATTCTATTAACAGCAATGTTCAAGAAATGTTTGATTTTGTTTACCAAGTGAGCATACTGGTTTAGCCATACTGATGTGGCAAAGAGATGGTCTCCTTCCTTAACAAAATGCAATGGGCCCTCATTATCTGTGGGGATTCTGTTCCAGAAACCCCCATAAATACTGAAATCTATGAATGATCAAATGGGCAGATTAGGGCACTCTGGGCCTCAGGGCTTCCTGAGGGCTTCAATGGGCCTCAGGATGCTTTATAAGAGCATAAAAACGTTGAGGCAAGGTGACCAGGGCCGAGGCCACAGTAGCCACAGAAACAAGAGTCATGGGCTAAATGAGAGCCAGGAGAGCCATGGACTGCTGGGCTGCTTGACTTAGCAAAAGCCAAAGGGTGCCATCCCAACCTCTTATGTCAGTGCTTTCCAGCACTGACTTAAGGGCAATGCAGCTCTGAGGTCAGGGAACAAACATTCCCTTACTTTGAGGAGGCCTCGGTGAGTGACACCCAACTGCAGGATGCAGCACACGTCCCATTGGCACAGCTACGCCAGTGCTGGAAGGCACTGACATAAGGGGTTAGGATTGCGCCCAAAAAGGCCTTGCAAAAGGGGCCTCGGAATGTGTTTATGCTGGCTGCTTGTATCAGCTTACTGTTGAATGCTGTAACAGATAACCATACCAGGCTACACCGGCAGGATGAGCACTGCGATGGTATGGAATGTGCTTCCTTGGCTTATGTTATGACTTCAATGCTCTATAATGGCAACATGTTGTGTAATCCACCTGAATTCAGAAACTTCATAACTTTTTGTGCCTTGAGGGCAAGACCACACCTATGCGGCAAATTGTAACCAATCAAATGGACATTGCTCAAAGCAATATGCCCCTCAGGTATTATTGAGTGTTATTGAGTTGCGCCCTTTGACCTTGTAACAATGTCACTTCTGGTTTCCCCCTGAAAAACCAGAAGTTGTGGGTTGTTTTGCCCTTAATAGGATTAGGCAACTCTGCAGGTTTGGAATGCATGGATAATCAAACCAGTGTGCACTGGTTAGGATTGGGCTGTGAGTGACTGGCCCAAGGTTCTCTGGTAAGGTTTGTGGCTGAGAAGCAGGGATGTGCGGGTGGGTGGGGAAGCAGGGGAGAAAGAGCCTCCCTACCAGAGTCCTTCAAAAAGTGCGCTTTGTGCGTGGGCTGTGATTATGCAGCTCCACGGTGGCTTTTCGAAGGACTCTCCCCATGCACTGCACGTCCCTGCTGAGTAGTTATGCAGGGGGTGAGAAATCATGACTTCTTTCTTTATGTTTTAGGTTCGTGTTCCACATCCTCAACCTGTGCCAGTAAGTATTACATTTTTTTTAATGCAGAGTGCTTAGGATTTATATAATGTAGAGGGGACGCCCAAGTTATCAGTGACGTGGGGTGGAAATTTTCTCACTAATATCTTTTGCTGTGCACATTGTCTTGTTTCTAAACTTACATTGATTCATAAAAATGAATTGTTAGATAATGGATGAAAACAACTCTAGTCTGAGAGGAAGGTTTCCTGATGGTTTAAAGATACAGAATAGGAAAGAATGATCTCCAGCATTCTTTCTTGGTGTGGTGATGAAGTATTGAATACATTGCATTGTATATTTGTTTAATTATGTAGATAGTACTTTAGGTTAGGAAATATGAGGTGTGCATGCCAGCATTGTGATTCACTGAATTTGAAGAGTTTCCCCATACCTCCAGCTGAGCCACTTTGGGCCCCTCTCTTGCTCTGGATACAGTGCAGGCCTTCTGGCCTGCCTCTTCCAGCACAAGATAGGTTTGCGCTGCAAGAAGCACTCTGGAAAAATAGAGTGGAAGCCACTGTGGACCAATATCCCTTGATGGGCCTATCTGACCTTTGACACAACCTTATCTTACTGCGTAATTGTGAAATGTGAAGGAAATGCAGTAATTATTCCATCTCCTCAAAATGTCCCAGAACTTTCTATTCTCCTCTGTCTGGCAAGAGCTAGAGTTCCATCATGTGTGTGAAGGAAGATGCCCCTTTGCGAGCATTCCTGCTGTTCACCTGACACTCTGCATCAGATTGGTTCATGGGTAGCAGCCTATCCTCCATACCTACTTTACCCAGGCTTCGCGCACTGGAGAGGACACTCTGTTCCAGAACCACCATTCAGAGCGTGACACCATAGTCTTCCGAGACTGAAGGATGCCAACTCACATATTTGTTTAATTATGTAGATAGTACTTTAGGTTAGGAAATATGAGGTGTGCATGCCAGCATTGTGATTCACTGAATTTGACAGTTGGATTTAAAGTGGGGAGAAGTTCTACCTGTGTGTATCAAAAAGCATCTTTCTTTGCACCTCTGAATATTTTGTGAACTGAACATAAGAACAAAATTTAACTGCACACTTCTGTGTTGCAGGCGCAGGTTCTGTGAGTATTACTAATAAATTTGCATTGATGATTAATTTTTTTTAAATCAAGCTCAGAAGGGAATTTGTTTTCCTGGATGATTCCCCAATGACCTTGACTGTTCTGTACACTCTCTGCTTGGGACATTTTGGCAGCTGTTGTCCAGAATGTAGTATAGTCAAGAGAATTGCTGTGATTCTTCTCCTGGTTTAGCCCTGACTTTGAAAACCAAGGGTCATGAATCCTTCACTAAAAAGTAAAAACTACATTCATGTTTCATTAAAAAACAAAACAAAAGAAAAAACCATTTTTATACACTTTCCTCTCTATCACTATCATCTGGTAAAGACACTTCATATTTTGACTTTTAAATGATAGTGAAAAAGTGAATAAAACAATATCGCTGTTGAAATCACCAAATCAGTGGGAATACCCCATATCCCAAGTTACCCATATGCCAAAACAAAACAGGAAGCTTTTTCTGAAACACAGGAAGGAATTCTAGCTGTGCAGATAGTTTCCAAGTGAAGCAGAGAAGCCCATATTCTCCAGAGGATGCTTGCAGAAATGACAGCCCGAGTCAATAAAGCGCAGTCCTAGGACCGCCCTGGGCCGGTGCAAGTCTCTTGCGCCAGCCGAACAGGGTTGCAAATGTGCTGTAAGGCATGTTTTCCCCTCCTTGGGAACTGGCTGGGACAGTGCAGGGAGGCACCCCGGCCTGCGGAGGCTGAGTCCAACCTCCACACTGACTTCATGGAGGAGCCTTGATTGGCCGAGCCCAGCCAACGCAATGCTCGGGGGAGAGCAGGGAGGAGGTGGGGGAGGGGCGTTCCAGTGTAGAGGGAGGGTGTTCCCAGGGAAAGGTGGGTGGGGATTGGGAGGCGGGGCTGGGACCTGGCAGATATGCTGGATCCTAGCCCCATTCCTGAGCAGCATGGAGCAGCTGCAAGTCACTCTGCTCTCCTCGGACGTATGCCACCTCCAGAGGTGGCGTAAATCCGAGGAGATCCATTCGGACTTCAGTGGCTTACCCGGGGTAAAGGGAAGAGTTTCCCTATACCTCCAGCTGAGCTACTTTGGGCCCCTCTCTTGCTCTGGATACAGTGCAGGCCTCCTGGCCTGCCTCTTCCAGCACAAGATAGGTTTGCGCTGCAAGAAGCACTCTGGAAAAATAGAGTGGAAGCCACTGTGGACCAATATCCCTTGATAGGCCTATCTGACCTTTGACACAACCTTATCTTACTGCGTAATTGTGAAATGTGAAGGAAATGCAGTAATTATTCCATCTCCTCAAAATGTCCCAGAACTTTCTATTCTCCTCTGTCTGGCAAGAGCTAGAGTTTCATCATGTGTGTGAAGGAAGATGCCCCTTTGCGAGCATTCCTGCTGTTCACCCGACACTCTGCATCAGATTGGTTCAAACGTGCATGGATATCATTGGATTTCACATCATGTGATCAATCAAAAACCAATGACTGGAAAATGAACACACAAATGGCTTTCAATGAAAAGTATGGGGAGGGGTGTGAAAGTTTTATCTGTAGTGCTGGCAAGTGTCTCGGTACGTATTTGCAGCAGTGCCCTGTCCTTCATGCTGAGGTCATCCATTGATGATCATACATGCAAAAAAATCAGCCTCTTCATAAGCTGAAGCTCATTTGAGGATACAAACCCTCCCAACCTGAGGTCCCCCAGAAGGAGGGAGCCCTGATTTCTTTAACTTGTCTGATGTTTATAATGTTATTTTAAGAGAAACTCTTCTTCTCAATTTGCATTTGGAACTATTAAATCTAATACATAAGAGAGGGGATGGCGAAGAAGTGAGGAAAAATAGTTTCCTGTCCAAGAGGGGCTCAGAATATAAGACAAAAGTAGGACATTATCAAATAGCCACTGGGAGGGATGGTCTGTGGGGAGGAAGAGGGACAGTTGCTCTTCGCCTTCTAAGTACAAGAGAGCCACCACCACCAAGAGAGGAGTTGCTTTGCCCAGGTAGCAGTTGGGTATAAGGTTGCCAAGATATTCCTTTTATAAAGTGTCTCAGATCATCAAGCTTAAGCTGTTTGTCATTAAGACTTGTGTGACTTGCATATATTGTCTAGTATTAAAACAATAGTTCTGTGGTACATTGATGGTATGGAATGTGCTTCCTTGGCTTATGTTATGACTTTGATGCTCTATAATGGCAAAATGTTGTGTATTCAGAAACTTTGTAACTTTCCTGCCTTGAGGGCAAGACCACACCTATGCAGCAAATTGTAACCAATCAAATGGACATTGCTCAAAGCAATATGCCCCTCAGGTATAAAAGAGCACACCCAGAGTGCTCGGGGTGCCCGTTTGCTTTGAGACACGAGTCCCACTTGGGTGCCCAACGCATGCGATTGAATAAAAAGCCTGCAAACTTCACTCCTGGTTCTGAGTGTTATGGAGTTGCGCCCTTTGACCTTGCAACAATGTCACTTCTGGTTTCCCCCTGAAAAACCAGAAGTTGCAGGGTTTTTTGCCTTTAATGGGGTTCGGCAACCCTGCAGGTTTGGAATGCATGGATAATCAAATCTGCAGGTACCAACTCCATGGGTAAAAAGAACTGACGTGTGTGTTGCTGTAGTTAACAGAGTAGTGTGAAATATCAGCAAACTCACTTCCTGGTGGATCCTAGATTCTTCCTGCTGCAGCAGAGGAACGCCTGTATTTTCTATGAGTTCGTATTTGCGCTTGGCTGGTCCTAGACGATTCCAGGCATGGCCAGAGGGTGATGAGAGAGTGAGTGGGTGGTCCAGCAAGGGGGTGACTGCACCGAGAGAGGACTGCAAAGTGGATCACCTGCTGACTTTCCAGAGGGCCCTCACTCTTTTGATATTTCCATGTAGTAATAAGGAGTGGTCAATAAGCATTAAAAAAAGAAATATCAGGGATGCAAGAATGACTTTTGTGTGTGTTCTTTTAACCTCTGGGAGGATTAGCTAGCCACATGAGTATTTTGTCTCTTTTCAATGTGGCTGGTCTTTTAGTCTGGGACCTGGGACTGTGAAGAAGCCACACACCTACATACTTTTTCTGTGCACATGTTTTCACTTCTCCATAAATGTATTGTTTCAGGAAAAGAGTTAACACGAGTGGATACAAGCCCTGACTTCAGAGCCTCAGGGTCAGGAATCCTTTCAACAGAAAATTAAGAAAAAAAAAAATCTGTATCAGAAGATCTTTTTTAAAGAGAATCTTTCCTGCCTTTCAATATCTCTTAGACCCAACTTTCCAGCACTGACACAGCTGCACCAGGGGGCATGTGCTGCATCCTGCAGCTGGGGGGCAGCCATGGAGGCCTCCTTAAGGTAAGGGAATGTTTCTTCCCTTACTTGGGAGCTGCATTGCCCTTACTCAGTGTTGGAAAGTTGGTTACGATTGCGCTCTTAGACTCCAATCCTATCCACAGTAAAGTGGGAATAAGTCCCATTGAACTCAATGGAATCTACTTCTGAGTAGCTATGCTTAGCATGCACTAGGGCTACATATACAGTACTCCTAAGCTGAATTTTAGTCTCTACCTTTGAATATTTTGTGAATTAAAAATGAGAACAAGAATTAACTGCTTACTTCTGTGTTTCAGGCTTCAGTCGGACTCAATAAAGTGAGTATTGCTAGTAGTTCAAGAGCTCAAGAGTCCTGCATACCTTCTATAGAAAATAAAAAAGTGTATCAGAAAAGGCACTTCTATAGCACTTCTGAAAAAAACTTCCCTGCCAGTCAATATCTTGGGCTACCCAATCCTACTGAGGCCTTATGGTGGCAGATCTTGCAAAAGACTGGAGGCCCCGTGTGCTTGGTAACAGCCCACCCAGGCCACGCTGGAGCAGGGAAGGTAGCAGTGCGGGTAGGTCGCCGTGGACTGAGAGCCTCCAGGACCCTCAAGGACTCTGTATCAGACCTCTGGTACATTCAAAAGTTGTTGGGCCCCATGGCGCTGTAATTGCTGCTGCACCATTGGGGCTCCCCCCGCACTCCCACCCTGCCCCCAAAGGGACTTATGAGGTTCCCTGCTCCCTGGTAGGAGCTTGGGAACTTCTGCCATACAGAGTCTCTTGTGAGTAAGTCCCATTGAACTCAAAGGAATTTACTTCTGAGTAGCTTGCTTAGGATTACACTGTGAATATATACTTGAATTTTAGTCTCCACTTCTGGATACATTGTGAAATATAAATAAGAACAAGAATTAACTGCGCACTTCTACATTTCAGGCCAAAAAAGTCCTTGGTAAAGTAAGTATTGCCAATATTTTTGCACTGGTGACCTATTGTTTCTTCTGAGGCATCAAGCAGAGAGGGGGAGTTGTTTGACTGTAGGATTCCCCAGTGATAAGAAAAAAGCTAAGAACGATAAGTGACAAATGTAAACAAGTGTAAACAAATGTTGAATTATAAGGCGGATTGCTGTAATTCTGCTAGTGGTTTAGCATGAGCTTGCAAACTCAAGCGTCTTGCATATCTTCCATAGAAAATAAAAACGTGTGGGTATCAAAAAGCATCTTTCTTTGCACCTCTGAATATTTTGTGAACTAAACACAAGAACAAAATTTAACTGCACACTTCTGTGTTGCAGGTGGGAGGTGCAGGTTCTGTGAGTATTGCTAATAAATTTGCATTATTATTAATTTTTTTAAAATCAAGCACAGAAGGGAATTTGTTTTCCTGGATGATTCCCCAATGACCTTGACTGTTCTGTACACTCTCTGCTTGGGACATTTTGGCAGTTATTGTTCAGAATGTAGTATGGTCAAGAGAATTGCTGTGATTCTTCTCCTGGTTTAGCCCTGACTTTGAAAACCAAGGGTCATAAATCCTTCTCTAAAAAGTAAAAATTACATTCATGTTTCATTAAAAAGCAAAACAAAACAAAAAACCATTTTTTTACACTTTCCTGTCTATCACTATCACCTGGTGAAGACACTTCATATTTTGACTTTTAAATGATAGTGAAAAAGTGAATAAAACAATATCGCTGTTGAAATCACCAAATCAGTGGGAATACCCCATATCCCAAGTTACCCATATGCCAAAACAAAACAGGAAGCTTTTCTGAAACACAGGAAGGAATTCTAGCTGTGCAGATAGTTTCCAAGTGAAGCAGAGAAGCCCATATTCTCCAGAGGATGCTTGCAGAAATGACAGCCCGAGTCAATAAGGCGCAGTCCTAGGACCGCCCTGGGCCAGTGCAAGTCTCTTGCGCCAGCCGAACAGGGTCGCAAATGTGCTGTAAGGCATGTTTTGCCCTCCTTGGGAACTGGCTGGGCCAGAGCAGGGAGGCACCCCGGCCACGGAGGCTGAATGCAACCTCCACACTGACTTCATGGAGGAGCCTTGATTGGCCGAGCCCAGCCGAAACTAAGGGGAAGGGTGGTGGGGTATTGCAGCCAATGCTCAAATGTGCTGTAAGGCATGTTTGCCCCTCCTTGGGAATCGGCTGGGCCAGTGCAGGGAGGCGCCCCGGCCATGGAGACTGAATGCAACCTCCACACTGACTTCATGGAGGAGCCTTGATAGGCCAAGCCCAGCCGACGCGATGCTCGGGGGGAGAGCAGGGAGGAAGTGGGGGAGGGGCGTACCAGGGTAGAGGGAGGGCGGTCCCAGGGAAAGGTGGGTGGGGATTGGGAGGTGGGGCTGGGACCTGGCAGATATGCTGGATCCTAACCCTCATTCCTGAGCAGCATGGAGCAGCTGCAAGTCACTCTGCTCTCCTCGGACTTATGCCACCTCCAAAGGTGATGTAAATCCACGGAGACCCATTTGGACTGCAGTGGCTTACACAGGGGAAAAGGGAAAAGTTTCCGCATACCTCCAGCTGAGCCACTTTGGGCCCCTCTCTTGCTCTGGATACAGTGCAGGCCTCCTGGCCTGCCTCTTCCAGCATAAGATAGGTTTGCGCTGCAAGAAGCACTCTGGAAAAATAGAGTGGAAGCCACTGTGGACCAATATCCCTTGATAGGCCTATCTGACCTTTGACACAACTTTATCTTACTGTGTTATTGTGAAATGTTGAGGAAATGCAGTAATCATTCCATCTCCTGAATATGTCCTAGAACTTTCTATTCTCCTCTGTCTGGCAAGAGCTAGAGTTTCATCATGTGTGTGAAGGAAGATGCCCCTTTGCGAGCATTCCTGCTGTTCACCTGACACTCTGCATCAGATTGGTTCAAACGTGCATGGATATCATTGGATTTCACATCATGTGATCAATCAAAAACCAATGACTGGAAAATGAACACACAAATGGCTTTCAATGAAAAGTATGGGGAGGGGTGTGAAAGTTTTATCTGTAGTGCTGGCAAGTGTCTCGGCACGTATTTGCAGCAGTGCCCTGTCCTTCATGCTGAGCTCATCCATCAATGATCATACAGGCATAAAATCAGCCATAAGATGAAGCTCATTTTGAGGGAACAAATCCTCCCATCCTGAAGTCCCCGAGAAGGAGGGAGCCCTGATTTCTTTAACTTGTCTGATGTTTACAATATTATTTTAAGAGAAACTCTTCTTCTCCATTTGCATTTGGAAATATTAAATCTAGTACATAAGAGAGGGAATGGCGTAGAAGTGAGAAAAAATGGTTTCCTGTCCATGAAGGGCTCACAATATAAGACAAAAGCAAGACATTATCAAACAGCCACTGGGAGGGATAGTCTGTGGGGAGGAAGAGGGACAATTGCTCTCCCCCTTTTAAATACAAGATAGCCACCACTTTCAGAGGAGTTGCTTTGCCCAGGTAGCAGTTGGGTATAAGATTGCCAAGGTATTCCTTTTATAAAGTATCTCAGATCATCAAGCTTAAGCTGTTTGTCATTAAGGCTTGTGTGACTTGCATATATTGTCTAGTATTAAAACAATAGTTCTGTGGTACATTGAAGACCGAGGCTCCACTGTGATTGCCCCCCTACCACAAGATGCAGTTCATACCCCATTGGCACTGCTGCACCTGCGCTGGGAAGTTGAATAGATTTTGGCCCTGAAACACCTATGCATCAGTCATTTTATGTGTGAGTAGACACACCTCCTGGCTGCTCAAAATGACAAATTGTGAGTAGCAAGAAGAACAAAGCAAAAACAACTTCACACTGGACTGAGGGCTTTTGTTTTGGAGGGAAGCTGGTAAAACTGAGAATCTGATTTCCTTCCTAAGCCCCACTTTTATTCCTAAAGCTTAATCTGCATATGGTTTTAATGTTCATGTTGCCTTTCTATTTGGTTTTTCTCCCTTCTTCCTTTCCCCTACACTGGACTGACTCCAGATTTGATGGGGCCCTTGACAAGTTACTCTAAAGATTGACCCTCACCAATGGGGACGGATCCTTATCTGGGCAGTATTGGTGGCCTAGGTTCCTCGTTCCAGTGGTCACAGAGCAGTGGCTGCCATTGTTTCTTATTATGCACCTGACAGAAGCATGATTCTGGGGCATTGTGGGGAAAAAACAGTGGTTACCATGGACAGCCAACTTTCTCATTTCCCCAAATGCCCCTGATGTGATGTGTCTTGTTTGGGCACTGGCTGACTAAGTTTACGCTTACAGCTGAAGAAAGACACAGTGCAAGTAAATAGCAGTACATGTAGTGTTGGACCCTTCTGCCCCCAGTCTTGTGTGGATGGAGATATATATCTTCGCTTTGCTCTGCTTTGCAACCCACAACATTTACAAAAAATAAACAAAATTGCTGGGTTGCATCTCATTCAGAGACCAATAATAAACTTTTGGGCCAGAGGGCCGCATGAAATATCTGGTGCAGTGCTGAGGGCCAGAAACAAATTTAAATATAAAATTTAAATAAATAAATTAGAGATGGAACTTAGATGAATGAATAAATGAATGAGTGGGCTCATTCACTCAGCCTCTCTGGCCCTCAGAACACCCTCCAGATGCAATCAGAGCACAGCTCTGGTCATGTTCGGTTGAGTAGGCCAGAGGCTTTCAGGGGACAAGAGACTGACCGTGGGCCAAATAGAGGCTCGCTGTAGGCCACATCTGACCCTCTGGGCTGGGATTTGGAGACTCCTGATTTCGAAGCTCAACGTGCAATTTCCCAACAAATCCACTAGATGGCGGTGGTAGACTAATTTTGTTCTTGCTTCAAGACTTAAATCCAGACAGTCCCATTGTCTAAAATATTTCTGGGTTCTTTTTGATGCTTTTTTTTTTTTTTTAAATACTTCTATTCATAAGAACATAAGAACAGCCTCACTGGATGAGGCCATAGGCCCATCTAGTCCAGCTTCCTGTATCTCACAGCGGCCCACCAAATGCCCCAGGGAGCACACCAGATAACAAGAGACCTCATCCTGGTGCCCTCCCTTGCATCTGGCATTCTGACATAACCCATTTCTAAAATCAGGAGGTTGCGCATACACATCACGGCTTGTACCCCGTAATGGATTTTTCCTCCAGAAACTTGTCCAATCCCCTTTTAAAGGCGTCTATGGTAGATGCCAGCACCACATCCTGTGGCAAGGAGTTCCACAGACCAACCACACGCTGAGTAAAGAAATATTTTCTTTTGTCTGTCCTAACCTGCCCAACACTCAATTTTAGTGGATGTCCCCTGGATCTGGTATTATGTGAGAGTGTAAAGAGCATCTTCCTATCCACTCTGTCCATCCCCTGCATTATTTTGTATGTCTCAATCATGTCCCCCCTCAGGCGTCTTTTTTCTAGGCTGAAGAGGCCCAAATGCCATAGCCTTTCCTCATAAGGAAAGTGCCCCAGCCCCGTAATCATCTTAGTCGCTCTCTTTTGCACCTTTTCCATTTCCACTATGTCTTTTTTGAGCTGGGGCGACCAGAACTGGACACAATACTCCAGGTGTGGCCTTACCATAGATTTGTACAACGGCATTATAATATTAGCTGTTTTGTTCTCAATACCCTTCCTAATGATCCCAAGCATAGAATTGGCCTTCTTCACTGCTGCCGCACATTGGGTCGACACTTTCATAGACCTGTCCACCACCACCCCAAGATCTCTCTCCTGATCTGTCACAGACAGCTCAGAACCCATCAGCCTATATCTAAAGTTTTGATTTTTTGCCCCAATGTGCATGACTTTACACTTACTGACATTGAAGCGCATCTGCTATTTTGCTGCCCATTCTGCCAGTCTGGAGAGATCTTTCTGGAGCTCCTCACAATCACTTCTGGTCTTCACCACTCGGAAAAGTTTGGTGTCGTCTGCAAACTTAGCCACTTCGCTGCTCAACTCTGTCTCCAGGTCATTTATGAAGAGGTTGAAAAGCACCAGTCCCAGGACAGATCCTTGGGGCACACCGCTTTTCACCTCTCTCCATTGTGAAAATTGCCCATTGACACCCACTCTCTGCTTCCTGGCCTCCAACCAGTTCTCAATCCATGAGAGGACCTGTCCTCTAATTCCCTGACTGTGGAGTTTTTTCAGTAGCCTTTGGTGAGGAACCGTGTCGAACGCCTTCTGAAAGTCCAGATATATAATGTCCACAGGTTCTCCCACATCCACATGCCTGTTGACCTTTTCAAAGAATTCTATAAGGTTTGTGAGGCAAAACTTACCCTTACAGAAGCCATGCTGACTCTCCCTCAGCAAGGCCTGTTTGTCTATGTGTTTTGAGATCCTATCTTTGATGAGGCATTCCACCATCTTACCCGGTATGGATGTTAGGCTGACCGGCCTATAGTTTCCCGGGTCTCCCCTCTTTCCCTTTTTAAAGATAGGCGTGACATTTGCTGTCCTCCAATCTTCTGGCACCGTGGCCATTTTGAGGGACAAGTTGCATACCTTAGTCAAGAGATCTGCAACTTCATTCTTCAATTCCTTAATAACTCTTGGGTGGATGCCATCAGGGCCTGGTGACTTATTGATCTTTAATTTATCAATGAGGTCTGAAACATCTTCTCTTTTAACCTCTATCTGACTTAACTCCTCGGTTAGGAGGGGCCGTTTGGGCAGCGGTATCTGCCCGAGGTCTTCTGCCGTGAAGACAGATGCAAAGAACTCATTTAATTTCTCTGCCATCTCTAAGTCTCCTTTTATCTCCCCTTTCCCTCCCTCACCATCCAGAGGGCCAACCGCTTCTCTGGCGGGTTTCCTGCTTCTAACATATTTGAAGAAGCTTTTATTATTCCCCTTAATATTGCTGGCCATGTGTTCCTCATAGTCTCGCTTGGCCTCCCGTATCACCTTCTTACATTTCTTTTGCCAAAGTTTATGCTATAGTCCAGGTGTGTCATACTTGTTTCATACATTGAGCAGAATAGCTTTCATGATACCATAGAAGTGATGTCATTAAGTGATGACATAAAAGCGATGTCATTAAGCAGGATGTGATGTTATTAAGAAGGTCATGACCAGAAATAAGCAATTTTTTCTCATTTAGAAACTCATTAGCTGCAAATGATAGAGGAGAAAATATGCAAATCTTGATCATATTTTCAAGATATGGGCGAGCCCAATTATCACATGGGTTGCCCCTTCAGTAGTGAAAGCACAGCTAAAAGCAACTGATAGAGACACTGGGAGTGTCCAAGGGCCAGATAAAAAGCATCTGCAGGCTGCATCTGGCCCCTGTGCCTTTGACACCCCTGCTCTAGCCAGTCCAGCACCAATCGTAATTGAGTCTTGTGTTTCATAACTGATATCAGGAATTAGAAATCTCCTACAGCCAAGCCCTAGTGAGTTCCTGCACAAATGAAAGCCTGCACAAGTTATGCCATCTCCTTTAAGCCATTTCTGCCCAACGCTACATGTATGCAACAGGGATCATGTGTGTGCACCTGTGGGCTGGGCAAAAGTGTGTTAATACTGCCTTAAAATTATTTTTTTTTCATATCAGCCTGGGTTGGGGGGGGGATCAGGGGCTTGTGCATTGACTGAGGACCCATACCATCAGAGGGTCCACATGGTTAGGTCAACCCCAGAAACCTCAGCACCAGTGGCAATGCTTGATGAGTCATCAGGGGATGGGAGAGAAGCCCCGTGCGCTGAACCAAAGGCCTCCAACAACTGGGATGTTGGCTCTGTAGTCATCCATTCATCAACAAGACCTTGCATCTTTTGGAGGCTTCCACGTTATGATGTTTTATGCTGAGTCATTGCAATTCTGCAGCCATCTGTAGGAAGATTTAAAGCAGTAGTTGCACAAGGACATTTATATTGTCTGGCAGTGCCTGCCCTCTTGGTAGAACAGAATCCTACTAGGTACAACAGCAGCAGCATGAGCTGGGACTGCTCGTGCTGAAGACCAAACGACTTGTGATAAATGTATTCATCTTTTCTTTTTTCTAAAATGCTGGGTGAGATCCAGAGCTTTGGATCTCAGGGCAGATGCAGACGGCCACCTCTTTTCCATTTGACCCCAAGGGAGATGTGCTAAGCATATGTTCTATGTAAGTTGGGCTATATTGCTTCACTGAAAAATCCTGGGAATGGTAGTTAAGCATGGGTACTAAAACCTCTGTTGTATTTAGTCACTCAGATAAATTGTACAGGTTGATTATCCCTTATCCAGAATTCTAAAAACCAGAATGCTCTGAAATGCAGAATTTTTTTGAGCACCGATGTGACATAACATGACCTTGGGCGGTGGCTAGCATGCATTCATTACAGAACAAGAAATCAACTGCTCAATGTATACAAACTATGTTTCATGCATAAAATGATTTAAAATATTGTATAAAATTGCCTTCAGGCTATGTGTATGTGCGTATGAAACATAAGTGAATTTTGTGTTTAGACTTGGGTTTCATCCCCAGGATATTTCAGTTGCAAAAATTATGTTTTAATATATATTTTGCATTTTATGCCTTGATTTTAATTGTATTTTAATATTTTTGTGGGCTGCTTTGAGTGCCTTTGGCAAAAAAGCAGGATTAAAAGGAATGAATAAATAACATTTTGGATTTAGTGTAACTGTGTTCTGCTGAAGGGATGAAGGGTGTGACGGCCAACTGCAGCTGCAGGAATATGCAAAGAAAAAAAGAAAATGACTCCAGATTCGCTACAACATTTGAGAAGACTGGGGCAGGACGCAAGAATCCACGTAGCAGTTGTTTTTGGACTCAGATAATGTTTTCCAGAAGAATGGCCAGGTGATAAGTTAATCCCTCTAACCTTTCTGTACTGATAAGGAAATTTGGAGATGGCCTCAACAGAGGCTTTAAGTTTGGGCGGTCAGGCTTGTGATGGCATCAATAAATAACAGTTGCTGAACCATGTATTCCGTACTGGAAAGGAAGCGTAGAAACCAGCGACATGAAGCTGACTGTAGTTGTTGTTCTCATGGTCTCTGTGCTTTGCACACATGAAGCCAGAGCGCAGGTGAGCTGGAAATAGACTTCGAGGAGTAATGAGATAGACGCTTGAGCTAGCTTCAATTTTCAGGGGGCCCTTGGCAAACCGCTCTCTATGGTTCCCTGCCCACCAGGGTGGGACCTGGCTACAGTCCTATCCACACTTTCCTTTGCCTCATTAACAATAATGGGACTTACTTCTGAGTAGACACGCATAGGGTTGGGCTATAAGAGAGCCACTCCCGTGACCATCGCCTGAAGGTTTTAGGCGCAGGGATGGGATCAGGAATCAACAATAGGCATCTCTGAGGGCCGTGGACCTTTGGCAGTTGCCAACTGGCAGTCCCCAACTCTTGCCGTGGGACCTGTTTAGAGAGAAGAAAGAGCTCCACTGTGAATCCCACTTTATTTATATCCCATGATGTTCTTCCACGATGGAGTTCACAGTGATGTGCATGGGGTTTCCAGGTGATCTTTCACTCAGACACTAGCCAGAGCCTCTGACCTTAGGTATGGTTGTTCTGTGTGCCTTCTGACTGTGCCTTAGAACCCTTTTGAAGAGAATGTTCAGAGATATAAGATGCCCAGAGCTTGCTTGAACCAAGGGACAGTATGTTCCCCACTCTTCGGGCTGGGGTTGTATAAGCTGGGAAGCTAGGAAGAAAAGAGCGCTGTCGTCTTTGGTGGTGAGGTAACAGAGTTGGTTCCCTACCAGGTTAGCCATCTTAGCGCAAAAGTTGTGGTTCTCAGTTTAACCAAATGGTTCGCAACCTTTAGGAATCTGTAGACCACTGAGGCAAAAATTGGACTACACGCAAACTTCCCATCTTTGTGCCCCCTTGCACAGAAAAGAATAAAATTTAATTTATAATAGAGATGATTTATTAGAGATTTATTATTTCTAGAGAAGATTTGGGGGTTGCTGTTTTTGTTGCTGGCTGTGGCTTTGGGCAGGCCATTCCTCACCCCCTCTGGTGGTTTGTGGGGAAGTATCTCCTGAGCGAGCACTTCTCCATGAACTAACAAAGAGGGCAGAGAATTGACCACCCACACCTGACCCTTCAGTGCTGGCTGTGGCTGTGGGCAGTCTGTTCTCCGCCATCTGTGGTGGAGAGCTTGCCTGGTGAGACACTGAAAGTGATTGAAGGTAATTTTTTTTTTTCTTAAACCCTGTGAACTACTTCTCAGGGTCTCACAGATTCACTGATTGGGAACCACTGGTTTAGCCCAACATCCCTGCTATGTGTACCTGACTGCTGGTAGGATTCACCTGTCCAATCCAATTGACCACTCTAAGAGTTTCTGGGATAATGTAGGACCTGGGTAGAGCACACACTCTCCAAACACATTCAACACATCTATGTTCAGATTGTCTTGGAACTGTGGTCATTGGTTGTCACAATGCCTTCTTCTTGCAGCACAGGTATCTCTTCCTGGTTCTGAAAGTTCAACGGGAAGCAGATAAGACAGTCTTGAAGCCATCCTCCCAGTAGAATCCTGTTCCCGTGACATAACTTCTTGAGTTCTTGGGAACAAAGAGAATCTATGAGAGGAAGGTTTTCTTTGTTACTTTCTTGTTTTCTCAGTCCCAGGCAGGCAGGAAAAAGGTGGTTTCTGGGTGAACTGCATTTGGCTCGGTGGGTTGGAAATTGTGCCAGGCTGACAGGCAGGATGCAGTAACGCTAGAGGTAGCATTATGGTGGCATATCTTATGAAGGCTACTATTGCACAACAAAAGAGTTCTAAATAATTTGCTGGGGAAGAAATAAGATAGATATTAGCCTGATGGTTCATAACTTAAGGTAGATAGAATAGCTCAGCCAACAGCATCCTTTTGAAAGTACTATTTTAGGGGTGGGATGTATAAGGCCACAGCTCTGTCCAAGCGGCTCTTCCAGAAATAATTTTGAATTCTTTTCTCCTGGAATTATCCACTTATATGCAATTTGCCACTTGGTGGCAGCAAAAGACTGTGCCAGTCTAGGAGGAAATCCTTACTAGGCTGGATGTGATAACTTGACCCCATCCTCTTGTCTTTTCTGTGACCAGACACAGACATTCTAATATGAATTGTGTCCTTGTAGAGCCAAAGTAGATGTGACTTGAAATGTGTAATACCCCCTTTGTTCTTGTCTAATAGTGGACCGAAAAGCTACAAAACTGCAGTGGAATTTGCAGTCTGTAGTTGAATTTGCTGCCTAGAATTTCAATTGAAAAAGAATAATCTGTTCAATTAAAAACCAGTATAAGTCTCTCTCTCCCCCCCTTGTTTTAATTGGATGGTCTAATGATTTTGAAAATATTTGTAATTGATGCCATTGGTTTGCTTTTTATTGAAGGCACAAGGTAGCTAGCAAACATTCCCTTGAGGAGACCTCAATGATTGCCCTCCCCACCGCAGAATGTAGCTTACGCCCTGTTGGCCCAGCTGCATCCCTGCTGGAAAACTGGATAGATTTGGGCCCATAATGTCTTATAGAAGAATAAGCAAACCATCTTTGAAATATAACTTCCTTTGCAGTTTTAGAAATGAAAATAAGTGAATTTTGTCTAGTAATGGTTGAGGCTGGAATATGATAGATGTCAGAGCCTGGGCTTCCATGCAGTTTCTCTCTCTTAATTGTTTCCTCAAGTATCATTGAAAATTAACAGCCCAATCCTAAACTGCGCTGGTGCATCAGGGCTGCATGGCCTGTGCTGCCTCCAATGTAGCTGAGGAGGTGTCTGGAAGTCTCCTTGGGGTAAGGGGATATATTTCCCCTTTCCCCAAGTAAAGCCCCAGCCTTCTCTATGGGGTTATTTAGCTGGCACAAATCAGCTGGTGTAATGCCGGGTAGGCGGAGGGGGGGGTTAGGATGCAGTGGAGGTCTGCTCCAACAGTCCCACCACACTCCTGGACCCAATATGCCCCTGTTCCGCCCCCCCACCCCAAAGTGCCCCCTCCGCTCCTCCAAAATGTCCTCCGACTACCTTCTCCCACCCCTCCCGTGCTGCCCCGCGCAACCTTACCTGTGCTGGTCACTACTGTCCCTGGATTCCATGCCACCAGGCCAGCGCAGACTGTCAAACTGACATTGCCAGCGCACAAGTAACAGCAAACATGCTTTACAGCACCTTTGTGACACTCAGAGCCAGCACAGGGATGGCTTCACCAGCTCACAGACTATTTAGGATTGTGCTATAAGTTGCTTTCAATTTTTTGTAGGGTGGTGGTATCACTAGGGAATATCCACCTCCTTATCCTGCCCCACAGAACCCGGTAAGTTTGGTTTCTCTATATCTGCCTTATCCTCATTTGATAGACAGCAAATGACCAGCTTGGTCCTGGTGGGTTCTACTGATTTCCTTTCCCCCATTTTTTTCTTTTCAAAGTGTTCTGTATTATTATTGATAACTATGGATATTTACAATATCTTTTAAATTGGACAAGATAGCTCTTGTCCGCCTATTTGGTTTATTCAAAATCTTTTCTCCTCAACATGTTATATGTTGTTAAAAATACAGGGGTGGGGCATATCCATGAATCCCATATCCTCAGATTCAGTTATCCACAGATCAGGTCTGCAGGGCTCCCCATGCGCGCCCCCTGGGCTTCCCAATGCCTTACAAGGCATTAAAAACATCACTTCCAGTTTCATGAGAAACCAGAAGTGACATTTTTACTTTTGGGGCTTAGTCTGATCCTGGCAGAAGCCGTGGATGGCCATCTGCGGCCTCTGCTGAGCTCAGAGGACCATCTGGATGTGAGGGGAGTGGAGCTCTCCCCTAGGCTCCAGAGAGTGAAGTGGAGGCATTCCAAATAGTAGCCAGAATAGGGAGGGTAGAATAGGGTAGGTGTAGCCAGAGGGGTTTGTCCGTATTCACAGGTATGGGGGCACATTTGTATGAGAGGATCTAGTGAAACATCAAAACCTAAAATTTCTCCTCCCCACCCCCCAACAGGATGATCCTGGTTCTCCTGGCTACCCTCCCAATTCTGGCCAAGTGAGTATGTGTTTGGTTTTTCTATTTGTGCCTTATCCTCCTTTGATAGACAGCAAGTGGGCAGCCTGGTCTTGGCTGTATTGATTTCCCTTCCTCCATTTCCTCCAAAAGTTCTGTTTTACTATTGATAACTATGCATATGATAATCAGATAATCCTATGCATGTCTATGAGTTAAAAATAAGAGGATCTAGTGAAATATCAAAACTTAAAATCTCTCTTCTCCCCAGCCCCCACAGGTTGGGCCTCCTCCACAGGGCTACCCCTCCTATCCTGGTCCGGTGAGTATAATTTTTTTCCTATTTGTGCCATATCCTCTTTTAATAGATAGCAAGTGACCAGTCAGCTCCTGGTTCTACTGATTTCGCTTTCCCCCGTTTTCCCCCCCAAAATGTTCTGTATTATTGCATATAACTCTTCATATTTGAATATATTTTAAAATGGACAAGATAAATCTTGTACATTATGATAAGCAGAAATTGACAGTGCAATCCTGTGCATGTCTGTTCAGAAGGAAGGCCCATTTTCTTCAACAAAGCTTACTCCCAGGTAAGCGTGGATAGAGTTGTGTGGCTAATGCAATATCGACACTTCATTACAACATTAACATTTTGCCATTAGTGTGCAGTTCATGTTCTCACTACCCATTTATTGACAGTAGGGTCAACAATAAGTTCTTCCTTTTGAGTTAACATCTGTGCCCTTCCTGTTGTCCTTCTGGAGGGGGAAGGGTTAAAATTTTTCTACTTTGTTTGGCTTTCCACCATAGTTTAGGTTTTTTGGTTGGCCTGAGGCTGGCTTTTCATTTTTTGGATATGTTTTCTGTTTGGGCTGATGCTTTTAAAAGATTTTTAATGTCCTTTACACCACTGGTTCTTCTCAGTATAGTCATGTATATAGTGCTTTTATTCTTGATTTCTGTTGTGTTTTGCTTATTTACTGCATTTTTCATCCTGACTAAGCTGCACTGGCACCTAAAATGGGTGGGGGGGGGGGGCGGAATAAAAAAAATCTCTTAGAGATTTCTGTATTATTTCTTTAAGTACTGTATTTGGCTTGTAGAAAAGAGTTACTGTCCTTGTACAGAACTTTAACCACCCCAAAGTTATTCTGCTATTGTTGCTTCTTTTCCATGCGCATAAGCCAGGGTGTCCAAACATTTTGGCGGGAGGGCCACATCATCTCTCTGACACTGAGAGAGTTCCCCAAGGGCCGGATTGGGAGCCCCCAAGGGTCGCAAGTGGCCCCCGGGCCGGGGTTTGGGCACCCCTGGCATAAGCTGTTAGTTTTGCCATTTCTACACGATCCCAAATTCTCCCATCCATTTGTTGCTGATAACAGAGATAACGGCAAGTCAGTGTTGAATTTGTGCTGCCGTAATCATGCATGTATTTTGTTCAAAACTATTTTCTTCCCAACATGGTAGTGTTGCACTTTAGTAAAAATAAGAGAGGATCTAGAGAAATACCAAAACTTAAAATCTCTTCTCCCCCCCCCCAGCCGCAGGTTGGTCCTGGTTCCCCGCAGGTTGGTCCTGGTTCCCCTGGCTACCCCCCGTATCCTGGTCCAGTGAGTATAAGATTGGTTTTATCTAGTTGTACCTTATTCTGCTTTTAGTCTTGATTTTTATTGTATTGTGTTTATTTTTACTTATAGATAAGCTCATAGTTTTGCCATGAGCGTGCAGTTCACGCTCTCTCCATCCATTTATTGATAGCAGGGAAAACAATATGTTATTCTTCCCTTTTGTGTTAAAATCTGTGTCCTGCCTGTTATCCTTCTGCAGAGGGGAGAGTTGAAATTTATCTTTTTGTGTGTGTCATTCCTCCAGTCCAGAGTTTACTTTGGGGTTTTTGGTTGGTTTGAGGCTGGCTATTCATTTTTTGAAAATATTTTGTGTTCTAGTTGATGCTCCTTAATGATTTTTAATGTCATTTACATCGCTGGTTCTTCTCAGTATTGTCATGTATACACTGCTTTTATTATTGGTTTTAATTATATTGTGTTTATTTTTATTCCATTTTCAGTTTTTTGTATTTTTATGCTGATTTTAAACCACACTGAGTGCACTGTAGGGGTAAAGAAGGGATAAAGGTCTCTTAAATACTAAAGGACTCTCTCGTATTTGGCATGTAGAATTTGCATGTACAGTATGCAGTTTATTCAAAATCTTTTTTCCCTGTGTTGTTATATGTTAAAAATAATGGAGGATCTAGTAAAATATCAAAATCTAAAATCTTTTCCTCTCCCCCTAAAGAGAGCTCCTGGTTCCTTTGGCTATGCTTCCTTCTATAGCTCAGTGAGTATAAGTTCCTCTGTTTGTGTTTTTGCCCCCTTTGATAGGCAACCTGACCCTAGTTGTGTTGATTTTGTAAGTGAACAGTCTGACTCTATTTCTGTGGATTACTCTTCCCCTTTATTTTCGGTTCTTTCCCTTTTTATTATCAGTAACTCTGCATATTTACAATGTCCTTGAATCAAAGATAAATCTTGCACATTCTGAGAAACAAATAGCTTAATAAACAAACGACTTGCCTCGTAGCAACATAAGGAAAGGAATATAAGTGTAGTAATAAAGAGTTAATTGCACAGAACTTCATAAGCACCCCAGCTGACCATAAAGATATTTCACTTCTGTTGATTCGTTTACATGCACATAAGCTGCTCGTTTTGGCATTTCTACACAATCCCCAATTCTCTCCATCCGTTTGTTGTTCATAGCAGGGATAACTGCTAGTCTCTAGGATTTTTAATATGCTGAATTTGTGCTGCCTCAGAGCCCAATCCTATCCAGTTTTCCAGTGCCAGTGCACTGCATCCTGCAGTGGGGAGACAGTCACAGAGGCCTACTCAAGAGATAGGGACATTTGATGCCCTTGCATCAAATTGCAGCTGCACTGGTGCTGGAAAGTTGGATAGGATTGGGCCCAAAAGCATGCATGTAATTTATTCAAAAATATTTTCTTCCTAATGTGGTCGTATTGCACATTAGTAAAAATGAGAACCTAGTGAAATATCAAAACTTAAAATATCTCTCCCCCCCCTCCCTTGCAGAATCCTGGTTCCCCTGGCTATCCTCCCTATCCTGGCCCAGTAAGTATAACTTTGGTTTTTCTATTTGTGCCTTATTATCGTTTGATAGCTGGTAGCTGACCTGCTAGTACTGTTTCTAATGATTTTCCTTCCCCCATTAAAAAATATTCCCCATATTCTCATAAAATATTCTATTTACTGATTGATAACTGTGACATTAATGTCGCTAATGTGACATTAATAAAAAGAGATGAAATATCTACTGAAATATCAACACCTAAAATCTCCTTTCCACCCCCTTGCAGGGAGGCTCTGGTTCCCCTGGCTACCCTCCCTTCCCTGCCCCAGTGAGTATGATAATTTTGGTTTTTCTGCTTGTGCCTTATCCTCCTTTGATAAGGAGCCTGGTTCTGCTTATATTGCATTCCCTTCCACCTTATCTTCAGATTTTTCATTTTTATTCTTGATAACTATGCATATTTTAAAGTTCTTAAATTGTTCTTCTTACCATGTCATTAAATAGCAATCAGGGAGGATCTAGTTAAATAACACACAAAACTCTATTTTGTTTTCCTGCAGTGGGGATATCCTGGCTCAGTGAGTATGAGAAGTTTGGTTTCTGTATTTGTTTTGTATCCTTCTTTTGGTAGCTAGCTAGTGAACACCCCAATTGAAGCCCCACTGATTTCCCTGCAAGTTTGCTTCCCCGGATGGACTGTGAGGGTCATGAGCTAAAGATATGAGCCAGAAAAACCCATAATCTCGTCAGCTGGGTAAATGACTAGAAACCCATTTAAATTGTTTCAGTATGGCCTACTTCTGTATAAGAATACCTCAACTGGAAACCAAACTGGACTTTGATTTGGTTAGTCTTGGTTAGAATGAAAACCCATCTGGAGTGAACCTGTATTGGAAATAATATGGGAAGTGGTCATCTCATGACCACACTATATCTGGATGTCCTACAGAAATATCCGCATTATGTTAAAACTTCATCACACTTGTGCCCTTGGCATGTCCGAAACCTTCAGTCATGTAAGGCAATGCCCACCCCAGCCCAGAAATAAGCCTGGAGTCCTCTGGTGCATTGAGGTGTTAGTGACATCCCTAACTATCTCCTCATGATGGATGCCCCATGATATGTCCAAGAAACCTATTCTAGGACTCTTTGCACATGCTCAGAGTGGAATGCAAAGTAAGAAATAATGGGCACTGATGAAGCATCCCAGGGGGGTGGCAACGGTCCATTCACGTCATTGAAATGGGAAATAAGCTCTTACATTTCCACTCCAGTGATCTTACAATGGAAGGCAGGTGTGCTTTTCTGAAGGGTAGTGTCTATAGAATGCATGAGCAACAACCCATAGGGGGGCCTTCCTGGGCAAGTACCAGGAGCCAATGCCCCCCCCAGAGGCCCTAGCTGTGTGCCCAATGACTGATTTGCAGCAATCATAATGTCCATTTCTACTTTTAAAATCTATAGTCTTGCAGAACTCAAGGTTTCCTTAACTCTATATGCAACTTGCAAGGAAGCAGGCCCAAAACAGCTTCCAATTTGTTGCTCTACAAACAGATATTTGGGGTAAAATCTTCAGATGGTCTACACAGGGCTCTGGAAGCAGTGCACGAAACTTGGTGGCAAATCCGTGGCATAGTTAGAGGGGTGCAAAGCACTAAGTTTTGCAGGGAGCATCACTGCAGCATGCAAGGAGCCATTTGGAGCTATTCCAGGTGATGCTTTCACAGCCTGGAATGGCTTTGAAGGAGAGGGGGAGGGACCCCTTGCATGCTGCGGTGAGGCTCCCTGAAGAACTTAATGCTTTGCACCCCCTCTAGCTATGTCACTGCAGCAAATGATTACATTTGTAATAGCATACAGTACTTAAAAGTGTCTGGACTCCCATGTAATTTCATTAAAAAATCGATACAGATATATTTGCGGAAACACAACATAAATGCTTATAACTATATATTCTTCTGCAGGGCGGTGCTGCTTTTCCTGGTCCTCATTTCCCTGGCTCAGTAAGTATGAAACTTTTGATTTGTCTACTTGGTTTGCCCACTTGTCTACTTGAATACATAACAGATAGATGGCCTGACCCTAGTCCCATTGACTTCCATGCAATCTGTGGTGCTTAGGGGCATGATCTGCTCAGACACTTGCAGTGTGCCAGACCTACCCTTGAATGCTCTAAGACCATCATCATATTTGTTCCCTTCACAAGCCAGAATCCTTCGTCCTCCCCACACCCTCTAGACCCCCATGCCAGCCGAGCTTGGCTAGCACAAACTTTACAAGGCTTGCTTCAGTGCGGGGAGGCCACAGCACATTCATGTGGTCGCCTATCTCCCCCAAGAGTGGCGCAAAAGTGCTTTATGGCACTTTCGCGACACTCTTCGACCGGCACAAGGGACTTCCACCGACTGAAAGGGCAGTTTGAATTGCGCCCTGAGTTTCTGTAAAGTTTTATTTCCAATGTGGAGGCTAGCAAATTCAAATAATCTATTAATTTAAATTTTGTAGAATGGTCCTGATGACAGAAACCCTGTGAGTATGACTAGTTTTTATCAGGTTATGCCGTTCCCCTTTTGTCCTGTTTAATGGATTGCCACTTTGAATCTTTGCCATTGTAGTGATATGCCCATTTATCTAAACATTGCTAATTTTGGCTGTTGGAAGATGACAGACGCTTGGGAATTGATCCACCCCACCCCATCCCATGCACACCAGGCCCCCAAAGTACTATTGTGCCCCTTCCCTTGCTCCCCACTGCTTGCCCTTTGTTGAGCATGAATAAAATGGTGTACACTGTAACAATGCTCAGGCACTGCTTTTGAGGACTATGAAAACCTCTGACAGTATGATACAGCAGTTGGCTGTTCCACTCCAGAGCTCTGCCTGCAAGTTACATGGGCTCAGAGCATCAGAAGCACAAGTGAAAAGGTGTAAGGATGCTACATCTTAATATAGGGGTGCTGATGGCTTCCTGTTCTCAATAATAGTCAGGCACATTGCAATGTGCAAGCACTGAACGCAATCCAGACAAGTGCTGGTGGGAGAAGGGCATGAAAGGGATTAACTGAGCCCATTGGGGGATGCTGAATCTGACCGATGATCCATTTAATCCAGTGCACTCTTCCCTGCACTGGTCTACTAGAGGCTATTCTAATGGAGGGAGGCTATTTGGTATTCAAACAGTGAATATTTCTCTGAACGTGGAGGCGGGGGTGGTGTCAAGGGTTGTCCTAATCATCTGTTTTATTTTACTTTACTGCAGGGTGGTTCCAGCAGAGGCAGCACATGGGTAATACATTTTGCCGACCCAATTGTGACAGTTCCCCCTTGGGCTGAGTCTCAGACTGGCACCTTGATTTCCCTGTGACTCTTAAGTTTGGCATACTTTGAACTCCACCGTAAGCAGCCAATCCACTGGCTGGGTGAAGAAGCTGGGTGAGAAGCAGGCCGGGGAAGACGGCAAATTGACAGGGGGTGGCGCTCTAAGCTTGCCTGCCTGGCTGCTGCATCCAGTTGTGCTTCAGCTACTCAAAATTGGCCTTTCTTAAAGCTTAGAGGAAGCAACTGCTGAGGTTTTGGGATCCCTGTTAGTGTGAAACTTGTCATTTATCCCCTAAAGCAGTGGTTCCCAAACTGAGGGTCGAGACCCACTGGTGGGCCTCAACCTGATTTTTGGTGGGTTACCAACAGGTGAAATATCAGATAACTAATTTCTTCAAGCCCTGAGGCCAGTGGTTCCCAAACTGTGAGCCATGGGTCCCCGGCGAGCCATGGAAAGCAGCCAGGGGAGCTGTGGAATGCTCATGAAAAATCCGCCACCCTATATAATGTAAAGGGTTATAGCCTTAATGGGGAGCCGCACCCAAATGGCCCAGTAGGTCAAGGGAGCCACCAGTTTAAAAAGTTGAGAACCACTGCCTGACGCTATTCAAAATTAAATAATATAGCTGCTAATTACCCTGCAAAGAGCTCAGCTCCTGCAGTTTGCAAGCATGTGTAAATATAGGGAGATAAATGTTGGAGGTCTTTTTCTGATTATTATTATTTATAAATAAATAAAATATTCTTTCTAGATCTCCTTTGTCTGGTAAACCTAGGTGGGTCCCAATTGATTGTCGTTTTAAAAAGTGGGTCCTGGTGCTAAAAAGTTTGGGAACCACTGCCCTAAAGAGTTGTTTCCTGCCAGTGGGAAGGGAGATGAGGCTGCATAAAGAACTTCTTTGAGTAATCTGTGTTTTGTTTTTCCCTTTGTAGTTTGATATCTTCAATCCAGTAAGTAAATGGAAAGGGGAGCGTGTGTGAGTGTGTGTGTTTCTCATGATTTCCGTCAGCGTAGTGTCTGAGGGTTAAACTACCCATTATCCCGAGGATGTGTTTGAAACTGACATCCTAATTTTCTGAACCTAAAAAGCAACTGCGGGGAGATCCTGCGGTTGTGATCGTGATGGGAGCAAAAGGTCGATGTCTCAGTCCTGGTTCAGAATATGAAGTTTGGCCCTGACACTGAACTGAACTTATTGGATGAAGACATGTAAAGTCAGCTATTGGGCTGACTTTCAGCCATTGTCATGTGGCAGACAGACTCCAGATTGAGAACTCTGGGTTCAAATCTTCCAACTGCCAGGATGCTTCCTACTTGAATGCTTTCCTAGCACACCCAACCTTGCAGGGTGATAGAATGTGGTCGTGGGAGGCGGGAGAGGCAATGGACCCATCCCTGGCAGGATGAAAACAAAATAAATGCATAATGGCTCAGGGTCAAGTTTGTATGTTCAGAAGAACCAAATGGGACTGTACCATTTCATCCTGCAGGTGGTGAGGGTTTTTGTCTCCGTATCTGATGGTTCCCAGATAGAAAAAAAACTCACTGAAGAAGCATGCCAGGGAAAAGAGAGCTCTGGGAGTAGATTTGATGGCTGACCATTCAGACATTCATTCTCACCCACAGGCCTGCAGTCTAAAGTGGACCGGTCAAGGATAACTGATGCCACTTGATTTTGCTGAACAGAAACTGACCCACAAAATGAGCTGAAGTTACTATAATGTTGCATCATGCCAAAGCTCAATGATTCACATCTCCCATTTCAAGAAGGAAAGACAGGGAAGGTCTCTTGCTTAAGTGCTTAGTTCTTTTGCAGTTACTGTTTGTCCTCCAGGACCAGTAGCATAGCTAGAGGGGGTGCAAAGCACTAAGTTTTGCAGGGAGCTTCACCGCAGCATGCAAGCAGCCCCTCTCAGTTGCCTCCACTTTGCTCCAACTGCCCAGAATGGCTCCAAAGCAGAGCAGGAGGGCCCCCATGCATGCTATGATGAGGCTCCCTGCAATACTGTCAGTTGAAAACCAATAGCAACTTGTGTGTGTGTGTGTGTGTGTGTGTTTGCTGTGAATAGCACAAGATTATGTAGGGGATTGAGATGGCAGAGGTTACCTGCCCCTTACCTCACTTTCTCTGGGCCTGGCCAGGAGCTATTTACAAAAAAAAGAAAAGAAGGGACCAAACAAATGCCCTGTTCAGATCATACTATAATTTGATTCTAAGTGGGATTTCTTCTTTGCCAGAGCTTACAGACAGAGCTCTGCTGATTTATAGAGCATTATGATAATGGTGCTAATTAACATGATGTCTGCCTTTTTCCTTTTAGCGTTTTTGGGCAAAAGTGTTTAGAGATAGACCTAAATGGGTGAGTATTATTGTAAAAATAATCCCATACTCTTGTTTGTTCTCACTACAAGTGATGTTAGAATAAATGCAAAGGGCCCTTTGATAAGGGAAGTTTTTGCTCCCCTTTCTTTAGCTATATACAGAGGCATCACTAAGATTAACATCACCTAGTACAAGAGCCCATAGTGTCACCCCCATAATGGATCTTCTCCCATACCAGACCATGCAGAATACATTACTATATCATGCACACAGCCTAAATGTAGTGGCATCACTAGGATTGGTGTCATCCCCATTAACTTTATTTTATTACAGTGCAAGTCACCAAACAAATCAATCCTTTACCAACCCAAAACTAGTGGCCAACTTGACACACAACTGAATAGGAATTCTAATATTAGTATTAACTCTGATACATGGAAATGCGAGCTCATACTAACACCTTATTGATTTCCTGCTGTGTCATAATAACAACTCATTAGCTCTTGGAACAATCAGTCTCACTGGTTAGTTTTGAGTGAAGCAAATTCACTTTTTTTTTACAAAAGGCAGTTGTGATTTTTTCTAGTTTTTTTTGTTATATTGTTTTGATAGAATAGAGATTCAACGCAGCTTGTTTCGTTGCATTCTGCTTTAAATTACCCACTGAATGATATATAACATGATTGTATTACTTGAAAATACCAAGATGTTACAATTTTTGCTAATAGTGGTATCATCCCCCTGAGTGCATCTCCCAGTGAGGTCCACCCCCTAGAGACGCCACTGGCTATATAAATCAGTACAGACTTTGTTTGCAGGGTGTGAGAAGACCATATGAATCCAGGCATATTGGATGTTCAAACTAAACTGGATGTTGCTTGCCGTTCAGTCCTGAATTCACTTTGGGCAAGAGACTGTAGATTATGTCTTTCCAAAAGATTAGTCAGGGAGAGTTTCTTTGTCCAAAATGCAAACACTGAAACATTCAAACAGATTATGTAGATTCAAGACAGTGGTTCTCAGCTTCCTGTTCCTTTAAGATGTTATTTTTTAAAATTTTGTAGAAAAAGAACTCTACTAATTTTTTGTTTAATTTTATTTCTATAGGTGCGTCCTAGCTACAGTGACTCAGTGAGTATAACAAGGTTCTTTTTTTGTCTGTGTCATATTCCCTGTTGGGAAGGAGTACCGATTCTTCTATTTTCAGTTTACTGTGATAGTTTAGTTCCTGATCACACATATTTGCATCTTGTTCTAATAATTCTCCAGTCCAAAATAGAGAAAAAAAGTGTATTGCAGTGGCTTATCTCAAAGTAGTTTCTCAGTACAGGTGTGAACTCTCAAAGCATACACTCTGTAATTTATAACTCTGAATTTTGTGTTATATTGCATTATTTTGCATTTACAATTTTCAAGCACCTCTACCCATAAGAAATGATGATGCATTGCAAAAACACACCTGCCAGTTCATGTCTTTATGGTCCTAGTTATTTGTCAGGTGAATGGAGTACTGAAATCTGTACCTCAGTGACTTTACAATGGAAAGCAGAAGGTGTGTCTGATGAAAAATGTCTAGATCTCTCATAAAGGGCTGTACCTAAAGAAAGTCCCATTGAAATTAAGCATGACTAATTAGCCCTCACTCTCTTGTCTCATTGATTTTGATGGTGCTTCTTCTGGATTGACTTCCTGTATTGGAATCACAGAAGGTTTGTCAAGGAGGTGGGATGTGGTGTCAGCAGTGGCCCCTTTAAGGGTAAGGCCTGGGCATTCAGCAGAGAGTGTGCTATACAGCTGCAGCCACTTGAAGGCAATAGGGCCCTCAGGCATAAAAGCACCTGATGAAGGGAGAGTTTGGGGTGGGCAGCAGAAGGAGGAAAGACAGACTGGAGAGATGGACTGAAGAACTGCTGATGGACTGATGTGTGAATGGACTTTGAAAGCTGCTGGAGCAGAAACTACTGGAGACGATAAGACTAGTGTTTGGCTGCTGTGCCCAAGACCTGCTGAGGGCCGAGGGGCTGCTGTAGTGGTGGGAGGCTGTTGGCAGGAAGGAGGACCTCTGTAAGTTACAGTCCAGCTACCCTGGTGTTGGGGTCTAGGAGTACTTGGGGCAGAGCCAGGGTCATTTTTTGAGGAAAGAAGGGGAGCTAATTAGCTAAAAGTGGGCATAATTCTCCAGGTGGAGAATTGGACTGGGAATCTGGCAGAACACACTTCCTCCAAAGAGCTTGGGTGGTGTACACAGCTGCTCCCCTCCTTTTGTCCTCACAACAACCATCTGAGGTAGGTGAGGCTGAGAGAAAGTAACTGGCCCAAGGTCATGCAGGAAGCTTCATGGCTGAGGGGAGATTTGAACCTGGGTCTTCCAGACCTAAATCCACCTCTCAAACCACTACACCACTCATTGATTTTGATGGTGCTTCTTCTGGATTGACTTCCTGTATTGGAATCACAGAAGATTTGGTGAGGAGATAGATGTGGTGTCAGCAGTGGCCCCTTTAAGGGTAAGGCCTGGGCATTCAGCAAAGAGTGTGCTGCACAGCTGCAGCCACTTGAAGGCAATAGGGCCCTTCAGGCATAAAAGCACCTGATGAAGGGAGAGTTTGGTGTGGGTTGTAGAAGGAGGAAAGGAGACCTGGAGAGATGGATTGAGGAACTGATGGCTAATGGAGTATTGGAGCTGCTGATGGACTGATGTGTGAATGGACTTTGGAGGCTGCTGGAGCAGAAACTGATGGAGACACTGAGATTGGTGTTTGGCTGCTGGCCCAAGACTTGCAGAGGAACAATGTGCTGCTGTAGTGGTGAGAGGAGCTGCTGGCAGGAGAGGGAAGGAAGGAGGACCTCTGCAGGTAGAACAGATGAGCTACCCTGGTGGTGGGGTCTAGCAGTGCTGCAGGGCAGAACTTGGGTCATTTTTGAGGAAAGAAGAGGAGCTAATTAGCTTAAAGTGGGCATAATTCTCCAGGTGGAGCTTGGATTGGGAATCTAGCAAAACATTTCCTTTGGATACAGCTCCCCAAAGATAAATGGCAAGATCCCTACACTAGTCTACATATTGCCTTGGAAAGAGAGCAATTTCTTTGGAATAGGGCATGCATGAAAACTTGCTGAAACCTGAACACAAATGGTTGCGGTTGCAATAGGACCGCTGAAAAAAGCCTGAGATTCTAGAAAGCTGATTACTTAAATGATTTTTGAGGAAACAAGGTTAATGACTTTATTTATTTTATTTATTTCTGCAGAAGCAAAACAGCTTCCCTGACCCAGTGAGTATGAAAACTTTCTGTGACTCCTTGATCCAAAATTAAGATGATTTTCCCCCCTCCTCCCCAATTTTTTTTCTTGCACTTTTGATAAGAAAGTCAGAAAGCAGAGGGATTTTTAAATTAGACATGGTAGGGGAAAGGAAGTTGGCATTTAAAAAGAAACAGTCATATTTACAGGTAAGAAAACTGAGATGAACTGCAAGTTTAAGAAAAGACATTCGTGGTGTTAAATGAGGACAAAGGAAGACTGGCAAAAAAGAGAAGTACAATAATCAAGTCTATCTAGAAAACAGCGGAATCCTAACCTGTGCTGGAACAGACAGGCTGACTGGCCTGAGCTATATCCAGTACAGGTTAGGTGCAGGCTGGGGCACAATTCGGAGTAACACCCTAGCTAGACCTATGGGGCTACTTGGAATTGAACCAGTGAAGTTGCTGGCACAAATTCGGGTGGCCCATGTAAGGCTGACCAGGCCTGGAATGGGGATTAAGATCTGGTCTAAGTGCTAGATTCTGGTCCCACCTGTTCCCCGGGCTGGTCCACCCACCAACCTGTCCTTTTCCCACCCCAAGATGCCCCCATTCCACCCCCCCCTCACCCTCCTCAAACCCCTGCACCAGCCTTTGGAGGCCAGCATGCTCACTCCTTCCTGTCAATATGAAAGCCAGATTTGGCCTCTGTGGGCCGGTGCACATCTTTGTGCTGGCTCAGCCAACTCACAGGGAGGCACAAACATACCTTATGGCATGTTTGCAACACTCCTGGGCCAGTGCAAGGGACTTGTGCCAGCTCAATGAGCTCCTAGGATTTTGCTCTGAAAGTGAAACTAGAATTGTAGCAGTATCATCAAAAAATAAATTTTAGAAATACTGCATTGATAAGTTGATGATATGATCTAGAAAGGGCTTGAACCTGTCATGAAAAACACAAAAAGGAGCCTCTGAATAATCTATGTGTTCTCTCTTGTAGATGCAATTCTTCAGGAGAATAAGAGTAAGTATATGAAGAAAAGTTTTTCTCTGACTGCTTCAGTGTCTCATATTTGACTGAATGAAAAGATGACTGAATGAAAAGATGCACAGATTGCTAGTGCATCAGCATTTAACTCACACAGTGCAGTGACTACACGGTTGGTTTCAAATCTCTGCTTAGGTTGAAACACTTTCTGTGACCTCTCTCTGCCTAGTTGCTTTTGCTGGGTCTGTTTTCATGATAAAACCAAAGAGGGGGCATGGATCCATCAAGACATACAATAATGTGTATCATTGGTGTACCATCCATATACGTATTCATTGTGTAATAGACCCTTTTGAAACTGGGTTTAAATTTATAATGCAGATATGCATGAGGCATCTCTATTTTTTAAAGATATCAAAGAGAAAATGGCTGTAGGAGTCTTTCCTTGTTCATTAGAACCACTTGACTTCCCAGAGTTGACCTGATGAGAATGAGTGTCTAGTACAAAATTGGCATCCTTAAAACAAAGAAATGACTGAAAAAGGGATCTTACAAGATCAATTGGGCAATTCTCATAAATTGGGCAATTCTGAAGTGACACCTTGTGTTAAGTTCACAAACTGAGCTGATGTTGAGTGTGATTGCATAGACAGAAAATATCTTCTGGGTAGTGATCATGGACACATTTCTGCTGAACGTTATGATGAACTGCTACTTAATGTAACTTCTGCCTTTTCTCCTTAGGAATTTTGGGAGAACCTATTGAAAAGAGGACAACCTGAACCTGTGAGTGGGAAACAGAGCCTGCCCTTTTGGTTTTCTTATATAATTTAGAGGGCTTGGAGCACTGGCACTGCTACTTAGCGCTGGTGCTGAGTGTTGCAAATGTGCCGTAAAGCACATTTGTGGCACCTAGGAAGGAGGGAGTACCAGCACTGGGTCAGCACCAGCATGCACTGAGTCTCAGTGCTACGCAGATGGCCAGCCAGCATTCCTCCAGCATTGGCCATTGGTAAGGCATCTCAAGGAGTGGGTGGAACAGGGTAGAGGAAGGGCAGAAGGAAGGATCAGGCCTGGGAGGGAGGTGGAGATGGCGGCAGCCTCTGCCACTGCATCCTAATCCCCCTCCCAAGCTGGGCTACTTGACACAGGTCTCCTCAGCTCTGTGCTTGCTCAAACGTGGGGGCGGAGCTGAGGAGACCTATTGCCGCTGGCTACTGCCCACCCAGGGTAAGAGACCAAATGCTCCCTTCCCCCGAGGAGATCTCTGGTGGTATCCTGGCGCCTATAGGATCCAGCTGTCATCACTTTTACACCGCTGGAGCCATGGGTGCAGGAGGCTTAAGATTGGGTAGTAAATCCTGTGCAAAGTGTGTTAAGGTGTAATAGGACAAAAACAAAGCCTGGGTTTCCATGAAATTTCATTTTATAAATGACTGTTAAAACATGTAGGATCAACCCTACTCTGTTTAAGTACCCCTATGAGTATGACTATTGTTTTTTTGTGTGTGTGTCAGAGGATTGTATCATGGTTTTCCATGTCTTGCTTTATGTTTATGAAGCTGAATATATTTATTTTTATTTAGAGTGGTCCTGTCTACAATCAACCTACAGACACTAGTTCCGAGTACCCTGACCCAGTAAGTGTAACAAACATGGTCTGTCTGCTTATGTCATAATTCCCATTTTGATATACATCCAAGCAAACTCTCTGATCCTAGTGTCAATGATTTCTGTGCAACCTACTTATACCACAGCAAATAGATGTGGGCCAGGGAAGCTGATAGTCTTGTCAGTCATGCATCATACAACAATAATTGCAGCAAAAGCAGTTGGGTGTCTAATTGGCAACCAGGAACTTTTTTCATTTGTTTCAATGGCACCTTACTTCTACAAAATTCTGACTCACTCAGGATGGGACTGGTAGTCTTGGAGAGCATGAAGTGGGGAATCCAAGTGCAGCTCAGTTCATGTCTGGGCAATAGGAGCTCAGATGAATGGAGCTTAGTAGCTGGTTATGTGACAATCAGTCAAGAGATGCTGACAAGCCAGTGTTGACAATACTGAGCTAGATGGACCAACAGTCTGACTACTGGTGTCCCCTGACCCCTAACAGAGAGCTTGAAGTACCAATGTTGGAGATGGCCTATGTAAATGGCCAAAGTGGATTCTGAAGCAGCCAGCCACTGCTAGCCTGGATTATTCATTCAATATCTTTCCCTCATGTGTTGATAGATTTTGTTCTCCAGTAAAAAAAACAGTAAAAGTCACTGTATGGTTTTGTTGATCTTTATGTCTGGTGAAAGAAATTTTAATATAAGGCTTCAATCATGCTTATATGGGAGAAAGCCCCACTGAACTCGGTGGGGCTTACTTCTGAGTAGGTATGCATACAATTGTTCAGTTAATCATTTTGAATGCAGAAGTCTCTGGAGAAATGCCATGTATAGCTACTAGTTTGCCTTCCCCTGAACATTTTGAAGTTGCTTTTGAATTTCACTTTTTCCAACTTGTATACATGTATAAACAAACATTGGTATAGCATCCAGATAGGTAGTGAAACAGTTTCAGTGTTTAGATTTACCATGTAGTTCTGCTCAAATCACTGCAATAGTTTTAATTAGCTGCAGGGAGAAAATAACTAGGGGAGCATTTTCTTGGGTACATGACCTGCCTTCTCACAATCAAAGGGTTGGGAAAGAATATATCTGGGAGAATGGGCCTTCTTTGTACGCGTACAAAGCTGACAGAGAAAATTACAAATGGATTTGGCTGTTGGGACAATTGAAATTGTATTTCTCTGGACTAAAATATGAGTAAAGCTATTAAAGCCTTAAAAAGAGACTATATCCAGATGGAGTTAATGGAGATACCTGAGTGCACAGAAATTGTATGTTGAATATTTCCTGTGTTGGAAGTATACATCACTGTTGCTGTTGGGAATAGGCTAAAGTGCAGCTTAAAATAATTCTTGTTTTTTTTTTTTTTCTTTATAGACTGTTTGGGAGGAATTTTTCAGACAATCTAGACCGGTGAGTATTGCTGGAAAAGGTAGTCTTATTAATTCTATTAAGAGGTGAGCTCAGATTAAATATCTGAGGGGTCTGCCCTGAAGGCTATCTTTGCTTCTGAGAATGGATATAGCATAATGGGTAAGAAACACAGCTAAGAATTGGGAAGTCTGTCGTTTGAATCTGCCATGAGCATACTAAATAGCCTTACTGAATATTCCCTCTTAGCCTCAACCCATGCATGCAATATGATAGGTGTGTTGGCAACCTTCAGTCTCGAAAGACTATGGTATCGCACTCTGAATGGTGGTTCTGGAACAGCATCTAGTGTGGCTGAAAAGGCCAATTCAGGAGTGACAATCCCTTCCACACTGGGAGCAAGTGCAGTCTGTCCCTGGTCTGTCTCCCTGGCTATGGGCCTTCCTTCTTTGCCTCTTTGCCTCAGCCTGTTGGCCAAGTGTCTCTTCAAACTGGGAAAGGCCATGTTGCACAGCCTGACTCCAAGCAGGCCGCTCAGAGGCCAGGATTTCCCACAATAATACAAACCTTACTGGGTTTTTTTTAAAAAAAAATAAAAGATTTACAGTAAGATTATATATGTGAAGCACTTTGAACTCAAAAGCTCTATGCAATATTAATTAATATGTGTTTTCCTTCTTTCAGTGGTATTTATCAGTTGTAGACATTAATGCAGTCCTTCATTCTATTGCAAAACAAAATAAAAATAAATATGGGCGGTAATGGGAAGGATACAGAAAAGCAGCTGTGGAATAGAGGTCTTTGTTTCTGGTAAGAAAGGGTCTTGCCAGTCTTACTGTACACAGTGGGCTTACTTCTCAATAAAATAAGTAACATCATTTTCAAGCACCTCTAATTATAAGCAGATGGTGCTAAAAGAAGGCAGATAGATGTTGGGGGGGGGGGGAATCAGTCACTAGCCAAGTCATTTAGAGCCCAATCCTGAGGTCTGTGGCATGGCTCTGCACCGTGGACCTCAGTCGCACACATACCGTAAGGCACGTTTACAGGGCTTACCGCCAGGCTCCCACTGGAGCTAGCCCAGCATTGGCTGGCACTGGGCTTGCGCCCGGCGGTCGCCTGGATTCTGCAGCTCCGCGGTCACCTGGACTGCTGGGCTGCGCAATGGGAGGCTGGGGCGTGGCCAGGGGCGTGGGGGAGGCGTATTGGGGGTGGGAAGAGGCGGATCCGCAGAGCCGAGCTCTGCAGGATCCAAGGCGCTCGTGCAGGGCTGCTCGCCCTACACGAGCACCTTTACTTTAGCAGCAACATTTGGTCACTGCTAAAATGAGTAGCCCCATTGCGGGGCTGCTTCCCTTACTCAGGGGAAGGGGACGAACGTCCCCTTCTCCTGAGGAGCCTCCTGCGGTAGCACGGGAGGCGCAGGATCCAGCGGCAGCCCTCCATGGAGCCACCGGGTCCGGGAGCTCAGGGCATAAGAACATAAGAACAGCCCCACTGGATCAGGCCAGAGGCCCATCTAGTCCAGCTTCCTGTATCTCACAGCGGCCCACCAAATGCCCCAGGGAGCACACCAGATAACAAGAGACCTCATCCTGGTGCCCTCCCTTGCATCTGGCATTCTGACATAACCCAGCAGCTCAGGACTGGGCTGTTACTCTCTGCAGAAGGCAAGACGTAAGAGTGCTGTGCTATTCTATACACATAAGGTTTAGATTGCAACACTGAAGTCACCTCCACCTCTGTACGCACACAAATACAGGATACATTTGTATCCATTCTCGGACCCCCCTCCCCCCTTGGATTCTGAAAACCGTGGAAATTATATTAAAGAGTCAAAGTTCTCAACTCTTCACTTTCTCTGTTGCCTTGTAGTTCTTCAGAGATCAGAAGGCACCAGAGGTGAGTACAATAGATGTTCTTTCCTGAAACATCTTTTTTTGTGTTCAAGTGCATACGTTAAATACACTGACTGACAAGACGTCTCAAGTATTTGCTTTTTAATATATTTATATCCTGTTTTTCATTCATCAACAAAAAAGTGTCATGAGCTCAGCTTCTGGCAGTGAGCTGAACACTGACTTAGGGGAGGAAGAGCCATCTGAGTTACAAGACCCAGAAATGCAGGTGGCAAAGGCAGTAGATCGAGACCTTCACCAAACCTGAGTCCAGCAACCAAGAATCCCCTGAACTGGAGCCCCTCAGATTTGCTCCTTCCAGCATCATATCAAATACCAGAAAGTTAAAAGAGCTCCCCCTAGTTCTCATCCTCCTATAAAAGCTGAGGTTCTCTAACTGGGACATCATGATGCCCCTGCCTGAGAGGCTCAGCTTATGGCTCCTTAAGTGCAGGGGAAGGGGAAAGGCAGCGACACGATCCCCAGAATTGTGTCACTAACAGGGGGACAAAGGGAGCTCATAGGGGGCTGTTGCAATGCCCTGGAGCTGCGGGGAGCCCTGTGTAGCCTTCTACAGCCCTCCACAAGGCACCCCGAGTCTTAGAATACTGAAAATGAGCAATCGCAAATGAGATTTAGAATACTGAAAATGAGCAATCGCAAATGAGATTTAGAATACTGAAAATGAGCAATCGCAAATGAGATTTAGAATACTGAAAATGAGCAATCGCAAATGAGATTTAGAATACTGAAAATGAGCAATCGCAAATGAGATTGCTCATTTTCAGTATTCTAAATCTCATTTGCGATTGCTCATTTTCAGTATTCTAAGACTCGGGGTGCCTTGTGGAGGGCTGCGTGGGGCTTCCTGCACCTCCTGGTAATTGCAGCAGCCCCTGTGAGTTACAAAATCCTTCGCCCCCCCCATTAGCAATGCAATCCTGGGGATTATGTCACTGCTTACGCACCTCCTCCACAAAGACTTGCCTCCTGAGTTTTACTCCCAAGAAGTTTGAGAACCTCTGCATAAAAGTGAAGTAACCATGTTTGCTCACATTCATTTTCTTGTTGGCCTTGCTTCTCCTCTTACCTCCTTTCCCTATGATGTCTTATCCCAGTCTTGAAATTTAGATTGGAAACTTGCTACATTTCTTACAACTTTACACTGTAGGCTCTTTGGGGCAGGGATTTGGATTGGCTTCAGTTATGTCACTCTGTAAATTATAATGTGGAGTGATGGTATTATATTAATATGTTACCATGAAAGTCTGGGCTTGTATAATTTATTTCTTAAATATATATTTGTGGAAATGAATAGGATATTTTTTTTTACTTTTGTAGTTTGGTCCTGGCTTCAATCGTCCCTACCCTGTTCCTTTCTACCCAGTGAGTATGATAAGTTGGATTTGGCTGTCTGTGTCCCCCTTTTGAAGGATATTCAATTATTCACCACACCTGTACTGGGTGAAGTTCTCGATTCTCAGATTTTGATTAAGCATGGAGTGATCATTCTCAATGGGTGGTCTTGTTGAAAGCCACAATCCAGGGGTGAAAAATAGGCATTGTTCCTTGTTGTGAACCATGCTGGACTTGGGTCCCAATTGTATCTAACTTTCCAGTGCCGGTGCAGCCAAAATACAGCCTCAAGGAGGAAGGGGCTGGAGGAGCCCTCCATGGCTGCCCTCCACCATAGCATGCAGCAGATTGGCATGACTGCACCAGCACTGGAAAGTTGGGTAGGAGTTGACCCTAGCAGAGCCACTGTAGCAAGATAACAGATAGGATAGAAGGAGAAGCCTGATAAAAACATAATGATTTTTTTCTTATTATCACTAAATCCTTGTACTTTATCACATGCTACTGAAATTTCCATCAGTTAAAAAAAATGGTTTTATTAAGAGGCTCTTCTCCTGCCAGAGATATCGAAAAGCCTGTTAGGGACATGAGAATGGATTTTTAGGAACAGCTATGTGTAAAGGTCTAGAATACTGGAGTTGAGCATTGTTTTATTGCATCTGGTTATTGCATCTTAAAAAAAAAAAATAGATAGCTCCTCCCTTTTTTATTCAAAGGGGGGGAAATTAGGTGACCACTAACTTTGCCTCTTATATTTTCTAGAAATAGAAGTAACTCTTGTTTCCTTCTTCCTTTAGCTACCGCCTCCTCCCCCTCCAGGTTATCCAGCATTTCCTCCACAAATGGTGAATATCCTTTCCTGCAAACAGGATTTCCTTCTTTTATCTCCTCTGAAGGAGCAGGTCCGCAGCTTGGGGGTCCACCTGGACTCGCAGCTGCTCCTGGATTCCCAGGTGGCGGCTGTGACTAGGGGGGCCTTTGCTCAGCTTCGGCTGGTGCGCCAGCTGCGGCCATACTTGGGTAGTGCTGACCTGGCCACGGTAATCCATGCCTCGATGACATCGAGATTAGATTACTGTAACGCACTCTATGTGGGGCTGCCCTTGAAGACGGTTCGGAAACTGCAACTAGTGCAGAATGCGGCAGCCCGTGTGGTTACTGGAGGTAGGCGGTTCGACTCTGTCAGTCCGCTTCTCCAGCGGCTGCATTGGCTGCCCATTCATTTCTGGGCCCAATTCAAGGTGCTGGTATTGACCTTTAAAGCCCTATACTGCTCTGGGCCAGGGTATCTTAGAGATCGCCTACTCCCGTACAATCCAGCTCGTCCTCTTAGGTCATCAGAGAAGGCCTTTTTACAAGTGCCGCCGCCTAGGGAGGTACGTGGGGCGGCTGCAAGAAATAGGGCCTTCTCAGTAGTGGCACTAGCGCTATGGAACTCCCTTCCCCTTGACTTAAGAATGGCTCCCTCTCTTGAGACCTTTCGGCAAGGTCTGAAGACCCTTCTGTTTAAACAAGCCTTCTGAGTTCTCGGCCTTTTAACATCTTTTTAACATCTTTTAATATTTTTTACAGGCCTGATTCTTTTATGACTTGCTGCTGCTCTATGCTCTTTTTACCTATTTTTACTCTGACTGCTGTTTTTTTAATGATGTGTTAATATGTTTTTATTTGTTTTATAAATTATGTTTTTAATATGTTGTAAGCCGCCTTGAGTCCCTTCGGGGAGAGAGGCGGGGTAAAAATAAAGTTATTATTATTATTATTATTTATATTAAGAGAAGTAATTCTTGTTTTCTTCTTCCTTTAGCCTCCGCCTCCTCCTCCTCTAGGTTATCCAGAATTCCTGCCTCCAAAGGTGAACATCCCTTCCTTATAAATGAGATTTGCATTTTTTTATTATCTAAAAATGTAGTAATTCAGCTCTGTCCTCTTATAGTTTGAAGAATATCCAGAATTTCAGCCGGAGGTGAGCCTGCTTTCCTATAATCATGATTTGCGCCTTTTGATATTCTTGTGAAATGTTGTAATTCCTGAGAGCACCCCCCCACCGATCTAAGATGAACCCCAATATGTTAGTACAGGCATTCCCCAGTATTCATGGGGAATAAGTTCCTCACTACCACCCACAGCTACTGGAAACTGCTGATAAGGAGGAACCCTGTCTCCCTCCGGGTGCCCGTTACCTTCATTTATCTTCTTTACAATTGCACTAAGCAAGGATGTCTCTTCCTTTTACCAAATGCTATAAGCACGTGAGCTTTCTGCTTCCTGTTAACATCCACTTACTCTTCTTTAGCATTCAGGCTGCCTGCCTGCTTGTCCTCCTATAAGCTTGCATGCTTATAATGTTTGGTAATAGAAGAGACCTGCTTAGCTGACTGCAAAGGAGACAAAGGTAATGGGACTGGGGATGCAGGGAACCACACATAAGTGGATAGGGGGGGGGGGACTCCTGTATATCCTATTATGAGGATATTTGCATCTTTTGGTTATATTAAAACATAAGTAATTCTTGGTTTTCGCTCTTTCGGTCCCTTCAGGCACAACCTGAACTTTACAAGGTGAGAATTGCATTATGTTATGAAGATACAGGGATTTGCATCTTTTCATTTAGTTGGGATATATGTTATTCCTGGTATGTTTCTCTTTCAGCCCCTTCAGGAACAACCTGAACCTTACAAGGTGAGAAATACGACCTATCATGAGGATATTTGCATCTTTTGGTTATAGTAAAACATAATTTCTCTCTCTCTCTCTCTCTCTCTCTCTCTCTCTCTCTCTGCCTCCCCAGTCTTGGCCTGAAACTTACAAGGTGAGAACAACATTGTGTCATGAGGATATTTGCAGCTTTTGGTTATGTTATAAGTAATTCCTGTTTGCTTTTTCTCTTTTAGCCTCCTGAGTCTCAGCCTGAACCTTACACAGTGAGAATTATGTCCTATCTTGAAGATATTTGCATCTTTTGTGTATATTAAAATATAAGTAATTCCTTTTTTGTCTCACTTTCTCTTTTAGCCTCCTAGTTCTCAGCCTGCAACTTACAAGGTGAAAATTGCATTGTATCATGAAGATATTTGCATCTTTTGGTTATTTTAAAACATAAGTAATTCCTGTTTCCCACCCCCCATATTTTAGCCTCCTGAGCCTCAGCCTGAAACTTACAAGGTGAGAATTGCAAACTCTCCTTGCTGGGAGAATCTCTTTTACTTTGTTGATGTACAAGTAATCTCTGGCTTTTCTCTTTTTAGCCTGCTCAAGAACAACCTACAGGTGGAACAGAGGAGGTGAATAGCACTATACATCCTCTTCGCAGGGACAGCCTTTTGCATTAACCTGGCTATTCAAATAGCAACAGACATAGATGGCTATATAAAGCATACAGAAGGACCTGTGCTCTGAAAATATTACCCAGATTTTTGCAGGAATGACCTGCAGGAAATATAGTTTCAGTCATTGTTGGCTAGTGAACTCCTAGTTCCAGGGTCTCCGGGTGGATTAAATTATCAGTTAGTGGAATAAAAACAAGGGTATTTAATTGGGCTTCACCGCAGCATATCGGCAGGGAGTTGGTTTCTTGCCCCACCATCATTTTTGTAAAACATGCCACACCTCTGTTTTTAGTCTAATCCAGGAGACAATATCTGAAACATTCAAAGACGTTGAGGGCGCAATCCTGAAGCACCCTTGGGGTGATACAAGTTCCTTGCATCGGCCCGGGAGGGTCGCAGATATGCTTTAGCACAAATGTGTAAAGCACATTTGCACCTCCATTCGAATTGGGGAGGCCAGTGTAAGGATGTGTGCCAGACTCCCTGTGCTGACACAGACCATGGGATGTGTGAACTTGCACTGGCCTTTCCAGGCTTTTAGGGGCAGAAGAGGGTGGGCCTGTGGGCAGGTGGGTGGGGAATGGGAGGCAGGGCCAGGATCTGGCACTTATGCTGGATCCTAGCCCTGTTCCCGGGCAGCTTTGGCCAACCCTGGACTGCTCAGATTTGTGCCATCTCTATAGGTGACGCAGATCTGAGTAGCCCCATTGGGATTGCTGCGGTGTTACCTGGGGTAAGGGAAAGTATTTCTCCTTGCCCCGGGCTGGCCAACAGTCAGCCCCAAACTTGCACTGGATACAGCGCAGGCCCACTGGCCTGCCTGTTCCAGGGCAAGTTTGACATGGGCAGTGCAATCCTGTGTCATGATCCCAGTTCAAATAAATGAAATAAACCTCTAGAAAACTTTTCATCACTTAAGTTGAAGCTCTAGTCTAAACAGTGGCACTATTTCTTAACAGTAGATGATGCTTATTGCCCAATAACTATCTATTTCTGTGGTCAGCGACTCATTTTCCTGGAAGGGAAAATGACACAGGAGCTAGAGGTGGGAGACAAAACTATTTCTTTGTGACCTGTCAGAAAGTTATTGCCACAGGTGGCATTTTTCTGTATCCCTTTTACTTCTAGGTTGCTGGAGCCCAGGCAACTATGTCTAAAGGACTGAATTTGGCCAAGAGGCCTCCAGTTACTGATGCAATTTCTTTTAATTACGTGTCATTTTAGCCTACTTTCCCCAAACAGAGATCTACATCCCTTTTCCCCAGACTCCTCCCTTACCTGTTTTGCTGACTTTCAGTACAGGAGAATATCCAGTGTGCTTCTCTGTAATTAGATTAGCCGTGGCCTTGCAGCCCAGTCCTATGCTTCCCCAAATGGCTACCACTGTATCCAGTGGTCTCCGGGAAGCTGTTGGGAGTCTTCTTGGGGAAAGGGGACTCTCATCGCCTTCCCTCTGAGGAAAGCCCTCACCCCGTCAATGGGTCTCCTCACATCTGTGCTGGCTATTTTGCCAGCGCAGACGTGGGAGCCTCCATGTTGGGCCTTCCATTCCAACATGGAGTTCAGGATCCGATGGAGTAGGGCTCTGCTAGTCTCGGCCTCTCCTACCCTCTTTCCACCCTTCCCCTCGCCCCCCAGAGGCTGCATCAATTGCCATCAGTTTCACTTATCCCCAGTGGTGGTGTGTCGTCCTCTTACCGGCGCTGTGCCGGGCACCTGACTAGAGCCTGCCTAGCGCCATCGCTCCCTACTTTTCAGGTGCTATAAACATGCTTAATGGCATGTTTACAGCACCCAGCTCCGGCAGTAGGGCTGAGCGCCTGCACAAGGTAAGTAAAGGATTGAGTCCCTAGTCTCCTGTTACTAGTTTAACCTTTAGAAGCCTGGTTTGCAGATTTCGAGTATCTTCTGAAGACAGCATTTGCACACATAGTATCCACTCCATGACCTGTTCTAGTTGCCACTTGCCTTATCTTTCAAAGTGCTTTATTCCAAGAGAGTGAATTAATGATCCCCCTTTTTAGCAATTACATGATGAACTTTCTCCTGTGATTTCAAGATCACCAACCTTCATGTTGTTTTGGACATGCACTGAGCTGGTTGCCTGCCTTTTGTTTTTTCAGGCACAGTAAACCTGACTGTCTCACCTGGAAAATACACCTGGGTGAGTATTGGACACCCCCTTATTCTGAGGGAGATTTTACACTTTGCTAATTTTCCACAGATGTTTGTATGTGGGTTGTCTTGATGGTACAAGACAATCATTGGCATTAGTGGGATGTGTAGGGAAGGGAATAAGGAAAAATCTGAAATACAGATATGTGGGCTGTTTGAAATATATAGGTTGCTTTAAATGTGCATTATTGTATTTGCTGTGAATGCTTTTTTAAATTTTACAGCAGAAGGATAAATTGTAGCAGGGAAATGTCATATAGGTGAACACAGTCTTGAAACATTTTGTTTCAGTATGGTTTTTGAAAAATCTATTTCTCAATATCAGTTTGTTTTCTTAAAAGTAATTCCTTAAGAAATAACTTGATTTGGTCATTAAGGGTCTATCTCAAATCTAAACCATTCAGAATATGATGGTGCTGGAAGCTTTCTCATTAGTGGAACGAAGACCATAAGAAGAGGATTACTGTTGAATCCAGACCCTAAATTTACCACTCAGACCACCTGAGTGAGCAGCCTGAATCCCCTGAGGAGTCAACACATTTTAAATACCCACAACTTCTGAGGTTCACACTAAATCTTTGTCAGAATTGTGTTTACCTTCCATTCAGTGGCAGGGATTGGAAGAGTCATCAAAGCCTGCACTAAAAAGACATAATGACATAGTTGATTATGGCAACTATTCATTTTGGCAAGTGTCTGCTCCTTGAAGCTGGGAGTTGACTATGATCTGTCAAATCCTGCTTCTGTTGTGAAGGCACTGTCTTGCTGTAGTACCTGCCCTTTGCAGATTGCTCTCCCACAGAGTCTTAGAGATATCAGTCCAATTTATTATAGATGTTATATCTCTATGGTGGAATAGAAAGCAGTTAAATGTGCACTTAAAAAATGCATGTGAATTAATGGACTACATGGATCTAAGCACATTTTAATATAAAATTGCATGTAAGACTAGAGTAGGGTACTCTAGCATGGGACCCTCTTAGGCATGGGGCCCAGTTGGAAGTAATAGGTCCAATTGGCTTAAAGCCTAACCTGATCAAGAATGTTACCAATAATCTAAAGGCCCTGACTGGACAGACAGGGAATTTGTGGTATGGGGGAGCATTCTATCCTGTGAATCTTTCCATATCCCTAGAAGGGCTGTATGGTGATTCTTCTGACCATGAGCTCAGATACTCCAAAATATAGTTTGATGATATCCCAACACACATCTGAATATGGCAGGCAAAGATGAATAAAGAACTCAATTCTGGCTCGGCTCAGTTTGCTTCTCTTGAATATAATAATAATATAATAATATACAGTATTTATATACCGCCTTTCTTGGTCTTTATTCAAGACTTTATTCAAGGCGGTTTACACAGGCAGGCTTATTAAATCCACGCAGGGATTTTTACAAATTGAAAGAAGGTTCTCTCTTTCAAGAACCACCACATTCAAGATGTTACACTCCGATCTGGTTTAACATTCTGGCCTCCATCCTCCCACGCTCCGAGCAGATGGAACAGCTCAGCTGCAGCTTGCCAGCTGCTTCAAGGTCGCACGGTGCTGGTGGCCTTGAACTGGCGACCTTGTGGATGTTAATCTTCAGGCAAATGGAGGCTCTACCCTCTAGACCAGACCTCCTGCCCTGAAAATAGATATCTCTGTAGCCTTTCCACAAGATACTTCAATGCATTTAAGGTATACTTATCTGTGTTTTTAATTAGTTAAAAATACAGTGTAGGAAGAGTGGGAAGCCTCTGTATTTGGGGGAAGATGTGTATTGGAAACCAGTCTTGAAATTAGTCTCTTGGACCTCAGATGTTTAAATAAACATGTCTTTTTCCCCCTTAAGATTTCTGCATGTTGGGTATAACCTAGCTGTATCTCTTGATTCAAAGCAAATGATACCACTTTATGCAGTGTTCCTGAGTAGCTCATTGAATGAGCTGAAGCGAGGGGGGGAAAAAAAATCTCACTCTTATTTTCATTCATTTTCCCCCCTAGATTCACAAACTGAATATGCTGAGAGAAAATAGCAACTACAAATTTCACAGCTTTCTCACCAATCAAGTTTCAAATGTGAAATGCAGTTTCCTTCTCACAGGGGCTTCTGGTGACTGTAGTTTGTTGTTGTTGATTTCTTGGGTCTTTCCTGCAACCAAGGGCAGAGGAACCCTCATGAAAGCTGGTTACTTTGCAAAAATAAAATATATATAATTATGTAAAAAGTTTGCTTTTTTAATAGTTCTGAGAAATGAAGTTTCTTTCTAACATATAGTCAGGATATTTGTTGGGTAAAAAGACCTGCAGCACCATCCTATTCATGTCTACTCAGAAGTAAATGCCATTGAGCATAAGCCCACTAGCAATATTTTCCTGGTTTCTGATATTCTTAAAAACACACACATACACCTAAAGAAAAATCAGTAGTCACCAAGTCTATGAAAGGGTGAAACGTTGAAACTGATTTGTTGCCCTCTTCCTGAGTGCCATTTAACAATCTAACCATGACTTCCAGTTCTGGGCTGGAAAAACAAGCACAGCCTCCCATTTGCATAGCATTAGTTATTTATTATGAATTATACGAGTATATATCCCACTTCTCAGCCATAGCTCAGAGTGTCTAGCAATAAACAATGTATAAGTTACCATATAAAAGCAATTGTGTTAAAACAGCCCTAAAAACAATGACACTTGAGACAAGGACGGGAGCATATTCTTTCAGGACTCAAAATATGCCACTCATTCAACTCACATGCATTTCCACTGACTTTGTATAGCATATACAGACGGCCACATATATGATGGTGGTCAAAACACAATAAAGATGCTCTTAATGAGGCAATTGCATCTCCCATAACCTGCAGCAGAGTGTCTGTTTACACAACAGATTGTCTCTTCATTGCAATAAGAGCCTCTCTATCTCCAGTAGCCTGTGCATCCAGTTAGTGTCTGACAGAGGATCTGTTTACACAACAAAGGCAATGAATTGGACTGAATGTTCACTTAATGACCTAATTGCATATCAACAGGGATTGGAGAACATATCCCTGTTAAGTGGCTCATACCTGTAATTCAGAAAATTACTGCAAGGCTTGCCATTGGTGTGTGAGTTTGCCTTCCTGGTTTTTTTAATGTAAAAACACACCGCTCTTTGAAGAGGAGCGTATGGCATTCCCACTTTATTTACCTAGCACTTTTCAATAAAAAGTTCACAAAACAGTTTACACTGATAAATGGCTCCCTGTTCTTAACAGGGCTCAGGATGGGAGGGGGGGGGATGCTGAAGAGGCACCAGGAAGAGACACTGAAAAAGATGCTCTGTTGGGGTGAATAGGAACAGTTGCTCTACCCCAGGGGTGCCCAAATCGCGGCCCGGGGGCCACTTGCGTCCCTCGAGGCCTCTCAATGTGGCCCTCAAGGAGTCCCTAGTCTCCAATGAGCCTCTGACCCTCCTGAGATTTGTTGAAGCCCACACTGGTCCAATGCAACTTCTCTCAGTGTGAGGGCGACTGTTTGACTCTCATGTGAGCTGTGGGATGAGAGCTCCCACCACTGCTTGCTCTTTCACATCTGTGATGCAGCAGTGGCAGTGAAGCAAGGCCTTTTATAGGCCTTGAGCTATTGCAAGACCTTCATTCATTCATATAAGTTCATCTTTAATATATTCATTTATGTAAACTTATGTAAATGTATTCAAATTTTAAATGTAAATTAATTCTTTCCCCCCCGGCCCCCGACACAGTGTCAGAGAGCTGATGTGGCCCTCCTGCCAAAACCTTGGACACCCCTGCTCTACCCTACTAAATACAAGAGGGCCATCACTTACAAAGTGCCTCTTTGCCATGTCAGCATCGTGGCCCTTCCTAGCCATTATTCTACTCCTTCTCTTGCACAATGGGCATCTAGATAGTTATAACTAATATAATGTTGTTGTCTAAGAACTTACATAGCTATACAGACAAGCAGCCATCCCCTGGCCTCTTTATCCCACAACTGGATTGCCCCATGAATTCAATGTATGGCTATTTTCCTTCTCACACTGAGCCCTGTTTTAAGTATTAATTAGATGCTTAAGCTTTTTCTGCTTTTTGCTTTTTAAAGAAGTTTAACATTCCTTTAAATAAACCTGGCACATCTTTTTGCATATCAAGAAACTTGGCCAATGTTTCTGTCAGTTGTGTGGAATTCTAATGGCGGGTAAAATTCGGTCAGAGAAATAAATCCTTCATTCCACATTTAACTTGATGTGTCTCACACCTCTGGTCTCACCTGCTGGTTAAAGCAAAGTTTATTTGCTAATTAATTATCTTAGTGAATAAATATGAGAATATGAGAATTTCCTACAGTGCTTCCCTAGGATTTTAATAGTTTCTTCTCTGAACACATCAGACCTAGAATCATTGCATTAAATCCATCCTTGCATTTTGGTTGCAAGGGGCAAAATACTTGTGAAGGTACCTAGAGGAATACAAAATTTTGAATATAAGTATAGATAGTAAATTAAAATAATTAAAGATTTAAATATATATTGAACCTGAGGACCCTGGTCCTCTTTACTCATTTTGCATGTCCAACAGTGCAATCCTAGGTTGGAGATAAGCTGACCCAGCACCACTGTGCCAACTCCCAAAAGTCACAAACATGCCATAAAGCACATTCATGCCAATTTGGGAGTCGACTGGGCTCGTGTAGAGGCATGCACTGCCCCCCAGAGGCCATATCCAGGCCCTGCACTGGCAGAAGGGGGTGATTTTGTGCCAGGCTGGGCAAAACAGTGCAGGGGGTGGAAGAGTGTGGGAGGCAGAGAAGGGACTTTTGGGGCTGGGGGAATGGCACTGGCCACAGTAGCCCACACTGAATTCTAATCCCCGTCCTGGGCCCAAGCAATCTTAGATGGGCTTCTTTTGATTTGTGCCAGTGAAATTGCTGGCATAGAACCAAGGAACCCCATAATGTTGGCTGGGGCTCGATATAGGGTAAGGGGGGATATATCCCCTTACCAAAAGTTGACCTCCAGCTACCTCCTAACCTACACTGGATATAGTGCAGGCCAGTCAGCCCAGCACCAGTTAGGATTGGGGTGCCCATTAATCAGCTTCCCAAACACCATTTTTGAGGGTCTGAGTGTGCAAGCACTGTGATCATAGGTGGAAAAAAAAACAAAATTTCCCTTTGGGAAAGTCTGGTTTCCTTACAGGAAATTGACATCTGTTAACTTCATTCTGTTCCTTACTTAGATTTTATGTTTGGGGTTAGAAGGGTTCTCAGCACATATTAAATATCTTGTAGGATGTGTCCCTCAGTCAGCCCTTGAGGGTGTAAAGAAAATCAGAAAATGGATGCTGTGGTCTGAGGTGATAAAATTTATTTCACCTCAGGAAAGTCAGATTTCTTACAAGAAATTGATGTCTGCTGATTTCATTCTGTTCATTAATTAGGTTTGGGCACATTAATTAGGTTTTGTGTACTCCTCCCCTTTCTTTTTTCTTGACCCTCCCCCCTTTACCTTTCACTATTTACCCTTAATTAATAAATAAAAAAATGTTAAATAAATTAGGTTTTGTGTACTCAGTCAGGGTTCTGAGCACAAATTATCTTGTAGGATGTGTCCCTCATTCAGCCCTTGAGGGTGTAAAGAAGCCAGAGAATGGATGCTGTGGTCTGAGGTGATAAAACAAAATTTATTTCACCTCAGGAAAGTCAGATTTATGACAAGAAACTGATGTCTGCTGATTTTATCCTGTTCATTAATTAGGTTTTGTGAACATTAATTAGGTTTTGTGCACTCAGTCAGGGTTCTGAGCAAAAATTTAGGGTGGTGTAGTGGTTTGGGAGGTGAACTCAGACCTGGAAGATCCAAGTTCAAATCCCCCCTTAGCCATGAAGCTTCCTGGGTGACCTTGGGCTAGTCACTTTCTCTCAGCCTTACCTACCTCACAGGGTTGTTGTGAGGAAAAAAGGAGGGGAGCAACTTTACACTGAGCTCTTTGGAGGAAGGGCAGTATAAAAATGTGATAAATAAAATTTATTATTATTATTATTGTTGTTGTTGTTGTTGTTGTTGTTGCTGTCGCTGTCGCTGTTGCTGTTGCTGTTGTTATACTGCTTTTCAACGGAAGTGCACAAAGCGGTTTACAAAGAAAAAAAATCTAGTAAGATGTGTCCCTCAGTCAGCCCTTGAGGATGGAGGCCTTCAATTAATGCATAAAAACAGCCAGAAAAGATAAAATGAACAAAGAAGAAAAGAACCTGGGATTTCTACCTCTCAGAAAACATGAATGTAGAGCCAAAATCCATGTTTGTGTTAAGTCCATAATTGGAAGTGACATTCAAATGTCAGCTGCTGCACAGGGGGTGATCCAGAGCAGGACAGTGTCATGGAGCAAGGACCTTTTATCTTTGGCCCCACCAGAGTCTCAGTCTGAATCCCAGCATCCCCATGTCTTCTCTACGAGGAGAAAGAAGAGCTCTTCAATCCTAATAAAGGGCTTTCTGTAAAGTAGTTTGGCCCAAAGGAAGGCAACACCATGGAATATAAACGGCCAGAAACAGAAAGACCAGATTAACAAAAATGGAAGCAGCATACAAGGTTACCACAAAACTAAAAGAGGATACAACTGAATGTAAAGCAGTATGAACAACAGTATTCAAAAGGGGTCATACATCTAGGAAAAGAAATACTGAGTAAAGATACTTAAGGCTTTACCATTAAGTCATTAGTGATGAGAGCTAAAGCAGATTCAGAAGAGGGACCATGGAAAACTAATGGGCAGCCCAATCCTAACCTGTGCTGGAACAGGCAGGCCAACTGGTCTGTGCTGTATCCAGAGTAGGTTAGGAGGTGGCTAGAGGGCAACTCGGGCTATGGGTATATTTTTCCCCTTACCCATGTTGAGCTCCAGCCATCCCTATGAGATTACTCGGATCTGTGCCAGCAAATTTGCTGCTGCAAATCTGAGTAGGCTCCTGCTCAAACTGGGGATAGGATTTAGGATATGGTCTGGGCTGCTGCAGCTGGTTCCACCCCCTTCTGGGTCCAATCCACCTCCCATTCCATCTTCCCCCTGCCCAAAAATGCCCTTTCCTACCTCCATCATGCCGCCACCCTCTGTACCAGCCTGTCTTGGGACAGCACGTTCTTACCCCTTAAGGCTGATGAAGGGATGGGATCTGGCAGGAGCAGACCAGTTGACATCCTTGCACCATTGCATCCTGCTCCTGAGTTGCTGCAAACCTGCTTTACGGCATGTTTGCAATGCTCAGGAGCTGTCACAGCCAGCATTTACCAGGTAAGTTTAAGATTGTACCCCAAAGCAGTAGTCTTATGTTCACTTACTTGAGAGTAAGCTCTTTTGAACAAAGGGGAACTTACTTTTGCATACGTTCTTAGCATTGCTTGGCAGAGTGAATCAAATACTGAATTGCCAGCAGGAAAAACCAAAAGTGGGAAAGAACACGTTCTATAAATTATGGAAAAGGGAAGAGAGAAAGATAAAATTGGAATTTTGAATGGACCAAAGCAGTGCACCCAATTTCACACCATGAGATGACAAGGCAGTTGGGGAAAAGCTAACTGAACAAGTTTGAACAGCAACAAGGCTTTAGAATCTGTCTGGAACATCTGAATCTCAGTTAATTTAATTCTAGTAGCTGGATTGAAAATAATTGGAATATTGAGCATGAAGAGCATGCTCAAAAGCAGGAGAGCATGAGTGGCAGTGACAGCTGCAGATTCTCTGCTCAACTCCAACTTTATTAGTACTACTTGACCTCGTGGAGACCTGATGGATGGTTGTGGGAAGCCTCTGCCAAGCAGGTAACCCATGAACATGATGTTCCCAAGAGGCAGTGATGCATGGCCTGTCCGTGGCACAGCACCTCCATTGTTAAGGACAAAAAGGTTGTTTTCAGGTAATCTTCAGCCAGCATCTTCTGACATTCAGAATCTAAACTTCCTTATGATGATCAATGGCTGGACAGGTGATTTGTGTTTTTATGGAAAGGACAACACACATTTGTCAGAAGCAGGAACCTGGATCAAAGTCTGTTATCAGTTTGAATCAATGCTTGGTCAGTTACTGCCAGAGCAGATCACTGAGACACTGAATTCATTGAAGAAATTGTTCCATCATAGGGAAGAGCAGAAAGCCAGAGATGCCCCAGGCAACCACTAAGGTACTGTTCAGCGTGGCATCCTTCCTTGCTCTTTGGTTCACATTCTCATGTTCTGCTGGATATATGTGAATGGATATAGAAAGGGTCAGAGAGAGGACAAATACAGCTAAACAATGACCTTCAGGCACACTTATTGAGCTTCCAAAGGAGAAGAAAGGGTTGCGGCATCCAATTCGAGAAGCCACCAGGTCAAGCACAAAGACTGAGTTCTGATTTAGGATGTGGCTGGAGCTCATGCACACACACACTTCATGACACCCCCTTCTCACCTGGCGCCCATGGTGGACCACCCTCCTCCCCTATGTGCTATGCCACTGTGAAGGAGACAGATGGATGATGTATAATAATAATAATAATAATAATAATACAGGTATTTATATACTGCCTTTCTAGGTCCTCATTCAAGGCAGTTTACATAGGCAGGTTAATTTAAATCCCCGTAGGGATTTTTACAATTGAAAGAAGGCTCTATCTTTCAAGAGCTACAATAATTCAGATGTTTCATTCTGATCTGGCCTCCATCCTGGCCTCCATCTTCCCACGCTCAGAGCAGATGGAATAACTCAGCTCAGCTTGTCAGCTGCTTCAAGGTCGCACGGTGCCGGTGGCCTCGAACTGGCGACCTTTGGATGTTCTCTTCAGGCAAACGGAGGCTCAACCCTCTAGACCAGACCTCCTGCCCCAAGGTGGTATAAGGTGGGGAAATTGCAATGGATTTGCATTCTAGAGTGACTAGAACAGGCATTCAACAAAAGTAATACCCACAGCATATAGTTCCTACAGCATGAGAGTCTCAACTCTTGTTTTCTTAATATAATCTCAAAAAACAATCATTTCACATTTATAATACTCCATAATAGATTCTGCTTTCATACATTTCTCCTCCCCTGGGCAGTAGTTGGCAACCTTCAGTCTTGAAAGACTATGGTATTGTGCTCAGAATGGTGGTTCTGGAACAGCGTCTAGTGTGGCTGAAAAGGCCAATTCGGGAATGACAATCCCTTCCACACTGGGAGCAAGTGCAGTCTGTCCCTGGTCTGCCTCCCTGGCTATGGGCCTGCCTTCCTTTGCCTCTTTGCCTCAGTCTGTTGGCCAAGTGTCTCTTCAAACTGGAAGAGGCCATGCTGCACAGCCTGCCTCCAAGTGGGCCGCTCAGAGGCCAGTGTTTCCCACCTGTTGAGGTCCACTCCTAAGGCCTTCAGATCCCTCTTGCAGATGTCCTTGTATCACAGCTGTGGTCTACCTGTAGGGTGCTTTCCTTGCATGAGTTCTCCATAGAGGAGATCCTTTGGGTTCCCCTGGGCATGATCTGGCAATTCAGAATGCCAATCTCCATGCCAACCTCTCCTCTACTGATCTAGTTTGCAGAAAGCTGACAGTGCTTCTTGTAAAGGAACTTCTCTGAGTCTGACACTGCTCCCTTCTTGAGGGCTTTGGGGTCTCTTGATGCATTTTCAGGTATACAGCTCAGGGGTGGTGTCACAGCTTGATGGCACAAGTCCACCTGACCAGGCCAGCTCCTGTAACCTCAACACCACTGGCAGTGGTAGAGCCCAAAACTCCATCAGGGGATGGGTGGGGAATGCCATGTTTATTGGTATTTGAAAACAGTGTTATTCACTTTACTCATAAGTAAGCCCATCACGTTCAGTAAGCTTGTAAACCTAACTTACATGCTTGCAATACATGGAAAATATCTATATATAAGTGTGAATGATATCAACATGTTTGCAATACATGGAAAATATCCATCCATTTATCAAAGACCGATAGGCTGTGGGTCCTTGTAAATGTGCAGTTGGCAGCAAACTCAGGTTTACTGCTCATAATATGTGCATTGGTTATGTGCTCATGATAGGTGCATATGTCCTGATTCTTTGCATGTTATGTACAATATACTACTTACTAGTTGAAGCCTCTTAACCAAATTTCACACAAACATGAAATTCAACAACTGTTGGGGCTAAGAATTTCACATCTTGGATTACAAACAATTTAATATTTTTAAAATGTGATTAGATGTGCAGTGGGAATATTAGATTTGCTGATGAATTATAAAATTTTAATATCTAAATATCTTTTTTCCTTTATTATATTTATAACAAATAAACAAAATTGATAAACATTACAAAAGACAACTAGAAACACAACACAACCAAATTCTCTCTCTCTCTCTCTCTCTCTCTCTCTCTCTCTCTCTCTCTCAACCTATAAAATGTCATGTAAGAATGGAGGGTATCCTAATTCACTACAAATTCCCTACCATTGAATCCAAGTATCAAGAAAGTTGTGATATCTAAACATTAACATGACAAACTCCTGGGCTCAGGATTTTCTTGCATTGCTTGACAATTTTTGCCTAAGCAAAATCATTCCAGCTCTGTCAGATACCCATCAACTGTCCTGTGATGGGAAGGTACATCTCCTGCACCCCAAAGTTCATGGTATGTGGCTCTTGAACAGACACACAACAGGTCAAACTGAGTTAGTCTAACATTTTGTTTAAGAAAAATTAATCCACCCAGTTAGGCTTTCTTATTGGTATCAATAAGATCCCCCAACTTTTGGCATCAACAATTACTTGACGCATGATGAAGATTACTTAACCATTCCTTATTGACAAAAATGGTTGGCTTACGTGATAAGGGAAGTATTATATTTGTCCACCAAAGCCTGAAATTTCAGAAGAGATGGATGGTATAAATGCAGCAGGTGGAGGGACCCATTCCTCACATCGGTGACTTCACTCCAGAAAGGAGCCAAAGAAAAGCCAAGATGAAACTCCTCATTTTGTCGGCTGTTCTTCTCGTCTCTCTCCTCTGCCCAGCAGAGAGCCAGTTGGTAAGAATCCTTTTACTCCTAAGGGAGCCATGCACTATATTTTTTTAATGATTAGTATGTATTGTCAGTGAAGTATGTATTGTCAGATGCAATGATTAGTATGTATTGTCAGATGCAACAGAAGGCATCTATCTCCGGACCAGATAAGACGGAAAGCTCTTCAACCTCTCCAGACTGAGAGCAAAATCCAAAGTCCAGCTGAAATGTCTGCGTGACTTCCTCTTTGCCGACGATGCAGCTGTCACTACCCACTCTGCCAAAGATCTCCAGCAGCTCATGGATCGTTTTAGCAAGGCCTGCCAAGATTTTGGACTGACAATCAGCCTGAAGAAAACACAGGTCATGGTTCAGGATGTGGACTCACCTCCCTGCATTACAATCTCTGAGCATGAACTGGAGGTTGTCCATGACTTTGTGTACCTTGGCTCAACGATCTCCGACACACATTCTCTCGATACCGAGCTAAACAAGCGCATCGGTAAAGCAGCTACCACGTTTTCCAGACTCACAAAGAGAGTCTGGTCCAACAAGAAGCTGACGGAACATACCAAGATCCAGGTCTACAGAGCTTGCGTCCTGAGTACACTTCTGTACTGCAGCGAGTCATGGACTCTTCGCTCACAACAGGAGAGGAAACTGAGCGCTTTCCACATGCGCTGCCTCCGACGCATCCTCGGCATCACCTGGCAGGACAAAGTTCCAAACAACACAGTCCTGGAACGTGCTGGAATCCCTAGCATGTATTCACTGCTGAAACAGAGACGCCTGCGTTGGCTTGGTCATGTCGTGAGAATGGATGATGGCCGGATCCCAAAGGATCTCCTCTATGGAGAACTCGTGCAAGGAAAGCACCCTACAGGTAGACCACAGCTGCGATACAAGGACATCTGCAAGAGGGATCTGAAGGCCTTAGGGATGGACCTCAACAAGTGGGAAACCCTGGCCTCTGAGCAGCCCGCTTGGAGGCAGGCTGTGCAGCATGGCCTTTCCCAGTTTGAAGAGACACTTTGCCAACAGTCTGAGGCTAAGAGGCAAAGAAGGAAGGCCCATAGCCAGGGAGACAGACCAGGGACAGACTGCACTTGCTCCCGGTGTGGAAGGGATTGTCACTCCCGGATTGGCCTTTTCAGCCACACTAGACGCTGTGTCAGAACCACCTTTCAGAGCGCGATACCATAGTCTTTCGAGACTGAAGGTTGCCAATACGATTGTCAGTGAACTGTGGAAACAGGACTGCTAATTTTAATTGACACTAATCTCTTCTTCAGGCAGGACCAGACATAGACATTTGACTATGTTGTTGTTTACTGTGATTGTACTTAGGTGACCACCTAAAAGAGAAAACAGGTCAGTGAGTGTAATGATGTAGTCAGGAGATGGACTCTTTCCATGACAAAATGCATAGGCTTGTTTCACAAAGGAGCATTGAATCGTGTCTCCTTGTGAGGAGAAGCCACAGCTCCATAGAAGACCCAGCTTGCCCGTAATAAGTATGGCTGGGTTATTATATAACTATGGATATTGACAACTGACTGTAAGTGTTGGCTTCAGCTGCTCTGATTTGGCAGGGATTGTGACAAGCAAACTCCCTGTAACAGGGGAGTGAGCAAGGACAATCTGAGGCAAATGGTGAGTGTGGATTGGACAGACTGTGTAGAGGTTCAGTAAGGATTTCATTTCTAGACTGTTTTTTACAAAAGTGACAATTCAGGCTTTCTAACACAGGCCCACTCCAATGTTCTTCCAGAACAAGGGTCCCCAAACCTTTCAGTACAAGGGCAACTTCGCATATTTTACACATCCTGGCAGGCGAAAAAATAATCAGTTTTATAAATGAATGAATGAAACTTTAAATGAATAAGTTTTACTTGGCTCTTTTTTGTAATCATCATGATATGATTCAGAAACATTAGCAATACTGACCACAACAAACAAGTTGCTCTGGGCTGGATAAAGTCTTGTGGCAGGCCGCATGTGGCCAGCGAGCCGTAGTTTGGAGACCCCTGCTCCAGAACATAAAGATAAGGGAATATATTTTAAAATGACTATAGGACTTCCCCCTAGTGGCAGTTCAGTCATGGGCTACCAATTCTGAGAAAAAACAAAAATCAAAAGCCTTGAGCATGATAAATGAAAAGTCACTTCTATATGTTGGAATAGCCAGTTTCTTAGCACTTTGTTGGTCAGTATCATGCATTTATTCATCCAACCCTTTCCTGTGCAATCTTGATGAAACTCATGAAGAAAGTGCATTTGTCAGGCTTCCGAACATCCATTTCAATCATAAATGCAACAAAACTTCAGTAGCTAACATTTTTCCAAGCTGTGTTAATGTTGTTCTGGTGCTCCTTCCTGTCCTGGAAAGAATATTTAAGCTTAAATGTATCTTTGAGTGGGAAACATCAATTCCTATAGAGCCTTAGAATACCTTTCTTTATTGTAGCTTGGTGGTGGAGGACTTTTAGGAGTGTCATCACCTGTGTGTATGATGATTTTGTCTTTATATCTCAAAGTATTTGCTAAAATTTCTATTTCAATTTTCTGGAACTTTAAAAAAATATTTTTGAATATTTTTGAAAAATATTTCCTAACAGCCTAAAATTTCTAGTTCAACTTCCTTGAGTTTTTAAAAAACTTTTGTCAAGGAGTTAGAGATCTGGTGGAGTGGAGGTAGGTGAACAATATAGATCAGTGCTTGCTGAGCCTGATTGTTATAGAGTGATCTTTCGGAACCTCCACATTTTCCAGTTGTCAATATTGCTAGGCCATTATAGTTTGTCTCTCTTGAAGTGCTTTTACAATCTTAAAAAGACTACATAAACTTAAAATGTCTACTTCAACATTGAGTGGAAACTAGAGTCCATGGAGTCTTACAATACCTATGTCTTTGTTTTAGGGTGGTGGTGGACTTGGTGGCGCAGTGAGTATTGTTACCTGATGACTATGTATATGCTGAAATTTCTATTTCAACTTTCTGTAGTTTTACAGAAAGTAAAGTTTTAGTGGCAGAGGTGGTCTGTGGAGAGAGGTTTGGAGAACGCTGCTCTATGTAGAGCGATCTTCGAGCACATCCACATTTGCCAGCAGTCAATATTGCTCCACCATTGTAGTTAATGTTTACTGAAGTGCTGCTAAGGCTTTGAAAAGACTACAGTCCAACCTTGGTATCTGCTGGGATTCTGTTCAGGAACTCCGCATGGATACTGAAATCAGTGGATGCAGGGGTTGCCATTTAAGTGCCTTTAAATGGAAAAAAAAATGAAATTATTGCATTACTTTCAGCACCTTTGGTAGCTGAATACAGTACATGCCGATTCTGGGAAACCTGGAAGAGTGTCATTTGAGCTGTTTTTAGCCCTGAGGGGCATGGAAACCACAAAGATTGTGGTTTGAACTGTGCGAAGAAAAGAAATGTGATTTTAACTCACTTTTTTATTTTAAAGGAATTTAAAACACGACCCCAGTATCTTTGGATTTCAGTATCCGTGGGGGGTTCTGGAACCCCAGTGGATACAGAGGTTGGACTATGGTCATTTCAAGACCTTAAAGGCATTTTAATCATGACCCTAGTATCCAAGGAAGTTTAATCCATGGTTGCTGGATCCCCAATACCGAGGTTGCAGTTCTATATCAACTGAAAATAACTGTTTCAACATTGAGTGGAAACCAGAGCCTATGGAGCCTTAGACTCCTCATGTCTTTATTTCAGCTTGGTGGACTGGGTGGTGGAGCTGGTGGACTAGCGTCAGCAGTGAGTATTGTTACATGATGATTATGTCTTTATTTCTCTAAGTATGTGGTACAATTTCTACTTCAACTTTCTGTAGCTTTAAAAAATACTTCTGAAAATGTTTTGTCATAGAGCCATGGAGGGGGGGTATGGAAGGGGAGAAATATCTGGAAGAGATGTAAGTCAGTGCTTGCTCAGTGCAGTCTCATTCCTCTTTTATAGAGATCTTCCGGAACCCCCACATTTTCCAGCAGTCAATTCTGCTAGGCCATTACAGTTAGTCTTTCATGAAGTGCTATTACTGTCCTGAAATGACTATAAAAACTTTAAACATCTGTTTCAATGTGGAGTCGGAATAAGGCCCACATGAAGTCTTAGAATACTCAAGTCTTTATTTTAGGTTGGTGGAGTTTCTGGCGCATTGCCAGTGAATGTTGTTGCATGATGATGATGTCTTTATTTCCCTAAGTATTTGCTAAAAATTTCTGTCTCAACTACATAAATCAGTGCTTAGTCAGTCTCATCCTCTGTTATAGAGTGACCACCCATCAAATTTGCCAGCAGTCAATATTTCTAGGCCATTATAGTTATTCTTTCCTGAAGTGCTATTAATGTCCTGTGTTGGAAAGATTTTCAGATTCTTTTCACTGACACAATGCCAAACAGTCACAGACCTTTTAAAAGGGTTTGGAGGCTTTATTTCTACAATAGTAAGTGAATTACACAAGCCAATTGATTCAGTTTGGATACAAATGTTCACTCTAGTTTCCCATCCTGTTTCTCAAAGAACCACACCTAGAAAATCACATTAAATAACGTGGAATAAACAAGTTACCCATGTGACATTGTATGTCACTTCCACCTCCTTATTGGGTCTATTATGACAGGTTTGGTGCATTGTCCCAACTCTAATTAGGCGGTCATTCTGCCCTGCATCCCAAAATATTCCTGGCCCACAATTTTGGTTATACAAGATCCTGGAATTTTCCCTTTGAGAAAGTTATGATCTACACGTTCTGCCAATCATTATCTCTTTAGGTCACTTTGACATAATGACCCTCCTATCCTGTTTTTGAGGGGAACAACAGTCATTCTCTTGGCTCCAATATCAGTTATTTTTCTCAAACTAGAGAAGATAACCCTCTAAAATCTCTATCACCTGAAACGACAATATAAACTTAAAGTGTCTATTTCAACATTGAGTGGAAACCAGAGCCCATGGAGCCTTAGAATGCCCATGTCTATGTTAGGTTGGTGGACTTGGTGTTGCAGTGAGTATTGTTGCCTGATGATTATGTATTTGCTGAAATTTCTATTTCAACTTTCTGTAGCTTTATAATAATAAATTAGTAATAAATATAGTAATAAATTACTACTTTCTGTAGTAATAATAATAATAAATAATAATAAACTTTATTTATATCCTGCCCTTCTCCCCAAAAGGACCCAGTGGACTATTGCCAATGAGTATTGTTACAGGGTGATTATATCTTTATTCTTCAAAGTGTTTGCTAAGATTTCAGCTTTCTGGAGCTTTTACAAATATTACTGAAACCTTTTGCCAAGGAGCTGGTGGAGGGAAAGTGGGGAGAAGAAAAATATGGAAGAGATGAGCAATTTCTTTAAACATGAAATACTTTAAAAGTATTTCTGAAAACCTTTGTCAAGGAACAGTGGAGCTGGTGGAACTGAGGTGGGGGGAATAAATATACAGAGGAGATGAACAGTGTAGGATCAGTGCTTGCTGAGCCTAATTCCTCTTTTATAGAGTGATCTTCCAGAACCTCCATATTGGTCAGTGATCCATATTTCTAGGCCATTCTAGTTGGTCTTTCTTGAAGTGCTTTTATTGTCCTGAAATGACTATATAAACTTAAAATGTATCTTTCAATGTGGGGTGGAAACCAGAGTCCACAGATTCTTAGAATACCTATGTATTTTAGGCTGGTGGACATAATGGGGTGTTGTCAGCAGTGAGTATTGTTACCTGATATTTATGTCTTCTCTAAACATTTGCTAAAATTTCTATTTCAACTTTCTGGAGCTTTTACAAATATCTTTGAAAAGTATTTGCTGACAGTCCAACATTTCTACTTCAACTTTCTTGAGCTTTTAAAATTACTTTTTGAAAATCTTGGCCAAGGAGCTACGGAACCGGTTGGAGTAGAGGTGGGGGGAGGGGGGAATTTGAACATGAAAATTGAAAGGCCACTTCTATAGGTTGGAGTCTTCCGTTTCTGAGCACTTTGCCAGGCAGTGTCATCTATTTTATTCATGTAAATGTGTGTGTTCATGTAAATGTTTTGCCTAATACTGATAAAATTCATAAAGAAGGAGCATTTGTCAGGCTTCAGAACATCCCATTTCATTCAGAAAGTTAACAAAAGATTCAGCAGCTAACATTTTGCAAACTGTGTCTCAGATCTAAGTGGGAAACATTCCCTATGGAGCCTAAGAATTCCTTTGTCTTTATTTTAGGGTGGCACTGGACTTTTAAGTGGGCTATCTGTGAGTATTGTTCCATGATGATAATGTCTTTATTTCTCTAAGTATTTGCTAAAATTTCTATTTCAACTTTCTGGAGCTTTTACAAATATTTTCAAAACCTTGTGTTAAGGAGCTGGTGGAATTGATGAGCAGTTAGATCAGGGTTTGCTGAGCCTCAATCCTTCCTCTACAGACAGATCACTGATGAGCATTTCTCTACTGGCCAGTGGTCAATATTGCTCAGCCATTATAGTTAGCATCAGGGATGGGGAAATCCAGTGGGACTTGACTCGAGTCACTGAGTTGCTGTCCCAGTGACTTGACTCAAAATCAAGTCATAACAGGGGTACTTTCCAAGTTACTGAGTCACACTTTAGTGACTCTCAAAGACCAAGTCGAGTCTCTTCCCCTTTAAAAAGTCTGCCGTGGAAAAAACAGGGCTGCTGCCAGGCTCTGTGTGTGTGTGTCGGAGCTCTCTCTGAATACTCCTCTGCTGTCCCCACCCATCTGTAAAGAGGGCAGAAGGGGTGGGAGGGACTGCAAGAGCCGGGGCTGAAGTAGTGAGAGGGAGGAGGGTCTTGCACAGAAGGTTTGAGGCTTACCAGAATGACTTGATCCTTTGCAGCCCTATTCAGAAGTAGTCCCACTGTAGCCAGTCTTTCAATGAGGGTTCCCCTTCCCAAGTAACAACAGAGCCATAACCATTCATATTTGTGATTGGATGCAGTCATATATATGAACAAATCACAATACAAGTTCAGCCTTGTTATACACAGATTTTTTATACATGGATTTGACTCAACACAAAAGCCACTGCAAATGAGAAGGAATGTGCTGATCCCTGGAGAAGGGGAAAAATGCATCCCTTTAAAATCAGTTTAAAAAACTGAACAGTCCTTTAACAATAGCCTCCTTAATGAGAGAGAGAGAGAGAGAGAGAGAGAGAGAGAGAGAGAGAGAGAGAGGCAGCTGGTTGACAATCCATCAATCCTTCTCTCTCCAGGGGACTCCTTCCTTCCCCCTGAGCATGTAAAAGAAAGGTGATCACTTTGCATTGGTGAAGGGAGGGACTGAGTGAAGCAGACAACTGATTGATGGATTGTCTTCTTCATGACTCTTACCTCACACCACAAAGGTCAGCAAGACTGTTTTTAAATCACTGGAGCAAAGAAATTTTGTTTTTTTAAATTGATTTGCTATAGTGCGTTTTTTGCCATCCAGGTGAGTGCTTCGAGAACCCACTCGAATAATGAGGCTCAACCTGTAGTTGGTCTTTATCTCTGAATAAGGAATAAGAACAGTGGGCTTGGTTGGCCAATGAGTTTCACTGTGAATTTTGCATGGTTTTTGGTTTATACTGAGTATGCTGATATTGTTGAATGGGTAATTTGAAATCCAGAGAGTATTTTTATCAACTGGTGGGGGGGGGGGGAGCATTGGTTTAATTTTTTTGTCAATTCCCATTTTCTGATTTGAATGGTAAGCTTGTCTTCTGAACTTAGTTTCACCAACACAGTGTGAAGAATATAATTCAACTTTTATCTCTGTTTCATATGACCTGGTTAGTAAAAGGAGGAAAAAAGCTTTTCTCTAGTACCAGAAAAGGCAAAGTAAATTTGTGATTTAAATGTTCTTCCAGGCATCATTGGCAAGTGAATCTCTCTCCCTGAAATTAGACTTAATTTGGATTACCTAATGCAATTGAAGCATTTGAGGGTCCAATCCTATGTAACCTCAGTACCAGAGTTGAGCTCCAGCACTCACACTGGGTGTCGTAAATGTGCCATAAGGCATACCTGCGACACCTGGACAGTAGGAGCTGTCAGCGCTGGGTCAGCGCCAGTTGACACTAAGCTTCAACACTGCTTGGGAGACCAGCAGTGAATATTTTGGGGGCAGGGGAGGTGTAAAGTGGGTGGAACAGGGCAGGGGGAGGGCGGGCCAGGGGAGGAATCAGCCCAGGAGGTGGTGGGGTTGCTGAAGCTGCTCTATCAGTTCCTATTATTCCTGTTGGGCTGCAGGTGGAGCTCTGCATCACCAGTTCCTATCCTCCATGTCGGGTTGCACAGCCCAACACAGAGGCTCTCAAGTTTGCACCAGCAAAATAGCTGGCACAGACTTGAGAAGTCCCATTGCGAAGGTCCCCTTCCCCCAAGGAGATCTTCAGCGGTGCCACTGGATGCAGTGGTATCCATTTTGGCACTGCTGTATCTTGCAAAGCCGCCAGAGATAGGATTAGGCTGTGAGTTAGCAGTTATATGGGTTGGAAATTTTCCAGTAATGATGATATCTTAAATTTTTCATCCAATTCCACACGATGACACACCTTAGGCCCATATGTATTTTCTGTTAAAAGTAAGTGCATAATTATGTTTCAACAAAGGCAAGTGGTTTGTAAATGTTCTTCCTGCAAAATTCATTATGAACATAATGTATAGAGAAAGGCGATCATAACTGGTTTAGTTGCAAAGCTGTGTATGGAACAACACTTACATTGCTCCTTCATTAGCCCCAACCACCATCACCATTAATGTGAACAATGTAAAGAGCGAGTAATCTACTGTGCTGTCATGCTTTAAAATATTAGCCTCTCTTCCATTAAAGTAGTGGAATATTTATTACATTTAACATTCCTCCTTGAACACAGATAATTCCACCACTCTTTTATCTCTAATACCACCCCAGTTGTCCCTAGAACAGTAGTACAACTCTTTCAGATTATTCAGTGTCTATGAATATTTTTTTAACATACAGTTTGCAGATCTGGGTGTGTAAATTCATGCATGGTGCTTTAGAACAGTGTTCTAAAGCATGTAGAACATGTGGGATGGGAAATTGGCTGTGATGGAAAAATGTTCACTCTTGTGTGTATTTTGGTACACGCTTCCATTTCCAATGCATCAAATTCAATATAAACATAATATAAAGAAAAATGGTGAGCATATCTGATTTAGGGCTCAATCCTAACTTGTGCTGGAATCAGACAGACCAGGGTGGCATCCTGCGCAAGTTTGGGGTCAAAAGCCTGAGGCAAGGGGAAACCTTTCCCCTTACCCCATGTCACACTGCAGCAGCCCCAATGGATCTACTTGGATGTTCGTCATCTAAAATGGCATAAGTGTCAGATCCTGGCCCCACCTTCCACTCCCCACCTGCCCCTGGCCCCAAAATTCCTCCCTCCTGCCTCCTCCCCACCCCTCCTACGCCTTCTGATACCCTGCACTGGCTGAGCTCAGTTGATGCAAATTCACCTGGCCCGGGGCCCATGTTGGTGTGGGGATGCCGGTGCATGTCTGTGTGCTGCCTTATGTCCCCTGAGAGTAGTGCAAAAGTGATTTATGACTTGCATTGACAACTCAAAAGGCCACTTCTGTATGTTGGAGTCTCCTGTTTCTTAGCACTTTGCCAATCAGTATCATCCATTTATCCAAGAAAACGAATAAATGAATAAATGCTTTTTTGCCTAATACTGATGAAACCCATAAAGAAGGAGCATTTGTCAGGCTTCAGAACATCCCATTTCATTCATAAAGGTAACAAAAGATAAAAAAAGTTTCAGCAGCTAACATTTCACAAACTGTCTCAAATTTCAGTGGGCAACATTACCTATGGAGCCTGAGAATTCCTTTGTCTTGATTTTAGGGTATCCTTGGAGACAATGGCGGATTAGTGCCAGTGAGTATTGTTTCATGATGTTTATGTCTTTATTTCTCTAAGTATTTGCTACATTAATCTTCAACTTTCTTAAGCTTTCAAAATCTTTTTCAAGGAGCTATCTCATGGAATGGAGGTGGGGGGAATAAACGTACCAAAGAGATGAACAATGTAGATCAGTGCTTGCTGAGCCTGATTCCTCTATTATTGAGGGATCTTAAGAACATAAGAACAGCCCCACTGAATCAGGCCATAGGCCCATCTAGTCCAGCTCCCTGTATCTCACAGTGGCCCACCAAATGCCCTGGGGAGCACACCAGACAGCAAGATACCTCTTCCTGGTGCCCTCCCTTGCATCTGGCATTCTGACATAGCCCATTTCTAAAACCAGGAGGTTGCACATACACATCATGGCTTGTAACCCTTAATGGATTTTTCCTCCAGAAACTTGCCCAATCCCCTTTTAAAGGCATCCAGGCCAGATGCTGTCACCACATCCTGCGGCAAGGAGTTCCACAGACCAACCACACGCTGAGTAAAGAAATATTTTCTTTTATCTGTCCTAACCCCTCCCAACACTCAATTTTAGTGGATGTCCCCTGGTTCTGATGTTATGTGAGAGTATAACATGATGCTTAACCTGTCAATGTGTAGTTTAAGTCTACTCTTGTGTTGCACTAAAATAGATTTGCAAGTAGTATTCCCAATAGGAACCAACAGAGTATTTTACTCTCATATCTCAGCAGTGCTTTCCCGTTGAACATTAAATGAGGGTATTTAACCCTAAAATTGCCATTGTCGCAAATCCTGAGGCCCAGTATATTCCGGGGATGGGAACATGACTTGAGTGACTCGTCCATAAGTCACAGTCAAGTCACTCCCATCAAAGGCTTGGACACAACTCTTGACTCACAGCTAGTGACTAGGAACTTGACATGGGTCTTGGGGCCTTTTTGGCTTTGAGTCCCTATCGAGTGCCTTTAGTTACAGCATATATGTGTTCTTTAGTAGTAATTTTTTGCATGAAAACTGGAAGTAACTGCTGATTGGAGATAAGCGCTGTTTACACAGCTACAGAGGACATCAGTGGGGGCTGCGAGCCTCCAGCAGCCTGCAAGAGGCGAACTCTGTCCCTCAAGTACAAAACAAGCCCCTTGGTAACGATCGCTGCAGCACCTTGCTACCCCTCCACGCCCCCCTCCCCAACCACGCAAAAACTTACCTAGTTCCCAACTCCCCTGTAGGGGTTTGGAAACCACTGATCTAGGAAATTTTTTGGCTGACAGCACAGGGCATCATACTGTAGCATAGGTCACTGGAGAGTGGGGTCCTTGCTTTATCTGGTCAAAACACTGTTTTTTCTCTGCTGCACATGGTAGGTGCAGGGAGTGGCTCATTGTGCAGTTTTGGGGTTAAGAGTGATTTGTTTATCAGGATAGGCAGATGGGGGATCACTAAGGGTTGTTGTATTGCTAAACTTGAACAACAGCACAGCTTTTTTTACATAAGTGGTGGTTGAAGTGAAGGACTTCAACACATAGCTGACTGGAGTGCAGTTGGGATGGGAACATCAGGCAGTGTTAAATGACAACTCTGACACACACGCACACGCACACACACACACTACCATCTCCCTTTCTTCTGTGAAATTTGGCTAAGAGACTTGAGAGTTGCAATTCGAGAGACTTGGATTCCAGTCACGAAGGCTCAGACTTGAGACTTCAATTGAGACTTGGGTTTAGTGAGCACATCCCTTGTATATTCACCCTACATTTCTGGACACTGTTTGGGTGGTCTGACACTTCTGCCATGACTTCCTCTGGCTAAGGGTCATTATAGGAAGTTTCCAGCATTGATGGGGCATTTCCTTACTGAACAGAAGAAGTTCATGGATAGTACTTGGGTTAAATGCTTCGACAAGAGTCCATGAATAACATGAAGAAAAAATCAGGGTTTGTAGGAAAAATAAAGTATTATGAATAATTATGTGTTTCTCTTTCATTTTAGGAGCTTTTACAGACAATTAGAGTAAGTACTGCAGATTTCTTTCTATAGGGCAGTGGTTTTCAAACTCTCGTGGAGAGTTTGAGCCACTGTAAGTACTTGCAGGGGTGGGAAGAGGCAGCGGGGGCGGGGGGAAGGCCGAGACGCTATCACCAGGATTGCACCACTCAGGGGGGCTGCAGGGGCTTGAGTGCACTCGGGACCCTGCAGAAGGTCACGCCGGGCTCCCCGCACACCCGGGAGGCTGCAGGAGGCTTGGTTAAATGCACTCAGCCCCCCTGAGCGGCGTAATCCTGGGGATCGCACCACTGTCTCCTCCCTGCCTCCAGGCTGCCTTTAAGGAGGCAGAGGCCAGGGCCCACAGGCTGGAGCGTCATGACACCCCAGTTTGAAAAGCCCTGCTATAGGGTGATTGAACCACATTGCCTTCGGTAATGGGGGAAACTTAGGGCCAAATCCTATCCAACTTTTCAACGCTGGCACAGCCATGCCAACAAGGCATGCACTGCATCCTGCAGTAGGGGAACAGTCATGGAGGCCCCCTCCAGGTAAGGTAACATAGATTCCCTTTCCTCAGGGCTTCACTGCGGTTGCACTGGCACTGGAAAGTTGGATAGGATTGGGCCCTCACTCTGCCACATATTTTGTCTTTCATTTCTAAAATAGCCCCTCTGTCCAACCAGATCCACAGAACAATCCTTAAGACTCTATAGAAGTCTAGGGAGCGTCACTTCTTGAGCGAGGAGAAAACTGGCCTCACCTAGTTGACCTGATTATGTCCCCCTATTCATAGATACGTAGAACTACAATCAACTCTTCCTTTTCATTCTGGAGGAAGATATAATTGGAAGCACTAATTGGAAGTATGTCTGGGGCACCTGAGAGTTATACTGCTGTAGAGCTAGAATCTCAATCTGTAATGTAGGCACCTCTTGATAGTCACTGGGTTAGATTCAGGTATTCAATTTTTGTATAGAGTAGTGAAATAATCAAGATTTTTCAGACGGATTGAACACCTTGAATATCATTTCTTTTCTTTTACATTTAGGGTATCTTGACAGAGCCATCAACTGTGAGTATTTCTGCAGGTCCTCTGTGTACTGAGGAAATGGTCCTCACGGTTGTGTACAATGGATAGGCAGCCCAATTCTAAGCTTCCCAGTATCTGGAGGAACAGCGGTGCCTGAATGATAATCTAAATTTTCTGGTCTTTCTGAATTATAAGGACATTAAGCCTTATAATTAAGCCCCTCCTGACCGAGGAGTTAAGTCAGATAGAGGTTAAAAGAGAAGATGTTTCAGACCTCATTGATAAATTAAAGATCAATAAGTCACCAGGCCCTGATGGCATCCACCCAAGGGTTATTAAGGAATTGAAGAATGAAGTTGCAGATCTCTTGACTAAGGTATGCAACTTGTCCCTCAAAACGGCCATGGTGCCAGAAGATTGGAGGATAGCAAATGTCACGCCTATTTTTAAAAAGGGAAAGAGGGGGGACCCAGGAAACTATAGGTTGGTCAGCCTAACATCCATACCGGGTAAGATGGTGGAATGCCTCATCAAAGATAGGATCTCAAAACACATAGACGAACAGGCCTTGCTGAGGGAGAGTCAGCATGGCTTCTGTAAGGGTAAGTCTTGCCTCATGAACCTTATAGAATTCTTTGAAAAAGTCAACAGGCATGTGGATGCGGGAGAACCCGTGGACATTATATATCTGGACTTTCAGAAGGCGTTTGACACGGTCCCTCACCAAAGGCTACTGAAAAAACTCCACAGTCAGGGAATTAGAGGACAGGTCCTCTCCTGGATTGAGAACTGGTTGGAGGCCAGGAAGCAGGGAGCGGGTGTCAATGGGCAATTTTCACAATGGAGAGAGGTGAAAAGTGGTGTGCCCCAAGGATCTGTCCTGGGACCGGTGCTTTTCAACCTCTTCATAAATGACCTGGAGACAGGGTTGAGCAGTGAAGTGGCTAAGTTTGCAGATGACACCAAACGTTTCCGAGTGGTAAAGACCAGAAGTGATTGTGAGGAGCTCCAGAAGGATCTCTCCAGACTGGCAGAATGGGCAGCAAAATGGCAGATGCGCTTCAATGTCAGTAAGTGTAAAGTCATGCACATTGGGACAAAAAACCAAAACTTTAGATATAGGCTGATGGGTTCTGAGCTGTCTGTGACAGATCAGGAGAGAGATCTTGGGGTGATGGTGGACAGGTCAATGAAAGTTTCGACCCAATGTGCAGCGGCAGTGAAGAAGGCCAATTCTGTGCTTGGGATCATTAGGAAGGGTATTGAGAACAAAACGGCTAGTATTATAATGCCGTTGTACAAATCTATGGTAAGGCCACACCTGGAGTATTGTGTCCAGTTCTGGTCGCCGCATCTCAAAAAAGACATAGTGGAAATGGAAAAGGTGCAAAAGAGAGCGACTAAGATGATTACGGGGCTGGGGCACCTTCCTTATGAGGTAAGGCTACGGCATTTGGGCCTCTTCAGCCTAGAAAAGAGACGCCTGAGGGGGGACATGATTGAGACATACAAAATTATGCAGGGAATGGACAGAGTGGATAGGGAGATGCTCTTTACACTCTCACATAATACCAGAACCAGGGGACATCCACTAAAATTGAGTGTTGGACGGGTTAGGACAGACAAAAGAAAATATTTCTTTACTCAGCGTGTGGTCAGTCTGTGGAACTCCTTGCCACAGGATATGGTGCTGGCATCTAGCCTAGACGCCTTTAAAAGGGGATTGGACAAGTTTCTGGAGGAAAAATCCATTATGGGGTACAAGCCATGATGTGTATGCGCAACCTCCTGATTTTAGAAATGGGTTATGTCAGAATGCCAGATGCAGGGGAGGGCACCAGGATGAGGTCTCTTGTTATCTGGTGTGCTCCCTGGGGCATTTGGTGGGCCGCTGTGAGATATAGGAAGCTGGACTAGATGGGCCTATGGCCTGATCCAGTGGGGCTGTTCTTATGTTCTTATGTTCTTAAGAACAAGGACTAACATTTCAGTTCTACAGTTTAGGGAACAGAGGGCCCAACCTATCCAACTTCCCAGCGCTGATGCAGCTGTGCCAGTGGGGTGTGCGCTGTATCCTATAGTGGCAATGCAGTCATGGAGGCCACCTTAAGGTAAGGAAACAACAGTTCCCTTACCTCCAGACTGCATTGCAGCTGCATCGAGGTTGGATAGGACTGGGCTCCCAGACTGCTCTCTGTGATGGGAACCGTGGAGAATTAACCCTATGATGTAGTCCAGGGAGAAACTGGAGGTCAGTGAAAGATCTTGTAAACATAGGGAAAGAGACTCATTCAGTGGATGGTCCATAGCTTAGGGGCAATGTGTACATGATTTGTATATGCCAAAGGGTCTAGAACAGGGGTGTCCAAAGTTTTTGGCAGGAGGGCCACATCAGCTCTCTAAACTGTGTCAGGGGCCAGGCGGGGGGGGGGGAAGAATCAATTTACATTTTAAATTTGAATAAATTTACATAAGTTTACATAAATGAATATATTAAAGATGAACTTATAAGAATGAATAAAGGTCTTGCAATAGCTCAAGGCCTATAAAAGACCTTGCACAAAGCAAGGCTAGCCTTTCCTTTGCTGCCGCTGCTCATCACAATTGCGAAACAGCAAGCAGTGGAGGGAGCTCTCATCCCACAGCTCACACGAGAGGTCAAACAGTCGCCCTCACGCTGAGAGAAGTTGCGTTGGGCCAGTGTGGGCTTCAACAAATCTCAGGAGGGCCAGAGGCTCATTGCAGATTGGGGGCTCCCTGAGGGCCGCATTGTGAGGCCTCGAGGGCCGTAAGTGGCCCCCGGGCCGGGGTTTCGGCACCCCTGGTCTAGATTAAAGTGAGAGGATCTCTGCTTCACCAATGATGTTAGGGAACAGAACCCTCTCTCAAATCTTGGAAAGCTGATTTCGTCAGAGCAAAGAGATGTGGGAAGCAGTAAAGGTAATGGCAATGCTTTGCAAGAGATTCCTCTGTGGAGAAAATGATTCTGACTCCCCAGCTTGTGTATTTTCATGCTCTTTGATTCTCTGCAAAGTTCTGACATGTGAAGTATAAATGGGATCCAAAAGTAAGTGTGCACTTCTGCTTTTTCAGACTCAGCAAGAAAAGCAAGTGAGTATTGCTAACAAACTTGAATGGACAATCTTTGTGTTATATTCAGAATCTTTTGGTTTATATTTTCTGATGTTCCCTTGTGTTTTTTTTAGTCAGTGCAAGAGGAATAAGCGGAGTCAATAAATGGAGAAATAGGTCTGAGTTTTATGCCCTTGCACGCTTTCTGTGAAAAGTAAAAGTTATGTACCGGAAATGCAAAAACAAATACATTTGCCCACATATTCGCCCCCCACTCCAGTTTGTGGAATGAAAATAGGGCCAAAATTATTTAACTATCCAATATCCATGAAAGAATCAAGGTCCTAGGTCCTAATGCCTGTCACTCCAGATCCCCTTTAGTTTATTCTCCTGTTTTTGGAGGAGAATATTATTCCCGGCTTCAGCCATCCCACCCTGACTCCCAGCTGGAGATTGTCTGTTGACAGGTCCAGGCTTTCAATGTGATACTTCTGGAAGTGTCTTCAGCCTGCTGAAGGTCAGTAGAAGAAGTGTGGAGAGCCCATTTGAAAGTCACGCTTCCTAATCCTGCTATGTTAAGTTTTGTCAAAATGGATTTATCAGAAGTACTTTGGCTAAACTCACTTGTAGAACAGACTGAATGCCCATGAATACCATAGTGAAATTAGGAAAGTTTTCAGGAGAAATTGCATCACTTGAAGGAATAATAACATCTCTCTTTTAAATTTAGGCTAATCTAGCACAATTTGCGGTAAGTACTTCATACATCCTTTTTAAAACTGGAAATTATTATTATTCAGAATATTTGTATACTGCTTTTCAGCAACAAAAGATCATAGAGTTTACAGAGAAAACCAAGTAAACTGTAAATCTGTAAACTATGGCCTAACTGCAGGGAAGGATGATTGTTCTGTGGATAGATCATAGCTGAGGGGTAGAAAGCAGATGTTTTGCTTGCAGAAGGGTCTAGATGGGATCTCTGTTTTGTTTTTTTTAATGATGTTAGGGAGCAGGACTCTCCTGTGAATCTTGGAGAACTTCTTGCTGTTAATGGACTAGAAGTTGAAGGCAATGTCAGTGTTTGGAAGATGGTTCTCGGTGGAGAAATGGATCCAATTCCCTTGCCTGTATTTTGCAATACTGATGCACAGCCCAATCCTATACTCAGTGGTGCTGCTGGGTGCAGTGTGCCAAAATGGCTACCGCTGTATCTAGCAGCAATGCTGGGGCCACCAGAGGTCTCGTTGGTAAACACCTAGGTCCTTCAATGGGACTTCTTAAGGCTGTGCCGGCTATTTTACTGGCGCAGGCTTGGGAAATTCTGTGTTTGGCTTTGCAACCTGACATGAAGAATAGGATACGGGGGAGCAGGATTCTGTCAGTCCCACCCCCTCCCAGGCTGGTCACTCCCCCACCCTGTCCTCCTCCCACCCTTCCCTCTGCCCAAAATATCTCCCCTGGGCCACAGGGCCCTTACTGCCACCTGGAGCACTTATTGGGCTCTGGGCAGCATCCATCTGCTACAGGGCCCAGTGCCAACGGGCTGGTGGAGCGCCGGCAGTCTCTCCTCTCTGGGTGTCATGGATGTTTGTTTGTGAACCAGAGCCAGCCCTGGAGCTCAGTGCCAGTGCTCAGCCTGCATGGGATTGGGCCCTCAGTCTCTGCAGAGTTCTGTGAATGGTGCCAAGTAAAAATAAGAGCCAAAAAATAACTGTGTGTTTTTACATTTCAGGCTGCCAACAATATAGACAGGAACGTGAGTATTGCTAACAATCTTATATGGGCTGTTCTTGGTTTATACATAGAATTTTTTTTTTTTTTGAGGGAGAGCTTTGTTGGTACCTTATTCGCTTCTGTGGTGTTGTATGACCACCTTCTGCAAACTTGTTTCTTCAAAGAGATCTTCATTTTTTGCCCATTATATATAAAAGAAAATTCTAGAAACTTTTGGGATTGTCATACTTTTCCAGAAAGTATCTGGAATCTGGAATTCTAAAATGTCTTTCTTGTGCACCTGCGGCTTTCCAATCATAAGCCCAAAGTTTAGGTTGGGTTTACCAGTTTGCAGATAGAGAGTATCTTATGTTTACCTCAGCACAGTTTCCTCATTGAAATTCCCCTTTCCAAAGAGGCTGTTTAACCTTTAAAATTCCCTGATTCAAATAAAGTATACTCTCTCCCCCCCCCCCAAAAAAAAAAAAAAAAAAAAAATCCTTGCTCCTTGTTTGGGTGCTCCAGTATTTTGGGGAATAGCTTCCTCCAGAAGGCATTCACTATAGAACAGTGGTTCTCAAACTGTGGGTTGGGACCCACTTGGTGGGTTGTGATCCAATTTCTGGTGGGTCGCGGGAAGCTGGCGGCAGCCATCTTGGAAGATGACAACTAGACGGCGCTATTTTGGAAGTGAGCAAAGCCTGGGCATCGCCATTTTAAACTTCCCGGCATTGAGACGTAACTAAGAGCGGCTTGCACATGTGCAAAGAAAGCAGTGTGCTGCTTTTCCCCAGAAAGTATGCTGCTGCCGTCCAGCTGGACCTCCCTCTGCACTTGGAGGCTTCTCTCAGGGGGACCAATTGCAGAGTGCAGGCTTGGATTGCAGGCAGAGAAGGACCAGGAGAGATGTGGATGAGCCAGCCAGGCTTCTCCCCACCAGTCTTTGTCAGCTTGGCTGCCTTGATGGGATGGGCTGCCTCGGGGTTGCAAGACAGAGCAGCTCCCCTCCCTGCAGCTGGACTGGGCTGGAGAATGTAGGTGGAGACCTGAACACAGGGCTTGGGTGAGCAGAGGCAGACCCGCATGATCTCCCCTCTTGTGAGCCTGACCTGAAAGCAGCATCGAAGCCACCACCAGCCCACTGCCATTCTTGTCCTCTGCATCACAGCCTCTCTCCCTCTCTGAAATCGCCTGGAAGCCACGATCCTTTCCTGCCCTGGCTAGCACATCCTCTCTTTATATCTTTGCTGGAGTGACAGGGGATCCCTGGTTGCCAAGAAAGTAGCCGGGGGGGAGGGCAAGCCTGACATGTGGGGGGGGGAGAAGCACCCAAGGAGAGTGCTGCTCCCCAAGCTGCTTCTCTGATGTGCACCCTTCCCCACTTCTTACTTCTCTCTTAGGCTGCAATTCTGTCGACTCCCATTGCCAATAATGGGAGTCAATTCTGAGTAGACATGCTTGGGCTTGGGGGCGATGAGGGGAAGCATCCCTGCTTATCTTCCTTCTGAGGGGATACTACTGTTTTTATTTCCTTTATTCACAAAAGCTCAAGCTAATTCTTGTATTGAGGTGCATGAGTTGGGTGCACTTGTTTCTGGCTAGTGCTGAGCACAGTAGCAATAGCCACATCAATGTTTGTTAGTTTCAAGTGCAATACAAGAAGTAGCTTGAGATTTTGTAAATAAAGACAGAAATAAAAAAGGAGTAAATAAATACCCAAATATTTTGTTCCAGATGTTTTGTTTTTTGCTTGATAGCAATGGTAGCGAGGGCAGGGAGAATTGGAAGAAGCTTCTGAGCTGGAATACTGTCTCTTGTCATTTACAGTTTGAGTTTCTAGGCAAGAACTTTCCTGCTTGATGACATCACTTCCAGCTCTGACATCACAGTGATGTCACTTCCTGTTTGATGATGTCATTTCTGGCTATGACATCACTTCCAGGTTGCTGACATCAAGATTGTCATTCTCAGAAGTGGGTCCTAGGCTAAAAAGGGTGAGAACCACTGCTATAGAAAATTTCCAGTGTCCTTGCGGTAATGTCTAATACAAAAATCAGCAGCTTTCAACAAAATGGGTCCATCAAAATTACTTGTAGAACAGACTGAAAAGTGGATACTGTGGGTGAAATGATCAAGTTTTTCAGTAGAAATAGAAAAGCATGATGGAATAATTGTGTGTCTTTTTAAAAAAATTTAGATACTTGAGAACTTACTGCAGGTAAGTATGACAATCTTCTTCGTATTTTACTACAGTTGCCTCTGCCTCCCCCTTATTCTACCCCCGCCCTGCAAATATTGCCATTGGGACATCTTGTACAATCTGACCAGGAATTACTTGAGGGTCTTTCAGTTTCTTTCAGTGTTTATTGGGAATAACAAACGCACTCCAGCTTTCAGTTGGAAGGATGAATGGTCCACTTTGTCCTTTTCAGTGGGATAAAGGCTTTTCCTGCTGGATATTTTGTCTCTCAGTTTCCAGAAAGGTTCTTCTGTTCAACGAGATGTACTAAGCCAGCAGTTCTCAAACTCTCCAAAATTTGAGTTGTGGGGAGCCCCACAGATGCCCCTGCAGGGCTCCTCAAGCTGCCACAAAGCAAAAAATAGCAATCAAACTTATATCTGGTTTGCAATTGCAAAACCATTAGTAGGTTCATATGACTATTTTGAGCCTTGTGGAGTTTTGGGGAGCCCTGCAGAGGAGGCTGGTGTTGGCTTTAGGTAGGTGTGAGAAACCCCCTTTAGCCCTGGCACAATCCTGGTGATAGCTTCAGTGCCATCCCCCTGCCCCACCCCTTAAGGGGGCAAAGATAGGGCTTCTCTGGCTGGTGGGTCACAACCCACCAGTTTGAGAACCCCTGACCTAAGCACTACTAGGGCTCTATGGAAGACAGGGAGACTTCATTTCAGAGTGAGCAGAAAACTAGCATAACCTAGTTGCCTTGAGTATGTTTGTCTCTTCACCAGTAGGCTCTGTCCTGTCACTGCTGATAATGTCAGAGAAAGAGTATGGAGAAGAGTATGTCTGGAAAACCCTAAGTGTTAGACTGCTCTAAAATCAATATTGCAATAGGTAGCGTGCCCCTGGACAATATCTGGGCTGGGCATTCAGTCTCTGTATACAGTAGTAAAATAACCAAACGTTTTAGAAGATATCCCAAACCATTACAGAATAACATTCTTTCTTTCTTTCTTTCTTTCTTTCTTTCTTTCTTTCTTTCTTTCTTTCTTTCTTTCTTTCTTTCTTTCTTTCTTTCTTTCTTTCTTTCACATCTAGAATGTTCTATCAGACTTGGGGGTGAGTATTTCTGCAACTTCTCTGTGTACTGGATAAATAACCCACATGATTCTTGACATTGGAGGTTGTCTTTCTTGCCAGATGAAACGTGGGGAGTGAAATGTGGGGCTGAGCAAAGCAGAGGAGCAGTCAAGGGCCAGAAAAGATAACCTCTCCTCCCTTGTAAATGTGGTCACAGGAAGATGCCTTCTAGTGAGACAGACGTTTGCTCCACCTAGTCAGTACTGTCAACAGTACTGTCAACTGTAAACCAAGGGTGTCTAAACTTTTTGGTAGGAGGGCCACATCATCTCTCTGACAGTGTGTTGGGGGCTGGGAAAATAGAATTAATTTACATTTAAAATTTGAATAAATTTACATAAATGAATATATGAGAGATGGAACTCATATGAATGAATGAATGAAGGTCTTGTGATAGCTCAAGGCCTGTAAAAGGACTTGTGTAAAGCAAGGCCAGCCTTTCCTTTGCTGCCGCTGCAGACATGACATGAAACAGACAATTCGCGGATGGAGCCCTCGGCCCACAGCTTGCATGAGAGGTTGAGCAGTTGGCCCTCACGCGGAGTGCAGTCACATTGTACCAGCACAAACTCCAGCAAGTCTCCAGTAGGCCAGAGGTTCATTGGAGAACTGGGGGCTCCCTGAGGGCCGCTGATGGCCCCTGGGCCAGGGTTTGGGCATCCCTGACATAGACCTCTAGGATTTCAGGCAGAGATTATATTCTTGTCTATAGCCAAAAACGGCAGAGATTGACTTCTCTTTTGGACCTTTTGTAGGCAAAGCATGTGCTCTGCCGCTGAACCATGGTCCTTCCCCAACACGGAAGCTCAGTATTTGCTCATTATTTCTAGGGGCTGTCTGAATGATAACCCTGTTGTTCCCACCATTCTGAATGAAAAGGGCTTTATGACAACAAGGTTCCATTACACGATAGCAAGCAAGGTTCCATTTAGTATATTAGGGTATGGGCCATGTATACCCTGCAGATGGAACACTTGACAATTAAGCCTCTGATCAAGGCCAGAATGAAAACTAAGGAACAGGATATAAAAACAGGATCGAAATAGAGAGGAAGGGACTCATTCTTCAGCTCGATCATAGCTGAGGGGTAGAAAGCAATCTGCTTCTCCAATTTATGGGAGGAGGAAGGAAGCTCTTTGGACATTAAGAACAATAATTGCTCAGTTCTGCCTTCTTTGTGCATTTCTGGACTGTTACGTCTGACCTGGTCTGCTGAAAGATAAACAGCCAAGGGTGCCAGTGTTGGGAAAAGCTGAGATGGATTGTGATGTTGGGAATTTCTTTATCTGTGTCATATTCTTGATGTGTACCGAGGTAGTGAACTTCAATCACGGCTTCCAAGTGGGGTGGAGACAGGCAAATATAGATGAAGTGAAATGATTCAATGTTTGCCAAATGTACAGGAAGTTCTGAAAGGCAAGAGGTGTAGAAAGCAGATAATTTGCATGCCGAAAGGTCAAGAAGCCATTCATAATATTTCTATTTCTGACTCACTGAATTTCCATTTGCTATCATGGAATTCCAAACTACAGGGATATCAGTGAAAGTCCTCCTAACAGTTTTATTATTGCTAATATTCTGTTTATTTGAGTTGTTTTATAAGCTGCATCAAGAGATAGGTGATAAATATTGTTTTTAAAAGAAAACTGTTGTTGTTGTTGTTGTTATATTTTTGCACAGTCAGGTGTCATCGACTGGTTTGTTTTACTAGACATCAGCTCCTTTCCAAGGACCTAGGATGTCTGACTTTTGTCCTATTTTAGTGTTATAAATATTGTCACAAAACAAAAACTGTTCCTAGTAAAGCTGCTTTTTGTAGTTTGTGGATGGCAATTTCTGTGGCCCCTATGCTGTCCAGGTGCTCTTCAAGGTGTTTTGGAATTGCACCGAGGGTGCCCACCACCACTGGGATCACTTTGGTCTTCTTCTGCCACAAACTTTCAGTTTGTATTTGTAAATCTTTGTATTTTGTTATTTTTTCCAGTTCTTTTTCTTCTACTCTACTGTCACCTGGTATTGCTATACTGATGATTTGACTTTATTTTTCTTTCTTCTCGACTACAGTTATGTGTGGTGTATTGTATGATTAACATTTACCTCTTTGTAGTTGGAAATCCCATAATATTTTTACATCTTCATTTTTAAACTTTCTCAATTTTTTGCTCTCACCAGTTTTGGTTAGATAGCTTGTATTTTTTAACAGATGTTTCATCATATCATTGTTGCTACCTTGTCATGTACACATCCATTGGAGAAAGACTAAGCGACACAGGGCCCAATCCTAAACCGTGCACGCCAGCTTAGTGCTGGCACACACTGTCGCAAACGTGCTGTAAAGCACATTTGTGAGCCCTTAGTGCCAGTGGAGTGCCAGAGCTAGCCCAGTGATTTGCAGGGACTGTGAAATAACTATTTCTTGCTTCCTGTTTTCTCTTTTAGCTTACTAATGGATTAAATGCAGTGAGTATTGCCCTTTTAAAAAATATTGACAATCTGGGATTTACATAATGTGAAGCATCTGAGTTATCAGTGATGCAGTATGGAATATGTTCCATGAATGTCATTTCCTGTAATATTTTCTTGTTCCTAAAACTGCATTGCTTCTTGAAAATGGGTGAAAAACAGCCCATTCTGAAAGGACAGATTCAGGGTTGTCTTAAAAGTACAGAACAGGCAAGAATGATTTCTTGCACTCTTTTTTAGCATCTTGGTGAACTATTGAGTGTATTCAGCTTCCAGGGATGCCATTGCCAGGAAATGGAAAGTGGGGGAAAGTGGAGATGAACAGGGATGTTGGGAATTTCTTTAGCAGGCTGATAGGTCCTGATGCATAGTGAGGCAGTGAGATTTCAACCATGGCCTCTGAGTGGGGTAGAGACAGGCTAAAGTGGAAGAAGTGAGAGAATGATTCAGCTTTGCCAAACACGTTCGGAAATGGAAGGATGGTGTTGAGGCATAGGAAGCAGATGGCCCATTCAGAGAAGCCTAGAGAGAATGAATTCATAGTCTCTCTGTTTCCATCTCTTTGAATTTCCATTTGCACATCAGGGATTTGCAAACTTCAGTGATTATTGATCACTTTTATTGATAAAAGCCCCCCTCTTTATTATTGTTTTTCGTTTTTTTCTTGAGTTGTATTATAAACTGAATGAAGGAAAAACATTGAAAGCATCTGTGATTAAATTTAATGTAAGCAGCACTGAAAAAGCCTTGGAAAAACATTAGACAGGTAGACCAATCCAAACCTGCATTTGAGCTGGCGTCACGGTCCCTGAGCCAGCTCCAAGTGTCACGATGGTGCCGTGTGGCATGTTTGTGCCGACTTGAGAGCCAGCTGGACTGTGCAGAGGCCTGCACCAGCTTGACCAGCCCGGATCCCGACTCTGCACAGGCTGAAACAAGTAACTTTACGGCAGGGAGCAAGGGGTAGGGGAGAGGATGGCAGGAGGGTGTTTTGGGAGGGGACGTTTAGGGGCAGAAAAGAGCAGAACAGGGGGCAGGCCTGGAAAGGGGGCAAGATAGGTGTTGGCAGTGCACATACTAGCCTAACCCCCCTCTTGGCCAGTCCGGCAATACATCAGTCCTCTCAGATTAGTGCCAGCTAAATAGATGGCGGAGATCCTAGTAGCCCCATAGGGCAGGCTGGGGTATTACTTGGGGTTAGGGGGGAAATACAGATTGGGAACCACTCAGCCAGAATTCTGAAATCCGAAGTTTTCCGAAAACGAGTTTGAGTGTGGGCATTTCTAAAAACTTTTTTTAACTGTTTGCATGCCGGTAGGAGCCAGCCAGCACAGTGCAATGCATGCTGGGGCTATACCCAGCTGAATTACAGACATTTTGAGCATGCAGATCCCCCCCTTTTTAACTCCTCTCCCTCTAGCTGATCTCACCCACTAAAGTGATTGCTCCTGCTGGGCCTAACTCCCCCTCCTTCCGCAGAGTGGGGAGGGAGACCCAGCAGCACAGGAGGGTAGCAAAAGCAAGAGCCAGCAGATATTAACCCCTCCCTCTCTCCCAGCATCTACATCTCTAAGGCTTTGCCTTCGCTGAGCTGCTGCCTCAGCTGTTGTGGTTTGTTTTTTATTTTTTAGACTGTTTCTTTCGTTAGGAAAATGTGTTGTTAAGATAACAGGTGTCGCTTAAACCATCTGTGGGAGAGTTTTGTGTGGGAGATTACACGATCAATGACCACCTCCCACTAATAATTAAACTTGATTTTTGAGATCCCCAGAAGAATCTTACCTTACCCTTACCCCTAAAAAAATTAAAAACAGCGATCAGAATACACTGGACCTCTTTTCATCTCACTGTTGAGAGATGGCACTGACAAGGCACTAAGATTGTCAAGGCACACCATCCTTTTTTGACAAATGACAAGGCACACCATGCTGTTGTTCAGGGGCTCACATCCCCCAATGGCCCTACTAATAAAAGACCCTGTCCCAAATTTTCATGGCACACCTGCACACCATTCTTGGCACACCAATGTGGTTGAAAATGGCTGCTGTAATTAAAAGGTTTGTCACCTATTATCTATGCCCAAAGGTGGGGAGTGTATGGCTGATATTGCAGTTAAGGTTGAACCCCACACCCTAATTACATTATATGAAGAACTGCTAAGGCACATTAGGATGGAATTAGGATAATTCCCCCACCCTACAAATTAACAAGAAAGTGTGTAAGAATGAAAATGAAAATGGTTTGATGATGAATGTAGGGAACCGAAGGCCCTGATTCGAGAGACCTACACACTCAATAGATGGTCCAAATCCTTCTCTTGCCAAACTTCAGTGATACCCCTAAATGCCTTCTCTCACCACTTTTATTCTTGCTAGTACTGTATTTACTTGAGAGTGCAATTCTAATCTTAAATAGCAGATGGAGATCCAAGGAGTCCTATAGGACAGGCTGGGGCGTTACCCAGTATAAGAGGAGAAAATCCCCTTACCCAAAGTAGATGTCCAGCCTCCTCCTAAACTCTGCTGGATGCAGGTTGCCAGTTGTCCTGTTTGTGAAATCATGACTTTTTCCTTTATGTTGTGGGTTCCTGCTGTTGCACCTGTTCCACCTCCTTCAGTAACTATTACATTTTTTTTAAATACAGAGAGTTTAGGATTTATATAATGTGAAAGGGGCACCCACGTTATGAGTTTGCTGTGCACATTGTCTTGTTTCTAAACTTACATTGATTCATAAGAATGAATTGTTAGATAATGGATGAAAACAACTCTAGCCTGAGAAGAAGGTTTCCTGATGGTTTAAAGATACAGAATAGGAAAGAATGATCTCCTGCATTCTTTCTTGGTGTGGTGATGAAGTATTGAATACATTGTATTGTATATTTGTTTAATTTTGTAGATAGCACTTTAGGTTAGGAAATATGAGGTGTGCATGCCAGCAGTGTGATTCACTGAATTTGAGAGTTGGATTTAAAGTGGGGAGAAGTTCTACCTCCCATCATTTTAATGTCTGATGCCCCAATCCATGCTTTCCTAGTGGCCATAAGCAGGGCCAGCCCAACACCTCCTGATGCCCCTGAGGCAGATGATCAATGCAATTTCCTTTGACTGCCTCTTCTCCTCCTACTCTCCAGCACTCTAGATCTGCAATCCCCTCCCCTCCCTATTTCCTCTCTGTGCCCCTCTGATCAATGGAAATTTAGCAGGCACAGACTCGAGGAGCCCCATTGTGCTCTAAGAGAGATAGAGGCTGCCCCATAGTCTTTTAGTAGTCTTTGTGGCTTAGCAGTGATTTTCAGGGACTGTGAAATAATGACTTCTTGCTTCTTTCTTTCTGTTTTAGATACCTCGTTTAGGAAACCTAGTGAGTATTACATTTTTAAAAAATACGGAGAGGTTGGGCTTTATATAACGTTAAGAGGTCACCTGAGTTAGCAGTGATGCAGGTTAGAAAATGTTCCACAAATGTCTTTTTTCTATGAAGATTTTCTGATTTCTAAAACTGCCCTGATTCATAGAAATGAATTGTTCTCATAATGGGCAAAAACAAGTCTAGCCTGATTGGGCAGTTTCAAGGAGGTTGTCAAGAAACAGAGTAAGAGAGAATGATCTTTTTCATTCTGTTTTAGGCTGATCTTTCTTGCACCTTTCAAGGGAGTATTTTTGTTTTATTACAAATGTAACAAATGTGACCCAAATGTCATAGAATTTAGAGCCTCCTCGTCAAGCTGGTGGCCCAAAACGGAGACTTAGAATCTGGTGGAGCAAAGTTCCACCGGTCCCACCTTCCTTCTGCTCTGCTCCTTCCCCCAAGAATGCCTCCTCCCTGCCCTCTCTCCGCCTCCCCTTACTCCCCCACCTACATCTCTGCTGCCCGGCAGTCCACGCGACTGCCAAGCAGTGGAGCCCAAGTGCTCCACCAGCACTAGCCCAGCACTCCTTATGGCATGTTTACACACTAAGCCAATGTGCACCCTTTAGGATTGGGCCCTGAGTTGTTTTGAATCATGAGTTGCTGGTCCTTGAGCAAAAATGCACGGAAAAAGGGAAGTTGGTAGTGGAGTGTTTAAGTAATCAAGCACACACTAAAGTGATAGGGACTCAAGTCATTTTGAGTTCAGCTGAGTCGGGTTCAGTGATGTCCATCACTTGAATCAACTTGGTTGTCAAAAACAGCTGCTTAGCATAACTCGAGTCTAGTCAACTTGAGTCAAGCCAACCCAAGCTGAGTGCCCTTTCCTGCTACCTAGAGGAGCTCCCTGGGTAAAATCCTAGAAAAATGCTGAACTTCAGGTGTTCCCATCAAAATCACTCTTACAGTAGTGCCTGCAGAATCAGGGGACATGACAATTCTATTGGACATCCACGTTTCCTACCCTTTACATTTTAATGGTGATTCAGGCCCAAATGACCACTGTAAACTTTTGTAAAGTAAAAAAAAGATAAGTAACTGGGTTACTTCATTTCAGGCTGGAGGTGTTGCTAACGTGCCCATGAGTATTAATAAGTTTGTACTGATGGTTGTTTTGTTCGTTTTGAGGAAACCGACACTGCTAGGAATTGGTTTGGCTGGATGATTCCCCAGTGAGATCCACGATTCTGTGGGATCTCTGCTTGTGACATTTAGGGCGCAATCCTAACCCCTTATGTCAGTGCTTTCCAGCACTGGCATAGCAGTGCCAATGGGACATGTGCTGCATCCTGCAGTTGGGTGTCACTCATGGAGGCCTATTCAAAATAAAGGAATGTTTGTTCCCTTACCTCAGAGCTGCATTGCCCTTATGTCAGTGCTGGAAAGCACTGATATAAGGGGTTAGGATTGCACCCTGTGGCAACCACTGTAAATAAATATTGAATTATCAGGTGGATTGCTGTAATTCTGCTAGTGGCTTAGCCTGAACTTGCAAGCCTAAGCATCCCACATACGTTCGGTAAAGAATAAAAACGTGTGTGTATCAAAAAAGCATTTTTCAAAAACTTTCCTTCTTGTCAGCAACTCTGAAGCTGCAATCCTGTATACAGTTACCTGGGAGTATGTCTCATTGCGCTGAATGGAATTTACTTCTGAGTAGACTCTTAGGTTTGTACTCTGAGCACAAACACTCATAACAGCCCAGCAAAATCACTGGTGCACACTGAGCAGCCCATGTAAGGCTGATCGGGCCGGGGTGGAGGTTATGATATGGCCTGAGCTGTAGTGGTGCATCTGACTTCCCTTCTTGGTATGGTCTGATTCCTGGTCCAGCCTCCTCCACACCCTTCATGTTCTCCTGCCACCTCCTGCCACAGTCATGTCAGTACTGATCCTTACCCCTGCTTAGCTGGCTTACTAGTAGTCATGAACGTGCTTTACGGCACGTCTGTGACAGCCTAACATGTAGTAAGGGTTACATTCTAAGTTGGGTTTTGGATTTTTTGCACGTCTGAATATTTTTGTATAGTAATTTCATAATTTGAAAGTAATTTCATATTTTGAGTTTTAAACGATAGGGAAAAAAGTGAATAAAACAATATCGCTGTTGAAATCACTAAATCAGTGGGAATACCCCATATCTGAGGTTACCCATATGCCAAAAACAAAACAGAAAGCTGTCATTAAACACAGGAAGGAATTCTAGCTATGCAGATAGTTTTCAATGAAGCAGGGTGGCCCATATACTCCAGAAGAGGTTTGCAGAAAGAATGGGCTGGGTTGGTAAGAACAATGGCAGTCCTGTTCCTGGTGCTGCACAGGGCCATGACCACAAGCTGCCGATACCACGAGACGGGCTACTGCCCCTGCCGCCCCCCCAACCAGTCCCACCCCAGAAGGCTTCCAGAGACTTTGTAAGGCTCTTAGATGGCAGGAAAACATCACTTCTGGTTTCACAGAGGAAGGCCTTAGAAGACCTGACAGCCGGGAATCCTCTGGGGAGAGGCCCACAGGGTGCAGCCTCAAATTGCACACTGGGCAACAGAGTCCCGCGAGGGGGCACTGAGACTGAATGATGGTGCAGAGCCAGACCACCAAGCCTAGCGCCCCTGGTTATTTGTCCCCCCCTTGCCCCCCCTTAGGTGCACTACTGAGTAAGAAGCACTGAGGGGCACAATCATAAAAATAAGTGGAAGCAATTAGGGACCAAAATCCCTTGTTGGGCCTGTTTGAGCTTTGGCACAGCCTTTTATTACTGTGTAAGTGGTTCATATGGACCACAACATTCTGGTCCCCTGAATTACCAGGTGTATTGTTTTCAGTGGGGAAAAAAGGGTAAAGAGCAGAGCCCAAAGGCCACACAACTTAATGAGTTGCAGCCGCAGGCATGTTTTGTTTCATTTCCCTCTCTGTTTATAGATTTAAGGATACCAGACATTGAAGACTGGAGACCACGCTGATGGAGACTGCCTGCTCTCACGCATTCTACACCGTCACCTCGAGCCAAGGAAATGAAATCAGAGAATCACAAATCCTACTAGAAGAATCTAGATAAATTCTGTCATGCAGATTGATTTTGTTGCCTTCCTGGTGGAGGGCTGTGTGCAGTAAGGACGTCTCCCTTACTGTCTTGGAGGACGGCAAAAGCTTTGCAAAAATAAAATAAAACTGCAATCGCACAGAGCTGGTTTGTTTATGTGCTTTCATTAATGGTCTACACAAGAAAGTAACATTTCATTACAGCAGCTCCCACCACAAACCACAAGAGACACTATTTTGTTTGGTATAAACTGGGCCACTTTGTTAATTTCACATTACCAAGCAAATTCCGCAGCAGATCCTGCACTAGGGAGCTCCTCTCCCCCTTTAGTGAGAACTCCTACCCAGCGGGAGACAGAAGCAACAGTTCACTTCCCCATAGGGCATTAGCACCCTGGTTCCGATCGGAGATGGGCTCTCTGCGACAAACATGGATTCCTCTCCCACTCCCAGCCCCCCACTGCACCTGCCAGAAGTGGCCAACTGACTAAACCACCACAGGAAAAGTGGAGTTCTGCTTCAGGAACCTTTATTGCCATAATACAATTATCAGAGATCAACACACAAGGATAAAAATATCAATTCCAAGAATAAACCATGTTCATAACTCTCCGCCTTGCCATCAGTTTCAGGAAGCCTGCAACCTTCCCAAGAGTCTTAGCGCCTTTCACCGTGACGATGCCCCATATCTTACCCTGATCGAATTGCCCCTCATCTAATTCAGGTAGGCGGAAAAGCCTCTCACCTATGGCCACCCCCCCTCCGGGTACATCACCTAGTGCGGTCCACAGCACCCACAGACCCCTAGTGACACAACTGCCTTTTACCAGGCAACTGAATTGTGTTATGTGTGTGTCCCCCCCCAAATTGTTTCTAATGACAGAAATTGTTCTGGCACCCATCACCCCTTCTCTCACGACCCTCCAGTTCCTGAATCATTCCTTCTCCCAGTGTCCTTTAGTGTTTCTTCCTCTGAAAGGCCTGTGTGGGTTGGAACTAGCCCTGTAGCTGGTTGTCTTTATTACCCTTCCTAAATCAACTTTAAAAGAACCCTATAGTGTGTATGTTTGTCTTGACTTAGGAATTGCCTACAATCCAAACAACCTGGAAAGATGGGAACAGTAAATTAAATGCTTTGTTGGGCTTTGAATGCCCTGAGATAAAGGCTCCATGCCAGGCTAGCTTGATACCCAGTAGTAAATAAATGGACTGGTGACCAGTCGTACCACTGCTATATCTTGGTGTTATGAACAGTTAAGCATAGATGGGTGGTTTGCGGAAGCAATTGGCAAAATCTGAGTGTAGTTCTCATATATCAATTGAGAACTAACCCTTCTGGGAGGCAAAGATGTTCACTGGACACAATTACCCTGCTGGAGGCTATTCCCTCACCTTTCAGCGGTTGTGATGGATAGTCTGGGGTAGGCAGAAAAAGAAAAAAGCACCAAAGGTCAATCAAATGAAAAACAAAAAAAAATCTGACCTGGCTCCAGCTAACCTCCAGGCTATCCCCAGGGTGGGTGTGAAGGGAGAAGGGTCCGGCTGAGCTCTGAATGGTGACATTAACATGTAAGTGGACCTTGTGGTTCCCTTTAGTATCCCCCTTTTTCCATCACTGGGGGGCATTTTGTTTGGATTGTGTGGCCTTCCTCCTCGCCTGGGTGGTCCTTCTCCCTCAAGGGCTTAAGGGCCAATTCTGTCCTTTATCCAATTCTTTGGCTCATCATTGTACCCCTTTCTGTGGTGTGGACTGTGGGTTTGCTGCTGTCTCTACCTACCCCCTTGTACGAGTGTTAGGAACTTTTGCTGGGGTTTTAATTTTGTTGCTGTGCGAGAGTGAGAGTGAGAGTGAGAGTGAGAGTGAGTGAGAGAGAGAGAGAGAGAGAGAGAGAGAGAGAGAGAGAAGCCAACCTGACCAGAAAAACCAAAAAACAATCATAGCAATTAAAGCATAAAACAGTATTTATTGAGCAAACCAAAACAAGGAACTAGAAGAAAAGGAAAGGATCTGAAAAGAAAGATACATAGCTAAATAATATAAAAAACAAAAAACAACCCTTCCTTCACAGCAACAAACCTCCTCCCCCCCAGGACCCAGTGACTCTTTTCACTCCCTGTCCAACCAACTCTCTCTGGCTGACCAACTCATTCTTCCAGCTACTCTTTGAACATTCCAGAATCCCCCCTTCACTCAACAGTGTCCCCCTCCTATGAACGGCCACACACTTGAGAAGGTCGTTCACCTCTTGACACCCAATACAAGGGTTTGCGTAAAGACTGTTAGCGCTGTGCGTGCTGTTGGCCATTTCCCCGCCCCACCTCATGCGGGCAGGCTGAGGAGGCAGGCTCCCATTGGATCGCGCAGTTTGGTGCGGTGGGGGTTGAGCTCACGTGGGCAATTCCCGCCCACAGGAGCTCCGTCCGGGGAGCAGCAGCAACCCAACCTGCCCTCCCTTTGCACAGTCTGAGATTAGCTGGTCGCTCTTGCAGGGCCAGGTAGGAATTTTTTGCTGGCACCTTGATTGGCCGTAGGTGTCAGTTTTTTCGCCTACCCCAGACTGCTGTATTGGGAGGTGTGGTTCTGATAGGTTCCCTTTCCTCCGGTCACTTGGTGTGATGCGTGCGGGGCGGGGTAGGTAGGGCAACTTGGCATCCAGGGCAGCAAGGTCAAGGGGGGTGAGCCAGAACCGCCCACATGATGCCTAGCCGGCTTGAAGAGGTAGGCTGGCAAACCCCCCTGATTGGTCTGGCTACGCTTGCATGGTTTGCCCAGTGAGCCAGCTGGCCAGCTCCCCTGCCCCTTTTGGGGGTGACGTAGACAGGCTGTACCCAGTCGATTGACTGGTGACAGCCCGAGTCAGTTGGTTCGCCTTTTAGCCCCAGGGGAGGTAGACGGCTAGGTCCATTTTCCCCAATTTTAGGCCCCCGCACGCCAGGGGGCTAGCCCCCTGGCGCCATCTAGCCCTGCTGCTGTTTTGTGTTGTTGTTGTAAATAAAGTGGCCCTAGTTCAACCCAAGAAACCTCAGTCTGGCGTCTTATTTGGGGGGTCAGGGGTAATGTCTTTAAACGACAGGACAAAAGGGGACCATTTCCAACACTGTATGAGACCACATGTGAAAAGTAGTATGGCCATTGCTGTCTCAAACATTGCAAGATCTTCCTTTCACCATCCTAACCAACTCAGAGTCCAAGAAAACCATTTCTTGATGGAGTTCTTTGTTCCTTCTGACATAACACCCTCCCCATCTTAGTCCCATTCTGAGACATCTGGTTCTGCTGGGTAACCCCATGTTGTACAGTTCCTAAAGAGCTATTAGCATAAGCATAGCACCCCTGTGGCCACTGGGCGTACAGGTTCCCTTCTGGCAGTTAGAATCCTGTGGAGTGCCAATGGACTTTGGAGTGCAATCTATCTGAACTGTTCTTGCTCTTTAGCCTGAAGGACCATGGTGTCCATTGTATGGTTTGTTGCTAGCTCCAAGATGTCTTGGAGATGCATAACTCCATGTGATGGAGACAACTTCCAAGTTATTGAGGTTGCTGCCTCAAAGGTAAGTCTTAAAAGCTTTACTTAAGTTCTCTTAACTCAGATAACAAACAATGCAGACAAATAACACAACTTCCCTCTCTCAGGTTAAATCCACCCTACACCCTTAGACCAGGCAGAAGTTATTTATCAGCCAAGAACAGTAACTGATGTTAAAGGCTGACTCCCTCGGTGGCACTAGGCAGCAGACGTGCGCTACATCCAGCACAAGTTTGGGTCTGTCCGAAGCTCAGCCCGAGGCAAGGGGGAACTTTTCCCCTTACCCCAGGGAGAGCCGCAACTCCTAAAGAGGTGGCGCAAATCCAAGCAGTGTGGGGCTGCTCTGGTCCACTCAGAAATGGGGCTGGGATCCAGCATAACTGCCAGATCCTGGCCCCACCTCCTGCTTCCTGTCTGCCCGCCCATGGTAACACCTGCCACCCACCCTCCCTCCCCAGAACCCCCCCAGACCACCACGTCAGCCGAGCTTGACCAGCGCAAACTCACCTCTTCCTGGGGCCCAGGACAGTGTGGGGAGGCCGGCGCATGTCTATGTACTGGGCTTACCCCCCCCTCAGAGTGGCACAAAAGTGCTTTACCAATGGTAGGTTGGGAGTGCGCCCTGAGTCATTTCAACAACCTGCTTGGGAAGAATTAATCCACCCACTTAGGCTTTCTTATTGGTATCCACTTGCTCCCAGCTTTTGGCACCAATGATGACTTACCACATGACAATTTCATAACCTTTCCTTATTGACAAAAGGTATTGGCTTAATTGACAGGGTAAATGTTGTATTGGTCCGCCTGAAATTTCAGGACAGATGGTGGTATAAATGCAGCAGGTGGAGGGACCCATTCCTCACATCACTCCAGAAAGGCACCAAAGGAAAGCCAAGATGAACCTCCCGATTCTGCCTGCTCTTCTTCTCGTCTCTCTCCTCTGCCCAGCAGAGTGCCAATTATTGGTAAGAATCCTCTTACTCGTCAGGGAGCCATGGCATACAATTCCTTAATGATTCTTGTCAGTGAACTGCGCAGATAAGTTTGCTATTTTTATGGACACAAATCTCTTCTTCAGGCAAGACCAAACATGTCATTTGACTGTGCTGCTGTTCGCTATGACTATACTTGGTTAAAACAGATAGCGGTCAGCCAGGGTGATGATGAAGCCAGGGGTTGGACTCTTTTCCTGACAAAATGCACAAACTAAGTTCACAAAAGAGCATTGAATCGTGTCTCCTCATGGTGAGAAGCCACAATTCCACAGAAGACTCTTGAGTATTGTTACATGATGATTTTGCCTTTATTTCTCTAAGTATTTGCTTACATTTCTATTTCAAAGTTCTGGAACTTTTAAAGATATTTTTGAAAAGTATTTGCTAACAACCTGACATTTTTCTTCAGCTTTCTTAAGCTTTGGAAACCTTTTCAAGGAGCTATCTGGTGGAATGGAGGTGGGGGCAATAAATATACCAAAGAGATGAACTATGTAGATCAGTGCTTGCTGAGCCTGATTCCCCTGTTATAGAGGGATCTTAAGAACATAAGAACAGCCCCACTGGATCAGGCCATAGGCCCATCCAGTCCAGCTTCCTGTATCTCACAGCGGCCCACCAAATGCCCCAGGGAGCACACCAGATAACAAGAGACCTGCAAGGCCTCCTGGGAATTGTAGTTAAGAACATAAGAACAGCCCCACTGGATCAGGCCATAGGCCCATCCATTCCAGCTTCCTGTATCTCACAGCAGCCCACCATATGCCCCGGGGAGCACACCAGATAACAAGAGACCTGCATCCCGGTGCCCTCCCTTGCATCTGGCATTTTGACATAACCCATTTCTAAAATCAGGAGGTTGTACATACATATCATGGCTTGTACCCCGTAATGGATTTTTCCTCCAGAAACTTGTCCAATCCCCTTTTAAAAGCATCCAGGCCAGATACCATCACCAGATCCTGCGGCAAGGAGTTCCACAGACCAACCACATGCTGAGTAAAGAAATATTTTCTTTTGTCTGTCCTAACCCCCCCCCCCCAACACTCAATTTGAGTGGATGTCCCCTGGTTCTGGTGTTATGTGAGAGTGTAAAGAACATCTCTCTATCCACTTTATCCTTCCCCTGCATAATTTTGTATGTCTCAATCATGTCCCCCCTCAGGCTGGGGGGGGGGGGAAGAAGTGATCTTTTCTAGGCTGAAGAAGTGATCTTCCAGAACCTCCACCTTTGCCAGAGGTCAATTCTGCTAGGCCATTACAGTTAATCTTTCTTGAAGTGCTATTACTGTCCTGAAATGACTATATAAACTTTAAATGTCTGTTTCAACATGGAGTGGATACCAGAGCCGATGGAGACTTAAAATACTTATGTCTTTATTTTAGGATGGAGGACTTTCTGGAGGATCGCCAGCAGTGAGTATAGTGATGATGCATAATGATTTTGTCTGTATTTCTCTAAGCGTTTGCTAAAATTTCCATTTCAATGTTCTGGAGCTTTTAAAAATATTTCCTATTTGGCAACCAGAGTAGAAACCAGAGCCCATGGAGCCTTACAACACCTATGTCTTTACTGTAGGTTGGAGGACTAAGGGCCCTATGCTATCAGTCCAGTGCCAGCCTAGCACCAGTGCTGAGTGTTGCAAATGTGCCATAAGGCATGCTGTGACACTCACCGCCGGCTGGGCACCAGTGTATTTCTCTGTATTTGCTAAAAGTATTTGCTAAAAAATTTGTTTCAACCATGTAAATCAGTGCTTGGTCAGCCTCCTCACTCTGTTACAGAGCCATTTTCAAGCACTTCTACATTTGCCAGAGTCAATATTGACAGGCCATCATTTCTTGAAGCACTATTACGGTATTGAAATGACTAGATAAAGTTAAAATTTGCATTTCAACATTGAGCGGAAATCAGAGCCCATGGACCCTTAGACTACCCTTATCTTTATTTTAGGGTGGTGCGGTTCTTGGAGCACTGCCAGTGTATATTGTTACATGACAATCGTGTCTTTAATTTCAACATTCTGGAGCTTTTAAAAATATTTTTGAAAATTTTTGAAAAGTATTTGCTAACAGCTTAACATTTCTACTTTGACCTTCATGGGGTGCAATCCTAACCCCTTATGTCAGTGATTTCTAGCACTGACATAAGGGCAATGTAGCTCTGAGGTAAGGGAACAGACATTCTCTTACTACTTTGAGGAGGCCTCTGTGAGCGATACCCAACTGCAGGATGCAGCACATGTCCCAGTGCTGGAAAGCACTGACATAAGGGGTTAGGATTGTGCCCTAAAGCTTTTAAAATTATTTTTAAAAGGCCACTTCTGTATGTTGGAGTCTCCTGTTTCTTAGCACTTTACCAATCAGTATCATCCATTTATCCATGAAAATGAATAAATGAAAAAAATCCTTTTTTGCCTAAAACTGATGAAACCCATAAAGAAGGAGTATTTGTCAGGCCTCAGAACATCCCATTTCATTCATAATGGTAACAAAAGATAAAAAAAAGTTTCAGTAGCTAACATTTCACAAACTGTCTCAAATTTCAGTGGGCAACATTACCTATGGAGCCTTAGAATTACTTTGTCTTGATTTTAGGATTTGCGTGGAAATTGTTTCCGCACTGTCCAATGAACACTCGAGACAACAAATATGGGAGAAAGGGCAACTTTATTTCATGTTACTAAGAGAAGCAGAGGCTGAGACCTGCAGCATCCGAGGCAGCGAAAGCCCCTGTGGTGCGGGGAGGGACCTCTGGGCGGTACCAGAAACCTCTGCCCCCAGGCGGGCATGCACCCGACTCCAAGTCACGCCCCGCTACTGGGACAGCGCGTCTCATCCATGTCTATCCCTTAAGGGGTAGGCAGCCGGACCGCAGACTGCGCCACCTCGAGCCGCTGAGCCTCTGAGGTGTGCCCCGCGGTCCCGGCCCAGGGCCCCGTCTATGTCCTCATGCCACCAAGCCCCTGAGGACTGAAATAGGGTTCTGCCCTGCCTATGCCGCCTGAAGGTGCATGCCAAAGTCCCATTCACGCCTCCTAACCCGGACCACCTGCCACAAAGAGGTGTCAGCCTAGCACTTGACCCCCCCGCTCCCAAACAGGGGCATAAGCGACTTAAGGCCGTCCTGCAGGTCCTTAAGGAAGATGCCTGCACCTTTCTCCGACAAATGAACACACATCGCCCCTGTACAGGTAAGGTAGCGACAACACAATTGCAAGATGCATTACCACGCTGCCAACAGTGCGAGACACCTAGCCACCAATGCCCTTGGTGATTTTCCTGCGCATCCTTTCAATCTTAGTGCAGCAGAAGGCCCTTCGCCACCCACAACGCTGCAAGAGGTCCGACCAGACCAAGGCGGTAACCAGGCAGCCAACACATAAGGGTGCTGCTGTCCTCACGGGCTCTGCTCATCAGAGCCAGACTAGACCTCCTGCAAAGGTCATCCTCGCCCAGGTGGAGCACTCAAAACGTCCGGTGGGCGGTTCACATTCAGTAACTTCATCAACGCAGGCAGCAGCTGGCCCCATCTCATCCCCTTCTTGGCTAACCAAGCGACCTGCACTGCTGGGCTGAGGCCCAAGTGCGATCTGAGGGGGGTTGCAGCCGCACTCTTGCGGGCCCAAAAAGACCATGGAGTGGCCGCAGCTTAATATGCGTACAGGGCTACCACAGTGTCCTGCAAGATGAAAGCAGAGATGTTAATGCAAGGTATTCCTGCTGCTGCTGCCGCAGCTTAACACGCACCCTGGGCCACCACAGCGTCCTGCAAGATGAAAGCAGAGAGGTTATAGCAAGGCATCCCCTCCAGCGCTGCTCCCCCACAGATTGCGGAATGCCTGGAACACCAGAGTCACTGGTGAACCGTGCAATACTGGTCGACAGAACATTACCCCTTTCCCGGGTGGGGGCAGAGCACCCATTAAACGGTTGCTAATAGAACGCCCTGAGCCCGAATGAACACACACACGGTTCTTTGGATTTTGGAGAGGCAATCAAACAGGTGACAGGAGAATTCAAAGAACTTCTTAACCTTTACTCGTTTGCAAACGGGACCCCCACACACTTGGAGGACCCCGAAGGATTACAATCATGCAGGTTTTATAGGGAAAAATAACATACAGGCAGACGCCCAAAACAACATTCGGCATGTTATCAGTACAGGATGTTGATCTGAGGATGGCAATTCAATACACATCAGCAGTTTGTTTACAGAGATATCCCTTAGAGGGGCTCTGGCACTCTGACTCATCCCTTTTACCCTAACCTTTTTATCCTCGTTTGTTGATTGCCCTTGTCTAGGACCTTTCTGTTCACCCTTGGAGGCGTAATATCACAGTTAACTTGTTCTCTGAGAGGGATAGCTTTTTGGTCAGGGAAGAGCCTTATGGGTGAACTGGGCATCTTGGGATATTTCCATATTGTGAGCTGGGCACATTGTTATCAGTTTTCCCCCCTGAAAACAGAAAGGAGAAAGGGGGACAGAAAAGAGGTGGAATTTTAGCAAATTAGTTAAAGTTAAGGTATGAATGGAGGGAATTTCCTTAATTACCCAGGATGCAGGGCCAGCAGTGTCAGCTAAAATGCATATTAGCTCCTTGGTGCCAGAGCCTGTCTAGCAACTTTCAAGTGAAGTTTACCTAAGTTAATGCTAAATACAGGTATAATCCAGAGTTTTGGTACAAAATACAGAAGTTACTGGAATTACATTCAGGAAAACAAACACAAACTGAAGATAAAATGGAAAATAATAGAATGAATAGGAAATAAAAATGCTACACTAAAACAACTTCATCCAAAGAAATCATCCATGCTCATAACAGCTCATTATTCATCGGCCGTGAGTCCCCTCAGCAGGTCCAACTCCAACATATTCTTCAGCATCAGGTGAGCAAGGTGTTCTTCATCTTCCAGCAGCTGTCTTCTAGGTGACGTAGTGTATAGCCAGTGACCTGACAAGCTTGTACCTCCCATGTTGAATCTCCATCTGTTTATCTGGGGGCATGTGGCGAGGGACCGGTGTAACCTCTATCTTGCCATCTCTTTCTTCAGTGAGTGTACACAGGTTGAGGAAAAGAGGTCTGGTCGCCTTCGCAGCCAAGTTGCCTCCACCATTTGTCTCAGTTCAGAGGAGCACAGGCAGGAGCCGTATTTAGGTCTGAACCAGCATTGGTTAGAAGTTAGGTCCATGTAGCTCTGGACTTGCTTGAGCTTGTCCAGTGGATGTGTTGGTTGGAGTTAGCTGCACTGACCCTGCTTTGGGAGCTCACTGCAGATGATAATGGTAAAGCCCTCATGATTTCTGAGTATAAAGCAGAAAAGAAAAGTTAGCAAAGCAAAACACATACTCAAGGGGTCAATGTGGTTTCTTAAGCAGTGTATTTCAGGGTACACTTTCTCTGCGTTGGAACACATTCGAGACATCTCAAAAGGAGATATTGGAAATAGAAAAAGTACAAAAGAGAGCAACTAAGGTGATTGCTGGGCTGGGGCACCTCCCCTATGAGGAAAGGCCACAGCGCCTGAGCTCCCTTAGCCCAGAAAAGAGACACCTGAGGGGGAACATGATTGAGACATACAAAATCATGCATGGGGAGGACACAGTGGACAGAGAGATGCTCACCGTGCACTCTCACATAACACCAAAACCAGGGAACATTCACTCAAAATTGAGTGTGGGGAGAGATGAGTTAGGACAGACAAAATAAAATATTTGTTCACTCCGTGTATGGTAGGTCTGTGGAACTCCTTGCCATAGGATGTGATGGCGGCATCTGGCCTGGATGCCTTCAAAAGGGGATTGGACAAGTCTCTGGAGGAAAAATCCACCACTGGCCACAAGTGATCATGTGTATGTGCACCCCCCTGATTCTAGAAATGGGCTATGTCAGATGCAAGGGAGGGCACCAGGGTGCAGGTCTCTTGTGCCCCTACATTCAAACAGTTAAACACAACTAGCATAACTATTAGCACTTGGAATAAATTAAAGGTTAAAGTTATTTTTGACCCTTGTTACCAAAACTTTTTAGTGAACTTGATCTTAGATGTTCAGGTCCTTTCTTTGTTTTCTCACCCTCCTTTGCCTAGACACTCTTGTTGATATCAAACGTTCAGATACTGCACATACTTCAGACTTTTTTAGCTGCTTTAGTCTCAAACAAAGATAAGATGCAACAATTTACTAAACATAGGAAACTTAAAACATTGTGAGAATAGTAGTTCAGGGAGTGCAATATTGGAATAGAGGCAATCTGCTAGCTTTAAACCTGCACACAGACATTGATTTACAGCAGACAATAAACAATAATAATACATATTGTGATTTCTGCCAAAACACCATGAAGGCACTCTGTACATGTATGGTTCTTCTGGAGAAGGTGACAGGCCAAGCTTTGTCTCATAGCCTATTACTGTAGGAGTCCTCTTTAGATTTGAGAAAATACAATCAATTGTTTTGAGAGAGATATGTCAGTTGCTTGGCTATGTCTGGTACTCCAAGTCAGTTTCTCTTAGCTCAAAGTTCCTTTGATCAGACCACATGGCCCTTAATTCTATTTTCCCTCTCTTTTTCTTGGACTGTTCAACCTTAAAGGGCTGGTGTTGTTACAGAACTCTGTACGTGGCCTGCTTGTTGGTTGGTTTGCTGTAGGAACTAGAGAAGAGGTAATAACAGTACAGAAATACAAATACAGTAGCAGAAAGACACTGTGCTGACTTTGCTTACATTCTTGTTGAGCACAGAAGGTTAGGTGTTTTAACACATTCTCCACAGAGAAAGTAAACAGGTTGTCCAGGGCTACCTCTGATTGAGTGCAATTTCTTATCATTAAGACAGAGGAAAACTGGAACACATCATGAACTTTACATACTACAGTCAGCCAAATCTGACCTTTTTTTTCCTTTTCTTTTCTTTTCTTTTCTTATTCAGAACTCTTTTGATTCCCTGGGGGCTGGAGAGAACCTGGGTTTTTCCTTCAAGGAGGACACAAGTTGGTCCTGCAAATACTTGCACAGTTCATTCCTCTTCTATTTTCTCTCTCTTCCCCCCCTTTTTTCTTAACATATAAGTAGAATTAAGAGAATGCAAAATTCTAATTGCACCACAATACTTTTTACAATGGGGTGAAAGCTTAACATTAAGAGATTATTTGCTGAGGGACTGTAACCCTTGAAAATATCCATCATCGATGGAACAAAACATTTTGTCCAATTATCTTAGGGTTATTCTTCATGTTCCCTCCCTCTTGGATGGGGGGGGGGGTTGTGTGAAAATAAAGCACATTTGATAAGAGTACTCATACATGTTTAAAAACAGAAAAAAAAGGAACCATGGTACCAAAAATGGTAATGAGCTCAATATACAAAAATAATAAAAATTGTTGCAACGAATATCAGGCCTATTACAGAAAGGAAGTCATGTGGACTTAAGATAGACTTCACTATAAGTCAAAAACAAACAAGAACAAAGATAGACAAAGCGCTTCTTTCATACCACACACACACACATCCAACGAACATATAGTACATTTTAGTATTTATATGTCTATAAGCGGAGAACATAAGTAGAATTAAAAGAATTTGTCATGACAATCTTTCCATTAGAAAAAGAAATACTTCATTAGTATTAAACCAAACTGAACTATATACAGATATAGGCATCAGGGCTTAGTTTCTGTAAAGGAAATGAGATTACGTAAATTTGTCCTCTGGAGGGCAAATGCTGTTTTCTTTGTCTTTACTTGTTGCTGAAACAAAAAAGGGTTAAAACAAAAGATAGCCATTGCAAAGTTAGGCATTTAGAGGCTTTTTCCTTGTTCCCTAGGAACAGAGCTTCTTAGTTGCTGGAACACACACACAAAAAAGGGTTAAAACAAAAGATTGCTACTAGTTTGCACTCTGTGCATGCCTTGAGGCACAAAGGCTAGGAGGGTTTCCCTAGCTTTCCTTTCTCTTGGAGGGGAGGAAACAGAAAGCACAGACTTCCTGCATTTCATACCTGTGAAATCCAAAAGTTATTAAGAAGGATTAAAGGTTGTATTTAAAGAGAAACACACTTTTGGCAACTGTCTAGGTTGGTTGCAGCTGCAATTAGTCTTTTTTAGTTACCTAAATAGGTAGGAAGCAAATCATGGTTATTATTGTAGCTGGAAACTATACTTTAGGGTCTCTCTAAATCATTCTGAGCATTTTTAGCTTGTATTCTGACCCCTAGGGTCTCACTGACTCAGTTTTGCTGATCTATATAATGGGCACCTATATTGTCTTGCAGGCTGTGTTTCTTAAGCAAACATGCAGTGCAGTTTGTTCTTACGTAAGTGCATTAAAAAACACTAAGTTCAAATGAGCCTGATTCTGAGCACCCATGAACAAGACAGCAAATTGTATCTTGTCTCTCAGACAAGGGAAGACATAACACATCATATGAAATTGCCAAGCAGATAAAAGGGAGGGATGTCAGGAACACTGAGAGGAAGGGGCAGGCAAGCAGAACACTGAGTACTTTGGAGGAGAGAAGGGAGGGGGCCTTGTTGAAACTCAGGAAAGATTCAATGTCTAATGCCTTCCTGAGACTAAGGAGACCTGGTTAACAACATATGGAAATTACCTTTTGCTGAAAGGTACTGAGCTGGTCAGTAATGTGCCCATTCAGAAGGGTGGGGTTTCCCCTTCCCAGAGACTCAAAGTTACCCAATATGCATTTCAAAAGGTTTCTTCCTTCAGGCCCAGGCTCTGAGTGCCTCATCTTAATTGTCACAGGGGCTGGCCTCCTGCCTGGGAGCCTCCTGCCTGGGGTCTCAACTGGACCGGCTGCCCAAAACAGTGACTCACTCATGGCCAATCCTTCAAAACCTTGGGGTTTGCTGCCTTGACACACACACACTCATATTCTCATTCGTATCTCAGTCACACAACACTCAGTCAGGCAGAGAACCACATGGCCTTGCTCTGAAGCCACGGAGATGGGCAAACACACACAACACAGCAAAATGTACAGTAATACAAACACAATCACCCTCCCCACTGAGGTTTCCCACTAAAACCTCCCTTCAAACTTCAGGATCCCCACCCTGGGAACCCACAGAGAATTCTCACATAAGCGCGCTGTACCTTCCCGCGGGTGAAGTTCCGTTCCCCTGGGCTCTTTCTTGCGCAGAAGGAGACAGTCAGATTCAGAGACAACCCAGCGCCAGGACACACACAAGGGGTGCGGGAGCCGACTCATTTTATCTTCTGGCGGTGCGCTGTCCCCTACAGCGACTTCGTCTTGATCCTTGCAGAGCCTTGCCTTCCAATCCCAGTCACGGCACCATAAACTGAGCCCGAATGAACACACACACGGTTCTTTGGATTTTGGAGAGGCAATCAAACAGGTGACAGGAGAATTCAAAGAACTTCTTAACCTTTACTCGTTTGCAAACGGGACCCCCACACACTTGGAGGACCCCGAAGGATTACAATCATGCAGGTTTTATAGGGAAAAATAACATACAGGCAGACGCCCAAAACAACATTCGGCATGTTATCAGTACAGGATGTTGATCTGAGGATGGCAATTCAATACACATCAGCAGTTTGTTTACAGAGATATCCCTTAGAGGGGCTCTGGCACTCTGACTCATCCCTTTTACCCTAACCTTTTTATCCTCGTTTGTTGATTGCCCTTGTCTAGGACCTTTCTGTTCACCCTTGGAGGCGTAATATCACAGTTAACTTGTTCTCTGAGAGGGATAGCTTTTTGGTCAGGGAAGAGCCTTATGGGTGAACTGGGCATCTTGGGATATTTCCATATTGTGAGCTGGGCACATTGTTATCAGCCCCCTCTCAAAGAAGAAGGGGCCACAAATCCGTAAGGGAGGTTGTAACCAAACATTGCCCCTCCCCCAGGAGCCGGGACAGTGCACCCATTAAGTGGGCTGGTAACGAAACATCACCCCTCTCTAAGGAGAAATGGCTATGCGGGTTGTTGACAGAAACCTCCTCCCCTCTTCCAAAGGCCTAGTGGCATTATGCCCACTAAGTGGGTCTGCACCAGAACACCCCTCTTCTCTGAAAGGAGTAGGGGCAGTACTCCTGGTAAGCACATTGTTGACAGAACACCCCCACCCCCACCAAAGTCCGGTAAGCACACTCATTAGGCAGCCTGGTAACAGATCATCATCCTCCCCTAAGGAGAAGGGGTAGCATGCCTGTTAAGCAGGTTGGTAATAGAATGCCACTCTTCCCTTAAAGGTGTAGGGGGCGGCACACATATCTCCTCTCTCAAGGAGCAAGGGCAGCATGCCCACCAAGCGAGTTACTAAATGCCCTGCTGATGCCCAGGGAAAACATAATATTAAATGCTATACTCACATATTAAATGCCCCATCCACTCTGCCCCATTCCTTGGGTGTTGAAGCCTGGCCAGGCAGCTTTCAAATCGGCTCCCACATACATGGAGTGCATGCTGTAAGCAATCTGAGATGGCCAGGGGCTCCCCATATGCCTCTAAATATCCTCCAAAACTGATGAAGTATTAACAAGGAGGAGGTCAGGTGCCTGGGAGGAGATTGTTGTGGGTGGTTGGGCTGGTGTATCTGTACTGGCTTGCACTCATTGGAGCTCATTTCATGCCTGTATACTCATCATTAAGTCCCATTAAAATCAATGGAATACACTCCCAGGAAAGTGTGGAGAGGATTGTAGCCTTAAGTCCAGCTATGTCTACCCGGATACAAGACCCCTTATACTCCTGGGACTTATTCCTTGGAAGTTGGAACCAGGATCTGAGCCCTATGCTCCAAGCCTCTGCATGCCCCAACAGAAGCAAGCCCCCACTATCCCCCAGGGGGTTACTCCCCATAAAGTGGGCGAGGACCGCAACCCTATGACCGAGTCTCTGTGTGCCTGTTCAGAATTGTCATGAATATGTACAGTTTAGGCCTAGTAGCATTGCAAAGCCTGAACCACAGTAACCCAGTAACACAGAAGGGGCTTGCAAGGGGCTTGCAGTCCTAGCTGCCAGGATTTACAATTCAATGGAAGGTGATAATGTAGCACCTAGGCAGCCAGAAAGAGGCCCATCAAGGATGGAATGCAGCTGTAGATCTTCAGGGGGGAGGGAAGAGCTGAGAGGGAGAGCAAGGGGGGGAGGGAAGAGCTGAGAGCTTCCAGCCCCACTTCCAGAGGACAGGGTTTTTGTTCCTTGTCTCTAGTGAGAGAGGTGGTGGGTGCACATCCTGCCCCACCAGGACCATGTGGCCTTTTAGGTAACTGAGGATCTACAAAAGAAGCTGACCCAGGTGAGAGTCAGAGATTAATAGAATTAGCTAGTTAGCTTTGTTGCTTTAGGCTGATGTTTCCTAGAAGTTTTTATGCCTCTAGCATTTGCTGCCTTTGTAACCTTTTTGTAACCCTATGTATTTAATAAAGTAGAAAATCTTTTTACCATGTTGGTTCATTGTCTGTTGGGGACAAAGGTTCAGAATCCTGCCTAGCCATTCAGCAAGCTACCAGAAATCCTCATTGTGGACTAGAAACTTGAGGACTGAGACTTTAAGTAAAGGAAGTGCTCAACTATGGGGCTTACTCTCAAGAAAGTGTGTGTAGGATTGCAGCTAGTGTCCAAGGCTCTGCCTGCCTCCTCAGAAGCAAGGCCCATTATAGACTACGGGGCTTACTCTCAGGAAAGTGTGTCTAGGGTTGCAGCCAGAGTCCAGGGCTCTGCCTGCCTCCTCAGAAGCAAGGCCCATTATAGCCTATGGGGCTTACTCTCAAGAAAGCGTGTGTAGGATTATGGCCAGAGTCCAGGGCTCTGCCTGCCTCCTCAGAAGCAAGGCCCATTATAGACTATGGGGCTTACTCTCAGGAAAGTGTGTCTAGGGTTGCAGCCAGAGTCCAGGGCTCTGCCTGCCTCCTCAGAAGCAAGCCCCATTATAGTGCAAAGGGCTTCCTCCCTGGAAATTGTGGTTGGGGTTGCAGCCCCAGCATTTAAGCCTCTGCCTGGCTCCTCAGAGACAAGCCCCTTTATGGTCTCTGGGGCTTACTCGCATGAAAGTGGGTGATGTGGAGGCACTGAGCTGGCGCCGCCTCCCATGGTGACTCCCCATGTGCATGCGTGATCCTGCATGCAACAGGGATCAGGGCTCGGCAGGACACCTCCTGGAGCCCCAGCTGGCCTGCAGCCGCATGCAGGGAGCTGCAGCAGTCCTGCAGCTCGAGCCACATGCGGCCAGGCGCCTGCTCCATGCCATGCAGATCCTGCTCCCACATGGAGCGGGCTGGGAGCCCTGGGCTTGCCTGCCAGCCGCATGTGGGGAGCTGCAACAGTCCTGCAGCTGCACAGTCAGGCACCTGAGCCTTCGGGAGGGCTCCTGCGATGCAGAGCCTGCTCCCACGTGGAGCGCACTGTGACCTGCTACTTGGGCAGGCGGGAGCCCTGCGATCACAGCGCCCCCCTCCAGCAACCCTTGTGGGCACCCTCCCAGGAAGCAGCAGCAGGAGCGCCATGTGCGCTGGAGACCTGGGCAAGGCCAGCAGGGAGTCCTGGCTCTGAGCTAGAAGGCGGCAGCCTGCCCCCTCCGCCCACCAGGCCAGGGACTGAGAGCACACTCCAAGCATATCTGCTTGGAGCAACTCCCCCTGCCATCCCCGGGGCTTACTCCCAGGAAAGTGGGAAACTCCCCGGGGCTTACTCGCAAGAAAGCAAGTCCCCCTGCACTCCCGGGGCTTACTCCCAGGAAAGTGTGCCTGGACTGCACCTGATCCTTCCTTGGGCAGAGCCTGTCCAAACCCCCATCCACACTTTACAGATCAAACATGAGATCCATGGCAGGAGGCTTCCTCGGGAATTGCCACTGGTCCTAAGGTGGCTGGATGGGGTCAGGTCCACTCTATTCCCAGTGCCCACGTGCACAAGGAGGAAGAGGGCTGGGTCTCCTCCCCTTTTGTGGCTGCCAGACCCCGCCCCCTTCACCTCCCCCTTGGGGGAGGGACTGGACTCTCTTGTCCTGGCCAGGGCCAAACAAACTCCGACCACCTCTTTAATGGGGTGCTCCGGATACTCTTGAATTGCAATCAGAGAGTATTATTTCATGATGTTTATGTCTTTATTTCTCTAAGTATTTGCTAAAATTTCTATTTCAAATTTCTGATGCATTTAAAAATATTTTTAAACCCTTTTCCAAGGAGGTGGTGGAGTGGGGGGAAAGAGAAATTTACAGAAGAGATGAACAATATAGATTGGGGCTTGCTGAGCCTGATTCCTCTGTTATAGAGTGATCTTCCAGCACCTCCATATTAGTTTCTAGATCTGCAGCTGAATGGGGAAAAACCTTAGTACTTTAGATCTGCTGCCACCATGATGCGTAACCTGTCAATGTGTAGTTTAAGTCTACTCTTGTGTTGCACTCAAATAGATTTGCAAGTAGTATTCCCAATAGGAACCAACAGAGTATTTTACTCTCATATCTCAGCAGTGCTTTCCCGTTGAACATTTAATGAGGGTATTTAACCCTGAAATTGCCATTGTCACAAATCCTGAGGCCCAGTATATTCCGGGGATGGGAACATGACTTGAGTGACTCGTCCATAAGTCACAGTCAAGTCACTCCCATCAAAGGCTTGGACACAACTCTTGACTCACAGCTAGTGACTAGGAACTTGACATGGGTCTTGGGGCCTTTTTGGCTTTGAGTCCCTATCGAGTGCCTTTAGTTACAGCATATATGTGTTCTTTAGTAGTAATTTTTTGCATGAAAACTGGAAGTAACTGCTGATTGGAGATAAGCGCTGTTTACACAGCTACAGAGGACATCAGTGGGGGCTGCGAGCCTCCAGCAGCCTGCAAGAGGCGAACTCTGTCCCTCAAGTACAAAACAAGCCCCTTGGTAACGATCGCTGCAGCACCTTGCTACCCCTCCACGCCCCCTCCCCAACCACGCAAACACTCACCTAGTTCCCAACTCCCCTGCAGGGGTTTGGAAAGCACTGATCTAGGAAACTTTTTGGCTGACATCAGCATAGGGCATCATACTGCAGCACAGGGCACTGAGAGTGGGGTCATTGCTTTATCTGGTCAAAACACTATTTTTTCTCTGCTGCACATGGTAGGTGCAGGGAGTGGCTCATTGTTTGTGCAGTTGGGGTTAAGAGGGATTTGTTTATCAGGGTAGGCAGATGGGGGATCACTAAGGATTGTTGTATTGCTATGTATTGCTTATGTATTTTTTACATAAGTGGTGGCTGAAGTGAAGGACTTCAACACATAGCTGACTGGAGTGCAGTTGGGATGGGAACATCAGGCAGTGTTAAATGACAACTCTGACACACACGCACATGCACACACACACACACACACTACCATCTCCCTTTCTTCTGTGAAATTTGGCTAAGAGACTTGAGAGTTGCAATTTGAGAGACTTGGATTCCAGTCACGAAGGCTCAGACTTGAGACTTCACTTGAGAATTGGGTTTAGTGAGTGCATCCCTTGTATATTCACCCTACATTTCTGGGCACTGTTTGGGTGGTCTGACACTTCTGCCATGACTTCCTCTAGCTAAGGGGAAGTTTCCAGCATTGTTGGGGCATTTCATTTCCTTATTGAACAGAACAAGTTCATGGATAGTACTTGGGTTAAACGCTTTGACAAAAGTCCAAGAATAACATGCAGAAAAAATCAGGGTTTGTAGGAAAAATACAGTATTATGAATAATTATGTGTTTCTCTTTCATTTTAGGGGCTTATACAGTTAACTAGAGTAAGTACTGCAGATTTCTTTCTATAGGGCAGTGGTTTTCAAACTCTCATGGAGAGTTTGAGCCGCTCTAAGTGCTTGCAGGGGCAGGAAGAGGCAGCAGGGGTGGGGGGAAGGCAGAGGTGTGATCCCCAGAATTGCTCCGCTCTGGGGGGCTGCAGGGGCTGGTGTTGGCTTTAGGTAGGTGTGAGAATCCCCCTTTAGCCCCGGCACAATCCTGGGGATAGCTTCAGTGCCATCCCCCTGCCCCACCCCTTAAGGAGGCAAAGATAGGGCTTCTCTGGCTGGTGGGTCACAACCCACCAGTTTGAGAACCCCTGACCTAAGCACTACTAGGGCTCTATGGAAGACAGGGAGACTTCATTTCAGAGTGAGCAGAAAACTAGCATAACCTAGTTGCCTTGAGTATGTTTGTCTCTTCACCAGTAGGCTCTGTCCTGTCACTGCTGAGAATGTCAGAGAAAGAGTATGGAGAAGAGTATGTCTGGAAAACCCTAAGTGTTAGACTGCTCTAAAATCAATATTGCAATAGCTAGCGTGCCCCTGGACAATATCTGGGTTGGGCATTCAGTCTCTGTATACAGTAGTAAAATAACCAAACGTTTTAGAAGATATCCCAAACCATTACAGAATAACATTCTTTCTTTCTTTCTTTCTTTCTTTCTTTCTTTCTTTCTTTCTTTCTTTCTTTCTTTCTTTCTTTCTTTCTTTCTTTCTTTCTTTCTTTCACATCTAGAATGTTGTATCAGACTTGGGGGTGAGTATTTCTGCAACTCTCCGTGTACTGAGTAAATAACCCACATGATTCTTGACACTGGAGGTTGTCTTTCTTGCCAGATGAAACGTGAGGAGTGAAATGTGGGGCTGAGCAAAGCAGAGGAGCAGTCAAGGGCCAGAAAAGATAACCTCTCCTCCCTTGTAAATGTGGTCACAGGAAGATGCCTTCTAGTGAGACAGACGTTTGCTCCACCTAGTCAGTACTGTCAACGTAAACCAAGGGTGTCTAAACTTTTTGGTAGGAGGGCCACATCATCTCTCTGACAGTGTGTTGGGGGCTGGGAAAATAGAATTAATTTACATTTAAAATTTGAATAAATTTACATAAATGAATATATGAGAGATGGAACTCATATGAATGAATGAATGAAGGTCTTGTGATAGCTCAAGGCCTGTAAAAGGACTTGTGTAAAGCAAGGCCAGCCTTTCCTTTGCTGCCGCTGCAGACATGACATGAAACAGACAATTCGCGGATGGAGCCCTCGGCCCACAGCTTGCATGAGAGGTTGAGCAGTTGGCCCTCACGCGGAGTGCAGTCACATCGTACCAGCACAAACTCCAGCAAGTCTCCAGTAGGCCAGAGGTTCATTGGAGAACTGGGGGCTCCCTGAGGGCCGCAGATGGCCCCTGGGCCAGGGTTTGGGCATCCCTGACATAGACCTCTAGGATTTCAGGCAGAGTTTATATTCTTGTCTATAGCCAAAAACGGCAGAGATTGACTTCTCTTTTGGACCTTTTGTAGGAAAGCATGTGCTCTGCCACTGAACCATGGTCCTTCCCCAACATGGAAGCTCAGTATTTGCTCATTATTTCTAGGGGCTGTCTGAATGATAACCCTGTTGTTCCCACCATTCTGAATGAAAAGGGCTTTATGACAACAAGGTTCCATTACACTATAGCAAGCAAGTTTCCATTTGGTATGTTAGGGTATGGGCCATGTATACCCTGCAGATGGAACACTTGACAATTAAGCCTCTGATCAAGGCCAGAATGAAAACTAAGGAACAGGATATAAAAAAAGGATCAAAACAGAGAGGAAGGGACTCATTCTTCAGCTCGATCATAGCTGAGGGGTAGAAAGCAATCTGCTTCTCCAATTTATGGGAGGAGGAAGGAAGCTCTTCGGACATTAAGAACAATAATTGCTCAGTTCTGCCTTCTTTGTGCATTTCTGGACTTTAACGTCTGACCTGGTCTGCTGAAAGATAAACGGCCAAGGGTGCCAATGTTGGGAAAAACTGAGATGGATTGTGATGTTGAGAATTTCTTTATCTGTGTCGTATCCTTGATGTGTACCGAGGTAGTGAACTTCAATCACGGCTTCCAAGTGGGGTGGAGACAGGCAAATATAGATGAAGTGAAATGATTCAATGTTTGCCAAATGTACAGAAAGTTCTGAAAGGCAAGAGGTGTAGAAAGCAGATAATTTGCATGCCGAAAGGTCGAGAAGCCATTCATAATATTTCTATTTCTGACTCACTGAATTTCCATTTGCCATCATGGAATTCCAAACTACAGGGATATCAGTGAAAGTCCTCCTAACAGTTTGATTATTGCTAATATTCTGTTTATTTGAGTTGTTTTATAAGCTGCATCAAGAGATAGGTGATAAATATTGTTTTTAAAAGAAAACTATTGTTCTTCTTGTTGTTGTTATATTTTTGCACAGTTAGGTGTCATCGACTGGTTTGTTTTACTAGATATCAGCTCCTTTCCAAGGACCTAGGATGTCTGACTTTTATCCTATTTTAGTGTTATAAATATTGTCACAAAACGTAAACTGTTCCTAGTAAAGCTGCTTTTTGTAGTTTGTGGATGGCAATTTCTGTGGCCCCTATGCTGTCCAGGTGCTCTTCAAGGTATTTTGGAATTGCACCGAGGGTGCCCACCACCACTGGGATCACTTTGGTCTTCTTCTGCCACAAACTTTCAATTTGTATTTGTAAATCTTTGTATTTTGTTATTTTTTCCAGTTCTTTTTCTTCTACTCTACTGTCACCTGGTATTGCTATACTGATGATTTGACTTTATTTTTCTTTCTTCTCGACTACAGTTATGTGTGGTGTATTGTATGATTAACATTTACCTCTTTGTAGTTGGAAATCCCATAATATTTTTACATCTTCATTTTTAAACTTTCTCAATTTTTTGCTCTCACCAGTTCTTGGCTGTAGATACCTTGTATTTTTTAAAAGATGTTTCATCATATCATTGTTGCTATCTTGTCATGTACACTTCCATTGGAGATAGACTCAGAGACACAGGGCCCAATCCTAAACTGTGCACGCCAGCTTAGTGCTGGCACACACTGTCGCAAACGTGCTGTGAAGCACATTTGGGAGCCCTTAGTGCCAGTGGAGTGCCAGAGCTAGCCCAGGGATTTGCAGGGACTGTGAAATAACTATTTCTTGCTTCCTGTTTTCTCTTTTAGCTTTCCGATGAATTAATTCCAGTGAGTATTGCACTTTTAAAAAATATTGACAATTTGGGATTTACATAATGTGAAGCACCTGAGTTATCAGTGATGCAGTATGGAATATGTTCCATGAATGTCATTTCCTGTAATATTTTCTTGTTCCTAAAACTGCATTGATTCTTGAAAACGTACAGAACAGGTACAGAAAAAGTACAGAACAGGCAAGAATGATTTCTTGCACTCTTTTTTAGCATCTTGGTGAACTATTGAGTGTAGTCAGCTTCCAGGGATGCCATTGCCAGGAAATGGAAAGTGGGGGAAAGTGGAGATGAATAGGGATGTTGGGAATTTCTTTAGCAGGCTGATAGGTCCTGATGCACATTGAGGCAGTGAGATTTCAACCATGGTCTCTGAGTGGGGTAGAGACAGGTTAAAGTGGAAGAAGTGAGAGAATGATTCAGCTTTGCCAAAGCTGTTCGGAAATGGAAGGATGGTGTGGAGGCATAGGAAGCAGATGCCCCATTCAGAGAAGCCCAGAGAGAATGAATTCATAGTCTCTCTGTTTCCATCTCTTTGAATTTCCATTTGCACATCAGGGATTTGCAAACTTCAGTGATTACTGATCACTTTTATTGATAAAAGCCCCCCTCTTTATTATTGTTTTTCGTTTGTTTCTTGAGTTGTATTATAAACTGAATGAAGGAAAAACATTGAAAGCATCTGTTATTAAATTTAATGTAAGCAGCACTGAAAAAACCCTGGAAATATATTAGACAGGTAGACCAATCCAAACCTGCATTTGAGCTGGCGTCGCGGTCCCTGAGCCAGCTCCAAGTGTCACGATGGTGCCGTGTGGCATGTTTGTGCCGACTTGAGAGCCAGCTGGACTGTGCAGAGGCCTGCGCCAGCTTGACCAGCCCGGATCCCGACTCTGCACAGGCTGAAACAAGTAACTTTACGGCAGGGAGCAAGGGGTAGGGGAGAGGATGGCAGGAGGGTGTTTTGGGAGGGGACGTTTAGGGGCAGAAAAGAGCAGAACAGGGGGCAGGCCTGGAAAGGGGGCAAGATAGGTGTTGGCAGCGCACATATTAGCCTAACCCCCCTCTTGGCCAGTCCGGCAATACATCAGTCCTCTCAGATTAGTGCCAGCTAAATAGATGGCGGAGATCCTAGTAGCCCCATAGGGCAGGCTGGGGTATTACTTGGGGTTAGGGGAGAAATACAGATTGGAAACCACTCAGCCAGAATTCTGAAATCCAAAGTTTTCCGAAAACGAGTTTGAGTGTGGGCATTTCTAAAAACTTTTTTTTTAACTGTTTGCATGCCGGTAGGAGCCAACCAGCACAGTGCAATGCATGCTGGGGCTATACCCAGCTGAAATACAGACATTTTGAGCATGCAGATCCCCCCTTTTTTAACTCCTCTTCCTCTAGCTGATCTCACCAACTAAAGTGATTGCTCCTGCCGGGCCTAACTCCCCCTCCTTCCACAGAGTGGGGAGGGAGACCCAGCAGCACAGGAGGGTAGCAAAAGCAAGAGCCAGCAGATATTAACCCCTCCCTCTCTCCCAGCATCTACATCTCTAAGGCTTTGCCTTCGCTGAGCTGCTGCCTCAGCTGTTGTGGTTTGTTTTTTATTTTTTAGACTGTTTCTTTCATTAGGAAAATGTGTTGTTGAGATAACAGGTGTCGCTTAAACCATCTGTGGGAGAGTTTTGTGTGGGAGATTACACGATCAATGACCACCTCCCACTAATAATTAAACTTGATTTTTGAGATTCCCCGAAGAATCTTACCTTACCCTTACCCCTAAAAAAATTAAAAACAGCGATCAGAATACCCTGGACCTCTTTTCATCTCACTGCACACTGACAAGGCACTAAGATTGTCAAGGCACACCATCCTTTTTTGACAAATGACAAGGCACTCCATGCTGTTGTTCAGGGGCTCACATCCCCCAAATGGCCCTACTAATAAAAGACCCTGTCCCAAATTTTCATGACACAGTAGGCACAGCCCTTTCCTGTCAGATAGGGCTGAAACAGGGGGCAGAGCAAACAGAGGAACAGTCAGAAACCACACCTTGTAGGCCTTACTGTTTTCACCTCCTCATTGACAGAACAACCATGTTTCATTCTTGGGGACAGTGAAGAATGTGCAAGGGTGCAAGCCTAACCCACTTTCCAGCACCAATATAAGGGCAATGCAGCTCCTAGCTAAGGAAACCAACATCCTTTTACTTTGAGGAGGCCTCCCTGAGTGTCCCCCAACTGCAGAATTCAGCAGACGTCCATTTGGCGCAGCTCTGCTAGTGCTGGAAAGTAGGTTAGGATTTGGGTTGAAGTTGCATATCTACCTCACTGTGAGTTAAACTGCTCTAAATCCAATATCTCAAAGTGTGGTGTAGGCACAACTTCAGATTAATGAGGTTTAGGATCAGGCATTCAATCTCCAAAAACAGTTGTGAAAGAATCAGACTTCTTGAGAAGAATAATGTGAAGGATTAATAACTTTTTGAAAAAAACATTTAGGATATTGTGAAGATGTTCACTCTGTGTATTGCTGCAAATCCTCTGTGTACTGAGTAAAGGATCCACACAGTTTTTTACAGCAGGTATAGACTCTCTTGCTAGATGGGGCTGAAAGAGGGGGCAGAGCAAACCAGAGGAACAGTCAGAGACCAGGAAAGGACCTCTTCTTCGGCAAACGCAGTGGCATGTCTGAATAATAATCCACAGTTGCCCATTTCCTGATTCAGAAATCTCTTGAATCAGAATTTCAGTTCTGTCTTTCAGAGTCCTGGGGATATCTCAAGAGAAGGGACTTCAGGGTGACATCTGGATGACAAAATGTAGTGGCAGCCAGTGGCTTGCATGTGCGCACCTATTCCTGCTCCCCCTTTTGCCTTTTCTAGATCTGCAGCTGAATGGGGAAAAACCTTAGTACTTTAGATCTGCTGCCACCATGCCAGACTACAGAGGCAGGCAGAGGAGGGTCTGTCTGGGAAAACTCCCCTGGAAACTCCTCAACTGTCAAGCTTCAGAACATTCATTTTGTTCCTAAACGTAACAATTCAGTAGATCACATTTTCCAAATGGTGTTGATGTTGCTATGGTGCTATTTTACTGCCCTAGAATGAATACTGAAGCTTAATTGTCTCGTTCAACTGTGGGTGGAAACAATAGCTATGGAGCCTTACAACACCTCTGTCTTGATTTTAGGGTGGTCATGGAAGGAATGCTGGAATACAGGATGTGAGTATGGTTACATGATGATTATGTCATTTCTTTAAGTATTTGTTAACATTTCTATTTCAGCTTTCTGGAGATTTGAAGAAATATTTTAAAAAACCTTTCCCAAGAAGCCACAGAGATGGTGGAGTGGGGGTGGGGGAGGAGGAATACACAGAAGAGATGAACAGTGTACATCAATGCTTGCTGAGTCTCAGTGATCTTCCACAACCTCCACTTTTTGCAGCAGTCTGTATTGCTAGGTCATGTGAACATTTTAGCATTTCATGAATGTCTCCTTAAAGTTTAAATGTCTGTTTCAAAGTTGAGTGGAAATCTGAGCCCATGGAGCCTTAGACTACCCATGTCTTTATTTTAGGCAGACTTGATCCTAGGCCACATGTGTGTTCTAGATACCTCCTAAACTAGAAGGGATGGATCTTACTACTTGGGCCTAAAAATTATGTGAACTGAACTGGATGATCTAGTACTGAGCCCTAGTAGTTCTGTTCTGTAGGTGTGTTTCGCTTTCCCACATTTGAATTGTAACAATACATGTTGGGGCTTTGGAGAAGACCTGGGCAGCATTCTCACTACACTTTTAATCCACTTTCAATGCATTTCTATTCCCCCAATGCATTCTTGGGGACTGTAGTTTGTTAAGGAATCTGAGCTGTTTGAGCTATCTGAGCTGTTTGAGCTACCCTTAACAAACTGATTTGAATGGCTAATCAAATGCTGATACATTAAGTATGGACCAAATGGGTTCATCAGAAGGACTTGGGCCAGACTCACCATTAAGACAGACTGTAAGTTCATGGATACTATAGTAAAATAATCAAATAGGAGAAATCAAATTGCATGAAGGAATAATTACGTTCTCCTCCTCCTGTTTGAAACTCTAGGATGCGGTAGGCAATTTGACTATAAATATTGCAAGCTTAATTCTATTAGTTGAGTAACCTGAATTGCCCATTACAGTAGGATGTAGGCTTTTTGTGTCTGATATTTTGTATCTCTAGAAGTGTTCCTCTGTCCTAGAAGACATATGAAGTAATACTAGGGTTCCACTGAAATTAAGGGAGCTTCATTGCAGAGGGAGCAGAGAATTGGCCGCATCTCATAGGCTTTACAATGTTCACCTCTTCATTGACAGAATGACAGTGTTTCATTCTTGGGGACAGTGAAGAATGTGCCAGGAGTTTTTGTGTCTGTCTCACTTTCTAAAGCCAATGCCTCAATTTGTAGCATCAGTACAACTTTGAGAAGAACTAGGTTTAGAATCAGGAATTCAATCTCTGTACACAAGGGTGAAGGAATCAAGGTTTTCAAGAAGGAATAAGTTTTTAAAAGTTTGAGATGCTGTGAAGGGCTTCACTGTGCTTATTGCTGTAAATCCTGTGGGTACCGAGTAAATGATCCACACAGTTATTGTTTTTTTTTTTGTTTTTTATAGTAGGCACAGCCCTTTCTTGTCAGATAGGGCTGAAACAGGGGGCAGAGCAAACAGAGGAACAGTCAAAAACCTGGAAAGAATATACCCTCTCCTCTTCAGTAAATGTGTGTTTTGTGAAGGGAGCCTAGGGGTGTGTGAGTGATATCCCACACTCTCCCATCTTCCTGAATCACAAGGACTTTTAGTTCTGTATTTCAGAGTCCTGGCTGAATGTCAAAGAAAGGGACATCATGTAGAAGGCTGGCTGACCCAGTGAACTAGCAGTTATAAATTTTGCATGGCAGTCTTTGGTTAATGCTGAGGATGGTGATAGTTTTGAAATCTGAAATATTTTTGTGTACTGGTGTAGATCACTAACGATGATGTTTTTTCTTAATTCAAGAACTTATTACACATGATGCGTAACCTGTCAATGTGTAGTTTAAGTCTACTCTTGTGTTGCACTCAAATAGATTTGCAAGTAGTATTCCCAATAGGAACCAACAGAGTATTTTACTCTCATATCTCAGCAGTGGTTTCCCGTTGAACATTTAATGAGGGTATTTAACCCTGAAATTGCCATTGTCACAAATCCTGAGGCCCAGTATATTCCGGGGATGGGAACATGACTTGAGTGACTCGTCCATAAGTCACACTCAAGTCACTCCCATCAAAGGCTTGGACACAACTCTTGACTCACAGCTAGTGACTAGGAACTTGACATGGGTCTTGGGGCCTTTTTGGCTTTGAGTCCCTATCGAGTGCCTGTCGTTACAGCATATATGTGTTTTTAGTAGTAATTTTTTGCATGAAAACTGGAAGTAACTGCTGATTGGAGATAAGCGCTGTTTACACAGCTACAGAGGACATCAGTGGGGGCTGCGAGCCTCCAGCAGCCTGCAAGAGGCGAACTCTGTCCCTCAAGTACAAAACAAGCCCCTTGGTAACGATCGCTGCAGCACCTTGCTACCCCTCCACGCCCCCTCCCCAACCACGCAAACACTCACCTAGTTCCCAACTCCCCTGCAGGGGTTTGGAAAGCACTGATCTAGGAAACCTTTTGGCTGACATCAGCATAGGGCATCATACTGCAGCACAGGGCACTGAGAGTGGGGTCATTGCTTTATCTGGTCAAAACACTATTTTTTCTCTGCTGCACATGGTAGGTGCAGGGAGTGGCTCATTGTTTGTGCAGTTGGGGTTAAGAGGGATTTGTTTATCAGGGTAGGCAGATGGGGGATCACTAAGGATTGTTGTATTGCTATGTATTGCTTATGTATTTTTTACATAAGTGGTGGCTGAAGTGAAGGATTTCAACACATAGCTGACTGGAGTGCAGTTGGGATGGGAACATCAGGCAGTGTTAAATGACAACTCTGACACACACGCACATGCACACACACACACACACACACTACCATCTCCCTTTCTTCTGTGAAATTTGGCTAAGAGACTTGAGAGTTGCAATTTGAGAGACTTGGATTCCAGTCACGAAGGCTCAGACTTGAGACTTCACTTGAGAATTGGGTTTAGTAAGTGCATCCCTTGTATATTCACCCTACATTTCTGGGCACTGTTTGGGTGGTCTGACACTTCTGCCATGACTTCCTCTGGCTAAGGGTCATTATAGGAAGTTTCCAGCATTGTTGGGGCATTTCCTTATTGAACAGAAGAAGTTCATGGTTAGTACTTGGGTTAAACGCTTTGACAAAAGTCCAAGAATAACATGCAAAAAAAATCAGGGTTTGTAGGAAAAATAAAGTATTATGAATAATTATGTGTTTCTCTTTCATTTTAGGAGCTTATACAGTTAACTCTAGTAAGTACTGCAGATTTCTTTCTATAGGGCAGTGGTTTTCAAACTCTCTTGGAGAGTTTGAGCCACTGTAAGTATTTGCAGGGGCGGGAAGAGGCTGCGGGGGCGGGGGAAAGGCCGAGGCGCGATCCCCAGGATTGCACTGCTCAGGGGGGCTGCAGGGGCTTGAGTGCACTTGGGACCCTGCAGAAGGTCATGCTGGGCTCCCCGCACACCCGGGAGGCTGCAGGAGGCTTGGTTAAATGCACTCAGCCCCCCTGAGCGGCGTAATCCTGGGGATCGCGCCGCTGCCTCCTCCCTGCCTCCAGGCTGCCCCGCCCTTTAAGGAGGCAGAGGCCAGGGCCCACAGGCTGGAGCGTCATGACGCCCCAGTTTGAAAAGCCCTGCTATAGGGTGATTGAACCACATTGCCTTCTGTAATGGGGGAAACTTAGGGCCAAATCCTATCCAACTTTCCAGTGCTGGTACAGCCATGCCAACAAGACATGCACTGCATCCTGCAGTAGGGGAACAGTCATGGAGGCCCCCTCCAGGTAAGGGAACATAGATTCTCTTTCCTCAGGGCTTCACTGCGGTTGCACTGGCACTGGAAAGTTGGATAGGATTGGGCCCTCACTCTGCCACATATTTTGTCTTTCATTTCTAAAATAGCCCCTCTGTCCAACCAGATCCACAGAACAATCCTTAAGACTCTATAGAAGTCAAGGGAGCTTCACTTCTTGAGCGAGGAGGAAACTGGCCTCACCTAGTTGACCTGATTATGTCCCCCTATTCATAGATAGAACTACAATCAACGCTTCCTTTTCATTCTGGAGGAAGATATATAAAGCACTAGCTGGAAGTATGTCTGGAGCACCTGAGAGTTATACTGCTGTAGAGCTAGAATCTTAATCTGTAATGTAGGCACCCCTTGATAGTCACAGATTCAGGTATTCAATTTTATATAGAGTAGTGAAATAATCAAGATTTTTCAGGCGGATTGAACACCTTGAATATCATTTCTTTTCTTTTACATTTAGGGTATCTTGACAGATCCATCAACTGTGAGTATTTCTGCAGGTCCTCTGTGTACTGAGGAAATGGTCCTCACGGTTGTGTACAATGGATGGGCAGCCCAATTCTAAGCTTCCCAGCATCTGGAGGAACAGCGGTGCCTGAATGATAATCTAAATTTTCTGGTCTTTCTGAATTATAAGGACATTAAGGACTAACATTTTAGTTCTATAGTTTAGGGAACCGAGAGCCCAACCTATCCAACTTCCCAGCGCTGATGCAGCTGTGCCAATGGGGTGTGCGCTGCATCCTACAGTGGCGATGCAGTCATGGAGGCCTCCTTAAGGTAAGGAAACAACAGTTCCCTTACCTCCAGACTGCATTGCAGCTGCATCGAGGTTGGATAGGACTGGGCTCCCAGACTGCTCTCTGTGATGGGAACCGTGGAGAATTAACCCTATGATGTAGTCCAGGGAGAAACTGGTGGTCAGTGAAGGATCTTGTAAACATAGGGAAAGAGACTCATTCAGTGGATGGTCCATAGCTGAGGGGCAATGAGTACATGATTTGTATATGCCAAAGGGTCTAGATTAAAGTGAGAGGATCTCTGCTTCACCAAAATGATGTTAGGGAACAGAACTCTCTCTCAAATCTTGGAAAGCTGTTTTCGTCAGAGCCAAGAGATGTGGGAAGCAGTAAAGGTAATGGCAATGCTTTGCAAGGGATTCCTCTGTGGAGAAAATGATTCTGACTCCCCAGCTTGTGTATTTTTATGCTCTTTGATTCTCTGCAAAGTTCTGACAACATGTGAAGTATAAATGGGATCCAAAAGTAAGTGTGCACTTCTGCTTTTTCAGACTCAGCAAGAAAAGCAAGTGAGTATTGCTAACAAACTTGAATAGACAATCTTTGTGTTATATTCAGAATCTTTTGGTTTATATTTTCTGATGTTTCCTTGTGTTTTTTTTAGTCAGTGCAAGAGGAATAAGTGGAGTCAATAAATGGAGAAATAGGTCTGAGTTTTATGCCCTTGCACGCTTTCTGTGAAAAGTAAAAGTTATGTAGCAGAAATGCAAAAACAAATACATTTGCCCACACATTTCCCCCTCCCCCAAGTTTGTGGAATGAAAATAGGGCCAAAATTATTTAACTATCCAATGTCCATGAAGGAATCAAATATCCTAGGTCCTAATGCCTGTCACTCCAGATCCCCTTTAGTTTATTCTCCTGTGTTTGGAGGAGAATATTATTCCCTGGCTTCAGCCATCCCACCCTGACTCCCAGCTGGAGGTTGTCTGTTGGCAGGTCCAGGCTTTCAATGTGATACTTCTGGAAGTGTCTTCAGCCAGCTGAAGGTCAGTAGAAGAAGTGTGGAGAGCCAGTTCGAAAGTCACGCTTCCTAATGCTGCTATGTTAAGTTTTGTCAAAATGGATTTATCAGAAGTACTTTGGCTAAACTCACTTGTAGAACAGACTGAATGTCCATGAATACCATAGTGAAATTAGGAAAGTTTTCAGGAGAAATTGCATCACTTGAAGGAATAATAACATCTCTCTTTTTAATTTAGGCTAATCTAGCACAATTTGCGGTAAGTACTGCATACATCCTTTTTAAAACTGGAAATTATTATTATTCAGAATATTTATATACTGCTTTTCAGCAACAAAACATCACAGAGTTTACAGAGAAAATCAATTAAACTGTAAATCTTTAAACTACGGCCTAACTGCAGGGAAGGATGGTTGTTCTGTGGATAGATCATAGCTGAGGGGTAGAAAGCAGATGTTTTGCTTGCAGAAGGGTCTAGGTGGGATTTCTGTTTTTTTTGGGTTTTTTTAAAATGATGTTAGGGAGCAGGACTCTCCTGTGAATCTCGGAGAGCTTCTTGCTGTTAATGGGCTAGAAGTTGAAGGCAATGTCAGTGTTTGGAGGATGGTTCTTGGTGGAGAAATGGATCCAATTCCCTTGCCTGTATTTTGCAATACTGATGCACAGCCCAATCCTATACTCAGTGGTGCTGCTGGGTGCAGTGTGCCAAAATGGCTACCCCTGTATCTAGCAGCAATGCTGGGGCCACCAGAGGTCTCGTTGGTAAACACCTAGGTCCTTCAATGGGACTTCTTAAGGCTGTGCCGGCTATTTTACTGGCGCAGGCTTGGGAAATTCTGTGTTCGGCTTTGCAACCTGACATGAAGAATAGGATACGGGGGAGCAGGATTCTGTCAGTCCCACCCCCTCCCAGGCTGGTCACTCCCCCACCCTGTCCTCCTCCCACCCTTCCCTCTGCCCAAAATATCTCCGCCGGGCCACAGGGCCCTTACTGCCACCTGGAGCACTTATTGGGCTCTGGGCAGCGTCCATCTGCTACAGGGCCCAGTGCCAACGGGCTGGTGGAGCGCCGGCAGTCTCTCCTCTCTGGGTGTCACGGACGTCGGTTTGTGAACCAGAGCCAGCCCTGGAGCTCAGTGCCAGTGCTCAGCCTGCATGGGATTGGGCCCTCAGTCTCTGCAGGGTTCTGTGAATGGTGCCAAGTAAAAATAAGAGCCAAAAAATAACTGTGCATTTTTACATTTCAGGCTGACAACAATATGGACAACAGAGTGAGTATTGCTAACAATCTTATATGGGCTGTTCTTGGTTTATACATAGAATTTTTTTTTTTTTTGAGGGAGAGCTTTGTTGGTACCTTATTCGCTTCTGTGGTGTTGTATGACCACCTTCTGAAAACTTGTTTCTTCAAAGAGATCTTCATTTTTTGCCCATTATATGTAAAAGAAAATTCTAGAAACTTTTGGAATTGTCATATGTTTCCAGAAAGTATCTGAAATTCAAATAAAGTATACTCTGATATCTGATTCAAATAAAGTATACTCCCCCCCCCCAAAAAAAAAATCCTTGCTCCTTGTTTGGGTGCTCCAGTATTTTGGGGAGTGGCTTCCTCCAGTAGGCAGTCGCTATAGAACAGTGGTTCTCAAACATTGGGTCGGAACCCACTTGGTGAGTCACGATCCAGTTTCTGGTGGGTCGCAAGAAGCTGGTGGCAGCCATCTTTGGAGATGGCAAAAGACCTAGGCGGCGCCATTTTGGAAGTGGGCAAAGCCTGGGCATCGCCATTTTAAACTTCCCGGCACTGAGACGTAACTAAGAGCGGCTTGCACATGTGCAAAGAAAGCAGTGTGCTGCTTTTCCCCAGAAGTGTGCTGCTGCCTTCCAGCTGGACCCCCCTCTGCACTTGGAGGCTTTCCTCAGGGGGGCCAATTGCAGAGTGCAGGCTTGGATTGCAGGCAGAGAAGGACCAGGAGAGATGTGGATGAGCCAGACAGGCTTCTCCCCACCAGTCTTTGTCAGCTTGGCTGCCTTAATGGGATGGGCTGCTTCAGGGTTGCAGGACAGAGCAGCTCCCCTCCCCACAGCTGGACTGGGCTGGAGAATGTAGGTGGAGACCTGAACACAGGGCTTGGGTGAGTAGAGGCAGACCCGCATGATCTCCCCTCTTAGATTATTATCTCAGGAATCTAACCAGGGAACCCTGGTTGCCAAGAGAGCAGCCAGGAGGGGGGGAGGGAGGGCAAGCCTGGCATGTGGGGGGGGAGAAGCACCCAGGGAGAGTGCTGCTCCCCCAGCCACTTCTCTGATGTGCACCCTTCCCCTCTTCTTACTTCTCTCTTAGGCTGCAATTCTGTCTACTCTTACCTGGGAGTAAGCCCCATTGCCATTAATGGGAGTCAATTCTGAGTAGGCGTGCTTGGGCTTGGGGGCGATGAGGGGAAGCATCCCTGCTTATCTTCCTTAGGGTCTTACACAGCTACAGAGGACATCAGTGGGGCTGCGAGCCTCCAGCAGCCTGCAAGAGGCGAATTCTGTCCCTCAAGTACAAAACAAGCCCCTTGGTAACGATCGCTGCAGCACCTTGCTACCCCTCCCCGCCCCCTCCCCAACCACGCAAACACTCACCTAGTTCCCAACTCCCCTGCAGGGGTTTGGAAAGCACTGATCTAGGAAACCTTTTGGCTGACCTCAGCATAGGGCATCATACTGCAGCACAGGGCACTGAGAGTGGGGTCATTGCTTTATCTGGTCAAAACACTGTTTTTTCTCTGCTGCACATGGTAGGTGCAGGGAGTGGCTCATTGTTTGTGCAGTTGGGGTTAAGAGGGATTTGTTTATCAGGGTAGGCAGATAGGGGTCACTAAGGGTTGTTGTATTGCTATGTATTGCTTATGTATTTTTTACATAAGTGGTGGCTGAAGTGAAGGACTTCAACACATAGCTGACTGGAGTGCAGTTGGGATGGGAACATCAGGCAGTGTTAAATGACAACTCTGACACACACACACATGCATACACACACACACACACACACACACTACCATCTCCCTTTCTTCTGTGAAATTTGGCTAAGAGACTTGAGAGTTGCAATTCGAGAGACTTGGATTCCAGTCACGAAGGCTCAGACTTGAGACTTCACTTGAGAATTGGGTTTAGTGAGTGCATCCCTTGTATATTCACCCTACATTTCTGGGCACTGTTTGGGTGGTCTGACACTTCTGCCATGACTTCCTCTGGCTAAGGGTCATTATAGGAAGTTTCCAGCATTGTTGGGGCATTTCCTTATTGAACAGAAGAAGTTCATGGATAGTACTTGGGTTAAACGCTTTGACAAAAGTCCAAGAATAACATGCAAAAAAAATCAGGGTTTGTAGGAAAAATAAAGTATTATGAATAATTATGTGTTTCTCTTTCATTTTAGGAGCTTATACAGTTAACTCTAGTAAGTACTGCAGATTTCTTTCTATAGGGCAGTGGTTTTCAAACTCTCTTGGAGAGTTTGAGCCACTGTAAGTATTTGCAGGGGCGGGAAGAGGCTGCGGGGGCGGGGGAAAGGCCGAGGCGCGATCCCCAGGATTGCACTGCTCAGGGGGGCTGCAGGGGCTTGAGTGCACTTGGGACCCTGCAGAAGGTCATGCCGGGCTCCCCGCACACCCGGGAGGCTGCAGGAGGCTTGGTTAAATGCACTCAGCCCCCCTGAGCGGCGTAATCCTGGGGATCGCGCCGCTGCCTCCTCCCTGCCTCCAGGCTGCCCCGCCCTTTAAGGAGGCAGAGGCCAGGGCCCACAGGCTGGAGTGTCATGACGCCCCAGTTTGAAAAGCCCTGCTATAGGGTGATTGAACCACATTGCCTTCTGTAATGGGGGAAACTTAGGGCCAAATCCTATCCAACTTTCCAGTGCTGGTACAACCATGCCAACAAGACATGCACTGCATCCTGCAGTAGGGGAATAGTTATGGAGGCCCCCTCCAGGTAAGGGAACATAGATTCTCTTTCCTCAGGGCTTCACTGCGGTTGCACTGGCACTGGAAAGTTGGATAGGATTGGGCCTTCACTCTGCCACATATTTTGTCTTTCATTTCTAAAATAGCCCCTCTGTCCAACCAGATCCACAGAACAATCCTTAAGACTCTATAGAAGTCAAGGGAGCTTCACTTCTTGAGCGAGGAGGAAACTGGCCTCACCTAGTTGACCTGATTATGTCCCCCTAATCATAGATAGAACTACAATCAACGCTTCCTTTTCATTCTGGAGGAAGATATATAAAGCACTAGCTGGAAGTATGTCTGGAGCACCTGAGAGTTATACTGCTGTAGAGCTAGAATCTTAATCTGTAATGTAGGCACCCCTTGATAGTCACAGATTCAGGTATTCAATTTTTATATAGAGTAGTGAAATAATCAAGATTTTTCAGACGGATTGAACACCTTGAATATCATTTCTTTTCTTTTACATTTAGGGTATCTTGACAGATCCATCAACTGTGAGTATTTCTGCAGGTCCTCTGTGTACTGAGGAAATGGTCCTCACGGTTGTGTACAATGGATGGGCAGCCCAATTCTAAGCTTCCCAGCATCTGGAGGAACAGTGGTGCCTGAATGATAATCTAAATTTTCTGGTCTTTCTGAATTATAAGGACATTAAGGACTAACATTTTAGTTCTATAGTTTAGGGAACCGAGAGCCCAACCTATCCAACTTCCCAGCGCTGATGCAGCTGTGCCAATGGGGTGTGCGCTGCATCCTACAGTGGCGATGCAGTCATGGAGGCCTCCTTAAGGTAAGGAAACAACAGTTCCTTTACCTCCAGACTGCATTGCAGCTGCATCGAGGTTGGATAGGACTGGGCTCCCAGACTGCTCTCTGTGATGGGAACTGTGGAGAATTAACCCTATGATGTAGTCCAGGGAGAAACTGGTGGTCAGTGAAGGATCTTGTAAACATAGGGAAAGAGACTCATTCAGTGGATGGTCCATAGCTGAGGGGCAATGAGTACATGATTTGTATATGCCAAAGGGTCTAGATTAAAGTGAGAGGATCTCTGCTTCACCAAAATGATGTTAGGGAACAGAATTCTCTCTCAAATCTTGGAAAGCTGTTTTCGTCAGAGCCAAGAGATGTGGGAAGATCTAAGACTTGGCAAGAAAAGCAAGTGAGTATTGCTAACAAACTTGAATAGACAATCTTTGTGTTATATTCAGAATCTTTTGGTTTATATTTTCTGATGTTTCCTTGTGTTTTTTTTAGTCAGTGCAAGAGGAATAAGTGGAGTCAATAAATGGAGAAATAGGTCTGAGTTTTATGCCCTTGCACGCTTTCTGTGAAAAGTAAAAGTTATGTAGCAGAAATGCAAAAACAAATACATTTGCCCACACATTTCCCCCTCCCCCAAGTTTGTGGAATGAAAATAGGGCCAAAATTATTTAACTATCCGATGTCCATGAAGGAATCAAATATCCTAGGTCCTAATGCCTGTCACTCCAGATCCCCTTTAGTTTATTCTCCTGTGTTTGGAGGAGAATATTATTCCCTGGCTTCAGCCATCCCACCCTGACTCCCAGCTGGAGGTTGTCTGTTGACTGGTCCAGGCTTTCAATGTGATACTTCTGGAAGTGTCTTCAGCCTGCTGAAGGTCAGTAGAAGAAGTGTGGAGAGCCAGTTCGAAAGTCATGCTTCCTAATGCTGCTATGTTAAGTTTTGTCAAAATCGATTTATCAGAAGTACTTTGGCTAAATTCACTTGTAGAACAGACTGAATGTCCATGAATACCATAGTGAAATTAGGAAAGTTTTCAGGAGAAATTGCATCACTTGAAGGAATAATAACATCTCTCTTTTTAATTTAGGCTAATCTAGCACAATTTGCGGTAAGTACTGCATACATCCTTTTTAAAACTGAAAATTATTATTATTCAGAATATTTATATACTGCTTTTCAGCAACAAAACATCACAGAGTTTACAGAGAAAACCAATTAAACTGTAAATCTGTAAACTACGGCCTAACTGCAGGGAAGGATGGTTGTTCTTTGGATAGATCATAGCTGAGGGGTAGAAAGCAGATGTTTTGCTTGCAGAAGGGTCTAGATGGGATCTCTGTTTTTTTGGTTTTTTTTTAAAATGATGTTAGGGAGCAGGACTCTCCTGTGAATCTCGGAGAACTTCTTGCTGTTAATGGACTAGAAGTTGAAGGCAATGTCAGTGTTTGGAAGATGGTTCACGGTGGAGAAATGGATCCAATTCCCTTGCCTGTATTTTGCAATACTGATGCACAGCCCAATCCTATACTCAGTGGTGCTGCTGGGTGCAGTGTGCCAAAATGGCTACCGCTGTATCTAGCAGCAATGCTGGGGCCACCAGAGGTCTCATTGGTAAACACCTAGGTCCTTCAATGGGACTTCTTAAGGCTGTGCCGGCTATTTTACTGGCGCAGGCTTGGGAAATTCTGTGTTCGGCTTTGCAACCTGACATGAAGAATAGGATACGGGGAGCAGGATTCTGTCAGTCCCACCCCCTCCCAGGCTGGTCTCTCCCCCACCCTGTCCTCCTCCCACCCTTCCCTCTGCCCAAAATATCTCCGCCGGGCCACAGGGCCCTTACTGCCACCTGGAGCACTTATTGGGCTCTGGGCAGCGTCCATCTGCTACAGGGCCCAGTACCAACAGGCTGGTGGAGCGCCGGCAGTCTCTCCTCTCTGGGTGTCACGGACGTCGGTTTGTGAACCAGAGCCAGCCCTGGAGCTCAGTGCCAGTGCTCAGCCTGCATGGAATTGGGCCCTCAGTCTCTGCAGAGTTCTGTGAATGTGCAAAGTAAATGTAAGAGGCAAAAAATAACTGTGCATTTTTACATTTCAGGCTGACAACAATATGGACAAGAATGTGAGTATTGCTAACAATCTTATATGGGCTGTTCTTGGTTTATACATACAATATTTTTTTTTTTGAGGGAGAGCTTTGTTGGTACCTTATTTGCTTCTGTGGTGTTGTATGACCACCTTCTGTAAACTTGTTTCTTCAAAGAGATCTTCATTTTTTGCCCATTATATGTAAAAGAAAATTCTAGAAACTTTTGGGATTGTCATACTTTTCCAGAAAGTATCTGGAATCTGGAATTCTAAAATGTCTTTCTTGTGCACCTGCGGCTTTCCAATCATAAGCCCAAAGTTTAGGTTGGGTTTACCAGTTTGCAGATAGAGAGTATCTTATGTTTACCTCAGCACAGTTTCCTCATTGAAATTCCCCTTTCCAAAGAGGCTGTTTAAAATTCCCTGATTCAAATAAAGTATACTCTCCCCCCCCCCCCCCAAAAAAAAAAAAAATCCTTGCTCCTTGTTTGGGTGCTCCAGTATTTTGGGGAATAGCTTCCTCCAGCAGGCAGTCACTATAGAACAGTGGTTCTCAAACTGTGGGTTGGGACCCACTTGGTGGGTCGTGATCCAATTTCTGGTGGGTCATGAGAAGCTGGCCGCAGCCATCTTGGAAGATGACAACTAGACGGCGCTATTTTGGAAGTGGGCAAAGCCTGGGCATCGCCATTTTAAACTTCCTGGCATTGAGACATACCACTAAGAGTGGCTTGCACATGTGCAAAGAAAGCAGTGTGCTGCTTTTCCCCAGAAATGTGCTGCTGCCTTCCAGCTGGCCCCCCCTGTGCACTTGGAGGCTTCTCTCAGGGGGACCAATTGCAGAGTGCAGGCTTGGATTGCAGGCAGAGAAGGACCAGGAGAGATGTGGATGAGCCAGCCAGGCTTCTCCCCACCAGTCTTTGTCAGCTTGGCTGCCTTGATGGGATGGGCTGCCTCGGGGTTGCAAGACAGAGCAGCTCCCCTCCCCACAGCTGGACTGGGCTGGAGAGTGTAGGTGGAGACCTGAACACAGGGCTTGGGTGAGTAGAGGCAGACCCACGTGATCTCCCCCCTTGTGAGCCTTCCTTGAAAGCAGCATTGAATCCACCACCAGCCCACTGCCGTTCTCGCCCTCTGCATCACAACCTCTCTCCCTCTCTGAAATCGCCTGGAAGCCACGATCCTTTCCTGCCCTGGCTAGCACGTCCTCTCTTTATATATTTGCTGAGGTGAGGTGGGATCCCTGGTTGCCAAGAGAGCAGCCAGGAGGGAGGGGGAAGAGGGAGGGCAAGCCTGGCATGTGGAGGGGGGAGAAGGGGGAGAAGCACCCAGGGAGAGTGCTGCTCCCCCAGCCACTTCTCTGATGTGCACCCTTCCCCTCTTCTTACTTCTCTCTTAGGCTGCAATTCTGTCTACTCTTACCTGGGAGTAAAGCCCATTGACAATAATGGGAGTCAATTCTGAGTAGACATGCTTGGGCTTGGGGGCGATGAGGGGAAGCATCCCTGCTTATCTTCCTTCTGAGGGGATACTACTGTTTTTATTTCCTGTATTCACAAAAGCTCTAGCTTCTTCTTGTATTGAGGTGCATGAGTTGGGTGCACTTGTTTCTGGCTAGTGCTGAGCACAGTATCAACAGCCACATCAGTGTTTGTTAGTTTCAAGCACCATACAAGAAGTAGTTTGAGATTTTGTAACTAAAGACAGAATACAAACAGTAGTAAATAAATACACAAATATTTTGTTCCAGATGTTTTATTTTTTGCTTGATAGCAATGGTAGCCAGGGCAGGGAGAATTGGAAGAAGCTTCTGAGCTGGAATACTGTCTCTTGTCATTTACAGTTTGAGTTCTAGGCAAGAACTTCCTGCTTGATGACATCAATTCCAGCTCTGACATCATTGTGATGTCACTTCCTGTTTGATGATGTCACTTCTGGCTATGGCATCACTTCCAGGTTGTTGACATCACTTCTGGTGGGCCCCAGACAGTCATTCTCAGAAGTGGGTCCTGGGCTAAAAAGGGTGAGAACCACTGCTATAGAAAATTTCCCGTGTCCTTGCGGTAATGTCTAATACAGAAGTCAGCAGCTTTCAACAAAATGGGTCCATTGGAATTACTTGTAGAACAGACTGAAACGTGGATACTGTGGGTGAAATGATCAAGGTTTTCAGGAGAAATAGAAAAGCATGATGGAATAATTGTGTGTCTTTAAAAAAAATTTAGACACTTGGGAACTTGGGTAACTATGAAAATCTTCGTATTTTACTACAGTTGCCTCTGCCTCCCCCTTATTCTACCCCCACCCTGCAAATATTGCCATTGGGACATCTTGTACAAACTGACCAGGAATTACTTGAGGGTCTTTCAGTTTCTTTCAGTGTTTATTGGGAATAACAAACGCACTCCAGCTTTCAGTTGGAAGGATGAATGGTCCACTTTGTCCTTTTCAGTGGGATAAAGGCTTTTCCTGCTGGATATTTTGTCTCTCTTGGATGTCTCCAAGAGACTCTATGTTGGGGCTTTGTGTTGAAGAACGTGTTGCTGACACAGAGACCGTGATGACAGCAAAACTTTAGCAGGCGTTGGCCATTTTCGTTCATCCTCCCAGTGCCAAACTGACCTAAGCAAGTGGGCCATGAACTGTTATCAGCACCAACTCTAGCATTGAAATCGCCGAGGATGAACAATGGCTCTTTTACAGGGATTTTCTTGACAGTGGTGGCCAGGTCATCATAGAATTTGTCTTTGGCTTCTGCTGGAGACAACAGAGTCGGTGCATAAGCACTGATGAGAGTGATAGGTCCTGCTGATGACTGGAGCTGCAGGGACAAAATTCTTTCACTTCCCACAGTAGGTGGGATGATGGATTTCAGCAGGGTATTTCTGACCGCAAAGCCAACGCCATGTTCCCTGGTTTTGTTTGGTGGTTTTCCCTGCCAGAAAAATGAGAAATTTCTCTCCTTGACAGATCCGGAATCTGGCAGCCTAGTCTCTTGAAGGGCGACGATGTCCATCTGCAGTCTGCTCAGCTCCATGTCGATGACAGCTGTTTTGCGTGCGTCGTCTATTTCTTGCAGGTCATCAGAGAAGCCAGGTGTCATTGTCCTAACGTTCCAGGTGCCCAGCTTTAGGGCAGTAGTTTTCTGTTTTCTGTTGCATGGTGCAGAGTTGTCGATCCGCTTGTCGGTTTTCACCCTAAACCCCACGCACCCCAAGAGGTTAACGGACCGTGGCGAGGCAACACCTTACTGGCTGGGGACTGCCCAGCTTAAGGCGGGCGGTAGCTGCCCAATGAGATGCAATGATCTCTCCCACCGTCGGAAGCAGCCCCTGGCGTCATGCTCTACGCCAATCGAGCAAAGACTTATAACCGGTAAACTGCTGCTTCCCGTGTTGTGCCGACGCCGTATGGCGAAGTTGGAGTGTCCTCTCCAGTGCGCGAAGCCTGGGTAAAGAAGGTATGGAGGATAGGCTGTTACCCATGCAGCAAATCCCCCCTCTCCACGTCGCTGGAATGGTCCAATGGAAAGGCAGAAGCCAATACGGTTGGTTCCAGAGGCGTCGCAGGATTTGCCAGAACATGACTGTGTTCATCCATGAACTTCCTAAGGGACTCCGGCTCCTGATTTTGCCTCGAGGTTGACTCCTGAAGCCTTTTCCAGAACTGGATGTAGCCACAAGGCAGTGGAGGTTTGAGGTCAAAGTTTCCTTCTCTTAGATGAGCTGCCTTCCTAGGCTGACGAGTCCCATCTACCCGGTCTTGGAGACATCCAAGATCAAAGCACTGGCACCAGCTCGACCTGATCCTCACCAGACGCTCCAGCCTTCCCAGCATCAAGATCACACGCAGTTATCATGGTGCTGCCTGCGACACTGACCACTCCCTGGTGTGCAGCAGAGTGAAACTGCAAACAAAGCGACTGTATCACACGAAAAAGGAAGGAAGACCTCGCATTGATACCAGCAAGACACGGGATCAGAGAAGAGTGGAGGAATTTGCACAAGCGCTTGAGGAATCTCTTCCAGGCCCGGCCAACGCAAACGCATCCAACAGATGGGAACATTTCAAGAATACCGTTTACAACACCGCCTTGTCCATATTTGGCAAGAAGACCAACAAGACGGCAGACTGGTTTGAAGCCCAGTCTGAGGAGTTGACACCAGTCATTGAGGAAAAGAGGAGAGCTCAAGCAGCATACAAGGCCTGTCCCAGTGAGCGCAACCTGCAGGTCCTCCGAACTGCTTGCAGCAAAGTCCAACAGACTGCCAGGAGATGTGCTAACGACTACTGGCTCCAGCTCTGTTCCGAGATACAGATAGCAGCTGACACGGGCAACATCAAGGGGATGTATGATGGTATCAAGCAGGCCCTAGGTCCAACACAGAGGAAAATTGCCCCTCTGAAGTCTGCCACAGGCGAGGTCATCCAGGATCGGGCACAGCAGATGGAACGCTGGGTGCAGCACTACTCTGAGCTATATTCCAGAGAAAATGTAGTCACCGAAGAAGCACTGAACAACATTGAGTGCCTGCCTGTGCTGGAAGAGCTTGACAGTGAACCAACCCTAGAAGAACTTCACGTGGCCCTGGACTCCCTTGCCTTTGGCAAGGCACCTGGAAAAGACAGCATCCCTGCTGAAGTCCTCAAGTGCTGCAAAGAGATCATCGTCACTGAGCTGCATGAAATCCTCTGTCTCTGCTGGAGAGAAGGTGGAGTACCTCAAGACATGAGGGATGCAAACATCATCACGCTGTACAAGAACAAAGGTGACAGGGGTGACTGCAACAACTACCGCGGCATCTCTCTCCTTAGCGTTGTAGGAAAGCTGTTTGCCCGAGTTGTACTAAAGAGGCTCCAGGTACTTGCAGAGAGCGTCTATCCAGAATCGCAGTGTGGATTCCGAGCCAACAGGTCCACCACTGATATGGTATTCTCCCTTAGACAACTGCAGGAGAAATGCAGGGAACAACGACAGCCACTCTTTATAGCCTTCATAGATCTCACGAAGGCTTTCGACCTGGTCAGCAGGGATGGCCTCTTCAAGATTCTCCCCAAGATTGGATGTCCACCCAGGCTCCTCAGCATCATCAGATCTTTCCACAAGGACATGAAGGGCACTGTTGTCTTCGATGGCTCCACATCAGACCCTTTTGACATCCGAAGCGCAGTGAAGCAGGGCTGTATTCTTGCACCAACCTTGTTTGGGATTTTCTTCGCTGTCCTGCTGAAGCAGGCCTTTGGAACTGCAACAGAAGGCATCTATCTCCGGACCAGATCAGACGGAAAGCTCTTCAACCTCTCCAGACTGAGAGCAAAATCCAAAGTCCAGCTGAAATGTCTGCGTGACTTCCTCTTTGCCGACGATGCAGCTGTCACTACCCACTCTGCCAAAGATCTCCAGCAGCTCATGGATCGTTTTAGCAAGGCCTGCCAAGATTTTGGACTGACAATCAGCCTGAAGAAAACACAGGTCATGGTTCAGGATGTGGACTCACCTCCCTGCATTACAATCTCTGAGCATGAACTGGAGGTTGTCCATGACTTTGTGTACCTTGGCTCAACGATCTCCGACACTCATTCTCTCGATACCGAGCTAAACAAGTGCATCGGTAAAGCAGCTACCACGTTTTCCAGACTCACAAAGAGAGTCTGGTCCAACAAGAAGCTGACGGAACATACCAAGATCCAGGTCTACAGAGCTTGCGTCCTGAGTACACTTCTGTACTGCAGCGAGTCATGGACTCTTCGCTCACAACAGGAGAGGAAACTGAGCGCTTTCCACATGCGCTGCCTCCGACGCATCCTCGGCATCACCTGGCAGGACAAAGTTCCAAACAACACAGTCCTGGAACGTGCTGGAATCCCTAGCATGTATTCACTGCTGAAACAGAGACGCCTGCGTTCGCTTGGTCATGTCGTGAGAATGGATGATGGCCAGATCCCAAAGGATCTCCTCTATGGAGAACTCGTGCAAGGAAAGCGCCCTACAGGTAGACCACAGCTGCGATACAAGCTGCAAGAGGGATCTGAAGGCCTTAGGGATGGACCTCAACAAGTGGGAAACCCTGGCCTCTGAGCGGCCCGCTTGGAGGCAGGCTGTGCAGCATGGCCTTTCCCAGTTTGAAGAGACACTTTGCCAACAGTCTGAGGCTAAGAGGCAAAGAAGGAAGGCCCATAGCCAGAGAGACAGACCAGGGACAGACTGCACTTGCTCCCGGTGTGGAAGGGATTGTCACTCCCGGATTGGCCTTTTCAGCCACACTAGACGCTTTCAGAGCGCGATACCATAGTCTTTCGAGACTGAAGGTTGCCAATACAATATTTTGTCTCTCAGTTTCTAGAAAGGTTCTTCTGTTCAACGAGATGTACTAAGCCAGCAGTTCTCAAACTCTCCAAAATTTGAGGTGTGGGGAGCCCCACAGATGCCCCTGCAGGGCTCCTCAAGCTGCCACAAAGCAAAAAATAGCAATCAAACTTATATCTGGTTTGCAATTGCAAAACCATTAGTAGGTTCATATGACTATTTTGAGCTTGTGGAGTTTTGGGGAGCCCTGCAGAGGAGGCTGGTGTTGGCTTTAGGTAGGTGTGAGAAACCCCCTTTAGCCCTGGCACAATCCTGGTGATAGCTTCAGTGCCATCCCCCTGCCCCACCCCTTAAGGGGGCAAAGATAGGGCTTCTCTGGCTGGTGGGTCACAACCCACCAGTTTGAGAACCCCTGACCTAAGCACTACTAGGGCTCTATGGAAAACAGGGAGACTTCATTTCAGAGTGAGCAGAAAACTAGCATAACCTAGTTGCCTTGAGTATGTTTGTCTCTTCACCAGTAGGCTCTGTCCTATCACTGCTGAGAATGTCAGAGAAAGAGTATGGAGAAGAGTATGTCTGGAAAACCCTAAGTGTTAGACTGCTCCAAAATCAACATTTCAATAGGTAGCGTGCCCCTGGACAATATCTGGGTTGGGCATTCAGTCTCTGTATACAGTAGTAAAATAACCAAACGTTTTAGAAGATATCCCAAACCATTATGGAATAACATTCTTTCTTTCTTTCTTTCTTTCTTTCTTTCTTTCTTTCTTTCTTTCTTTCTTTCTTTCTTTCTTTCTTTCTTTCTTTCACATCTAGAATGTTGTATCAGACTTGGGGGTGAGTATTTCTGCAACTTCTCCGTGTACTGAGTAAATAACCCACATGATTCTTGACACTGGAGGTTGTCTTACTTGCCAGATGAAACGTGGGGAGTGAAATGTGGGGCTGAGCAAAGCAGAGGAGCAGTCAAGGGCCAGAAAAGATCACCTCTCCTCCCTTGTAAATGTGGTCACAGGAAGATGCCTTCTAGTGAGACAGACGTTTGCTCCACCTAGTCAGTACTGTCAACGTAAACCAAGGGTGTCTAAACTTTTTGGTAGGAGGGCCACATCATCTCTCTGACAGTGTGTTGGGGGCTGGGAAAATAGAATTAATTTACATTTAAAATTTGAATAAATTTACATAAATGAATATATGAGAGATGGAACTCATATGAATGAATGAATGAAGGTCTCATGATAGCTCAAGGCCTGTAAAAGGACTTGTGTAAAGCAAGGCCAGCCTTTCCTTTGCTGCCGCTGCAGACATGACATGAAACAGACAATTCGCGGATGGAGCCCTCGGCCCACAGCTTGCATGAGAGGTTGAGCAGTTGGCCCTCACGCTGAGTGCAGTCACATCGTACCAGCACAAACTCCAGCAAGTCTCCAGTAGGCCAGAGGTTCATTGGAGAACTGGGGGCTCCCTGAGGTCTGAATTGGGGGTCCCTGAGGGCTGCAGATGGCCCCTGGGCCAGGGTTTGGGCATCCCTGACATAGACCTCTAGGATTTCAGGCAGAGATTATATTCTTGTCTATAGCCAAAAACGGCAGAGATTGACTTCTCTTTTGGACCTTTTGTAGGCAAAGCATGTGCTCTGCCGCTGAACCATGGTCCTTCCCCAACATGGACGCTCAGTATTTGCTCATTATTTCTAGGGGCTGTCTGAATGATAACCCTGTTGTTCCCTCCATTCTGAATGAAAAGGGCTTTATGACAACAAGTTTCCATTACACGATAGCAAGCAAGGTTCCATTTGGTATGTTAGGGTATGGGCCTGCAGATGGAACACTTGACAATTAAGCCTCTGATCAAGGCCAGAATGAAAACTAAGGAACAGGATATAAAAACAGGATCGAAACAGAGAGGAAGGGACTCATGCTTCAGCTCGATCATAGCTGAGGGGTAGAAAGCAATCTGATGCTCCAATTTATGGGAGGAGGAAGAAAGCTCTTTGGACATTAAGAACAATAATTGCTCAGTTCTGCCTTCTTTGTGCATTTCTGGACTGTTACGTCTGACCTGGTCTGCTGAAAGATAAACAGCCAAGGGTGCCAGTGTTGGGAAAAGCTGAGATGGATTTTGATGTTGGGAATTTCTTTATCTGTGTCATATCCTTGATGTGTAGTGAACTTCAATCACTGCTTCCAAGTGGGGTGGAGACAGGCCAATATAGATGAAGTGAAATGATTCAGTGTTTGCCAAATGTACAGGAAGTTCTGAAAGGTGATAGAGAGATTTCTGGGACTTGGTCTCTGGGTCAAATTGCTAAGCAGACATAGACTTCTTTATAAGCATATAGAAAAATTTATTTACATGCTATTTACAGATTAAGAATAGATTTGGAGGGATACAGGTTCTAAGTTACCCCATGGTGGATCTTTGATTTCTTCCTCGAACCGCACCCAAAACTCCAGTACTTGTACTCTATGGACAACAAGCGACCCATGTGATATACATGTCATTTCCCTCTCCTTATTTAGCATACTGGTGCATGGTTCCAGCCCTAACTGGGAGCCATGTATGGAAGTTCTGGCCTGCAACTTTGATTTCACAACACCCTGGAATGTTCCTTTTGGGAAAGCTATGACACACATGTTTTTCTCTGCAGGTCATCTTGACATTTTCTACCTTGTTTTTAACAGAAAAACACGAGTCATGTTTTTTCCTAATGTTCCTCCTCTGAGAGAAGTTAGGTTAATCCTAAAAATCTCTATCAATCCTTCGTTTTTTTCTTGACCAAAATAAACATCTCGGTGTTTATCTTGGTCACACTTTTATACTACTGATTTAGGGACATACGTGTTTGTTTGAACTCCTTTGCTAGGCCTTTGTATGCAGCTGTATGTATATTTAACTAACAATGAGTTTTAACTACACTTTCCTAAGCACACTTTAACTCTTTGGTATTGAAGCCTTACTAACTCTAGTGTCTTGCATTGCTTTGGAAAGGTACATTCTTGCTACTTGGGAGACTAACTATGAAAGAGAACCTGTCATGATGACAGAAACTATAGCAAGAAAGAGAGTTGCTATATTAATGGTGTAGCTTAAAGAATACAACACAATTTTTAGGAAGTCTTTTGTAACATGCAAAGCTGCTATTGATAGCAGTAACTGAGATATATGTTTAAACACATGTTTCCTTGCATAAAGTGCAATATCTTTAGTGAATCAATATGTAATTTTAATATTTGAGTTCGTAGTACTTTTACATTTGTCAGACTATGCAGATTTTGCTCATGCAACGAGCATCCGTGTCACCTGATGCTGTGCATCCATGGCTGCTTACTTCAAAGGCTTTGTTATCTAAGCCAACCCAAGTCTCTTCAGACATAAGTTGTCTTTAGATCAGTGCCTTAGTTAGAAGCTAGCCCATTTTATGGCCGACACAATGCTCAAATGCACACTATACAACTCTTTAAAGAGTAATATTCTGTAAAAGAAGTACTGTAGACTTTGCAAATCCATTTTTTAACTTTAAATAATACTAAGGACAGACCACTTTATTTGTGAATAGTGTACCTAACTAAAGCTATATGAAAATGCTTTCTTATGTAGAGATACTTTGTGTTTACTAACCTTAGAAAAAACCTTTGGTTTACATACAAGCCTCTGTTATTGCGAGCATACAAATGAACTTATAAGAAATAGAACATACAGATCAAAACAAACTCACCTAAACTTATTCCTTTTGTACTTTGTGAATGCATAGTGCTGCTTGTTTGACTTTGGCATGTTGAGGTTATTATTTTTTCATTATTTTAAAAATTATTCACTTAAATCACCTTGCTCCTTCATTTGCAAATTTTCTTTAACTTTCCTTTACATACCTGATAAGCCTGTTATTATACATGGTAGAAAATAAAAGAAAATACAAACGAAAACACACATATGCCAAATGGCAAAACACAGCAAAATTAATTACTTCACTTAATACTTAATAAACTCTATACTTAATCAATTCTATACTGCCAGCAGAAGCGTCCTTCTGATGGCAGCATCATGAACAACATAACAGCACAGTGGCACACTAATAGAATAGGCCACCCAGGTACCAGAAGAGAACTGGAAGGGGTTACAATTTGAACTTTAAGATGACAATAAAGTAGCATAGCAAGGAAATTTTTTCTTCAAGAGATTATCACCTTTCTAATTATTATTTCAATTCTTTTACTAAGAATGAATGTTAATCATGCTTATTCATTTCTAATTTATATTACAATTTGGCTGTGCTTCAAAAAAAATTTCCTGTAGTTAGCTTACACAGACACTGTTAACACATATTTATACTGTTGTGCACTTTCAACACAAAGGTAACTTTTGATAGAAATTGCAAAAGGGATTTAAAGACCTTAGGAATAGACCTCAACACATGGGAAACCCTGGCCTCCAAGTGGCCCGCTTGGAGATAGGCTACACAGCATGGCCTCTCTCAGTTTGAAGAGACACTTTGCTAACAGACTGAGGCAAAAAGACAAAGAAGGAAGACTTATAACTAGGGAGACAGACCAAGGACAGACTACACTTGCTCCCAGTGTGAAAGAGACAGCCACTCCCAAATTGGCTTTTTGGTCACACTAGACACTGTTCTAGAACCACCCTTCAGAATGCGATATCATAGTCTTTCAAGACTGAAGGTTGCTATAGTAGTAACTAAACATACAAACTATTTGAGCCTTGCATTTTGCAACATTAGCTTTCTTATTTAAATGCACACAAATTAATTCACCCCTTCTCAAATCAGCACCTGAGCAACTGGCAAAGACTAGATGTGGGGCTGATTTGACAAGGATACACACAACAGAGACACAGCTTAGAAATCAAGGGATAAAAATTTCAAGGGATAAGAAAGGTAATAGGACTGTCTTTGGGGACTGGGTACAGAACTTAGGTTTGGAATGCAGCTAGAAAAGAAGCTGCCATGGGATTAGACACACGCTCTGAAAGGATTGATTTAGGGTCTCTAGAGCACAAAGGCGTTCTAGAGGTCTTCTCGCTTCCACCTCCTCCTTATGCTAAGAAAGGGCTTTGGAACTACGCGGGTCTCTGGACAGCTGGGCATGTGTGATGCTGGTCCCAGCCAAAATCTACTGGTGGGACTCCTTAACCTCTTTTTGGTGGGGTTTACTTTTGGGGCCACCCTGCTCCTTGCAGGGATCCTGGTGAGATTTTGGAGTCTTATGTCATTCTAAGTTTCTGCACACTCAGGCATATTACTGTACAGCCCACTTGCACAACGTTGCATCAGTTGCACTGCTGGTGCCTGGCTTCACCTTGCTTTACAGCAAAAGCCATCTACAAGAACTTGCTAGCAATCTGCTACCACAGCTCTGGCTGCTGCTGCGCCCATAACAGTGACGCTGTAGAAAAATCTAGGTTTGAGGACCGGGGTATGAGGGGACAGTTCTGGCACAGAAATAACAGGGCAGAGGTTGGGACTGAGAAACATCAGCTGAGCTAGCCAAGCCAACTAACTTTAGGGGACTAGCATTTTTTTCTTCTTTCTATTAAAACGTGGATACTTCACTGCAGAGAGGTATGCAATTGCACATCAGGCTCTTCCAGAATACAGACTCACTGGCATGTACTGCAGCTTTAAATCCTATCAGTACAAAGATGTATCTAGCATAGGAAGAAAGGAAACTAGCACCATCACCCACCAAGCAACATAGCTAAGTAACACTGACACTTCCCACCCAAGATCACGGTTGTAGGAAAGCAAGAAGAGATGCAGCCACTTGCAAGGCAGGCAGGGGCTACAACAGTCTGCGTTTCAGGGTGAAAACAAGACAGATCTTATTGCAGCACTGCAAACAACTATGAGATTCATTCAGGTTCAGTCAGCAGAGGAGGGTGTCATGAATATGTACGGTTTAGACTTAGCAGCATTGCAAAGCTTGACCCAAAGTAACCTAACAACACAGAAGGGCTTGCATTCCTAGCTGCAAGGAACCTACAACCCACAGAAGGTGACAAGGTGGCACTTCCGTAGACTGCCAGGAACCTACCAGAGTGGAATGCAACTGTAGACCGCCAATGGGAAGGGGAAACTAAGGGGATAGCTCTGCAAATTGCTTTTAACCCTACTGAGGGAAGACTTTGTCCTCAAGGGTTTCAGACACTCCAATCATCTGCTGCTCTTACAACTTCTTGCAACTCAGGTACTCAACAAGTAAAAATCCCTTTACCATGTTGGTTCATTGTCTATTGGGAACAAAAGTTCAGACTCTTGCCTTGCCGTTCAGCAAGCTACCAAAATCCTCTTTGTGGACTAGTAACTTGAGGTGCAGCCTTTAAAACAATCATTTCAAGCATTATTTTACTTTCAAGTAAAATCTTTTCAATTATTATTTTTTTTTACACATGACTGCGCAGAAAGGAAAAATTCTTACTCGAACCGAGCAGATCACAGTTAAAAATAGCTGCAACAGGGAGCTTACGCAACCAGGCTGGGAAATTGCCAAACAACTGGTGAACACCCAGACAGACAATTTTAGCACAAGCACAAGCAGGAATTTCTTTTTTTCAACATTTAAACTGAAAAAACTCAGGAAAGTTTTACGTAAACTGTAAAAGAAACTGTAAAGGAAAGTGACTTTTTAAAGTCTTAAAAACATGTATAAACTAGGGAAACTCAGATTTCTCTCGCCTGGCCAGGCTGAAAACTGGAGTGACTTCACTCCACTGTAAAAAAAATCACCGCCGTTAGCTGACTTCACTAGTCAACTAGAAGCACTAATTGCAACTAGAGGAATTAGAGAAGTTTACATACCCTATTTAGACAATAGGAGATAAGACACATGTGATAGACAACATGAAACACAGAAACATGAAATAAATAGGCATCATAAACTCAAATCATAATGAGTTCATTACTTAAGTTCACAGTCACTTTGGAAGTGACGCTTACTAACGTTTGCATAACAATTAGCAACTCCTGTGAGGGAAGAACTTTGACAAACAGCACTTTATAATACTACAGCATGTATTATATTTACTTTATCACTTTCATTCTCACTATTCACACATGTCCATGGACTTCAAACAATCCAAACACATTACTCACTCTATACACATCTGCACCTATAAATAGCATATGTCACATTACACATGCTTATAATTTACAGCTCTAATGTATATGCAAAAGAATTAAACATTTCATACTTACTTCAGACTTCCCTCCATTCCGAGGTTTCCAACACTGAAAGCACTTACAATACAATCTTACCTCTCTTCTCTTCATGCTACGACAGCCTTACTACTTCAGGTACTAACTTCTGTTAGATCTCATTGTTGGATCAACAATGGGCACATTGTCCTTTTAATTTTTTTCTTAACTTTCCTCGTATTCGCTCCTCCTAAATTCTTACTTTGCCCCATTTTCTTTTTAACTAGCACACAAGCACACAGCTCTGTTAAATCACTCTGGCTTAAACAACACAGCCTTAGACAGGAAGCAGATTCACTGACTATTTTTTAGGAGAACTGCCACATTGCTACGCTGCTAAAGCGAATTTTTAACTACAGAAACTGCTTGAGTCACTCTAATATTTACAAATTTAAACTCTTTCTCTGTCTCTAAAAGGACAGTGAGCACTAATTAAGGATTGCTTACTAACTTTCCCACAGGTATGTCTACCACACACAAGGGTCCAGAAAATGTTTTTTTTTTTTTTTTACCTGTTTCACCGCAGTTCTGGTCACCCAGAACTGGAACCTGTCTTACCCAGACAGTCACCAGGGATATACACACTTGTCCCCAAGGGCCCTTATTTACCCAACAAGGTTTACTTAAGGTACCAAGGACAAGGTACCCAGGACAAGGACACCTGCTCCTATTGTACTCTTTCTTCCTTGTGGTAGGTACCTTGTACATTACTGTACTTCTGTACCCTGTACTTACTTTGAGGTCCACACCCTCATGCAGCAACTCCACTGCAGCAACTCCACTGCAGCTCCACTGCAACAACTGCACTGCAGCTCCACTGGTCGATCAGACAGACAGACACTTAGACAACACTTTCACATACTTGCCTGCTTGCACCACTCACACCAGTAGACATCATGTGCAATCAGGGGAGAAATCATCATATACAGGGAGAACCTGTATCCCATGTCTTTTCCAATTTAAGTTGCTTGGTTTGTTTTCCCAACTGCTTAGCAGAGAACAACCAGAGTCCCATCTGGGTCGCCAACTGATAGAGAGATTTCTGGGACTCGGTCTCTGGGTCAAATTGCTAAGCAGACATAGACTTCTTTATAAGCATATAGAAAAATTTATTTACATGCTATTTACAGATTAAGAATAGATTTGGAGGGATACAGGTTCTAAGTTACCCCATGGTGGATCTTTGATTTCTTCCTCGAACCGCACCCAAAACTCCAGTACTTGTACTCTATGGACAACAAGCGACCCATGTGATATACATGTCATTTCCCTCTCCTTATTTAGCATACTGGTGCATGGTTCCAGCCCTAACTGGGAGCCATGTATGGAAGTTCTGGCCTGCAACTTGCATTTCACAACACCCTGGAATGTTCCTTTTGGGAAAGCTATGACACACATGTTTTTCTCTGCAGGTCATCTTGACATTTTCTACCTTGTTTTTAACAGAAAAACACGAGTCATGTTTTTTCCTAATGTTCCTCCTCTGAGAGAAGTTAGGTTAACCCTAAAAATCTCTATCAAAGGCAAGAGGTGTAGAAAGCAGATAATTTGCATGCCGAAAGGTCGAGAAGCCATTCATAATATTTCTATTTCTGACTTACTGAATTTCCATTTGCCATCATGGAATTCCAAACTACAGGGATATCAGTGAAAGTCCACCTAACAGTTTGATTATTGCTAATATTCTGTTTATTTGAGTTGTTTTATAAGCTGCATCAAGAGATAGGTGATAAATATTGTTTTTAAAAGAAAACTGTTGTTGTTGTTGTTATATTTTTGCACAGTCAGGTGTTATCGACTGGTTTGTTTTACTAGACATCAGCTCCTTTCCAAGGACCTAGGATGTCTGACTTTTATCCTATTTTAGTGTTATAAATATTGTCACAAAACATAAACTGTTCCTAGTAAAGCTGTTTTTTGTAGTTTGTGGATGGCAATTTCCATGGCCCCTATGCTGTCCAGGTGCTCTTCAAGGTGTTTTGGAATTGCACCGAGGGTGCCCACCACCACTGGGATCACTTTGGTCTTCTTCTGCCACAAACTTTCAATTTGTATTTGTAAATCTTTGTATTTTGTTATTTTTTCCAGTTCTTCCAGTTCTTTTTCTTCTACTCTACTGTCACCTGTACTCTACTGTACTGTACTGTACTCTTCTGTCACCTGGTATTGCTATACTGATGATTTGACTTTATTTTTCTTTCTTCTCGACTACAGTAATGTGTGGTGTATTGTATGATTAACATTTACCTCTTTGTAGTTGGAAATCCCATAATATTTTTACATCTTCATTTTTAAACTTTCTCAATTTTTTGCTCTCACCAGTTCTTGGCTGTAGATATCTTGTATTTTTAAAAAGATGTTTCATCGTATCATTGTTGCTACCTTGTCATGTACACATCCATTGGAGGTAGACTCAGAGACACAGGGCCCAATCCTAAACCGTGCACGCCAGCTTAGTGCTGGCACACACTGTCGCAAACATGTGTCCCTTAGTGCCAGTGGAGTGCCAGAGCTAACCCAGTGATTTGCAGGGACTGTGAAATAACTATTTCTTGCTTCCTGTTTTCTCTTTTAGCTTTCCGATGAATTAAATCCAGTGAGTATTGCACTTTTAAAAAATATTGACAATTTGGGATTTACATAATGTGAAGCATCTGAGTTATCAGTGATGCAGTATGGAATATGTTCCATGAATGTCATTTCCTGTAATATTTTCTTGTTCCTAAAACTGCATTGATTCTTGAAAACGTACAGAACAGGTACAGAAAAAGTACAGAACAGGCAAGAATGATTTCTTGCACTCTTTTTTAGCATCTTGGTGAACTATTGAGTGTATTCAGCTTCCAGTGATGCCATTGCCAGGAAATGGAAAGTGGGGGAAAATGGAGATGAACAGGGATGTTGGGAATTTCTTTAGCGGGATGATAGGTCCTGATGCATGCTGAGGCAGTGAGATTTCAACCATGGCCTCTGAGTGGGGTAGAGACAGGCTAAAGTGGAAGAAGTGAGAGAATGATTCTGCTTTGCCAAAGCCGTTCGGAAATGGAAGGATGGTGTTGGGGCATAGGAAGCAGATGCCCTATTCAGAGAAGCCCAGAATGAATTCATAGTCTCTCTGTTTCCATCTCTTTGAATTTCCATTTGCACATGAGGGATTTGCAAACTTCAGTGATTATTGATCACTTTTATTGATAAAAGCCCCCCTCTTTATTATTGTTTTTCGTTTGTTTCTTTGAGTTGTATTATAAACTGAATGAAGGAAAAACATTGAAAGCATCTGTTATTAAATTTAATGTAAGCAGCACTGAAAAAACCCTGGAAATACATTAGACCAATCCAAACCTGCATTTGAGCTGGCGTCGCGGTCCCTGAGCCAGCTCCAAGTGTCACGATGGTGCCGTGTGGCATGTTTGTGCCGACTTGAGAGCCAGCTGGACTATGCTGAGGCCTGCGCCAGCTTGACCAGCCCGGATCCCGACTCTGCACAGGCTGAAACAAGTAACTTTACGGCAGGGAGCAAGGGGTAGGGGAGAGGATGGCAGGAGGGTGTTTTGGGAGGGGACGTTTAGGGGCAGAAAAGAGCAGAACAGGGGGCAGGCCTGGAAAGGGGGCAAGATAGGTGTTGGCAGCGCACATATTAGCCTAACCCCCCTCTTGGCCAGTCCGGCAATACATCAGTCCTCTCAGATTAGTGCCAGCTAAATAGATGGCGGAGATCCTAGTAGCCCCATAGGGCAGGCTGGGGTATTACTTGGGGTTAGGTGAGAAATACAGATTGGGAACCACTCAGCCAGAATTCTGAAATCCGAAGTTTTCCGAAAACGAGTTTGAGTGTGGGCATTTCTAAAAACTTTTTTTTTAACTGTTTGCATGCCGGTAGGAGCCAGCCAGCACAGTGCAATGCATGCTGGGGCTATACCCAGCTGAAATACAGACATTTTGAGCATGCAGATCCCCCCTTTTTTAACTCCTCTCCCTCTAGCTGATCTCACCCACTAAAGTGATTGCTCCTGCTGGGCCTAACTCCCCCTCCTTCCGCAGAGTGGGGAGGGAGACCCAGCAGCACAGGAGGGTAGCAAAAGCAAGAGCCAGCAGATATTAACCCCTCCCTCACTCCCAGCATCTACATCTCTAAGGCTTTGCCTTTGCTGAGCTGCTGCCTCAGCTGTTGTGGTTTGTTTATTTTTATTTTGTAGACTGTTTCTTACATTAGGAAAATGTGTCATTGAAATAACAGGTGTCGCTTAAGCCACCTGTGGGAGAGTTTTGTGTGGGAGATTACATGATCAATGACCACCTCCCACTAATAATTAAACTTGATTTTTGAGATCCCCAGAAGAATCTTACCTTACCCTTATCCCTAAAAAAAATTAAAAACAGCGATCAGAATACCCTGGACCTCTTTTCATCTCACTGCACACTGACAAGGCACTAAGATTGTCAAGGCACACCATCCTTTTTTGACAAATGACAAGGCACACCATGCTGTTGTTCAGGGGCTCACATCCCCCAATGGCACTACTAATAAAAAACCCTGTCCCAAATTTTCATGGCACACCTGCAGACCATTCATGGCACACCAATGTGGTTGAAAATGGCTGCTGTAATTAAAAAGTTTGTCACCTATTATCTAGGCCCAAATATGGGGAGTGTATGGCTGATATTGCAGCTAAGGTTGAACCCCACACATTAATTACGTTATATGAAGAACTGCTAAGGCACATTAGGATGGAATTAGGATAATTCCCCCACCCTACAAATTAACAAGAAAGTGTGTAAGAATGAAAATGAAAATGGTTTGATGATGAATGTAGGGAACTGAAGGCCCTGATTCGAGAGACCTACACACTCAATACATGGTACAAATCCTTCTCTTGCCAATCTTCAGTGATACCCCTAAATACCTTCTCTCACTACTTTTATTCTTGCTAGTACTGTATTTACTTGAGAGTGCAATTCTAATCTTAAATAGCTGATGGAGATCCAAGGAGTCCTATAGGACAGGCTGGGGCGTTACCCAGTATAAGAGGAGAAAATCCCCTTACCCAAAGTAGATGTCCAGCCTCCTCCTAAACTCTACCAGTTGCCAGTTGTCCTATTTGTTGCATCAAGTGACAGGAGATAAACATCTTAGGGCCCAATCCTATCCAATTTTCCAGCTCCGCTGTAGCCATACTGCAGTCTTAAGGTAAGGGAATAAATGTTCCCATACTTTAAGGAGGCCTCAGTGACTGCCTTCCCATCACAGGATGCAGTACAAACCCCATTGGCAAGCTGCACTGGCACTGGAAAATTGGATAGGATTGGGCCCCCAGGCAAGCAGGTATCTTGTAATATTATTTTTATTGAAAGCATTATTTTTAAAAACAAAAACCCAGCCCATAGAGATAAAGAGCGTAAGTGAGTGAGTGACTGGCCCAAAGATGTGTAGTAAGGTGTGTGGTTGAGCAGTGGTTTGCAGGGGATGTGAAGTCATGACTTTTTCCTTTATGTTGTAGGTTGCCGCTGTTGCACCTGTTCCACCTCCTTCTGTAACTATTACATTTTTTTTAAATACAGTGTTTAGGATTTATATAATGTGAAAGGGGCACCCAAGTTATCAATGACGTGGGGTGGAAAATTTCCCACTGATAACCCCTGCAGTTAACAAAGTCCCTTTGCATCTATTATATTTATTGAAAGCTTTTTTACTGAGTGACAGCCCAATCCGATGCTGCCCAGAGCTTGAGACTGCAGTGGCACTGAGAATGGCTCTGCAGCATCCTGAGTACTAACTGGGCAGTGCCGGCTCCTCCTTGGGAGAAGGGGACTTTCATTCCCTTCCCCCAGGTAAGGCGATTAGCCATGCAATGGGGCTACTCGATTCTACAGCAACCCAAGGATCAGTGTAGAATCAAGAGCCTCCACGTCGGGCCGCTGGCATGTCACAGAGTCTCAGGATCTGGTGGACCAAAGCTCCACCAGTTCTGCTTCCCTCCTGCCCCTCTCCCTCCCCCCAGCACGCCTCCTTTCCCCCTTCCTCCACCCTCCCTCTGCCTCCCCTCCACCCCGGAACACCTCCTCCCCACCTCTCTGCCGCCTGGCAATCCGCACGACTGCTGAGTACTGACCTACCACTGGCAGAGTAGATGGCAGAGTAGGCAGAGTACTGGTCTACCACCAGTGCTAGCCCAACACTGGCTGGCACTGGGCTAGCTCCAGTTCTCCACCAGTGCTGAGGGCTTATAAACGTGCCTTATGGTATGTTTGTGACTGTGCACACCAGCAGTAAGCCAGGGTGCACTGGTTAGGATTGGGCTGTGAGTGACTGGCCCAAGGTTCTCTGGTAAGGTTTGTGGCTGAGAAGCAGGGATGTGCGGGTGGGTGGGGAAGCAGGGGAGAAAGAGCCTCCCTTCCAGAGTCCTTCATAAAGTGCGCTTTGTGCATGGGCTGTGATTATGCACCTCCTCTGTGGCTTTTTGAAGGACTCTCCCCATGCACTGCATGTCCCTGCTGAGTAGTTATGCAGGTGGTGTGAAATCATGACTTCTTTCTTTATGTTTTAGGTTCCTGTTCTACCTCCTCAACCTGTGCCAGTATTACATTTTTTTTAATGCAGAGCGCTTAGGATTTATATAGGGGCTGCGGCTTTACCCAGCATCAGGGGAAGAAAATCCCCTTACCCAGAGTAGACCTCCAGCCTCCTCCTTAACCTGTGCTGGATACAGGTTGCCAGTTGTCTTATGAGCTGCATCGACAGTAAATAAACATTTTAAGCAAACTGGTATCTATTAATATTGTATTTATTGAAAGTATTATTTAAAAAAAACCCTTAGAGATTAAGAGCGTAAGGCCCAAGTTGTGCAGTCAGGTTTGTGGCTGAGCAGTGGTATGTGGGGATGTGAAATAATGACTTCTTGCTTTATGTTTTAGGTTTCTGTAGCACCTGCACTAGTAAGTATTACATTAAAAAAATACAGTATTTCAGATTTATTAAAAAAAAACAAAAAAAACACAACTCAACCCTTGGAGGGAGAGAGAGTGCAAGTGAGTGAAAGCCCAATCCTATTCTTGTCTACTCAGAAGTAAGTCTCATTAGAGTCAATGGGGCTTACTCCCAGGAAGGTGTGAATAGGATTGTAGCCTGAGGGAGTGACTCACCCAAAGTTGTGCAGTCAGGTTTGTGGCTGAGCAGTTGCACGCTATGTAGTTGCCGCTGTAGCCTGCAGCACTGGGTTGCTTAGTATTCGGCTGCCTAACTTCCTAAAGTGGCAACAGATTCTTCAAGATGCCCACCTTGGCAGTATCTTATGGCTATGAACTGTGTGGTCTTCAAACCATTATGTAGGGAAAGGCACAACTCAAGAGTAACATTCTGGATATTAGGGCAAGATTGAAACACCTTTCCGGGAATGTCAGTTTTGAAAGCTCACTAGAGAAATCTGTCCTTGCTCTGTAATTAATCTTGTAATTTAAAAGCTCATCAGTTGTCAGTCAAGCTTCATTGTAGTCACACTGAACTATGAACAGAAGGAGCAATGAATAAGACTAGAATACATGTGTATCAATGCAAATAGAAACCAATATTTTTATTTTTTCCTCCAATAGAGCCGAAGAAGGAGAGCTGCAGTGAGTATATCACTCTCTTTCAGCGTTTTCATGGGGTGGGGAACAGCAATTGATCACAGACAGAAATGGGGACAAACTCTGTCATGGTGTCTTTGTCTTTGGGAGTAGAGCACTTTAGTATCCTCTCCTTCTTCTGTTCCCTGTCTCACCAAATTTGATAGCCTGGGTTTTAGAGAAGAGCCCTTCAGGAAATAATAGAGCATTTTGGTTGCGAGGAAGGAAGATGTCTACTGTCAAGGCAGCTTTGAAGGGGAGGTAGGCCACAGGGAGGCTGATTGCTGAGAGGGAGCCAGCAGAGAGTTCCACCGACTCTCCTACAGCATCCAGTTCCATTAACTCGTATGAGTCCCGCCAAGCAAACATTTCACACATGCCTCCATCTGTAACTCAGATGTTGGTGGAAGATGGAGCAAGGCCAATTCTGGTATGCTTCTTAATACCAGCCTTTAAACTTTAGCAAAACTAAAATAGCTTGAGGTGTATTTGTGTGATTTAGATCAGGGAAACAATGTAAAGGAAAGGATTGTCCCGTCCTGTCCCCGATCAAATTATTGCAGCCCCAAGAAGCTGTATTTCATTCAAGGAGAAAATGTTGGAAGATTCAGTCGTGGATCTCCCCTGTAATGTGTCATATGACCCAGAGATATGAGGGAGCAGCTGCTATCCATACGTTGATGGTCTAGATCAGCAACTTTCAACCTTTTCATTTCACAGTACACGGACAAGGCGCTAAAATTGTCAAGGAACACCACCAGTTTTTTGACAATTGTCAAGGCACACCGCACTGCCAGTGGGGCTCACATCTCCCAATGGCCCTACTCTTAAATGACTCTCCCCAAAACCCCTGTGCAACACCTGCAGATTATTCATGGCACACCAGTGTGCCACGGTACACTGGTTGAAATTTGCTGATCTCAACAAATCAGTTGTGAGATTCTGAATGAGACATGCAGCTGACATCTTCGTATAACAAGGTATATGACATGGGCCTCAGAATGCTTTATAAGAGCATAAAAACGTTGAGACAAGGTGACCAGGCTGAGGCCACAGTAGCCACAGAAACAAGAGTCATGGGCTAAATGAGAGCTAGGAGAGCCATGGACTGCTGGGCTGCTTGACTTAGCAAAAACCAAAGGGTGCCATCCCAACCTCTTATGTCAGTGCTTTCCAGCACTGACTTAAGGGCACTGCAGCTCTGAGGTCAGGGAACAAACATTCCCTTACTTTGAGGAGGCCTCGGTGAGTGACACCCAACTGCAGGATGCAGCACACGTCCCATTGGCACAGCTATGCCAGTGCTGGAAGGCACTGACATAAGGGGTTAGGATTGCGCCCAAAAAGGCCTTGCAAAAGGGGCCTCGGAATGTGTTTATGCTGGCTGCTTGTATCAGCTTACTGTTGAATGCTGTAACAGATGACCGGACCAGGCTACACCGGCAGGATGAGCACTGAGATGGTATGGAATGTGCTTCCTTGGCTTATGTTATGACTTCGATGCTCTATAATGGCAACATGTTGTGTAATCCACCTGAATTCAGAAACTTCGTAACTTTCCGTGCCTTGAGGGCAAGACCACACCTATGCGGCAAATTGTAACCAATCAAATGGACATTGCTCAAAGCAATATGCCCCTCAGGTATAAAGGAGAACACCCAGAGTGCTCGGGGCACCCATTTGCTTTGAGACACGAGTCCCACTTGGGTGCCCAATGCATGCGATTGAATAAACAAGCCTGCAAACTTCACTCCTGGTTCTGAGTGTTATGGAGTTGCGCCCTTTGACCTTGTGGGTTTTTTTGCCCTTAATGGGGTTCGGCAACCCTGCAGGTTTGGAATGCATGGATAATCAAATCTGCAGGTACCAACTCCATGGATAAAAAGAACTGGCGTGTGTGTTGCTGTAGTTAACAGAGTAGTGTGAAATATCAGCAAACTCACTTCCTGGTGGATCCTAGATTCTTCCTGCTGCAGCAGAGGAACAAGGAAGCACCTGTATTTTCTATGACTTCTTATTTGCCCTTGGCTGGTACTAGACGATTCCAGGCATGGCCAGAGGGTGATGAGAGAGCGAGTGGGTGGTCCAGCAAGGGGGTGACTGCACCGAGAGAGGACTGCAAAGTGGATCACCTGCTGACTTTCCAGAGGGCCCTCACTCTTTTGATATTTCCATGTAGTAAAAAGGAATGGTCAATAAGCATTTAAAAAAAGAAATATCAGGTATGAAAGAATGACTTTTGTGTGTGTTCTTTTAACCTCTGGGAGGATTAGCTAGCCACTTAGTGAGCATCTTGTTTTGTCTCTTTTCAATGTGGCTGGTCTTTTAGTCTGGGACCTGGGACTGTGAAGGAGCCACACACCTACATACTTTTTCTGTGCACATGTTTTCACTTCTCCATGAATGTATTGTTTCAGGAAAAGAGTTACAAGAGTGGATACAAGCCCTGACTTCAGAGCCTCAGGGTCAGGAATCCTTTCAACAGAAAATTAAGGAAAAAAAAAATGTATCAGAAGATCTTTTTAAAAGAGAATCTTTCCTGCCTTTCAATATGTCTTAGACCCAAATCCTAACCAACTTTCCAGCACTGACACAGCTGCGCCAGGGGGCATGTGCTGCATCCTGCAGCTGGGGGGCAGCCATGGAGGCCTCCTTAAGGTAAGGGAACGTTTGTTCCTTTACTTGGGAGCTGCATTGCCCTTACTCAGTGTTGGAAAGTTGGTTACGATTGCGCTCTTAGACTCCAATCCTATCCACAGTAAAGTGGGAATGTCCCATTGAACTCAATGGAATCTACTTCTAAGTAGCTATGCTTAGCATGCACTGTATTGGCAACCTTCAGTCTCGAAAGACTATGGTATTGCGCTCTGAAAGGTGGTTCTGGCACAGCGTCTAGTGTGGCTGGGCTGCATATACAGTACTCCTAAGCTGAGTTTTAGTCTCTACCTTTGAATATTTTGTGAATTAAAAATGAGAACAAGAATTAACTGCATACTTCTCTGTTTCAGGCTTCAGTCGGACTCGATAAAGTGAGTATTGCTAGTAGTTGTGGACTGTTGGTTTTTTGGTTTTTTCTGACGCGTCCAACATTCAGGGAAATTTCCTTGACCGGATGATTCCCCAGTGACCGCCTTTGTTCTGTGTGACTTTTGGCAACTAATGTCAAGCATACTGTATGATCTGTAATTACTGTAATTCTGCTAGTGGCTAGTGGCTAACTTGAAAGCTCAACAGTCATGCATACCTTCTATAGCACTTCTGAAGAAACTTCCCTGCCAGTCAATACCTTGGGCTACCCAATCCTACTGAGGCCTTATGGTGGCAGATCTTGCAAATGACTGGAGGCCCCATGTGCTTGGTAACAGCCCACCCAGGCCATGCTGGAGCAGGGAAGGTAGCAGTGGGGGTGGGTCGCCAGGGACTGAGAGCCTCCAGGACTCTCAAGGACTCTGCATCAGACCTCTGGTACACTCAAATGTTGTTGGGCCCCCTGTAATGTTGGCAACCTTCAGTCTCGGAAGACTATGGTATCGCGCTCTGGATGGTTGTTCTGGCACAGTGTTTAGTGTGGCTGAAAAGGCCGATTCGGGAGTGACAATCCCTTCCACACTGGGAGCAAGTGCAGTCTCTCCCTGGTCTGTCTCCCTGGCTATGGGCCTTCCTTCTTTGCCTCTTTGCCTCAGACTGTTGGCAAAGTGTCTCTTCAAACTAGGAAAGGCCATGCTGCACAGCCTGCCTCCAAGCAGGCCGCTCAGAGGCCAGGGTTTCCCACCTGTTGAGGTCCACTCCTAAGGCCTTCAGATCCCTCTTGCAGATGTCCTTGTATCGCAGCTGTGGTCTACCTGTAGGGCGCTTTCCTTGCACGAGTTCTCCATAGAGGAGATCCTTTGGGATCCGGCCATCATCCATTCTCACGACATGACCGAGCCAACGCAGGCGTCTCTGTTTCAGCAGTGCATACATGCTAGGGATTCCAGCATGTTCCAGGACTGTGTTGTTTGGAACTTTGTCCTGCCAGGTGATGCCGAGGATGCGTTGGAGGCAGCGCATGTGGAAAGCATTCAGTTTCCTCTCCTGTTGTGAGTGAAGAGTCCATGACTCGCTGCAGTACAGAAGTGTACTCAGGACGCAAGCTCTGTAGACCTGGATCTTGGTATGTTCCGTCAGCTTCTTGTTGGACCAGACTCTCTTTGTGAGTCTGGAAAACGTGGTAGCTGCTTTACCGATGCGTTTGTTTAGCTCGGTATCGAGAGAAAGAGTGTCGGAGATCATTGAGCCAAGGTACACAAAGTCATGGACAACCTCCAGTTCATGCTCAGAGATTGTAATGCAGGGAGGTGAGTCCACATCCTGAACCATGACCTGTGTTTTCTTAAGGCTGATTGTCAGTCCAAAATCTTGGCAGGCCTTGCTAAAATGATCCATGAGCTGCTGGAGATCTTTGGCAGAGTGGGTAGTGACAGCTGCATCGTCGGCAAAGAGGAAGTCACGCAGACATTTCAGCTGGACTTTGGACTTTGCTCTCAGTCTGGAGAGGTTGAAGAGCTTTCCGTCTGATCTGGTCCAGAGATAGATGCCTTCTGTTGCAGTTCCAAAGGCATGCTTCAGCAGGACAGCGAAGAAAATCCCAAACAAGGTTGGCGCAAGAACACAACCCTGCTTCACTCCGCTTCGGATGTCAAAGGGGTCTGATGTGGAGCCATTGAAGACTACAGTGCCTTTCATGTCCTTGTGGAAAGATCTGATGATGCTGAGGAGCCTGGGTGGACATCCGATCTTGGGGAGAATTTTGAAGAGGCCGTCCCTGCTGACCAGGTTGAAAGCCTTCGTGAGATCTATGAAGGCTATAAAGAGTGGCTGTCGTTGTTCCCTGCATTTCTCCTGCAGTTGTCTAAGGGAGAATACCATATCAGTGGTGGACCTGTTGGCTTGGAATCCACACTGTGATTCTGGATAGATGCTCTCTGCAAGTACCTGGAGCCTCTTTAGTGCAACTCGGGCAAACAGCTTTCCTACTACGCTAAGGAGAGAGATGCCGCGGTAGTTGTTGCAGTCAACCCTGTCGCCTTTGTTCTTGTACAGCGTGATGATGTTTGCATCCCTCATGTCTTGAGGTACTCCACCTTCTCTCCAGCAAAGACAGAGGATTTCATGCAGCTCAGTGACGATGATCTCTTTGCAGCACTTTAGGACTTCAGCAGGGATGCTGTCTTTTCCTGCTGCCTTGCCAAAGGCAAGGGAGTTCAGGGCCACGTGAAGTTCTTCTAGGGTTGGTTCACTGTCAAGCTCCTCCAACACAGGCAGACACTCAATGTTGTTCAGCGCTTCTTCGGGGACTACATTTTCTGTGGAATATAGCTCAGGGTAGTACTGCACCCAGCGTTCCATCTGCTGCGCCCGATCCTGGATGACCTCGCCTGCTGCAGACTTCAGAGGGGCAATTTTCTTCTGTGTTGGACCTAGGGCCTGCTTGATACCATCATACATCCCCTTGATGTTGCCCATGTCAGCTGCTATCTGTATCTCGGAACAGAGCTGGAGCCAGTAGTCGTTGGCACATCTCCTGGCAGCCTGCTGGACTTTGCTGCGAGCAGCTCGAAGGAACTGCAGGTTGTGCTCAATGGGACAGGCCTTGTATGCTGCTTGAGCTCTCCTCTTTTCCTCAATGACTGGTGTCAACTCCTCAGAGTGGGCTTCAAACCAGTCTGCCGTCTTGTTGTTCTTCTTGCCAAATATGGACAAGGCGATGTTGTAAACGGTATTCTTGAAATGTTCCCATCTGTTGGATGCGTTTGCATTGACCGGGCCTGGAAGAGATTCCTCAAGTGCTCGTGCAAATTCTTCCACTTTCCTCTGATCCTGGATCGTGCTGGTATCAATGCGAGGTCTTCCTTCCTTTTTCGTGTGATACAGTCGCTTTGCTTGCAGTTTCACTCTGCTGCACACCAGGGAGTGGTCAGTGTCGCTGGCAGCACCGTGATAACTGCGTGTGATCTTGATGCTGGGAAGGTTGGAGCGTCTGGAGAGAATCAGGTCAAGCTGGTGCCAGTGCTTTAATCTTGGGTGTCTCCAAGAGACTCTATGTTGGGGCTTTGTGTTGAAGAATGTGTTGCTGACACAGAGACCGTGATGACAGCAAAACTCTAGCAGGCGTTGACCATTTTCATTCATCTTCCCAGTGCCGAACTGACCTAAGCAAGTGGGCCACGAACTGTGATCAGCACCAACTCTAGCATTGAAATCGGCAAGGATGAACAATAGCTCTTTTACGGGGATCTTCTTGATAGTGGTGGCCAGGTCATCGTAGAATTTGTCTTTGGCTTCTGCTGGAGACGACAGAGTCGGTGCATAAGCACTGATGAGAGTGACAGGTCCTGCTGATGACTGGAGCTGCAGGGACAAAATTCTTTCACTTCTCACAGTAGGTGGGATGATGGATTCCAGCAGGGTATTTCTGACCACAAAGCCAACACCATGTTCCCTGGTTTCGTTTGATGGTTTTCCCTGCCAGAAAAATGAGAAATTTATCTCCTTGACAGATCCGGAATCTGGCAGCCTTGTCTCCTGAAGGGCGATGATGTCCATCTGCTGTCTGCTCAGCTCCATGTTGATGATGGGTGTTTTGCGTGCGTCGTCTATTTCTTGCAGGTCATCAGAGAAGCCAGGTGTCATTGTCCTTACATTCCAGGTGCCCAGTTTTAGGGCAGGAGTTTTCTGTTTTCTGTTGCATGGTGCAGAGTTGTCGATCTGCTTGTCAGTTTTCACCCTAAACCCCATGCACCCCATGAGGTTAACAGACCGTGGTGAGGCAACACCTTACTGGCTGGAGACTGCCCAGCTTAAGGCGGGCGGTAGCTGCCCAATGAGATGCAATGATCTCTCCCACCGTCGGAAGCAGCCCCTGGCATCACGCTCTACGCCAATCGAGCGAAGACTTATAACCGGTAAACTGCTGCTTCCCGTGTTGTGCCGACGCCGTATGGTGAAGTTGGAGTGTCCTCTCCAGTGCGCAAAGCCTGGGTAAAGAAGGTATGGAGGATATGCTGTTACCCATGCAGCAAATCCCCCCTCTCCACGTCGCTGGAATGGTCCAATGGAAAGGCAGAAGCCAACACGGTTGGTTCCAGCGGCGTCGCAGGAGTTGCCAGAACGTGACTGTGTTCAACCATGAACTGCCTCAGGGACTCCGGCTCCTGATTTTGCTTCGAGGTTGACTCCTGAAGCCTGTTCCATAACTGGATGTAGCCACAAGGCAGTGGAGGTTTGGGATCAGAGTTTTCCTTCTCTCAGATGAGCTGCCTTCCCAGGCTGACCAGTCCCATCTACCCGGTGGCTGTTTAGTCAGGAGGACTGCAGAGAGAGGGGGAGCAGGGGTGGGGCTAATGGAGGACTGCAGAGAGAGGGGGAGCAGGGGTGGGGCTAATGGAGGACTGCAGAGAGAGGGGGAGCAGGGGTGGGGCTAATGGAGGACTGCAGAGAGAGGGGGAGCAGGGGTGGGGCTAATGGAGGACTGCAGAGAGAGGGGGAGCAGGGGTGGGGCTAATGGAGGACAGCAGAGAGAGGGGGAGCAGGGGTGGGGCTAATGGAGGACTGCAGAGAGAGGGGGAGCAGGGGTGGGGCTAATGGAGGACTGCAGAGAGAGGGGGAGCAGGGGTGGGGCTAATGGAGGACTGCAGAGAGAGGGGGAGCAGGGGTGGGGCTAATGGAGGACTGCAGAGAGAGGGGGAGCAGGGGTGGGGCTAATGGAGGACTGCAGAGAGAGGGGGAGCAGGGGTGGGGCTAATGGAGGACTGCAGAGAGAGGGGGAGCAGGGGTGGGGCTAATGGAGGACAGCAGAGAGAGGGGGAGCAGGGGTGGGGCTAATGGAGGACAGCAGAGAGAGGGGGAGCAGGGGTGGGGCTGATGGAGGACAGCAGAGAGAGGGGGAGCAGGGGTGGGGCTAATGGAGGACTGCAGAGAGAGGGGGAGCAGGGGTGGGGCTAATGGAGGACAGCAGAGAGAGGGGGAGCAGGGGTGGGGCTAATGGAGGACTGCAGAGAGAGGGGGAGCAGGGGTGGGGCTAATGGAGGACAGCAGAGAGAGGGGGAGCAGGGGTGGGGCTAATGGAAGACTGCAGAGAGAGGGGGAGCAGGGGTGGGGCTAATGGAAGACTGCAGAGAGAGGGGGAGCAGGGGTGGGGCTAATGGAGGACTGCAGAGAGAGGGGGAGCAGGGGTGGGGCTAATGGAGGACTGCAGAGAGAGGGGGAGCAGGGGTGGGGCTAATGGAGGACTGCAGAGAGAGGGGGAGCAGGGGTGGGGCTAATGGAGGACTGCAGAGAGAGGGGGAGCAGGGGTGGGGCTAATGGAGGACAGCAGAGAGAGGGGGAGCAGGGGTGGGGCTAATGGAAGACTGCAGAGAGAGGGGGAGCAGGGGTGGGGCTAATGGAAGACTGCAGAGAGAGGGGGAGCAGGGGTGGGGCTAATGGAAGACTGCAGAGAGAGGGGGGGAGCAGGGGTGGGGCTAATGGAGGACTGCAGAGAGAGGGGGAGCAGGGGTGGGGCTAATGGAAGACTGCAGAGAGAGGGGGAGCAGGGGTGGGGCTAATGGAGGACTGCAGAGAGAGGGGGAGCAGGGGTGGGGCTAATGGAAGACTGCAGAGAGAGGGGGAGCAGGGGTGGGGCTAATGGAGGACTGCAGAGAGAGGGGGAGCAGGGGTGGGGCTAATGGAGGACTGCAGAGAGAGGGGGAGCAGGGGTGGGGCTAATGGAGGACTGCAGAGAGAGGGGGAGCAGGGGTGGGGCTAATGGAGGACAGCAGAGAGAGGGGGAGCAGGGGTGGGGCTAATGGAAGACTGCAGAGAGAGGGGGAGCAGGGGTGGGGCTAATGGAAGACTGCAGAGAGAGGGGGAGCAGGGGTGGGGCTAATGGAAGACTGCAGAGAGAGGGGGAGCAGGGGTGGGGCTAATGGAGGACAGCAGAGAGAGGGGGAGCAGGGGTGGGGCTAATGGAAGACTGCAGAGAGAGGGGGAGCAGGGGTGGGGCTAATGGAGGACTGCAGAGAGAGGGGGAGCAGGGGTGGGGCTAATGGAGGACTGCAGAGAGAGGGGGAGCAGGGGTGGGGCTAATGGAGGACTGCAGAGAGAGGGGGAGCAGGGGTGGGGCTAATGGAGGACTGCAGAGAGAGGGGGAGCAGGGGTGGGGCTAATGGAAGACTGCAGAGAGAGGGGGAGCAGGGGTGGGGCTAATGGAGGACTGCAGAGAGAGGGGGAGCAGGGGTGGGGCTAATGGAGGACTGCAGAGAGAGGGGGAGCAGGGGTGGGGCTAATGGAGGACAGCAGAGAGAGGGGGAGCAGGGGTGGGGCTAATGGAGGACTGCAGAGAGAGGGGGAGCAGGGGTGGGGCTAATGGAGGACAGCAGAGAGAGGGGGAGCAGGGGTGGGGCTAATGGAAGACTGCAGAGAGAGGGGGAGCAGGGGTGGGGCTAATGGAGGACTGCAGAGAGAGGGGGAGCAGGGGTGGGGCTAATGGAAGACTGCAGAGAGAGGGGGAGCAGGGGTGGGGCTAATGGAGGACTGCAGAGAGAGGGGGAGCAGGGGTGGGGCTAATGGAGGACTGCAGAGAGAGGGGGAGCAGGGGTGGGGCTAATGGAAGACTGCAGAGAGAGGGGGAGCAGGGGTGGGGCTAATGGAGGACTGCAGAGAGAGGGGGAGCAGGGGTGGGGCTAATGGAGGACTGCAGAGAGAGGGGGAGCAGGAGTGGGGCTAATGGAGGACTGCAGAGAGAGGGGGAGCAGGGGTGGGGCTAATGGAAGACTGCAGAGAGAGGGGGAGCAGGGGTGGGGCTAATGGAGGACTGCAGAGAGAGGGGGAGCAGGGGTGGGGCTAATGGAGGACTGCAGAGAGAGGGGGAGCAGGGGTGGGGCTAATGGAGGACTGCAGAGAGAGGGGGAGCAGGGGTGGGGCTAATGGAGGACTGCAGAGAGAGGGGGAGCAGGGGTGGGGCTAATGGAGGACTGCAGAGAGAGGGGGAGCAGGAGTGGGGCTAATGGAGGACTGCAGAGAGAGGGGGAGCAGGGGTGGGGCTAATGGAAGACTGCAGAGAGAGGGGGAGCAGGGGTGGGGCTAATGGAGGACTGCAGAGAGAGGGGGAGCAGGGGTGGGGCTAATGGAGGACTGCAGAGAGAGGGGGAGCAGGGGTGGGGCTAATGGAGACTGCAGAGAGAGGGGGAGCAGGGGTGGGGCTAATGGAGGACAGCAGAGAGAGGGGGAGCAGGGGTGGGGCTAATGGAGGACTGCAGAGAGAGGGGGAGCAGGGGTGGGGCTAATGGAAGACTGCAGAGAGAGGGGGAGCAGGGGTGGGGCTAATGGAGGACTGCAGAGAGAGGGGGAGCAGGGGTGGGGCTGATGGAGGACAGCAGAGAGAGGGGGAGCAGGGGTGGGGCTAATGGAAGACTGCAGAGAGAGGGGGAGCAGGGGTGGGGCTAATGGAGGACTGCAGAGAGAGGGGGAGCAGGGGTGGGGCTAATGGAGACTGCAGAGAGAGGGGGAGCAGGGGTGGGGCTAATGGAAGACTGCAGAGAGAGGGGGAGCAGGGGTGGGGCTAATGGAGGACTGCAGAGAGAGGGGGAGCAGGGGTGGGGCTAATGGAGGACTGCAGAGAGAGGGGGAGCAGGGGTGGGGCTAATGGAGGACTGCAGAGAGAGGGGGAGCAGGGGTGGGGCTAATGGAAGACTGCAGAGAGAGGGGGAGCAGGGGTGGGGCTAATGGAGGACTGCAGAGAGAGGGGGAGCAGGGGTGGGGCTAATGGAGGACTGCAGAGAGAGGGGGAGCAGGGGTGGGGCTAATGGAAGACTGCAGAGAGAGGGGGAGCAGGGGTGGGGCTAATGGAGGACAGCAGAGAGAGGGGGAGCAGGGGTGGGGCTAATGGAGGACTGCAGAGAGAGGGGGAGCAGGGGTGGGGCTAATGGAGGACTGCAGAGAGAGGGGGAGCAGGGAGTGGGGCTAATGGAGGACTGCAGAGAGAGGGGGAGCAGGGGTGGGGCTAATGGAAGACTGCAGAGAGAGGGGGAGCAGGGGTGGGGCTAATGGAGGACTGCAGAGAGAGGGGGAGCAGGGGTGGGGCTAATGGAGGACTGCAGAGAGAGGGGGAGCAGGGTGGGGCTAATGGAAGACTGCAGAGAGAGGGGGAGCAGGGGTGGGGCTAATGGAGGACAGCAGAGAGAGGGGGAGCAGGGGTGGGGCTAATGGAGGACTGCAGAGAGAGGGGGAGCAGGGGTGGGGCTAATGGAGGACTGCAGAGAGAGGGGGAGCAGGGGTGGGGCTAATGGAGGACTGCAGAGAGAGGGGGAGCAGGGGTGGGGCTAATGGAGGACAGCAGAGAGAGGGGGAGCAGGGGTGGGGCTAATGGAGGACAGCAGAGAGAGGGGGAGCAGGGGTGGGGCTGATGGAGGACAGCAGAGAGAGGGGGAGCAGGGGTGGGGCTAATGGAGGACTGCAGAGAGAGGGGGAGCAGGGGTGGGGCTGATGGAGGACAGCAGAGAGAGGGGGAGCAGGAGTGGGGCTGATGGAGGACAGCAGAGAGAGGGGGAGCAGGGGTGGGGCTGATGGAGGACAGCAGAGAGAGGGGGAGCAGGAGTGGGGCTGATGGAGGACAGCAGAGAGAGGGGGAGCAGGGGTGGGGCTGATGGAGGACAGCAGAGAGAGGGGGAGCAGGGGTGGGGCTAATGGAGGACTGCAGAGAGAGGGGGAGCAGGGGTGGGGCTAATGGAAGACTGCAGAGAGAGGGGGAGCAGGGGTGGGGCTAATGGAGGACTGCAGAGAGAGGGGGAGCAGGGGTGGGGCTGATGGAGGACAGCAGAGAGAGGGGGAGCAGGGGTGGGGCTAATGGAGGACTGCAGAGAGAGGGGGAGCAGGGGTGGGGCTAATGGAGGACAGCAGAGAGAGGGGGAGCAGGGGTGGGGCTAATGGAGGACTGCAGAGAGAGGGGGAGCAGGGGTGGGGCTAATGGAGGACTGCAGAGAGAGGGGGAGCAGGGGTGGGGCTAATGGAAGACTGCAGAGAGAGGGGGAGCAGGGGTGGGGCTAATGGAGGACTGCAGAGAGAGGGGGAGCAGGGGTGGGGCTAATGGAAGACTGCAGAGAGAGGGGGAGCAGGGGTGGGGCTAATGGAGGACTGCAGAGAGAGGGGGAGCAGGGGTGGGGCTAATGGAGGACTGCAGAGAGAGGGGGAGCAGGGGTGGGGCTAATGGAGGACTGCAGAGAGAGGGGGAGCAGGGGTGGGGCTAATGGAAGACTGCAGAGAGAGGGGGAGCAGGGGTGGGGCTAATGGAAGACTGCAGAGAGAGGGGGAGCAGGGGTGGGGCTAATGGAAGACTGCAGAGAGAGGGGGAGCAGGGGTGGGGCTAATGGAGGACTGCAGAGAGAGGGGGAGCAGGGGTGGGGCTAATGGAAGACTGCAGAGAGAGGGGAGCAGGGGTGGGGCTAATGGAGGACTGCAGAGAGAGGGGGAGCAGGGGTGGGGCTAATGGAGGACTGCAGAGAGAGGGGGAGCAGGGGTGGGGCTAATGGAGGACTGCAGAGAGAGGGGGAGCAGGGGTGGGGCTAATGGAGGACTGCAGAGAGAGGGGGAGCAGGGGTGGGGCTAATGGAGGACTGCAGAGAGAGGGGGAGCAGGGGTGGGGCTAATGGAGGACTGCAGAGAGAGGGGGAGCAGGGGTGGGGCTAATGGAGGACTGCAGAGAGAGGGGGAGCAGGGGTGGGGCTAATGGAGGACTGCAGAGAGAGGGGGAGCAGGGTGGGGCTAATGGAGGACTGCAGAGAGAGGGGGAGCAGGGGTGGGGCTAATGGAGGACTGCAGAGAGAGGGGGAGCAGGGGTGGGGCTAATGGAGGACTGCAGAGAGAGGGGGAGCAGGGGTGGGGCTAATGGAGGACTGCAGAGAGAGGGGGAGCAGGGGTGGGGCTAATGGAGGACTGCAGAGAGAGGGGGAGCAGGGGTGGGGCTAATGGAGGACTGCAGAGAGAGGGGGAGCAGGGTGGGGCTAATGGAGGACTGCAGAGAGAGGGGGAGCAGGGGTGGGGCTAATGGAGGACTGCAGAGAGAGGGGGAGCAGGGGTGGGGCTAATGGAGGACTGCAGAGAGAGGGGGAGCAGGGGTGGGGCTAATGGAGGACTGCAGAGAGAGGGGGAGCAGGGGTGGGGCTAATGGAGGACTGCAGAGAGAGGGGGAGCAGGGGTGGGGCTAATGGAAGACTGCAGAGAGAGGGGGAGCAGGGGTGGGGCTAATGGAGGACTGCAGAGAGAGGGGGAGCAGGGGTGGGGCTAATGGAGACTGCAGAGAGAGGGGGAGCAGGGGTGGGGCTAATGGAGGACTGCAGAGAGAGGGGGAGCAGGGGTGGGGCTAATGGAGGACTGCAGAGAGAGGGGGAGCAGGGGTGGGGCTAATGGAGGACTGCAGAGAGAGGGGGAGCAGGGGTGGGGCTAATGGAGGACTGCAGAGAGAGGGGGAGCAGGGGTGGGGCTAATGGAGGACTGCAGAGAGAGGGGGAGCAGGGTGGGGCTAATGGAGGACTGCAGAGAGAGGGGGAGCAGGGGTGGGGCTAATGGAGGACTGCAGAGAGAGGGGGAGCAGGGGTGGGGCTAATGGAGGACTGCAGAGAGAGGGGGAGCAGGGGTGGGGCTAATGGAGGACTGCAGAGAGAGGGGGAGCAGGGGTGGGGCTAATGGAGGACTGCAGAGAGAGGGGGAGCAGGGGTGGGGCTAATGGAGGACTGCAGAGAGAGGGGGAGCAGGGGTGGGGCTAATGGAGGACTGCAGAGAGAGGGGGAGCAGGGGTGGGGCTAATGGAGGACTGCAGAGAGAGGGGGAGCAGGGGTGGGGCTAATGGAGGACTGCAGAGAGAGGGGGAGCAGGGGTGGGGCTAATGGAGGACTGCAGAGAGAGGGGGAGCAGGGGTGGGGCTAATGGAGGACTGCAGAGAGAGGGGGAGCAGGGGTGGGGCTAATGGAAGACTGCAGAGAGAGGGGGAGCAGGGGTGGGGCTAATGGAGGACTGCAGAGAGAGGGGGGAGCAGGGGTGGGGCTAATGGAGGACTGCAGAGAGAGGGGGAGCAGGGGTGGGGCTAATGGAAGACTGCAGAGAGAGGGGGAGCAGGGGTGGGGCTAATGGAGGACTGCAGAGAGAGGGGGAGCAGGGGTGGGGCTAATGGAGGACTGCAGAGAGAGGGGGAGCAGGGGTGGGGCTAATGGAAGACTGCAGAGAGAGGGGGAGCAGGGGTGGGGCTAATGGAGGACTGCAGAGAGAGGGGGAGCAGGGGTGGGGCTAATGGAGGACTGCAGAGAGAGGGGGAGCAGGGGTGGGGCTAATGGAAGACTGCAGAGAGAGGGGGAGCAGGGGTGGGGCTAATGGAGGACTGCAGAGAGAGGGGGAGCAGGGTGGGGCTAATGGAGGACTGCAGAGAGAGGGGGAGCAGGGGTGGGGGCTAATGGAGGACTGCAGAGAGAGGGGGAGCAGGGGTGGGGCTAATGGAAGGACTGGCAGAGAGAGGGGGAGGCAGGGGTGGGGCTA